>NW_024100115.1:0-619571 GCF_016545835.1 Crotalus tigris | reverse complement strand
GAAGGTCCACTAGACTTATTAGTAGTAGGGGGTGAACGAACGAGTCTCATAGGACTCGATTGGTTTGAGGCCCTGTGGATACACGTCACAGGACTCAATAGCTTACAAACACTCGACCTACAGGAAGTCTGCAAAGAATTTGCAGATGTTTTCAGCCCCCAGCTGGGCACATTCAAAGGACCCACCTGTGTCCTTAAAGCTAGACCCCACTGTCACTCCCATTAGGATTAAAGCAAGAAGGGTCCCTTTTGCTTTAAAAAGTAAGATTGACACTGAACTAGACAAACTAATCCAACAGGGAATCCTAGAACCTGTTGATTCCAGCCCATGGGAGACCCCCATTGTCACGCCTCTAAAGGCAAATGGGGACATTCGCATTTGTGCTGATTACAAATGCACACTCAATAAGGCATTGCAGCAACATGCCTATCCTGTTCCTGTGGTCAGTCACATCCTGGCCTCTCTCAAGGGGGGGCGTGTTTTTGCAAAGCTTGACCTAGCTCAAGCATATCAACAGCTGCCTGTTGATGATGATGCTGCCATAGCTCAGACCATTGTGACCCAGAGGGGAGCCTTTAAGGTAAAAAGGCTACAGTTTGGAGTGAATGTCGCTCCTGGGATTTTCCAAAGCGTTATGGAAAACACACTACGAGGTATACCAGGGGTCTGCCCCTACTTTGACGATGTATTGATTGCAGGAGACTCCACACACATTCTAGCTGAAAGGCTTAGGGCTGTCCTGTTAAGATTCAGGAAATCAGGCCTCAAGCTCAGAAAAGACAAATGCCAGATTGGGGTGCCTTCTACTGAATTTCTGGGATTCAAAATTGATGCTGCTGGGATTCATCCTGCTGAATCCAAACTAACTGCTATTTTAGATGCACCCAGGCCAAAGTCTAAGGCCGAACTTCAGGCCTTCCTAGGCCTCCTGAATTTCTACAATTCTTTTCTTCCACATAAAGCTAGTGTAGCTGAGCCTCTTCACAGGCTACTAGACAAACAGGCTGTGTGGCTGTGGTCACAAGCGCATGAGGCTTGCTTTAAAGAAGTCAAGGCCTTGCTCACTTCTAACAGTGTTCTTGCACATTTCAACGAGTCTCTCCCTGGTGTGCATCGCTTGTGATGCATCCCCCTACGGGGTTGGAGCTGTCCTGAGTCACCTCAGGTCTGATGGAACTCAGGTTCCTATTGCATACTACTCCAGAACACTGTCTTCTGCCGAGCGCAACTACGCTCAGATAGACAGGGAGGCTCTGGCTGTTGTTGCTGGAATTAAAAAATTCCAACGATTTTCTATATGGCAGGCATTTCACGGTCCTTCACTGACCATAAGCCTCTGCTGGGACTGTTTACCACACGTAAGCAGACTCCCCAATCATTTCCCCTAGAATGCTTAGGTGGTCTATTTTCCTGTCTGCATATGATTTTTCATTACTCCACAAGCCTGGGAAAGAAATGGGCCATGCTGATGGCCTCAGTAGATTGCCTCTGCCAGTAGTAGAAGCTGACCCCGCGCCAGCTGTCAACAGTCTATCAATCCAAGCCTTGCCCGAGCTCCCTCTTAGTGCCAGGGATGTTACCGCTGAAACAGGTACAGATCACACACTTTCACGTGTCCGCTCCTGGGTCCTGTCCGGGTGGCCTGAGCACTGCCCTAGTCCTGAGTTTCAGAGTTTCTGGTCCAAAAGAAATGAACTGTCCCTTTCTCAGGGTTGTCTGCTTTGGGGAAACAGAGTTGTCATTCCCACCTCAATGAGGACTAGGGTCTTAGAATCCCTCCACGAGGGTCATCCTGGCATTGTTCGTATGAAGGCTCTTGCACGAAGCCACTTGTGGTGGCCTGGTTTAGATAAAGATATTGAGGCTAAGGTTGCCACGCATGCCACCTGTGCAACGATCTCGCCCAGAGATGCCCCAAGCTCTGTGCATAGATGGGAGGAAACACAGTCCCCATGGTCTAGGGTGCACATTGACTACGCTGGGCCCTTTCAGGGCCAGTTCTTCTTGGTCCTTGTTGACAGCCATTCAAAATGGCTTGAGGTTGTGCCTGTCTCATCCACCCACCACTGCAAAGACTATTCAGGTACTGAGGGGGATTTTTGCTGCACACGGGCTGCCAGATGTCCTTGTGTCCGACAACGGCCCTCAATTCACCTCCTCCGAATTCCAAGCTTTCTTACAGGCAAACCTGATTCGTCATGCCACGTCTGCGCCTTTTCACCCGTCCACCAACGGTATGGCTGAACGCATGGTGCGCATCGCAAAGGACGCCTTGAAGAGACTCACCTACGGGGACTGGCATCACAGGTTGGCTGACTTTCTCCTTTCTTATCGCACCACACCGTCCACTTCTACAGGGAGAAGTCCAGCTGAACTTCGTTGGGGGCGCCAACTTACTACTAGACTTGACCGGTTGCATCCGGACAGACTGCCTTCATCTACCTCACATCCTAGGGCACCTAGACAACTACTTGTGGGTGCCCCGGTTTGGGCTCGCAATTACGGGCCTGGTCATACATGGGTCCCCGCTTCTGTGTCCAGGATCACAGGTCCTCTCTCCTACGAGGTTGCCCTGGACAACGGTCGTGTCCTGCGTCGGCACATCGACCAACTTCGCTCTAGGCGAGACTTTTCTGCTGAGACTCCTGGGTCTTTTCCAGGGGGGGAGGGGGACCCTTTGGAGCAAAGGGAAGGGCAAGAGCTACTGCCCATCTCCACTGAGGGAGCCACAAATGGCTCGTCCCAAGGTTCTGCAATTGCTCCGAAAAGAAAGTCATGGAGCTTACCCACACAACAGGCACTCACGCCTACTCCAGCCAGGGAGTCACCCCGGGGGCATACGCACTTTCCACACACATCACACAGCACTCCAGCAACGGAGGATACCCGGGGGCATCCCAACAAATCATTCCCCGCAAGAGAACTGGCACACAATTCCCAAGGTTGGCCTGACCTTATCCCAAATCCTACAGGGGGTCAAACATACACAGAGTTAGTCGAGGAACCAAGTCCCGACTACAACAACCCTAGCACAAATCAGGGAACACCTGAGTTTTGGGAAAGTACTGAAACCCACACGAGCCCGAACACAGAAGGGGGTTCAGGGAATGGACAGCCTCCTGACAGGTCTTGGACTGACCTAGGAGGTTCTACAGAGACGCCCAGCAGTGGCTATCACTTCAAGGGGCCTGAGGGTCTACAGCTAGGTAGGACAACCAGGTCACAAAGCAACAGAAGCCCTGGCCTGACGAGTCCGGTGGGCAAGCAAGCAGGCCAGGCATCGGGGCACAGTCCTTGGAAGACACCAGGGCACAATAGAGAGAACAGGCTCACGCCTCCCTCCAGTCAGGGGACTTATGCCAGTAACCCAGAGCTAAGAAGGTCACAGAGAGCAAAGAAATCTCCTAAGTATCTAGAAGATTACATAACATTGCTGGCAAGGCAAAAGCCAGTAATCAGTGGGAGCACTGGGGAGCAAAATGTCATATAAAATAAATGTTGTATGTTGGTAGTAGTTTTAGCCCGGGGGAAAGGGGTGTTATGTCCCGAGCCTTGCAAACGGCTCGGGCGTTTGCAGGCAGTCCCGGGCAGGTGCAAAGCTGCCCGGGACCAGACAGGCTGTCGCCAGCGCCGTGCGCATGCGCGGGTGCTGGCGCGGGAAAAGTAACCCATTTACCCGGGAGTTGCCTATATAAGAGGCTGCGAGGCGTTTGGGCGAGGCTGAAGCCATCTTCCTGTAAGCTGAACGTTGAATAAATGAAACTGAGAACTCCAGCTGCTTCTCGTGTCTGTTTTCCCGTCACGGACTCAACAAATAGCATCCTCCAAGACCAAGAAAAATTCAAAATATGTTATCAAAGATTCTGAAAATAAACTAGGAGAAGAGAGGTATCTTTCACAGTGAGGAAAAAAAAACCTTAAGATTTTCTGTTCTAGAGTTACTGGGCAGCCATTTGTCTGAAATGGTATAGGGTCTCCTGCTTGAAGAGGGAACTGGATTAAAAGACCTCTGAGGTTCTTTCCAACTTTGTTATTCTGTTAATAGGATGTGGAATTATTTCCTCAGTTAAATTATTGAGAATGTTGCCTCTTCTACAATGTGCCATAGATTTACTTGATGCTATGCTAATAAGTTCATGTCACAAATATTTCTCTGTGGTATGTGCCCCTGCTGCCCCAGCCTTTTACCAGTGACAAGCAGAATGATCAAGATGACAGTCTTACATAAACCATGTGGCTGAATTATGTGAACATCTGTCTATGTTCATAACTCTGGTTAGATAATTTCCAGGCCCCTTCTACACTACATTATTTGTATTTCAACCTTATCCAAACCAATGCCCTCCAAACGTGTAAGGATAACAACTCTTAGTACTCCCAGCTACCATAGTTACTGAGCATGCCATTTGGAAACTATAAAATGGACTTTGAATAGGAAGGAATCCACTAGGAAAAGAACACTTAATTTTTTTTGGTTTACATCAAACAGATAGAATCAGGGTCATCAAACAAACAAAGATGGTAAGTACAATAGCCTTGTCCCTTGTGTGTTAAATACATATAAAAGAAATGTGGGGCCTTGGATTACAGTCATGGTCACCATATTGGTTTTGTTTATCCCATTTCCACAATACCAATGAGCTGAATTCAGATTCACTGTGAAGGTGTTTAGATCTGCAGGAAAATGTAAATTAACTCTAACAAATACAGTTCAAAATCACTGTCCTTCAAGTTTTTTTCTTTAAGAATATTGTTCACCGTCTAACATCTAAAAGAAACAGATATCATAAAGAATGCAATTGCTTTGCCCTCTTCCCCCACCACATAAAACTGAAGACAAGGCTCTTTATTCATTACCACATATTGATAGCTCTACTTTTAAAGTAGATTAAATAACAATTACTGAAGAGAAATTTAAAAACAACATCTAGCAAAGAAATGTACCAGCAATACAATGACATCATTAGAAAGATATCTATATGAAATTAGGATGAGATTATAGATCTGCCTATTTTTCCAGACCTAATTCTTTTGAGAAACTGTAATTGGAAGTGAGCTCAGACCTATCTATATACAGCACAGTCAATATAGAAAAATGAAAGGAACCTTAAAGATCATCTAGTTGAATCTCTTGCCTATGCCAAAAATAGGCATGATCTTCCAGAATTGGTGAATGTTCCTACTTTAAGTGGATTTAGGAAGCAATCAAAGCATTTCCAGAAAGTGGATGCTAGAAATAAATCATACGAAATAGCTGCTGTTTTCATGTCCTTTATAAAATTCCCAGAAGAAGATAACATATTGCATTATAATCAAGCATAGTAAAGTAAAACTAAATGAAATTCTTAACAACAAACTGTAAAAAAAGAGAATCTGGCAAAATAATAGACATATCAAATATTTTATTGGCAACCTATTAAAATTTATCTGAACTCTCTGACACTCATACCCAACAATAAGTCCTCTAATTTAGTCAGCCAAACCTCCATTCTCTCTAATAATTGGACATTCTCCCCCAAGCAGGAGGTAGAAAGGAAGGGACAAATAGCTTTGATCAAAATATTGAATGGATTTCCTGAAAGGGGCATAAGAAATTAGAGCAAAGGGGAGGGCATGAAATTAGCCTCAGGGCTGCATTAAATGAGATTTAGGATTGTCTATCCATCCAGTTCCTACATTAGATTTGCAACAATGAATTTATTTCATATGGGAGAATTTTGTGATAAGGGTACGCATTCTGGCGTTAAAGTGTTATCTTCTTTGTGCCTTCTTTGTGAACAGCTAATGAACATCATTGTTCAAAGGAGCAAATAGAAGTTCAGACTTGCCAAAACAACCCCTTGTTGTTTAAGGAGCACTTACTTCAAATGACCTAAAAGCTTGTGCTTGCTTTCTTGTATCATTTTGGCTAGCTTTTGGTAGTAATATTTTGATGTTTTTTTTTCCCCAGCCGCAAGTTACCCCCACAACTATATTTATATCCTCTTTTTTTTCTGCTTAGGTCTATGGTTTTTATTTTTATTATTTGTGAAAAGTACTCATGCAATGTAGCTTGCACATTAAAGTCACCATATTTGTGGCTTTCAAGAATGGCTTTTAATAATAAAAAGAATGATTTATTAAAACTATATGCTCCCCAACTCCCTATATTATATCTCTGAGGTTCAGTGCAAGTTTTTTTTTCTCCCAATCCAGTCCAAGAAACCTTATTGTTTAACAGCATTCATATAAAAAACATATACTGCAATCAGAACTGGAGCCAGTTACATATATACAGGGCATTTTTTCTCATAGAACGCCCAGAACGGAGTTCTGGCACCTTTTTGGGATGGAACCTTGTAGGGTAGGCAAGGTGGGTTGTATGACGTGTTTGAGTTCCGGCACCTTTTTTTTTTTTAGAAAAAAAAACCACTACATATAGTATATTCATTAAAAATGTAACAGATTAAAATTAAAGCAGACCGGGCCACTGCATCCACTGGGACAGAGACTGAAGCATACAGTGCTACAATACAAGCTCCTATCAATGCCCATGGGAGCATACTTTGTTTTAGCGGTCCATATTCAATTCCTATGCAGACTTAACACAAGATGCTTGCCTTCCTGCCTGTTTTGTTTTCTTAAACAAAACAAAGAGTCTGAGTTTTTGGCAAGAGAGCAACTCTGCTTTTACATATTTTTGGATTTTGTAAAAAGAACCTCTTAGCAGATGGTTTCCATTACTTAGGACATTTCTGAGCAGCTGCTGCACAATACAACTATATGAAAAATCTTTGTCAAATGACTACAAAGGCAGCACATGCTGGATCTGTGACTGTGCTGATCTCCTGTATACATAGTCAGAAAACTATTGGATCATGTACAAATTGTGCAGGATAAGAAACTTGGCCTCCTCCAGACTTTTTCCTCTGTAATTCTCATAAGCTTTTGTTGTTGTCTGGAGTGGCTGGAAGGCATCAACCCAAAATTTCTAGAAGACACCAGGTTTCTACTTAAAGTTAATGCTGTGAAGCTGCACTTCAAAAAGCTTTGAAACTGAACAAAAACTGCCTTCCAAATGCTATACAGTAGGAGTGCTATCCAGATTTCAGGCTGCTTATTCACTCTGGGGAAATAGCAGGATTATGTTGAAAAAAAAAGCACCAAGTTATTTTGCAAATCATGAACTCTGGAACAGATTTTATAAACATGTTCTGCTTAGTAACAAGCTTTCAATTCTCTGGATTACAATCTCTTACTATCAGCAGACTTAAAAATGAAAGAAAACAGATTTCAATCAGATTCAGAGTTTTTAATCATCACCAGAACTTAAAAGAAATGCCTTGGAATTAAAGCCTGTTCTAAGAGCCTCTCTGTCAAACTTAAATAAGGTGCTGGATGTCAACAGAACAATCCGGAAAGCTGAGATTTGCCTTGAGGACAACAAGCAGATCTATTTTACTTACGGTATATTTGGTAATAGGAGAGTGAGACAACTGGAGAAGTCAATTTTGGCAGGAGGAGACAACATTTCTCTGAGACATCTCTGCACATTAATGCACTAACCCATTTCTTTGTAGTATCTGTCATTCTTCGCTGCTGAAGGAAAAAAACCCTCAGGAAGACAAAAAGCTTCCAGCCCCCTCCCCTCTCATACAAGACAAGTAACAGACAGGATATGGGCATTGAAACTACATCAATAGTTTCATCAGGCTAGAGGCACAGTTTTAATATAATGATGAAAAAGTGGGAAAGATCTACTTTCATCCAGTTTAGAATAAAAGATCACAGAATGTTGTAGCGTGTTGGAAGATGAGACTGAACAAGGAGAGACGAAATAAAATGCCACAGCATTTAGCATCACCCAGTAGATCTCAGCCAGCTATGTTACTTTCATTACAGGTAGTCCTCGGCTTACAAGCACAATTGAGCCCAAAATTTGTGTTGCTAAGTGAGACATTTGTTGTGAGACTTGCCCCATTTTATGACTTTTCTTGCCATGGTTGTTAAGCTAATCATTGCAGTTGTTGAATTAGTAACACGGTTGTTAAGTGAATTTGGTTTTCCCATTGACTTTGCTTGCCAGAAGGTCACAAAAAATGATTGCATGACCCCGGGACCCTACAAAGGTCATAAATGTGAGTCAGTTCCCAAGCGTCTGAATTTTGACGTTGACGGTGGGGATGCTGCAAAGTTGTAAGTGTGAAAAATGGTCATATATCACTTTTTTCAGTGCCATTGTAACTTTGAATGGTCACTAAATGAACTGTTGTAAGTTGAGGACTAGCTGTATATGGTAAAATGGTTAATTTCTGTGGCTTGTCTCTCAGAGTGTCCCAAATAAGGAACAATTACAGTTATCATAGTTGATATTAGGGCTACAAGCAATGATCCAGGTTATTAGACAAAACTGAAAGCCAGTTTGTACAAAATGAAATGAAGAGTCATAAAATTACAGGCAGTATAAGTAGAAAAAATGAACTGGAGGGGTGGCGTGGAAAGAGAAATGGATGTCTGTGAGCGTGTGATTTACATATCTCCTGACATTTACAAATTGTATTTTTCCCTAGAGAAAATGGAGGAAAAGAGTAGGAAAACTCCAACACTTTCTGTTTTAAAGCACAGGGGAAAAAAAGAATACGTGACTTGTTGGAAAAACAGAAATCAAGCCTTTTAGGTTAAATAAATATTTTAGTGCATTTTAAAAAAAATCAGAGACCAGGCTCAATAGTATGTGCAAAGTTTGAAGAACTGGTGAGATCAGCCATCATCCACAATGAACTAGGATTTGAGTCAGAAGAGGGAAATGTTAAGATGTCAAACAATGAGGAAAAGCAAAGAAGCACCTTAACTTTCTTTATAAATTAAAAGTCACAGCATTAATGCTACAATCCTAAGCATAATCACTAATTAACCATTTTATCCATAACCATGAAAATACTTAATTGATATTAGATGCTGTTATGTCCCGAGCCTTTGCAAACGGCTCGGGCATTTGCAGGCAGTCCCGGGCAGGTGCAAAGCTGCCCGGGACCAGACAGGCTGTCGCCAGCGCCGTGCGCATGCGCGGGTGCTGGCGCGGGAAAAGTAACCCATTTACCCGGGAGTTGCCTATATAAGAGGCTGCGAGGCGTTTGGGCGAGCTGAAGCCATCTTCCTGTAAGCTGAACGCTGAATAAAAGAAACTGAGAACTCCAGCTGCTTCTCGTGTCTGTTTTCCCGCCAAGGACGCAACACTGGCGACGAAGGTGGGATGCCTTGCACTACCTGGAAAGGAAAAAGTGTAAGCTTACCCAAGGAGTCCTGAGCGGCGGAAGAGGAACGGTGTTGACTCAGCAGCTGCCCGCCAATCCAGTGCGCATTCGGGGGTAGGCTGGCTGATAGACCCGTCTCCTGAAGATCCGAAGATGGCGAAAATCGGAAGGCTTTCGGAATTCGACGTCTCACATCCAGAGCGGTGGGAGTCCTACGTATCCAGAATGGAGAACTACTTCAAGGCAAACCAAGTGAGGGAAGATAGCTTGAAGGCCGCCACCCTGCTTTGCGTTTGCGGCCAAGACGCCTTCGAAATCGCAGAAAATCTTGTAGCACCTGTTCCCGTAGAGTCTGTAAGCTACGCAGACCTGAAGAAGCTGCTGAAAGAGCACTTCCACCCCAAGGTGTCCGTTATCTCATGGCGCCACACCTTCGAGCAGAGGGATCAACGGTCCGGTGAAACAGCCAAGGAATACATCGCCGCGCTACGGAAGGCCGCCAAGCCCTGCGAGTTCAAGGACCTCGAGGAACGACTGAGGGACCGATTCGTGTGCGGGCTAAGGCATCGAGAGCTACAACAGAGACTTTTTGCCAAGGAAGAATTATCCTTCCAAGACGCCTTAAGGGAAGTCACCGCAGAAGAAGCAGCAGGCGGCGCCATCAAAACATGCGGCCGATCAGAAACAGTGCAGAGGGTGCGTCCGTGCACCAGGAAGACGTCCGACGAAACTCCGAGGAGGATCCGGACGAGGAAGTCGACCGTCTACCACCCCGCGAAGGAAGAGAACCAGAAGGGAAGCTCTTCGGCTCTGCTCAAGTGCATCGGCTGTGGAGGTCGCCACAGGAGAACCGACTGCAAGTTCCGCTCCGCTACCTGCCGGGCATGCGGCAAACAAGGGCATATTGCAGCTGTGTGTCTGAGCCGACGAAAGGCACAACCCCAAGAAGAACGCCTGAAAGGTACCAGATTCCCCAGCCAGAATAGGGTAGGGTTTTGCGCTTCGCGAAGAAGCATCTGTAGAACAGGCACACACAAGCCCAAGAAGAAAAAGCTGTCACTCAACGTGAAGCTACAAGGGGTTCCATTATCTATGGAACTAGACACAGGGTCTGCCCTGTCCATCATTTCATTGCATACATTTAGGAAGATTTGTTCCAGTAGTGGGTCTAAGGCCAAGTTAAGGCCTTCTGATATTGTATTAACAGATTTTCAGAACTCAAGAGTGTGTGTAAGGGGGAGGCCACCCTTAACGTGCAATACAAGAGCTTTGAAGGTCCACTAGACTTATTAGTAGTAGGGGGTGAACGAACGAGTCTCATAGGACTCGATTGGTTTGAGGCCCTGGGGATACACGTCACAGGACTCAACAGCTTACAAACACTCGACCTACAGGAAGTCTGCAAAGAATTTGCAGATGTTTTCAGCCCCCAGCTGGGCACATTCAAAGGACCACCTGTGTCCTTAAAGCTAGACCCCACTGTCACTCCCATTAGGATTAAAGCAAGAAGGGTCCCTTTTGCTTTAAAAAGTAAGATTGACACTGAACTAGACAAACTAATCCAACAGGGAATCCTAGAACCTGTTGATTCCAGCCCGTGGGAGACCCCCATTGTCACGCCTCTAAAGGCAAATGGGGACATTCGCATTTGTGCTGATTACAAATGCACACTCAATAAGGCATTGCAGCAACATGCCTATCCTGTTCCTGTGGTCAGTCACATCCTGGCCTCTCTCAAGGGGGGGCGTGTTTTTGCAAAGCTTGACCTAGCTCAAGCATATCAACAGCTGCCTGTTGATGATGATGCTGCCATAGCTCAGACCATTGTGACCCACAGGGGAGCCTTTAAAGTAAAAAGGCTACAGTTTGGAGTAAATGTCGCTCCTGGGATTTTCCAAAGCGTAATGGAAAACACACTACGAGGTATACCAGGGGTCTGCCCCTACTTTGACGATGTCTTGATTGCAGGAGACTCCACACACATTCTAGCTGAAAGACTTAGGGCTGTCCTGTTAAGATTCAGGGAATCAGGCCTCAAGCTCAGAAAAGACAAATGCAAGATCGGGGTGCCTTCTACCGAATTTCTGGGTTTCAAAATTGATGCTGCTGGGATTCATCCTGCTGAATCCAAACTAACTGCTATTTTACAAGCACCCAGGCCAAAGTCTAAGGCCGAACTTCAGGCCTTCCTAGGCCTCCTGAATTTCTACAATTCTTTTCTTCCACATAAAGCTAGTGTAGCTGAGCCTCTTCACAGGCTACTAGACAAACAAGCTGTGTGGCTGTGGTCACAAGCACATGAGGCTTGCTTTAAAGAAGTCAAGGCCTTGCTCACTTCTAACAGTGTTCTTGCACATTTCAACGAGTCTCTTCCTGTGTGCATCGCTTGTGATGCGTCCCCCTACGGGGTTGGAGCTGTCCTGAGTCACCTCAGGTCTGATGGAACTCAGGTTCCTATTGCATACTACTCCAGAACACTGTCTTCTGCCGAGCGCAACTACGCTCAGATAGACAGGGAGGCTCTGGCTGTTGTTGCTGGAATTAAAAAATTCCACGATTTTCTATATGGCAGGCATTTCACGGTCTTCACTGACCATAAGCCTCTGCTGGGACTGTTTACCACACGTAAGCAGACTCCCCACATCATTTCCCCTAGAATGCTTAGGTGGTCTATTTTTTTGTCTGCATATGATTTTTCATTACTCCACAAGCCTGGGAAAGAAATGGGCCATGCTGATGGCCTCAGTAGGTTGCCTCTGCCAGTAGTAGAAGCTGACCCCGCGCCAGCTGTCAACATTCTATCAATCCAAGCCTTGCCCGAGCTCCCTCTTAGTGCCAGGGATGTTACCGCTGAAACGGGTACAGATCACACACTTTCACGTGTCCGCTCCTGGGTCCTGTCCGGGTGGCCTGAGCACTGCCCTAGTCCTGAGTTTCAGAGTTTCTGGTCCAAAAGAAACGAACTGTCCCTTTCTCAGGGTTGTCTGCTTTGGGGAAACAGAGTTGTCATTCCCACCTCAATGAGGACTAGGGTCTTAGAATCCCTCCACGAGGGTCATCCTGGCATTGTTCGTATGAAGGCTCTTGCACGAAGCCACTTGTGGTGGCCTGGTTTAGATAAAGATATTGAAGCTAAGGTACACGCATGCCACCTGTGCCAACGATCTCGCCCAGAGATGCCCCAAGCTCCTGTGCATAGATGGGAGGAAACACAGTCCCCATGGTCTAGGGTGCACATTGACTACGCTGGGCCCTTTCAGGGCCAGTTCTTCTTGGTCCTTGTTGACAGCCATTCAAAATGGCTTGAGGTTGTGCCTGTCTCATCCACCACCACTGCAAAGACTATTCAGGTACTGAGGGGGATTTTTGCTGCACACGGGCTGCCAGATGTCATTGTGTCCGACAACGGCCCTCAATTCACCTCCTCCGAATTCCAAGCTTTCTTACAGGCAAACCTGATTCGTCATGCCACGTCTGCGCCTTTTCACCCGTCCACCAACGGTATGGCTGAACGCATGGTGCGCATCGCAAAGGACGCCTTGAAGAGACTCACCTACGGGGACTGGCATCACAGGTTGGCTGACTTTCTCCTTTCTTATCGCACCACACCGTCCACTTCTACAGGGAGAAGTCCAGCTGAACTTCGTTGGGGGCGCCAACTTACTACTAGACTTGACCGGTTGCATCCGGACAGACTGCCTTCATCTACCTCACATCCTAGGGCACCTAGACAACTACTTGTGGGTGCCCCGGTTTGGGCTCGCAATTACGGGCCTGGTCATACATGGGTCCCCGCTTCTGTGTCCAGGATCACAGGTCCTCTCTCCTACGAGGTTGCCCTGGACAACGGTCGTGTCCTGCGTCGGCACATCGACCAACTTCGCTCTAGGCGAGACTTTTCTGCTGAGACTCCTGGGTCTTTTCCAGGGGGGGAGGGGGACCCTTTGGAGCAAAGGGAAGGGCACGAGCTGCTGCCCATCTCCACTGAGGGAGCCACAAACGGCCCATCCCAGGGTTCCGCGAGAGCTCCGAACCGGAATTCCATGAGCTTACCTAACTACCAGGCATCCACGCCTACTCCAGCCAGGGAGTCACCCCGGGGGCATACTCACTTTCCACACACATCACACAGCACTCCAGCAACGGAGGATACCCGGGGGCATCCCAACAAATCATTCCCCGCAAGAGAACTGGCACACAATTCCCAAAGTTGGCCTGACCTTACCCCAAATCCTACATGGGGTCAAACATACACAGAGTTAGTCGAGGAACCAAGTCCCGACTACAACAACCCTAGCACAAATCAGGGAACACCTGAGTTTTGGGAAAGTACTGAAACCCACACGAGCCCGAACACAGAATGGGGTTCAGGGAATGGACAGCCTCCTGACAGGTCTTGGACTGACCTAGGAGGTTCTACAGAGACGCCCAGCAGCGGCTATCACTTCAAGGGGCCTGAGGGTCTACAGCTAGGTAGGTCAACCAGGTCACAAAGTAACAGAAGCCCTGGCCTGACGAGCCCGGTGGGCAAGCAAGCAGGCCAGGCATCGGGGCACAGTCCGTGGAAGACACCAGGACACAATAGAGAGAACAGGCTCACGCCTCCCTCCAGTCAGGGGACTTATGCCAGTAACCCAGAGCTAAGAAGGTCCCAGAGAGCAAAGAAATCTCCCAAGTACCTAGAAGACTACATAACATTGCTGGCAAGGCAAAGGCCAGTAAACAGTGGGAGCACTGGGGAGCAAAATGTCATATGAAATAAATGTTGTATGTTGGTAGTAGTTTTAGCCCGGGGGAAAGGGGTGTTATGTCCCGAGCCTTTGCAAACGGCTCGGGCGTTTGCAGGCAGTCCCGGGCAGGTGCAAAGCTGCCCGTGACCAGACAGGCTGTCGCCAGCGCCGTGCGCATGCGCGGGTGCTGGCGCGGGAAAAGTAACCCATTTACCCGGGAGTTGCCTATATAAGAGGCTGCGAGGCGTTTGGGCGAGGCTGAAGCCATCTTCCTGTAAGCTGAACGCTGAATAAAAGAAACTGAGAACTCCAGCTGCTTCTCGTGTCTGTTTTCCCGCCAAGGACGCAACAGATGCTTTGCTGATTTCTTTTTAAAAGCCTTTCTTCTCAGATTTCTATTTTTTTAAAAAAATGCAGTATAGGCAATCATACTTTTCAATAAATGTGGCATGAAAAATTAGAATTATATGCTTGTTATTTTGATCCAGATCTATAGAATTTCACTGGAATTACACTAAAATATCTTTGCACAGGCCTTGAATTCAGTGCCTTCAAAAACGTTTAAAGACAAACGGGCTGCTTGTCTTTGCTGCCTGCTATATACCAATATACGGTAGGTGCACTCCAACTGCCTTCTGTTACAAATTGTTATCTTACAGGATGAAAAAAAGCATACCTTCTCCCACAACAGCCCCTGATCTCAGGAGCCAAAAATGTAGACATTGCCACTCTCCTGGGCTTCTTCAAACATGGCTTTGGTCCTGGGTCTGATATTAATGTATTGTGCAGCAGTGTGTGTGTGTGTGTGTCTGTGTGTGTGTGTGTGTGTGTGTGTGTGTTATGGTTTCTTGTTCTTGTTGTGATTGTTTTAGTCCAAACTCTGTGTTCTTTTATGTTTCTCATTGCTTTTACCATTTTTGGTTTGATATGCCATCTATAGTCCATCGGAGTTGGGTGCCTATGACAAATTTATTTAAAAAAACAAACAAACAGCGGAATATAGCAATAGCACTTAGACTTATATACCGCTTCACAGTGATTTTACAGCACTAAGTAGATTACAGAGTCAGAATGTTGCCCCCAACAATCTGGCTCCTCATTTTATCGACCTCGGAAGGCTGGAAGGCTGAGTCAACCTTGAGCCAGTCAGGATTGAACTCTTGACAGTGAGCAGCGAGTTAGCTCTAACCACTGCACCACCACGGCTTTTTATCTTATATCATAAACAGTCTACAGTTAATGCATACATATTAGAGTAGATAACAGGAGATAAAGAAATAATTTTCCCCTTCTGGCCAGTGGAAAATAGCAGGTCTGTTTGTAATGATTGGGGATGGAATTAACAGGACCATTCTTACAGTTAAGCCCTGTGTTTAATCCTACAAAATGTGTGCAAAAAATGGCTCAAAGATCTATGACAGAGCCTTATGTGATAAAAGTTTTAAGTTCTGTTATTCTATCAACCTGGAGGAACATTGTCCATGGGGTCGCGATGGGTCGGATACGACTTCGCAACCAACAACAAAATTCTATCAACCTAAAATTCAACAACCATTGAAAAGAGGAATGCATTCAAGAAATCTCATTTTCTTTCAATATAAGCTTGTGGGGTTTTTTTAAAAGTTTTTTTTTTTGCATCTTTTGATAATTAGAAAAATCTAGCTATTGGCCTATCTATAACTGCAACATCATTTTGGTTGAAGACAATGAAAAAAGTCTGGCAAGGGATTTTTGGTTTTTTTACACTCTGAAAACACCTATGCTGTAAGAGACCTCACTATCCTATTAACCATATTATTCACTTAAAAACAAATAAATAAATAAAAGACAATGAGATGTAGCTGCCACAAGAAAATTCTTTGATGCTATCCGATTGAACCTTGGAAGCAGAACTGACTTCAAATTCAGTCAACTTCAACCATAGGAATTCCTCTCCTTAGAAACTTCACTGAAATTCTATGATAGAGAAGGAACAGATTGCAGCAACTAAGTGTCACAGACAGTTAAGAGAAATCTGAGAGAGGAAAAAAATGGGACAATTTTAATGTATGCATGCATTGAAGATTTTTTTTGGTCCTATACTGTATGTAGAATCAGTTAGTGGTAATATAGAACTTGGCTTCATGTTCAAAAATCTTGTTTTTCAGACTGTTTTCCTATGCTTCCAACATTCTAAAATGTTGACTTGCTAGAAGAGGAATGTCTAACCATATGCGTTCTTGGTTAGCCAGTACCAACCTCAGCTTAAAGACTTCAGCAGTCTTTGTAACCAAGAAGTAAACTCAAATACTTCAAACCATAATATGATTTATCATTATGCCACATCATCATTTTTAACCACAGAATGATTACCATAGGAAACATCATCCTGAAATACACCCTGATAACCTTCTGAATTCCATTCCACTGAGACAGAGGCATGCATTTAAGAAACATAATTTCTTTCCGATGTCAGCTTGTGATTTTTTTTTTTCATCTTTGCTAAGGCTGCCAACAGGATCGCAGACATTTTGCCAAGATATTTGTATGGATGTGTGAGTATATCTGCAGCATCCAATTGTTCCACTTACATGTCTGGTAACCATAGAACACAGCCTTAGCTGGCTGATTAGGTTGAGTTTACAGCTTCTCAGCATCACCAGCGTGGTTAAGGACAAGCATAGCAGGCCAGTAAATCTAGCCCAAGGGAGACAGTGTTTGCCAAATGTGAAGTCTGTTTGGTGATAAAAGGAGTTGATCGGAGAACGCTAAGGCTGAGTTCTGCCTCCTCCCCACCAAATAACTACCAGATGGTAGCAACATTTGGCAACTCTCCTGCTTAGCTAGGATTCATATTGATACCCCAGAAATGAAATGAAAGCTCTTGTATCCTATTACTGCTCCCCTAAGCTATCTAGTACCCATCTGGAGCAGAAAGTAAAGATTCGTACAGCTTTATTTTCAAAGGCAGCAAAAGGGAAAGGACATTTCATTTAAAGGGGGAGGCAAGGTTGGGTGAAAACATATCAGAGCAAGTATTTTGTTTCATTTAAAATAATCTCTTTCTGCAAGTGTCACAGACTATACATACATTTTTACAAGAATAAACCAAATTCTTATCTACAAATTGAAGAGCCCAAAGATCCTTAGTGCAAACTATTGCTGGCCTGCAGCTTTTAAATCAGTAAACTTTGGATACCCTAAATGGTCCATTAAAGTTGAACAGATATCCTCAATCTGCTTAATTTCCTCTGGAGGCATATTGTGCTGCCAAGCGTGGATGCCCACTGGAGAGATTTCTCCTTCATAAGGAAGATAGAAAAGACTGGTGGATGTAGCAAATAGTATTTGGTTTAAGCTGGCTGGAGCCAGAGGCATGCCAAGGAAGTCATAGATAGCTTCAGCCGTCTTCTGGGGATAGTTGACAATATCTTCAAATTTGATCAGCTGGTAGTTTGCCGACAGCAAACCCTTGTTTACTCTCAGGGCAGCGGCGGTGTTGGCCAGCCACAAATGGGACATCACAGAGACAGCATTTGAATCTGAAGCTGTGAGCTTCTCTCTCAGAGCATCATATTCAAAGGCATAGCCTGAATTGGAGCCACATTTTTTTTCATGACCGTCTCCTTTAAACAGCTTAGTCAGATGCTGTGGTACCTTCCTCAGAGAGTAAAGGGTAGGCTGGTTTTTGTACAACATTAAGTAGATCCAGGCACGCGGGTCTCGAACCACATAAAGCGCTCTCAGGGAAGGACCAATGACTTCCTGAAGAAAAGGTAGCTTTAGTGTCCAGCTTCCACTACTCAGACTAAGGACAGGGCGGGCATTTGGATAAGAGGCAAAGTGTTGCCTCAGTTCCCGAATGTATTCAGCTTCTTTGTCTGAATTTCCTCGCAGGCGGTTTCTTTGCTCTACAATAGATTCTCTCTTCCTGGACCCTCTCTTTCGGTCTCTGCTACTGGAAGAATGCTGCACCAATTTACTTCTGCTGGTTTCATGCAAATGGATATTCTGTAAGTGAAGCTTTGTGTCTTTCACTAAGGAATGCAGCCAGCCCTGCAGGATCCGAAAATGGCCGCTCTGAACATCCGAAGCTTTCCATTCACAGGCATCAACAAATGAGTCAACCTCACACTCAGTTTCAGGTATATCAAGGTAACCCATTGGGATCTTGATATAAACAAAGTCACTAGTGTTGTAAAAGAGCTGCTTCAGAATTTCTGCCCCTGAACTAGGGAGAGAAGTGATGATAACATCAGGCAAATTAGGATGTCCTTGATCCTCCCTTTCACTTGGTTCCATATCTGTCATGCTGCTAGTCCACTTTGTGCAGATCATTTGAGTGCAGGAGCTCCACACATCTACAAGTTCAATAAACCACAAGGTAATTACCAGGATTAAGACCCAGCGCAAAAGCTTACCAAAGGAAATGTAAAATCGCCACTGAAAAGCCAATATGGCCAAGCTAATCCCCAAAATAAATCCTGCTATCACATTCACTTTAAAGCCAAAGGGGAAAATGGATTTATGAGTAAGTCCCTGCTTCCCTATCATTTTAGTGCCCAGACCAAACTGTGTAACCTTTCCTTGAGTGGTTACTGTGGCATAGCCACCAAATCCTAAATAACGGAACCTTGTCCACAGATTGAGATACTCTGTTACAACAGAATAGATTATTTCTGTGTTGTTGATGTTTAGAGAAATCCGATACCCTGACTGGGCATCGTCAATAAACCTACAGTTAGAAACATTGACATAAGGCCCATAGAACACATAGGCAATTCTTGCAATATTACTCTTTGTAGAGAAAGTGACATTTACAAACTGTGTCCATCTCTTTTTGAACTCAGCAGCTTGTTCAGCCTCTTGTATCCTAGCAACAGGGCTGCTTCCATGATGGTCAAACCAAAACATTTTATAGTGAGCATCCCAGACATCCATCATGGCTCCATTGTATTTGTTCATAAATTTATATGGGACATACTTAAAGTCAATGTCAAGGTTATGAAAGAAGGCACTGATGGCATCAATAGGAGAGTCTTCCTCCTTTTCCACATGGTCCACCACAAGTAAAGTCTGAGGATTTAGTAGAAGCAATGAGCGGTACACACTTTTCAGCTTCATGGCTGATGAATATGCAGAAACTGCCTCACCACTCACAAACATCATCTCTTCATGCTGAGAGGAAGTGATAATTTCTCCAGATGTATCCCCAACTTCATCGCCTGTCCACTTAAGCCACTGCATACATTCCCCGAGCTGACCTTCCCAAGGCTGATTGCATTGGCTTGTGGGGGATGGAGCAAATACTAAAACATTGTTCAAGTGGCTAAGCTTAGGTCCATAAAGGGCCTCTGAAACAAATACCTGCCCATTTGGGGCAAAAGTAAAAGAGTTTTGATCAGGATGTTCATGGCCCGGGTTGAAGCTACGCCAGCCGTCAATCCAGGAATACGGCTGAAAGTGGACTATATCATAGACAGCACGGCCACCAAGCTTTCCAGACTTAAAGGAAACAAAGGTATTTGTCTGAGTGTTTGGTAATCCCGCTCCGTATGTAACCACCCCCCAATTTGGAAACACATGCAT
The DNA here is from genome assembly GCF_016545835.1 of Crotalus tigris. Lineage (NCBI taxonomy): Eukaryota > Metazoa > Chordata > Lepidosauria > Squamata > Viperidae > Crotalus > Crotalus tigris. The sequence continues at coordinate 600,040 of NW_024100115.1, read as the reverse complement.
TTTAGCCTTGCCATAGTCAGGTGGAGGTTGGGGGGTTAACTTGGGGTCATACCATATGTACTCTGTATGAAGGGTGCTCCACCGTTGGGCAGTGGACGGTACCATTGGGCCATCTTTGGGCCGGTGCTTTCTAATTTGCTGTGCAAGCCAATTGCCTACTCCATTCTTCAAGACAAACCTATCTAAGAAAACCAATTGGCTTTCTGGACCATAAAACCAGTTATAATTGGAATCAGCTATGCCTACAGTTCTCTGGAAGCCTGGCAAAAGGGTGGCATAATAAAACCAAAAGTGCATCTTGAGCCAGTGGTTTTCAAGATTGTTAATCCCAAAGTGGCGCTGGGCCAGAAAAATATACTGGGTGATGGATTTGGCCGTGTAGCTACCATAAGCCACACCTTCGTCCAAGGAACCATCAACAATATGATTTAGCAGAAACATGGTTTTTTCCATCACATCTATTACAGTATGCTTCCAGGCATTTGCTTGGGACTCAATGCCTCCTCCAGCGACCAGGGCCCCGATGAGCAATGCCAACATATTTGTGGCTTGATGGTTGTGAAGAAGTTGCTTGCCCCAAGAACGGACTTTGGAATACTCGTACATTCCCATGGTCACAGCCCATATCTTGGCAGAATATTTTTGCCTTCTGACATCATCCAATGAGGCATGTAAGAAATCAAAAGCAGTGGCAAATCCAGTTAAGGAATGCCCGAGAGGGACTTCATCACCCGGGGCATTTTCCACAAGCCAGTCTTTATATCCTGCCATTCTGTCCATGTATTCAACAACAAAATCAAAGGCAGCTTTATCTTCAGGACTGAGGAGACAATAAAATGCAAGGGGAGGCAGATTGTTTCCATATATCTCATTCCACTTGGCAGCAAAATCAGCATGCTTGGGAGGAGGTAGATAGTAGGAGGGATTGGACAGCATGGCAGACACTGCACTCCGGATTGCTCTAAAGAGATGGAGATGGCTGGTGTGAGACTTCTGCCTCAGAGCTGGGATCTCTTCGGCACTGAAATATAAGTTTGGATACAGGGCTGTTTTTTTTATCCTCTGATTTGCTCCCAAAGCTTCCATCCTCTGCTTCTCGTACTGATCCACGTCTTCTGTAAAAGTCACCCAGTCAGAGTAATTGCTAACAGATTCTTCAAAAGTGGAGACTGCCAACATCACTAATGCTAGAAATATGGAATGTCCTGTAAACATTAGAGCCATGATCCATTAGGCAGATCCCTCACTTACGGGTATACATCTCCTTTTGGTGGCAGGGTGAGGGGGGGAAATGTTCAAATTCCAAGCACAAATCAACCTACCAGTGGGAAAATCTTCTTGAAGGTGCTTTACTGTACATAGGAAAACTTTTACTGGTACACACAGTTCTTGGATGACGTCATTAGGCACAGCTCTGGAAAATGTTGAACTGCAAGTACACTGACAGACATTGTATGACTATACAGAAAAGTAAAGGGAATGTCATCTCTCACTAATGTCTATGCATATTTGATACATTCAATCTCAAAAGGATATTGTATGTTTAGCAAGCCATAAAGTGCAGGGAGAAAATCATATCCAACTCACTACTTCGTTAATAATGGAATTATTTTTCTTCAGAATATATTTAGTCATTCATGCCGTTGAAAAAGAAAGCAAGAACATGACATATATCAAAACATTAGGAAAGAAATGTATTTTTGTATAGAAGGGACCCATACAGTGAATGAATTGTGTGCCTTCGTTTTCATTCTCTCATGTGGGGTGAAAATATCCATATGTTACTTTTTGTGGGTAAAAAGGTTTAGCAAAATATTTATGTCAGCCAGAATTTTCGCAGCTCCAAAACTTAAGCAATGAAAGCTTTGCTTGATTTGAACTTCCTGGTAGAGGATGGTGGTTTTAATGCTTGGTTTCATGACTGCCATGTTCTCATCCATCTGTGCAACTGGCTCCTGTTCTGAAGTTTTTTTTTTTTTTTTACTATCTTGATGTCCTCATCACAAAACACATTTTAAAAGGGGTACATAAAATGTGATACACTTTTGCTTCCACTGACAGCTGCTTCTGTAGTCTTTTTTTGTTTGGTATGATGAACTTTTCTGCCTTAAAAAGAAAAACCAAAATGCATCATTACAAACTAATATCAACATATACATTTTTTTAAAAAAAATGAAGACATGGTGGCATTCTTATTTTAATCAAATTGGTATCAGAAATAAATAATGTGAGCTCTCTGAGTTTTCATTTCTAATGCTTCCTTCTTCACCCATTTCCTTCAAGGTGCTTGAGCATTCAAAATAGGTTGAAAACTCTTACTCAGGAATGAATCAATTCCATTTTTTTATTGGTTAAGAGTCAAACACCATCCAGAAGCCCCATCAACAATGCCCCTTGTCAGTTACATCTATTTGCTTCTTTCCCTGCCGGCTGATGCAATAACACCAGTTTGAGAATCAAACCAATCTTGAAGGCTTGCTGACGACTTTGGGCTTTTGAAATATCGTCCCAAAGCATTTCAGTTTTCCCACCCAGATATGCTTATAATTAATTTATATAAGGATATATATCCTTAATACCTTTTCCCCCCTCCTTCACCTGTGGCTGGCCGAATGGCTAGTCACCAGAGGGCGCCAGGAGCTAATTAACCAGACCGACTGGAACACTTAGAACAACTTTTCTTTGCCAACAAATGGAAATACTTAAAAGTCATCGCCAATAGATCAGCCAGGAAATTCTTCTTAATAATAGCAATTATTATGAAGTAATAATGCTAATTAAAATCTCTTCCCCCCCCTAACATTCTTAAAATGTTACAAAGCCACCGCCTTACCTTAAGGAGTCTTCCTCCCAAAGCGAAGGACAGAAGAACGGAGGGAACCGAAAAAAGGAGAAATATCCGGGGGCCACATCGCCTTGTTTAAAAACTTGTTTAGTTTTCCTTTCCGCGGATTTGCCGGCCGGAGCTTTCTTCTGACTTCGCGCTCCCCGGCTGGATCAGGGAGCAAAACGAGCTCCCTTTTTTTCGTCTCCTTAGCAAACTGTCCCGAAGCCCGGATTGCGTAGACACGTGATTTGATCCGCGTCCCTTTCTCAAGATCAAGGAAAGAGTCGGATGCTGGCCAAGACGGTCCGAAGTAGCCGAGCGGCCTTTAAAAAAAAAAAAAAAAAGCGGAAAAGCCGCGCAGTACTCTTGAAGCGTAAAAGTGAAGATGGCGAGAAAGAAATTACTTTTTATTCTCTCCCCCCACCCCCCCGATTCTGCAAATGGGGTAGGGAAATTTAAAAAAAAAAAAATCTCACGCGAGATTAATCATTCAGAGTTTGATGCCAAATCGACTCCGGCAAAGAACGTGACTTTTTCCGCAGAGGAGAGGCAGGCAGAGCCTCTGTGGCCGCCGCGGCTTCTGCCTGAAGCGACGGACTTTCCTCCGGCCGAGCCTTAGCCATGGTCTTCCCGCTGCCCGTTTATCAGTCCGTCTGCCTCCGTTTCAGCCAGCGGCTCAACCGCTGCGGTTGGCGGGTTGAAAGCTCCAGCGGCCAGCGCCGGGGAGATTGTAGCGGCAACCGCTGCCTGGAGCCGGGCGGAGTCAAGGCGGGTCTGGCGGCGGGCTCTGCCCTTGCCAGCAGCACCAGCAACAGCAACGGCGGCGGCGGCTGCTCATTCTCAGTGCCTTTTTTTTTTCTTTTTTGCAACGCCCGCCCGGTACCGAGCATGTGCGAAAGCCGCGGTCCCCCCTCCTCTCCCCTAACCCCCCTTAATTACACCTGATCTTTGCGAGAGGGCGAGAAGCAAATGGGACGACTGGGGCTTGGCTGAGGAAGGGACCCAGGCGGAAAGAGCAGCGGCGGAGACAACTGGGTGATGCTAGGAAGACTTGATGGAATGGAGAAATTATGTGGGAGAATACAGATGAACGCTCTTAAAACGTGCCGAGGCTGAATAAGTGGGTAAGGTTCTAGGAAGAAAGGAAAAGTCAGCACTTTTTTTTTTTTTTTAAAGCATAGGATCCATTGAAAACCACTGGTTTAAAAGAAAGAACGTCTATCAGTTCAAAATGAGCCGTTGCAAAAGTAAACAGGTCCGAGGCTTTTTGGCACCGCCATGTCCTACGATCCTGGATCTGAATCAAAGGTGTAAAAAAAAAAAAAATCATCATCATCGTTTTTATATGGGACCTGGTTGAAATCACAGATCACTTGTCTGCATAGAAAAAAAAGCCATCATAATCATGTATCATCAGAAACCTTATGGCTGGATCCTTCAGCATTTCAGTGTGTCATAGCCTCCTCTCCCTAACCCCCATTTAATAATACCCATGAAATTCTTCTACTGCTTGCTTGAGTTACAATCACTACATGTTTGATATAAAGTTAAGTTCTACTTACCCATCTTCTGAATTCAGTAACCTAACAGAAGCCCTTGACAAAGACAAATGTGCCATCCCAGCTTCCTGATCCTTATTTATCCCCAACATCTATGTTCACAGTAATATTTTTGTGACAGGGTTTCTGGACAATCATGCTTTTTGTTAAATTTGGTGTATTGCACAGTTGTGATATTTGTGGGATAGTGCAACAAGAAACCTTAACTGAAAGAAAAAACAAGTCCCAGGTTTTCTAACAGTTTTATAGAAGTGTTCTTTGAAATTGACTAGACTGAATTGTCTGGGTAGTTAAGGCTACTGTGAAATGAACTAGTGAATGAACACTTTCTTAGATAAATTAATGGATGTAACTTAATCGTTATGTACTCATGAATAGATTTTGCTACAACAATCCAGATCTAAATTGCAGAAATTTTAAAAAATAAATTGATGTTATTGAATATGGAATAGTAAGAATGATGCAATAGTACATTCTTGTTGTTGGACAATATAAAAGTACAATTAAAAATAAGAATTGAAATAGCCACTGAAATATGCGGGGGGGGGGGGTGTTCTCGGTTTCCAACTGGTTACAAGAGATGAAAGTTGTCTCATGTCTATTTTTCCCTAAAGGGGATTGAAAGTCTCATTCAAGTCCAGTTGCATATTGTTATTGTCATCATCTGGCACTTGACTAACAAAACATCCAATTTTTCTCCATCCACGTTACACCTTGTTTACTCCTTGTCCACTCCAAAATGGCACTACATTTTAATTCCTTTTATATTTCATATATAGTTTCAGACTGATCCAATATCAAATAGTGAAACTCCATACATAAGCATTAGATCCATAGTTTTGTTTCATAGAAAGCCCCCTCCGCGCAAATAATCAAAGCTGTTAATAATGAATGAAACCTCTGTTACAGTGAAAACACCACGATGGGTCTGCTGTTGTAATAACTGATTCCATTCAGATGCATTACCTAGAGAGATATCAAAGAAATAGGTCTGAGAAATCCACAGCAGAAACTGGTATTCTGGGTTTCTTTTGTTTGTTTGTTTAATTGTGCTTGGAGGAATACTGATTCTAAACTTGGAAGTATGTTTCTTGCCTAATAGGAACTTATCAAGCTGTGATTGATGTATTAGGCTAGTTCCATTTCAAAGCCATCCGAACTGGAGGACAGCATTACTATATCTTGTGGCTGATTTCCATAAAATCATTATATTCATAATAGAGCAATATGTCATTTTATGAATGGGAAAATTAGCAAACCTAACAGAATATGTTAGCAATTAGGCTCTGGTAGTGTTAATATACTTATAGAAAGTTATTGTGATATATGTGATAGTATTTGAGCTATGTATCTATATATGTATTTTACTTTTGGTTTTTACCATGTTTTACTCTCAATTTTTTTCAACGCTTTTCAAACACCCCAAGAACTCCTTTATATAATGAATGAATGAATGGGGCATATACAAGGGCTTCTTGCAAAGGGTGACTGGGGTGATGTAAACTCCAAGAGGAGGGCTTCCTTTGTAGAATGCAGGATGAGAAGCAAAGTGGCAGACCCCAATTGACAATGTGGACCAAATATTAGCCTTACCCTGATCAAGGCTATAATTGTGAATATATGTAAGATGAAAGTCAACTAGCCCAGAAGCCAATTGGTCAATGATATAAAGATGCTGTGCTGTTAGAGATTTGCATTTGATCTCTAAATAAGCAACATGGAATTCTATACTATGCTCCATAATACTTCCTGGGTAGTACAGATTAAATTTATAATTGGTCAATCATATTATTGCAATGGATTTTATTATTCATAATAACAGTCAATGTTATCTTCACCTAGATACTGCAAAAGTTATGTGATAATTTATGTCAACTAACATAAATTGGCAATTTAGCCTATTGCTTAGGATCAAAAGAAGAAAGACAGGAAGGAATAATATTCAAGTTAAAAAGAAGATTTCAGAACAATCACAGGATTATATAATATTAACAAAATACTTTTTAAGAGAAACAGATTATAAATTCGTGACTTAGTAAGTGTGTAGTAATAGTAATCATACAGTACACCTAAAGAGCAAATTGAGCAGGAGTGATGTTACAGCATGATTTTCAACTTTTAAGATATCAACTATCTTAAATCTAGAAAGAAAAACTTTTCAAACTGTGCAGAATATTGTTACAGATGTCATAAGCCTCAGCTAAGAAATATGCAATTACATTTCTCAAAGCATGGATGTTCTTGGCTAGCAGAAGAATCGCATTTGCCAAGTGATAAATATGCCTGTTTATTTATTTGTTACTGCTTTAAAAAGAATAGCTATGCTCTTTCTTGAAGGAATTCACTTTGACATTCATAGCTTCCCACACTTTAACTTCCCAACAACCCTTTGAGGTAGTCAGAACTTATGGAGAGTGATCAAGTCAAAGCTTGGGAGACACAACACTACATTTTTTTATATCATCTTTTTATCTTATCTTTATATTCATTTCAGGCATGAAAAGTGTAATAAAGTGTTGGACAAATTCTACACTGTACTATTGTAGTTGCAGAAACAAAAAGTGCAGCCGTGTGATAGAAGGGTGTCATCACATAGCAATACCGTGCTCTAAATAATGGTGTGGCTAAAGACCGTAAGCAATCTGATAATGACTATTCCCATAGAAATACTTGGGGAAAGGAAAGTTGACTTTGAAGCCTTATATGAAATGCAGAGTGGAAATGTCTGGGAATGAAATGACATTTCATATGATATAGACTTTTTGGGGAGGAAAAAAACTTTGCATTTGAAGAAAAGTAGCTCTAGAATTGCATGTTTTTATATGAAATTTTCCAGTGCTAGTTTTTCAAGTTTCTTAAGACAAAGATACAATTCACTAAAGTTCACGTTTGTCTTTGAAAAGAAGTACAGTATATCTATGGAGCTTCTCAGTTATCCAGGTCATAGTTGTCCCAAAGATGCTTTTTCACGAGGCAGCTGGACTTTCTTGTTTTTCTTTGAACGGTAAGACGTTTCACTTCTCACCCAAAAAGCTTCTTCAGCTCAGAGCTGAAGAAGCTTCTTAGATGAGAAGCGAAATGTCTTCAAAAACAAAAAACAAGAGCATCTTTGGAACAAGAAAAAGCATCTTTGGGGCAAAAGAAGTATATGTAAAATCCACTGGGGAAAATACCCCCCCCAAAAGGGAAATCTTCAGAATAGAAGTTCTTTTCCCCCAGGACATCTTGGCTTTGTTATGTTGCATTCATTCCTTTTTTACTATTTTATAACAACCTTGTGCTATACAGAATGGACTTGTGATGTATACATCACAAAAAGCAGAGAATGGATTTGAACCTGAGCCTCTTCAATCTCAGTTTAATATTTTAATCATTACACTATGCTGCCTTTGTGATTAGGACTTAGGGAGAGGGACATTATCCACGCAAAGGGTCTTCAACCTTTGTTATCTTCATTGGTGATTTATTCAGAAGGCTCCAGACTAATAATATCTTCCTACATTTCATTAAGTGATTTATTGAAGCACTGTGGGAAATTGTGCTATGCTGTAAAAAAAAATTCAAAATATTTCTCTAGAGATGCTTTGCCTAAAAACCAATTTGTTTTCCCACAATTGGCATTATAGGACAAAATGTCATTGCAGTCAGAGCAACCTTTAAGATTAAAATGTTTGCTTTAATTTGCTTCCTTGGAAATCCATGAAGTCACATCTATATCTATTTCAACAGAACTTTAAGTTATTTCACAATTCACTGTCTATTATATTATACTACTAGTCAGAGATACTATGAATGTGTGCCTGATAGAAAAATGTATTTATTTATTTATATGTACACACAAAATTATGTGTCTTCTGCTTCACAAGAATTGAGGTACTTTATAGTGTAGTAAAGAAAATTACAAATATATACATATCACAAAATATGCACAGTCTAAATTAAAGTCTTTCTCTAAGCCCAATCACCCTTAGTCCTACAGCATGCAGCCTGTAAAATAAGCCAACAACCCTGCCTTAAATAAATTGAGATTAGGCTTGATTGGATTCATCATGCCTTCACACTCTCTAGGAATAGGAATTTAGCAAGAATGATGGCCAATATATGGCAATTTTGTCTTCTGTAAAGATTTTGTGTGGGCTCACACTTTGCATTTCATCATGACATATTGACATTGACCTGACTGGAGTGAAAATGTTCAACTGAATATTGTCAACATACTGATACTTTCTTCTAAAATAAAATATGATCTTTCCAATCAACAGGATCATGAACTGATACCACAAAGAATCTATACATCAACGTCCCTAGTCTCCACAAGGTAAAAAAAAAAAAAATCCCACATGTTCTCATATGATGTTGTCTGAGTCATTTTATCAGATTCTGTCCAAGTAGTATTCAATCCCCAACAGTTTAGGGCAGGGATAGGCAACCTCAGCTCTTTTATGACTCATGGACTTCAACTCCCAGAATTCCTGAGTCAGCTATGCTATGCTGACTCAGGAATTCTGGGAGTTGAAGTTCATGAGTCATAAAAGAGCCGAGGTTGCCTACCCCTGGTTTAGGGCTTTCCACTCAAATCTGAGAGACCTTGGCCTTTCCATTACTATGCCACCCTAGGACTGCATTATGATTGCTACATCAGTCTTCTATCCTGCAATAGCTGTAAAACTGCCATCAATAGCATGTAGATGGAGAGTGGGATACCTTTACACTTGTCATATAGAAATAATTACTTAAGAACTTGAAGTACTAACAATAGAATGATATTTGACAGTTTCCCATATAGAAAAGATGCACCCAGTCCCCTGCAAATAAATACATAAATAGGTAAAAGATATATATTGCCCTCCAGTTGTGTTCAATGTCAGAATGCAGGGGAAAAATGCTTGTAAAATATCCATTTCTTAAACAGCATTAAAAAGGATTGCCCAAATTATTTTATTATAACCCATTTTAGATCCTGTATAGTAGTTATGAAAAGCAAGAACTTGATCCATTATAACATAAGCATAAAAATAGAAGCAGAGGATTGTTTTCAGCCAAGCACTTATTTCATTTTTGTACTATTGCCAGTCTAGCATAAGAATATCTTGAAAGTGAGTCTGTCAGAGACAAAAAAAAAAAAAAAAAACCCTGAGTGACTGGGTGTCCATATCAGATGTTAATCTGAGAAACAGTCAGTATCATGGAAAAGGGTTCCAAAAATATGTGCAATGTTGAAATAAACCAAATACTTGAATTTTAAAAGCATGTCTCTGGCTTTTAAAAATAGCACAATTATTTTCCCATTAGCAAGCTCCATTTTTGTAATTACATTTCAGAGTACACAGATTTATTAGGGACTCCGTTGTATTTTGTTGGTTTCTGTATTGAAATAAAGCATACCTTAATCATGGTTTGTTAAATAAACCATGGTTAATTAATTCAGATTATTCTAAGATAGAGATAATCATTTACAGATTATAATAATTAGGTTCGTCTAATGTATGAACCAGCTTTAGGCTTTCTAGCTACGCAAAATCGTACTGATTTTCATGTGGGTCATAAGCTTTAGAAAGAATGAAAAGTAAATGCACAGTTCATCTTTCATTAAAGTACACTGAGGAAGCTCAACTGTTCCAGAACCCTATGAGAGTTTGAAGTATGAATCAAGCTCTCAAATTTAGATTGGGGAGGGGGGGGGAATCTTCCATTTTACAATTTTTTAAATGTGGTTTGTATTACAGCAAATCTTATCCAATCAAACTTTTTTTTTTTTAAATGGAGTTTGTCTGTTTACTAAATGGTTGCTTACCAGGCTACCCCAAAATAAATTAGTATGCTTCTTCTTTGTCATATTCCTCCTTTCTCTATATCAGTGGTTCCCAAACTTTTTTATACCCAGCACCCTAGAATGCTTCTGATATATTCTTGCACCCCTTACAAAAGTTTGAAATAACAGCAACAAATTATGCATATACACTATAATTTTGAAAACCCAAGTTTTCGCACCCCCTGGAATATTGTCTCACACTCCCAGGGGGTGCAAGCACCCCTAATTGGGAATCCCTGCTCTATATATTTTCCACGCAAACTTTCTTACAAATTATTGAACTATAGTTATGTGTCACTGCTGTTTCCTAAGATGGTTTCCTAAGAGGTATTCTCATACACAAAGATGCTACCAATTTGGGTTTTCATGGCAATTTCATATTTTTTAAAAAATTGTAAAAAAAATCGATGTCAAATGGGAGGGAACTTGACAATATGAAGACAGGTTTCTGTGGTTATATTGCTCATGGGGATCATGTTGTTTGTACATTATAGAGATCATTATTAATTTCTATGACTTGATTGCTCTTTTCCTCAAAAAATCTTTACCATACCATTATTAGAGATGAGTCCCAAGAACTTTTTTATTCCTAAACTACTATCCTTCCCTTTCTGATAAAGCCATCAAACTGGGAGGTTACTTATGTATCAGTTTTTTTTAAGGATGGTCAACTACAACTGGAATTCAGGTCTGAGATGGGAAAACCACAATAGGAGTAATAGAAGTGAAATCAAGTTTCATTTCTCCTCTGAGTGCCCCCCCCCCCAAAAAAGTCAAGAAAAGTAGTCTGGACTAAAAAAAATGCCTCAAGATAAAGAAAGCAAGAAAAATGCCATCTGAAATACTGAAAAGAAAACTAGTGCCCCCACACACAACATCACCCCACTCCACAAATCCTCACATCTATCCTATAAAGCTTAGGATAGATTTTTGACTTATTTCCCAGAATAAGAACCCTGAGAGATAAATTGTTCAGTCTAATACAGTAGATGGTTACTCAGAAGCACCCTTCAACTCAGTGGGACTTTTAGTACTAACGGCAGTTAAATTGCAGCTTTAGTCTTGCCCATATGCTTTGAGGAGGAAAATAAATATGGACATAAAGACTTGACTGAGATTGGTTTTGATGACTTTGATGACTTCGGCCTTCAACAAAACAATGAGCTTGGTTGAATATGCTTACAGTTACATATGTCTTTGGAAAATGGAATTAGGGAGATGCAATTGTTCTCCTCAGGCTAACTAAGAATCTTCCAAAATGATATGTCAGGTGACACAAGCAGAAGCAGTCTTAAAATTCACACTTTCATTGATAAGGGACATTCTTCCATCCTTCCATAATTAGATAACATGGAAAATCTGGGAGATGTGGGGCTTGAAGGAACTAAGTGGCAGAAAACTGGAGAAATATCTAAGAAAAAACACAAAAACATCACAACGTAGGAGCAAATACAGTGTTATAGGTCTGTGTTGTACTTTGGTGAATTACATGAATATCAAATAATAAACCTCACATAATAAAGAATATTTTGGTATAGGTCCTATGGCTGGGATATGGGTTATTTATGGTAGTATGACTATTACCTATTATGTTTTTTGCCAGCTGAATTAAGAACTAGCTAAGGGATTTGTGTTTGAATATCTTCTTCAAGCGGGAATTGAGTTTGTCTCATCTAGTGAAAAGAAGGACTAGGGGTGACATGATAGCAGTGTCCCAATGTTTGAGGGGCTGCCACAAAGAAGAGGGGATAAATCTATTTTCCAAAGCATGAGAAGGCAAGACAAGAAACAATGGATGGAAACTTATCAAAGAGAGAAACAACCTAGAACTAAGGAGAAATTTCTTAACAATGGGAACAATTAACCATTAGAACAACTTGGTTTCAGAAGTTTTGGGTGTTCCCACACTGGAGGCTTTTAAGAAGCAACTGGATAGCCACTTATGTGGGGTGGTGTAGGGTCTCCTGCTTGAGCACAGGGTTAGACTAGAAGACCTCCAAGGTCCCTTCCAACTCTGCTATTCTGTTAATTCTTTGCCTTCTCACAGCACAATCAGTCCCAAAGTAAGTTTCCTAGGAATTTCACCTGTGTGGCTTTTTTTACATCAGGAAACAAGGCCAGCCAGTGATTTGCAGAGTTGTGGAAAGGTGTTTAATAAGAGAAAGTATAAAAAATTAATAGCAGCACAGACTACATTTCAACAGTGAATTAAGTTTAAATACCCCATTAAAATAAATGCTAAATTATTTTGACAGAGCAATAGGAAAACAAACACCTCTTTCTCAGGAGAAAACTTTCAGGACACTGTGAGATCTCAATAGAATATTATAATACAATAATGTACATCTCTGTGTATACCTATATTCACATGCCAATATGTAAATATATCACATAATGGTCATGATAAAGAGCAGGTGTTATATATGTGTATCTGAAAAATATGTCAAAATATTCCATTGTCTTCTATAGCTTATGGATAAATTACCAAAGCCATGCAATGAAAGGTTAGTCTCACTTGTAACTCTTCATTAACATATTGAAGAGGGAAGTTCTTAATTGGAAGCCAGCTAAGGTTATAATTTTTAATTGGAAGCCAGATCTAATATTTTAACCTTCCTGTATGAAAAAAGGAGAAAATGTGATAATATTCTCTGCCACTGGGAAATATTCTTATAGACCAGTGCAAGACATACAGAACACTTAATTTAACAATTAACACTGAGTGCAAAGCTCAGTAACTACACATATTTCCTCAAATTGTTAAGGAGACAATGTGTTGAAATGGAGGTTATTTCAAGAAATTGGTCCACTAATCTGGAGGAGACACGCTTGTAATAATATCTCCTCAAAATATGTGTAAATCTTTATTTAGCTGACAGATAAATTAGCAAAGTGAATTTACAGATTATGCACCATTTGAGTTCACTTAGTATGGCTGTTGCAGATTGTTGCTGGAGAGAAAGGAGAAGAACTACAGGAGCCCTCACTGCACATCTTCACTAAGGTTTTCAAATGAATGCATATATTTGAAAGAACAATTACTAGAAATTTGAGTTTATTCTTTGATGCCCATCTAAAATTCTTCAAATTAAAAAAGCATAACTTGAATAACAAAAAAGTGGGACATGCTTTTTAGCTGTTGGGATTGCTTTGGTAGCTAGATGTCCTTCAAATATAGTATGGATATATAGCTACTCGGGCCTGTAAACAACATGTTAAACAGTAAAGTGTACAAACCCAAAATGTAATATTATCCTCCATATGGGTCTTGAGCATCCAAATGGGTCATGACCCAAAACATTATTTATGCAAACAATGAAATTCCCAATTTCAAGAATAAGCACTTAGCCTTCCATAAGTCAAATATCACTCCTAAAATGGCAGAATAGGATCTATTTCAATGTCTCCTGTTAAAGAATGGAACTGGACAGACAATATGAAATGGACAGGGATATCAAGAAGAGTTTAGCCCTTTGTTAGTAGTGTAGGATAGTTAGGACTGCATAAAACTTCAGTTAGGAATTTGATTCAAACAGGACTCACTAAACTGAATTAGTTTCCAAATTGACTTCATAGAATCATAGAATTCTATGGCAAGGACCTTGAGGACATCTACTTCAATCTTTTGCCTGGTACAGGAAACCTGTGTTACACAGTAGTACTCATAAGAAATGTCCATCCTTAGAGTTAAAACCTGAAACTCTTCTTGCTGGGAAGAACAACAGAAAAATATGACAATGGAACAATCTACCTGCTGCTACACATCCTGACTGCAGTTAGGCTTACTTTAGCACAAAAATAGAAGAGCAAGGAAATTCCCACAGAGGAAGAGTTAATAATAAAATATTAGCATGTGCGGAAATGGACAGGCTCACAATGATATTAAAAGATAAATGTGGATCAGTTTTATTATGAAACCTGGGATAAATTTTACCACTGGAGGAATTTGAAGAGGACAGTAGGGATTAAAGACGAATGTTAAGATAGAAATATATGTTATTTTAGAACAAGTATTATATATAAAACTTAGATGTATATGTAGAGATGAAGTATTGATTGTAAAAAGTGGAATAATCTGATAAGAATGTATATACTGGAATGCCATGTCAAATCCAATGTTTGTTTGTTTTTAACTGTATTATAAATAAAATTTGTAAAAAAAAAAAAAAGAAATGTCCATCCATCCTCAGTCTGAACATCTCAAGCAAAGGCCACCATATCTTAAGATAGTCAGCCTATTTTTGAATATGTCACTGTTAGGAAATGTTTCCTGTTGTCCAACTGAAAACTACTTCCTTATATTTCAAACATATTGTTTCTTATCCTAGCTTCTGGATAGCAACAATTTTGCCACATCTTTACATCGAGACCTCCAAAAACACTTGAAAGCAGATATCGTGTGTCCTGTAATGTTTACGTCTCCTGACTAAACATACCTTACGCCTCAAAGTGATTTTTAAAAAGCAGTATTTTCTTATTTGCCATGCTCCAAATATGTTCAAATTCATCAGTGTCCTTCTTGAATTGCGATGAACAGAACTGGATATTGCCTGACCAGTTGTGCTACAGTCTTTCCAAACATAGCACTTTGCATTTCTCTCTCTTGATATTGGAAAATTAATCATCAAATCAGATGCCTCCAAACTGATTCAATAATTTTGAAGGGCTTTCACATATACTGCATGAAAAACGTCTCCTTTTCCCCCTATTAGATGTGAAAAATTGCATGGAACCAATTCTAATTGAAATTCTAAATCAAATTGATTTTCAAAGTCATTTTGGGTTGCCGAATTGACTGAATCAAGATTAAAATTATTATTTTAATTGGATGAGAGCCAATCTGAGATTGTAACAATTACATATCACTTTGAAGAAAGAAATCACTAAGAAGGGAAGGTGGGGGGGAAGCAACCAAATGCTTCACTTTAAAAGAGGATGAAAAGAGGAAACAGATTAGCATGCTAATGTTGTATGCCTAGATGTAAATTTAAAAAGACTGGCCATAAAATAAATTGAAATTCATTACTTAAGACCATAGAGAGAAGACTTTTGTGCTTACTCAGTCTGCTGTCCAGCTATTAATTGTTGCTGGGTAATTGCAACTCCTTTGCTCTACTTTTATTTTTGAACCAAAGGACTGGTATGTAGATGATATCTTCAAATGGAAGAGTAGCTTCTGACAGCTCTTGAGATGGAGTCTTACTTTCCATAAATTAGGACATATGACCACTGTAGTCCACAATTTTACTGTGCATAAGGACAGCAATTCCAGATGGTATTTTAAGCATTATGAGAGCTGGGCACTTCTCAGCCCCTAGCAATTTATGTAAAAAAGAAATCAAGGCAAACCATGCTGGAATACTTAGCCTAAATGTTGACTGCAGATCCTTATAAGCTAAGCTATACAAAAAACCAATGCTGTACTATCTTAGGAGATTTCTGGGATTTGCACCAGTTCAGAGTCAGTTCAGGACCAGTTTTATTTTACAACTTTTGTATTCTGCAGTTGAATGGATTACTTTCTGGCTGAGTAACAAAAATCTTTTACAATAACAGCAAATATGGGCTCTTGGCTGCATTGCTACAGCCTTATACAGCTTATCAGCCAGTTGTATTCCGAGTGGTGGGATCTTTAGTCTCTCCCCTTTTCCTGGCTCCTGTTTCACAGGGTCTTTTCTGTTCAATGGAACAGTGGTATCCTGCATTTCACACAGAGCTACCAAATTATGTCTTTCAGTGTGTGGACTATGGGTCAGTGGCAAAGAGTACTGATTAGCTCATGATATTCAGAATTTCAAGATTAGTAGAAGTGAAGTCATGGAAGCAGTATTTCCTTTTTAAAAAATAACAGTATAATTGTCCTCAACTTCTGCTCACAATTGGGTCCAGAATTTCCATTGCTAAGCAAGGCAGTTGTTAAGTGAGTTATGCTTGATTTTAGGATTTTTTTTTGCTGTGGTTGTTAAGGAAATCATTACAGTTGTTAAGTGTACCCCACAGTTATTAAATGAATCCAGCTTCCCCCAATGACGTTGCTTGTCAGAAGCTGGCTAGGAAAGTAGCACATGGTGATCGTAGGACTCTGGGATACCACAGGAATCATAAATATATGCTGGTTTGGCTTCCCATTTGTGATCGCGGCACCAGCGGACGTGCGGAAAGAGTGCTCTCTCTGCCGTCCGGTTTTCCTTTGTCGGAAGATCCTGAAAAAGGTCAAAAGTCACCTTGGAAGGGCGACCACCATGAGGAGGACCCTCAACAGATCACGGAAGGGCGGCAGCCCTCCAGTTGATCTGAGGCAGCTCCTTTGGATCAAAAAAGAAAAGATTGGCCATTAACATGGCCGATCACTAAGCCGTACCAGCCAAAAGCCAAAAGCACTACCAAGCACAATGAAAGCAATGCGGAGGAATTGGATGAGACCTTACCTTATCTTTCTTGCATCCCAAATATCTTCCTGTAAAAGCCTTTAGATATTTCTTCCCCCTTCTTAATTTGGCAGCTTCTGCCCACTCTGGGAATATAAAGCTTTGGGGGGGAAAAAGAACAACTAAACTAAACAACTAAATAATTAGACTTGCAACTTTTGGATATTTGGGGTCTCAAAAGGTTCCTATTTCTACAGGGACCTATTACCTTACCTATTTGCTAAGCTGGAAAAAAAAGATTTATTTTTTTTTAAACTGGATAAAAGCCTAAAAGCCTAACTTGAGTTTGGAAAAAGACTTTATATGTTACCAGAGACATCTTGTGGCAAAAACCGGTACAGCAAGTGAATTTTTTTTTGAGTGGGAGACCTGTGAGACTAAGATTTGTCCTTGGCAGAATCAAAAAGATAAGAATTTGAAACAGCTGGGTGGTGAAAACAATTATTTATAGTGGAGGTGGATGTTTACTGACTTTTATCAAAATAGCCTCCACTAAAGGACTATCTATAAACACCATAGAAATGGAGAAATACTACCCACAACTTAACTACAAACTTATATTTGAAAAAATCCTTGAGCTAATGAATTCCAGACTGAAAGATAAAGGTGCCACCCTAAAGTTACAAAATGCAGCCCAGATTTCAACTGATGAACTTACCATCCAAAATGCAATAGAAGATAAAGGAATTAATATCAAAGTGGACTTTAAAGAATACCAGCTACAACCTACTGAGAGCTCTGATAACTAAACCTTGTTTTAAATTAAAAAAACTGCAATTCAAACATAAACAGAAACTGAAGAAAGTAATACTAAGATGGAAGGTGCTGAAGACCTACATCTACAGCACATTGAGAACCCAGACAACCCAGACAATCAAACAACAATTACAACATTGAACATGACTCTTTACTTAAACCAGCTGAAACCAGAAGAAGAAAAAGACCAGACTGAACTTACGACAAAAATACTAAGCCAAATATGGAGACTTGAATTATTAGGCCAACAATCCAATGATTATGAAGGGGCCAGCTCCCTTGAAAAATTGATAATTGGATGGTCTCCCTTGATTCAAATGATATGTGTAGGAATGAAGGGAGATCCACCTGAGAATTTAAAGGCACTGCTATGGAAGCCTGCTTGGCACAAAAGGAAAGCTACAGTTAGACTTAAAAAATGTTTTTTTTTAATGTGACCTACAATGGAAGAGCTTAAAATCTCCTTTAATGGGCTAAGGAGATGTTAAAAGATACTAATTGATTTAATATTTAGGATTTAGACTTATAATGGGAAATAAAAAATAGTCACTAGAATAATAGTTTTGAATTATAATAAAGAAGTTGGATTGAGACGATAAAGGTTATTTTATTAGTAAGTGATGAGGTACTGGGATGAGAAATGGAATACGTTTGTGAAATAAAGTAAGAATTTATCTGAGTAAATAATAAGTGTATTTTAGATATGACAACTATTTGGTAATGAACTAAGGGAACTTTGGGCTACCCGAAATCTAAATACTATGAATATTAAGCTAATTGGAATACTGTAATTGAAATTAGGTAAAACTTAAAAAGAGGACATGGAGGCGTATATGCTAAAATATTTTGATAAATGTCTTAACTGATTGAGTTATAACTAGCAATATATTAATTTGAATGTGATATAATAATCAAGGGAAATAGAGAGGAAATTTTTGATGTAACCTGACATACGGTATATATGAAAGAGCTTGTTATTGGATTATGGACCATGTTGCTTCCTTAATACTTGGACTTTTGTAAAATTGAAAATTAATAAAATCTTTTTTAAAAAAAATAAATACATGCTGGTTCCTGAGCATCCAAATTTTGTCACATGACCATGAGGATGCTGTGACAGTCATAAGTGCAGATGGCCAACTGACTGGATTTTACAACATTTTTGAGGATCAATTACTTCAATGAAAGATTTAATTAATTATATCCAACAGGGGAATCATATGCCGGATACTTATATAAGAATGCCTTATATTTCAGTAATCTCTATTTTTTATTGAAAATAATGTAATGATAAGCAATGATAAAATAGTAAGAGAAAAATAAAGAAAAAGGGAGCTTTTGTGTACTGATAAACAACTATGCAATTGTAATCTGAAAAGCAATTAACAATCTCCATTTAAAAAAATAAAAGATAATTCAGGATGGTAGGATAATGTGATGAAGCTGTATAATAATGTGAAGAGAATTGCTATCTTTGTTTTCTTTTCAAAAATTGGAGATATTCAGGAGACATAATATTCAAAACAATAAAAATGTCAACTTTCCCTGCCTCTGATTATTTCAGCTAGTTATGACTCCATGCAAGACAGCCCTTACTAAATTCCCAGTTAACTGTGAGGTAAACCGGTCCTGTCCTATTGTTTTAGCTTAAGTTATCTGAAATAATTTTTGTGAGAATCAAATAACGGGATGAATTCAAGTAGACTGAAGTTAAGAGAAAGTACTGAATATGAAGGAATTAGAATGGCTTAAGACAGCTATTGCCATGGGTGGCTCTCTGTGTACCCACTTCAATTTTATTCATCAACATCAAGCAAACACTTTCTTACTGTATAATAAGCAACTTTCTGTACCAGAGTAGAGTAAAAGTGATGAAGTAGGTGACTTGTCTATTTTGGAGCTTCCTCATCTACTTGTAACTGTGGGTTAAGCACAAATAAAGACTTATTGCACACATCTGGTTACAGGTTTCCTGAGAGAGTCCCAAAAGGACTGTGGCATGAGGACTTCAGCTTGGCTTAACTACATGACTGATACAGGAAATAAGATACATTAGTGATAATTACTTCATATTGAGATTGCTAGCAACTTTTGAACCTAGTTTGGTTTAATAAAATAATCTTCTCCAACTGGACCTCCAATACACATCTCTCCTCCAGCTCTGTTTGTACATCTGAAGGAGGCTAAATTTCTTTATCTAAAGGAAGTTTATCAAACCATAAGGCTAGACGGCAAATAGACTGATAAAAATGGCAAAATGAATTGGTCACATGGTGAAATGAAAAGCAAATGTTCTAGTGGCATTTTCTTTCGTTCTTTTTTTATTTCTTGTTTTTTTATATATACAGGAACTGATGAGAAGCAAAAAAGATTTCTGAACAATATCCAGTATTGAATATATCTTTGTACATAGTACATAGTCCACTCTTAATCATGTATAATGTATAATAATCATATCATATTAGTCTACCATATAGAATGCATAATTACAAAAAGAGCAAACTATATTACACTGCTTAATTCCTTGTTTGTTGTTTTCATTCTTTGGTAAATCATTGCTTCTATTGTGATACTGTCTCATAATTTTAATGTATTCAAATATGCATATTCCCTTGTATAGAACTCTGCTACAAGAATTGGGATGGAATTTGAAATAATGTATTTAAGTAAATTAATAAATATCCCATCATTCCACTGACAGATTAATTTTTTAAACTTTATTTTCTTGCTTTGGAATCAGACTGCATTACAGCAGTGCCATTTTAAAGCAGTAATTCAAAAACATCCTTGTTCTTTTACCCAGTTCGTCAAAATACTATTTTAATTGAATTCCAGGGAACAGAAAAGATAAAACAGATGTAAGTTTAGCTACTTCTTGTAAATCTTATTTTGCATTCCACAAATACCACAGTAAAGTTTTCACTGTTTACTTAGAAGTGGATTGCTTATTTTGCTAGACTTAAGCATTGCTAGTATCCGAATATATCCAGTCTACTAAGGGAAAAGAAAGAATTGATCCATCGCCTTTGAAATACAAAAACCACTACTCAGATTTTCTTCTGACATTTAGCCCATCTGAAACCTTGGAAGTTTGCACTCCTATTCTTCCTACGAGAGGTATTTTTTCAGCTATGAACTGAGGAACACAAAATTTAAATGAGAGAAGATAACATCTTTCAAACACCTAATGCAAAGTAAGTAACTTTGAAGTAAGTTGCATTGTGTTCAGTGGCCTATAACTCACTCTGTGTAAGTATATTTGAGAGCAGATTGCTCTTTTACTAGAAAACTAGATAACCCATGCCCCAGTAGGTCATTGTTTGAAAGATATTTCCTTACCTAAACAGAGAATGGCCAAGAATGGTAAAAAAAAAAAAAAAAAAATGGGAGCAGGAGTGACTGACTACTCAGTCTGTCAGTCAGATTACTGACCCCACTGAGTTTCCTTGTAGGAATCTGGCAGAGAGCACTGGAAATCTCCTTCTCCCTTCCAAACAGGTAAGTGACTGTGGCTAGGTAGGAGAAGAAGTGAAGGATTATGAGACTGGCTGAGATACTCATAGAATGTTGAAAATGAAGAACATGGGACTGCAATAACAGCTCAGCAGTGCAATAGCACTGAACAGCAATGACTTTCCCAAATTTCATTCTCTCAGGAGTCCTGGGCTCCATGTCGTGGACACATTCTGTACGTTAGCCTATCTGAGGTACCTTGGTTGAAAAAATGGTTGCCCTCTTATGCACTATTTCAACCAGTTCAAGGTCATGACAAGGAGAGTTTTAATAGTACAGAAGGTCCTCAACTAAACCATTCATTTAGTGACCAAAGTAATAACACAGCACTGAAAAAGTGACATATGACCCTTTTTCATATGACCATTGCTGCAATCCTATGCTTACGTAATCAAAATTCAAATGCTTGGCAATTGGCATGTATTTATGATGTTTACAGTGTCCCGGGTCATGTGATCACCTTTTGAGACTTTCTGACAAGCAAAGTCAATGGGGAAGC
This sequence comes from Crotalus tigris, assembly GCF_016545835.1. Classification (NCBI taxonomy): domain Eukaryota; kingdom Metazoa; phylum Chordata; class Lepidosauria; order Squamata; family Viperidae; genus Crotalus; species Crotalus tigris. Next base: position 578,646 of record NW_024100115.1, on the reverse strand, counting down.
CAGATGCACTTTAACAACCATGGTACTAATTTAACAACTGCAGTAATTCACTTAACAACAGTGGCACGAAAGGTCATAAAATGGGGCAAAACTCACTTAACAACTGTCTTGCTTAGCAATTGAAATTTTGGGCTCAATTGTGGTTGTAAGTCAAGGACTATCTGCATATAGATAAAGAAATACAATTAGATGGTGAATGTGTGCCTGGCTATGCAAGATTATCCATATTTTATTAATACAAATATCCCAGTTAAAATTTTATAATCTGTGATGCAGGGTGTGCTGTGTAAGTGAAATGTTCCATTGACATTTGCAAATTTTATTTACATATTAATGGGTAAGTGTTGTGATTGCATTCACGTCAGTCAGCTGAAAATGGCCTACAGTATACATTACCCAGTAGCAACAAATAGCAAGACATTCACCAAGGATGAAGTTTATTAGTTTCATTGAATTAGTACAAGACCAACAGATTTAGCTTGGATAATATATCAAACATCTCTAATGGGCTAGATCAGTGTTTCTCAACCTTGACAATTTTAAGGCATGTGGACTTCAACTCCCAGAATTCCACAGCCAGCATTGCTGGCTGTGGAATTCTGGGAGTTGAAGTCCACATGCCTTAAAATTGTCAAGGTTGAGAAACACTGGGCTAGATGATGCTTATGGTACGACACAGCATATACTGTAATGCAACAGCCTCATTTAAATTTTAAGGACCCAGAGTCAACTACTAGACAGGAGATCATTTGTGAGATTCATGTGTTTTGGTCTTTCAATTCAAAAAGAGAGAAGTTTGTTGGTACAAAAGAAAAATAAAAACCTTTGAGACTTGATTCTATTTCCAAAATGGGCAATCTGTGAAGCCCATGAAGTTTTTAGAAATCCCATATGTTTTTCATGACAATCAACCTGCTCAGCTGGACAGACTAAAAAAACAGTTGCCTTTCCGTAGCATAAGATCAAAAACCAACCCAACTAACAGATTGCATAAATCCTGAGAATAAGTACGATCTTGACCTGAAAATATAAAAATCAAGTTTCCGTCCCCCAAATTATTATTGTTATTATTTTGATGTGGAAATTAGTACTAGAAATGTGCTCCCTCCCTATAAAAAAATCCTAGAGATAGAGATGTATTTTCTTCTTAGCAATAGTGAAAGAGAAATATTTCTGAAACACTTCCTAAACATCACTTTTTCTACCCTCTATCCTCCTCTAAGATAAATGTGAGCAAAATAAAAATGTTTTCCAAAGCAAATCTATTAACTGAAAAGGTGTGAAACTAACAATGTTCATATGCTAACTTCTTTACTCTGTCACTTTGCTTCACTGAAACATTTCCCTTGAACAAAAAATAAATGAACTAGGTAAAAGAAAGCATAGAACAATCTATATTTATGCTGATTTAGTTGCTGTTTTAGGCTGCAGGAATAAACTCAGATGATTGTCTGGGGTAAGGTAGACTAAATGTTTCTAAACATTCAGAGACTTGAAAATTCAATAAGTTAAGCTCTGGTAGACTTTATTCTTGGTGTCTATGATCATTTTATGTCATTATTTCTTTAATTTCTTTTATATAGGAGCAAACCTATTGGTCTCCCTTCAACGGCACTCTCCATTTCTAGCTCAACGTATTATAAGAGTAGTTACATCAAGGAATTTTGTTTTACTGAAAAGTAAAATATTAACAAAGAGTACTATCTTATAATTTCTGAGCCAGGAATCATTTAATCAAGCAATAAGATCAAAGATTCGGAATGGACAAAAGGAAGCAACTCTTCATATGTTTATTTTATTTATTAAATGTACAGTATACACCACCTATCTCCCCAGTAGGGCAACTCTATTTAATTATGAATAGTTTAAGTATGAAATGATGAAGCAATAACGATTAACCTATGAATTGCTTAGAGTCATTGGAGGTTAGGCAGCATACAAATTTGTTGAAGAAATGACCAGAGAAACAAACTCAGATGACTTTAAAGGGGGAATTTAAGAAAATTCCCACTGCTAATATTAATCATGAAAAATGTATGTACCCCAAGTATTAGTGGTGATATATTTCTTAATAACATTTTCTGGAAATATAAATGGGAAGCATGTTACAGAACTCATATTCTACTTGAAGTTATCACAGGGATCTGCTTATCACTGTGGAAACAAAATTGAGTCAGTTGTGTTCTTGATCCAGAGGGAAAGCTTTTCTCGTGTTTTTGTAGCTTAGGTATTTTATGTAATCTTAGTTTGTATGTGAATGTATAAAAGAAATAAAAAAGATAAGCCACTGAAATTAAGATACAATGTAAGGAAAAGCAAAGCAAATAGAACTAAATTGAATTCATGCCACTATTATTCATTATACCTCTCCATATCTTTCCATCTTTCTATAAAGATGCCAGCCAACTTTGTTTCTACCATGTGCATTTATCATTTAATATATTCCCTTAATTGCTAGGCAAATATCCTAGACCACCTAGAATAAAATAAGAATGCATGGGATAAAATTTGGATCTGGTTGTATTAGTGGCACATCAGCAAAAATGTGCCACAATCAAGTGTTGTGTCCTTACTATCACCATAGATATAACTAAGACTGGTAACCAAACCTACATTTTCTTTCTTTCTTTCTTTCTTTCTTTCTTTCTTTCTTTCTTTCTTTCTTTCTTTCTTTCTTTCTTTCTTTCTACTTTTTGTAAAAAGTATTATGTGAAAAGGGGTAATCAAGAAGCCCTAGTAGCAATTCATTATTTTAAACTTGATCAAATAAACCAATTCTGTTAACCATCTTTAAATTCCTCAAATATCATTCTAATATCTGCCTTCCCATGCTCTCTTCATCTCTTCTCTCAGAATTCTCATATTTGTCAGGCCCCTTTTACACTTACAACATAGCAACTGTAACAAACCCTTCTAGTCAATTCAGTGTACAAGGATATAATCCAGATTGCTCATTTGATTTGTTCTTTGTATATCTTTTTCAATTTTTAAGTTGTGACATTTGCTCAACTTGTGACATTTTCCAGGCTGGAAATGACTGGCTCAAGGCTACCCAATGGAAAACAGTGCATGTTCAGTTTAAGAAGGAACTTACTTTTTTCTTTGTGTTTAGTTTCTACAGATGCCATATACAGTGTATGGGCTGATGTTTGGGGAGGATAGAACCTAGCTTCTTAATGAACTAACATCTTAAATTTAGTGTTGTATGTTAGGACTAAAATCAGTGTTTCAAAGGGAGAAAGGATTCAAATCCGAAATTCAGGAATATTTGTAATACTGGCCAAAATATTTAAGACCAACTCAAGTTACGGTTTAAAATAAATGACTGTTATTTTATTCTAAATTTTAAAAAGCATGCAAAATTAGAGAGGAAAATTTACCAGTCTGTTTGTCATTAAATATATCTTTCTGAGTATTAAGTACCTGGAGCTTACTCTGAATACCTGCCTTTTCTCACTTGTATCTAAACATGGCATAAACATGCCTTGACAACATCTTTTTTTTTCTATTGACTTCCCATGGTGCTGCCTTCATCTGGTCCTCAGCCAGTAAGTGAGAAAAGCTTAAGTCATTGTTAGCTATCCTAGTATTTTGATATTATTTCCCCATGTTGTTATACCATCCAAGGGCAGGCTCAAGGTGTATACAATTTTTAGAATTTGTATCCCATTGCAGGGAGACAATACAGGGAAGTGGGGACAATAAATATCATGCTGGTTCGCAGATGAATGGATCGAACTTCTGGAGTACACAGCAGTTGTTGGCTAAATTAATTGCTTCTGGACGCCTGGAGACACCAGCTGCCCAAGTGTTGAGATGGCTGACCTCTGCTGTCATATTAACACACTGATCGCTATGGGGGATTTGTAGATCCAGGGCTTGTTGGAAGCTGTCCACCTTGGCTGCAATTTAATTTAATTGTTGCAATACAAAAACCAACATTTCTGCAGGCAGAAGGAAAACCTCATAGGAAGATTTAGTGATGTAGTTGTCAGGGGGGATACTAGGAGCTTGCTCTGGGAGGTTATTTCCCTTCTTTGGGGGATGAATTGAGAGTTGAGGAGTTAGCTTCCATTATGGATGGATCTTGCATTATTAGTGACTTTGGAGCTGTGAATCCATTAGTCACATTTTTAGTTGCCTCTATGGCGTGTAGATAACAGTCAATCCTCATCTATCTTTCTGCATTGTTAGATTTATGAGTTCCAGCAATGTTGCTAGGGATGGCCTGGCATCTTTTCTTGCCCTTGAGTGGCACTTGGGAGGGGGCATTGGGTTTAGCCAGAAGTAATAAGACCTATTACAAGCAGGGAGGTTATTTCAGAAGGTAGTAGTGGGTTGCCATCTTGGATCCTCCCCTGGAGGATCCTTTCGTACATGAGGTTCTCGGGGTATTTTTTGAAAAAGTAAAGAAGAGCACTGTTTCAAACATTTTTTTCCAGAAATCATTTATATCATATAGCCTTTTGTCTCAAAACACAGCATTGCTAGAAATTATAGCAGTATATTTCAGACTAACCATAAATATTTCATTCTTCCAATGACAGCTGGCAAAGATAGAAGTTTCATGGAAAAAATGGCAAGTGACCCAGAGTAAACTTTTTTCTCTTTTGTGTTCTCCTATTTCATTTAAAACATTATACAATGCATTTTTTTCAAATGTTTTGCTTCCTGAACATGTTTTGGTGATTATGATAGACCCTTTCAAACTGAACACAATTTCAGAATGACTTAGTTACATAGGAATCTTGAGAAATATGAAATTAACTTTTAATTGCATGATGTTTCCAAACACTGCATGAGTTAAACAGGGCTAAAAGTGTTTTGCAGCTGATTTACATTTGTACTCCATGTTCAATGTATCTCACTGCAATGTACAACAATAGTCAGCCAGCACTGATGGATTCCAATTGCCCCATACAATTTTTCCATTGTGGCAATGTCCTGGTGAAATCTTTGACCACATTCATCACTGACTGCATCTAGATTTTTGAAAAGCGGTCCAGGTGTTACTACAGAAAATGGATCTTCAGTGACATGTTGCACTTCATGGTCTTTGTCAACCAGCTGAATGTAGTTTCTGGCTCTGTAGTTGCCAAGAAAACTCTCAGCTACATGCTTGAATGCTTTCCAGGCAATTTTCTGTGACTTCACTAACAGATCTTTGAATTGCTTTCACTGATTATGTATCTGATCTGTGAACCAACAAAAATGCCTTCTTTAAATTTGGCATTAGTTATCCTTGGAAACATCTATCTCAAAAAACAAAACTCTTCCCCTTTCTTATTCATTGCTTTCACAAAATTATTCATCAGCCCATGTTTTATATAAAGCAGAGACAAAAACATTTTTGTCATGTCAACAAGTAGTTAATGTGTTTTTCCTGTCCATAAACCAAGTTCTCCTGGAGTGGCAATTTCTTTTTAATACAATGTGACTCTCTTGCACAGCTGTCCCATTCACATTTGTATCCACTGTACCTGGCATATCCCAAGCAGCAGAATCACCACTTTTAGATTTCCACAGGTATTCCTGTTGTTCTTGGTGTACTGGATGTACTCCAGCAACATGTTTTAATGTGTTTCTTTCATGTGTGCATCATAGCCAATAGGTAATAAAGGATGTATATTGCCAAAACAGAAGATTTCTGTAAAATGGTACATGATAGGTTAAATTACAGGTTATTTTCATAATTAGCAGCCAAAAATCTATAAGATACACTGAAAAGTGTTGAGTAAGCAAATTCCTTGTTTCCAGTGAAATTAGTTGAGAAAAAAGAGAAAATCTTCAGCAATTTTGTTTTACTCCTTCAATTGCACAATTTGTTTGGTTCATAGCACAAATGATATTAAATGCATTTTCATTAAATGGACTTCATTCCCAACTGTTCTTATATCATATGCTGTGTCCCTTTTGCATCTGTATTTTTTAAGTGAAGGTGAGGAAATAGTGGCTCTCCAAATGTTGTCAAATTGTGAAATTATTTTTTTAATGTTGGATAGGGTTAATTGAATTTAATATTGTCTTAATAAGGCTTCTGAAGTGACACTCTCTAACTTGTAACAACATGGTCTTTTCAGATGCAGAATGTGGCATATCCCTGTCAGAACTGTGCCACACAATAGGTTATGCAAGAAACAACAGTGCTATACAGCCCACAGATCTCTCCCACATGTTGTCATCTTCTAAAACTGGGGTGTCAAACTGCTGGCCCGTGGGCCGGTTGTATCACACAGTGGCCACGCCTACCCCAGCTATGGCAATGCAAAAAAGTTGTGATACATCATGACACATCATGTGACGTGGCAAGTTTGACACCCATGTTCTAAAACATCTTTTAGACACAGTGATCATGATACTGAGTGCCCAGTATCAAAGAAAAAAAAAAAGTAAGTTGGAGGATGGGGCAGATTTAGACTGTTTGATTGTAGGTTTTAGATCACGGGTGTCAAGCTCATCTCATCACATGACGTGTCGCAACGTATCGCAACTCTTTTTGCATTGCCAGTAATGGGGTGGGTGTGGCTTCAGTATGATGAAACCGGCCCATGGGCCAGCAGTTTGACACCCCTGTTTTAGATTGTTGATCATGGGTTTATAGTTCCTCAATTTCTTTTCTGCATGGGAAAGAATGTACTTAGGAAGAAGAAATAGTTGGCAAACATGCCTAGAAGTGTATTCCAACTATGTTTGAAGCATAGAAACATCTATCTGATTCTTTGAGAGAGACCAGGAACCACATTTGTGGGTTGCTCTTAGATCACTGTCAGCTTTCCAAGTAGACCAGACAGAAATGTGCCAAGATTAATTCTATTTTATTGTAAAGCTGCATTAACAGAATCTTGCAAAACTGAAAGTACAAAATTCTGCTTTCTCTTTTTATCACCTACTATGGTAAGTGAAGGCAGATCCTTTCTAAATTTTCTTCTCTGCCCATTATTCAATTGTGGTCTCCTCCTCCTTTTATCTGATTGTTCCTTGAGTAGGACCTTCCCAGAGGTGGGATTCAAATATGTGAACAACCAGTTCTCTGTGTGGATGCCACTTCTGGAAGTCCATTCTGGGTCTGGGCAACAAAAAATTAGCTACCAGTTCTGCCAACGTGGTGCGAACTGACTGAATCCCACCACTGGACCTTTCCCTCTCTATCTTTCAAGATCATATTCAGATTCCATCATAGATACTGCCAGATTGCAGGTTGTTGTACAGAACCTTTGGGACCGTGTTCTCTGCAAATGAAGTTTGTTTGCATCCAATAAGAGTCTCATTTACATGTGTCATTGGACTATTATTGAGAACTACAATTCCTAGTTATAATTCAGTAATAAGTAAATATCTTATGTACTCTTGTTGGAAAAGGCGCTTAAGTCAATTTCTAAAGAATTCATCTTATGAAAATGCTATATTGAAAATATTACATCTTGACCAAGTGTTGAAAAAGCCAAACTGGTGACATTGAAGCAGCGCTAACAGAAAATATTATACTGTGGTATAATGTGTATTCTTTGTAACTAATATACTATTTCTTATTGGAAAACCTAAACAATTAATTAAGTTTTTCCCTTTTATCTCTAATTAGGCATCACCAATCCAATAACTGGAATAAAGGCATGAGAAGAAGATATTCAGTTGGTAAGGTTTCTGCCAGTACAGTAAGGAGAAACAAGGTTCATGGTTGAATTCATATTAGCAGTGTAACTCTTGAATGTGCTATTGCCCTACTAAAGAAAAAATAACAACAATAATAACGTAATCCGACTAGAGATCAAAGAGTCATTGACAGACTTGAAAGCTTATGGCTTTCCCACTGTTCTGAGTATCACTGATTTAAGTGCTTAATCTCTCCGTTTCAGTCCACTTGCTCTACAATAATGACAACAAAAGACCCCCTAATTAAGAGTCTTAAAGGCTACAATTCAGCTTTTGAATAAGCTCAAATACAAATTACACTCATGGGACAATACTCCAATACTGCAATCATTCAGCAGGCTTCTTCAAATTAATGCCATCTGCATAGGCAGTGTACTACTATGTTTTTCACATCTGCCTGCTCTCGAGGTACATTACCACCATTTAGTTCAGGCAGTGCAAGTGATATCTGACTTACACTGTCCCACAATAAAGATGGATGAAGAACATTATCCTTTCATTGTCTCTCTGCTAACATATTAGGGAGATGGTAATTTAGGCTTTTCAGATGGGAGAAATATTTAAATCGTAGCCTTGCATGGCATTAGCTGAATGGTTGTTTGCCTCACTTTTCATCACTTGCACTTTAAAATCAAAATTGTAGTTGCAAGCAGACTATCATTTCAAATATGGAACAGAAACAGGGCTAAGAAAAGAAGTAGGATGTTTTTAAAATGGCAGCCAGGGGCCATCAGCTATCAAAAAATCAGAAGAAAATTGTCTTTTGGAGCTTACTGATAAAGAAGGAGCTCAAAACAGGGCTATATGGGAATCAATTTCTTTGTCAGTTCACAAAAACCTGTAGGAAGATAAGTATAATATTTTGGAAAAGTATGAGCCCTTCTTAAATATCTGCCTCTCTCCTAATGTTTTGGAAAGGTTCTTCTGAACAACCCCAATAATTATTAGAATTTGGAACTAGGATGAATGTTCTACTCACTCTACTAGTCCCTGAATGAAGACCTAAGACAGTGATGGCAAACCTTTTAGAGGTCGAGTGCCCAAAACCCACCTCCAGCTCTCGACCCACACCCACTCCACACCCCACCCACCTGCAGGGCCACCACTGCCTCCATGGCCCACTGCAGATCATCCAGGCAGCCCAGCAATGCCATGGCAGCCATGCCCTCCACCCGCGTGCCACAGCATCATCTGTGCATGATGGGGCACAAAGGCAGAGTCTTGTCCCCCTGCCTGGTTGCCATGTCCTTGGCTGTGCTGCTCTGCGTGGACCGTGCTCAGGGGCAGCTCTCCAGGGGTCTGCTGGTGAAGAAGGGGCTGTGGGGGGAGGTGGGGCTGGGGCGATAGCACACATGCCCACAGAGAGGGCTCTCAGTGCCACCTCTGGCATGCGTGCCATAGGCTCGCCACCACTGACCTAAGACATTATGTGAAATGAACAGAGCTATTAATATATCTAGTCACCAACAGAAAATTCTCCTTCACAAAGGTACTTATTATTAAGAGTCATGCTTAAAGATAAAAGCTAGGACTCCTTTATTGCTTCTCATAGCCAACCTTTTCAAGTACTTATTGAAGCTATAAACAGCAATGTCAAAGATGAGCAGGTCAGCCTTCGCAGTCGAAGGAGCTACTTTTGATCTCTAATGTCTACTGCTACAGGCTGTTTCATTTTCCCATTTCATTTACATTACAGGGAAAATCATCCCCTCATTAGCACTTCTTATTCACCAACCTATAATTCTCACTGAGCCTTTCTGTCATCAATAATTCCCTAGTTCTGGACTTAATCCTTTTCAGTTTTTAATATTGTGACATCTATTTCCTTTCCTACACATCCTTCTCACATGTCTTTTACTCCACTACCTATATCACAATCATTATGGCTTGGGCTTACAGCTGTCCCTTTCAGATGGCCCTCAAATATTGCTCTAATGTCATAACTATCTTCAGAAGTAATGTTATTAGCATTACATGTAACTTCTACCACACCACCAACATCTGTACATTTTATACCAACACATTGAGAGATTACATTTGATAACAAAAGGTAACTATGTCCAAAGTGCAGTTTCTTTTATGATGTTTCCTTTTGAGACTGTGTGAAGCTGTGAAACTATGGCAATATGAGATATCTCATCTTGATATACCAAACTGAAGACCTTAAAAAACCATCAGATACAATGAAGATGATTCTGGATGCTCAAGAACAAACTTATTTAGAGCTTTTAGACCAGGGTGTTGAATTATCATGGTGGCTTCAATTGCAAATGCAATAAAGAAATGATAAAAATGTGAAAATATATGGCTTTTATAAAGAACAGATAATATTTGATCAGATATTGTTGACCTCTGATGAAAAACTGATTAAGAAACTATATAACTTTCTATTAAATTTAAAAATGTAGGATGAATAAGAGAAAGATACAATGATACAATGAGCAAAAAACTTTGGATATAATATAGAATTAAAGAAATGGCAAAATCTTTGGGAAAGAAATTATAAATTGACAATGGCAACTTCTTATAAAGAAAACTTATATAAAATGTTTTATAGATAGCACTTACCACCTGCTAGATTAGCAAAAATGTTCAAAGATATGTCTAGTAAATGTTGGAAATGTAACCAAAAATCTGGCACATATTACCATTTGTGGTGGACCTCTGTTAAAGCAAAAAAAAAAAAAAATTGACAAAAATACACACTTGGTTAGAAAAGATGTTAGGAAAACATGTAGATTTTATACCTGAACTTTTCCTATTAGGTATAATACTAGAAAAAAAATTGATAAGCAAAGTGTATATTTAACATTGCATGTACTAACAGCAGTAAGGATTGTATTTGCTCAGTACTGGAAGAATGAAGAAACACCATTAGACGAAGAGATAATCAAGAAGATACTGGACTGTGCTGAAATGGACAGACTTACAGTACATTGAGGATTAAAGAGAAAGAAGTTACAGAATATTTTCAAACATGTAAATTATTTTATTAATGGTTGGAAAAAAGGGGTAGAGAATAAGAATGTAACTTGTATTATTAAGCAAACAAATTAACCCAGACAACACAATGTTTATTAAGCACTAATCAAATGTAATAATAGAAAATTAATAAAACCTTTTTTTTTTAAAAAAGAACAAACTATTTACAATAATGCAATCAAGTTATTATGCAATAACTGAAAAATCAGTACCAACCACTGACTACACCAGGGGTAGGCAACCTTGGCTCTTTTATGACTCGTGGACATAAAAGAGCCAAGGTTGCCTACCCCTGGACTACACCATTGCATAACTTTCTCTCTTCAGGGACAGCACCATGTACAGCATGCTGCAGCAGTCTATGAGGGTACCAGGGCATAAGTGACTGTTTGCAGGGCCCCCTGATTTAGGAAAGACAACTAGACACTTATCCTGAATCAAGAAAGGTCAACTAGAAAAATCTAAGGTAGAAAATGAATCATTTACTGGACATTAAGAAAAAAAAAACCCACTCCTCTGTTTCTTTTCTTTTTATAAAAAAATGATGAAATCTCACAACATTTCAGGAATTTTACCCTAATGACTTCATGATTCTTTAAACTATCATGTGACTTTAAACACCAAACTATCATGATTTGATGATTTTGAGACAATTCAGGCCTTTGAGAAATATGGACTTTTGTGGGGCATGCTATAGATTAGACTATCTAGAATGTAGATGGTGAGCATTGCTGCCCCTGAGATAGTAAGAAGAAATCTTCTCTAATTTATATATAGAAGGAGGCTTACTTTTTTTGGACTAGTTTCTACAGACCTTTTGTTATTCAACAAACATGTTTTCTTTAAAGCCCCAATGCTTGTGTTGGCCTCCTTACAATGGAGGCACAGATTCAAACTTTCTGTATGAAAAATGGTTGTAGAAATTGGGTATGTCTAGTTTAATGAAAAGAAGGACTACGGGTGACATGATAGCTATTGTCCAATATCTAAGGGGCTGCCACAAAGAAGAGAGGTCAACTTATTCTCCAAAGCACTGAAGGCAGAACAAGAAGTAATAGAAGGAAACTAACCAGGGAGAGAAGCAACCTAGAACTAAGGAGATATTTCCTGAGAACAATTAATCAGTGGAACAACTTACCTCCAGAAGTTGTAGGTGTTTCAACACTGCAGGTTTTTAAGAAGAGATTGGCTAACCATTTGTCTGAAATGGTCTAGGGTTTGCTGCTTCAGCAGAGGGTTGAACTAGAAGATCTCCAAGGTCCCTTCCACCTCTGTTATTCTCTTATTCAGTACCATCCAAGGTACTGAAAACCAAACCATCCTGTCACAGGGCTGCAAGACAAAATGCTTTCTCTTTGTATGCTCTAAATGGTCGTTATAGTTCCATGTCCATAGGGATTAAGAAAAATTTCTACTGTTGACCCTGTTTGATCCTGGAGGCTAAGCAGGACGGAGTCTGTTAATACTCTACTGCAGTGGTTCTCAATCCTTTTAATGCCGCAACCCCCAACTGGTCGTAAGTTGAGGACTACTCAACTGGTGCAGCACCGTTTGCAGACTGGGGCTTTTGGCGGGCTCAGCAGGGCAGAGACAGCCTGGACAATTCCTATTGGCTTTTGAAAGCCAATAGAATTAGACTCTATTCAAGAGAGGCTATTCTATTGGCTTTCAAAAGCCAATAGAATAAAAGGGAGTAGCACAGCTAAGGAAAAGGGGAAAAAATGGCAGACTGCATTGTTTGGCAACCCCCGTGAAATGGTCGTTCGACCCCAAATGGGGTCCCGACCCACAGGTTGAGAATCACTGCTCTATTGGAAGATAATCAGAGAATTCTAAGGCTAGACAGGGAAGTTGAAAGAGAAACTAAGAAGAACCCAATGATATATCACTTTCATGCTCTTGCCCATCCAATTGCACAACTATGTCCATATGATTATGCTTCATATAAATATATTGCACGTATCCAGATGAACCTGGCTTGTAGTACACTCACTGAGAGAAACTATTATTTAGGAAACTGTAGTTTTAGCTGTCTTCTGACTCTCAAAGACTAAAGTGGTATAATACCTATCAACAAACAGATATCATACCACTTTAGTCTTTGAGAGTCAGAATAAATAAAAAGAATTGGCATCTGTGACCCTAAAATAATAATAAAGGAATAAACAATTACGCTGGAGGAATTCAGGTTTTAATTTGAAGTTGAACATATTGATTTTGCTGGAAATGTCACTATGGAGATGTGTAGTCTTGGGAGAGGACCTTAAAAATAGATAAAAGAAAAATGATGTAATTTAGTCACACATTTTGTAATAGCAAAAACATTGTGTGTTTTTGCCTCTTGTGCATCATTGCCTATTATTTTGAAGACTAATGAGCATTCTAATTAGCATAGTAATTTTCTCAACTTTTAATTATTTCAGTTTCTCTTTCTCTTTTCACTTTCACTTAGGCCTCATGGTATGATACCTGCCTCAGAAGCAAATGTATTGATTCAATTTTATTTAATTTAATTTAATTACTATTGCCTTTGGCAAGGTAGCAAGGAAAAAGCCCAAAAAAGTTTCACTTTTCTCCCATCCTTCAATATGGACTATATTTGAATACCATGTTATTGCTAAAGTCAGTAAATATGGTAATATTCAGCTGAAAATAGAAGAACAGTATATTCTTTTCTTGTGCAAGCGACGCAGATGTTTGTTTCCTATGCAATTTTCCAAGGACATTTGTTATTCCTGTCCAGTTTAACCTATCTTATGGGTTTTTTAATGTTCTTTTCAAAATTTCTGCTGATGTTTTTATAACCTTCCCAATTGAACACTGAACCTTTCTAGAACAACAGATGGCAACAAATAGAATGTACAGATGTTAGCCAGCCCATATTGCAGTCCACTTTAGGGGATTTCAACATTTTGATGGGGAAAAAAAATCGTCATGGATTTGTCTCCTATCCCCATTCTATGCTCACAGCTAAGAGAGATTGTTACTGCTTATCGTATTAACCCACTTCAACATCTGTTAGATCTTAGAATCAACTTTTATACCCCTAATAATAATTGCTAGCTTTCGGTGCTTTTTTTCAATTGTTTATTAGAGGTCAGGATCTTCTTTAAAAATCTCAGTCTTCAGGCTTTGTTACTCTGAGATAGTGATTTATACTGCCACACACTATTTTTTCAACATATGCCATTACCTCTATAGGCATTTCTTCAGAGAACAGGAAAGTAGCATTCTTCTCAACTGCATCTGAATCTGCAATGGCTCATCAAAGATTAGTGTTTTTAACAAATAGCCAAAGGGGCACTTTCCTTTGTGGTAAACTGAAGCCAGGTGCCCCTTGAAAGCAGTGTTATGAAGTGGCACCTGTTTCTATTTGGTGCGGTAAAGTGACCACTTTTCTCACTTAGGGTGGTTTCAATGCCTGAGCAGAAACCTTTATAAATGAAGCAGATGGGGCAATCAAGGCAGAGAGCCCCCATCTTGACATTTCACCTTTTTGAAAGAAATGCACAAACATTGATCCGATATGCATCATTTCTCTTGATATACCAGTTTTACCGAATGGATGCAATTTAACACACAGTTTTCTCTATTGGAATATTTGAATGCAACATTCTATAATATGTGCATTTCTGTACACATTTGGGAAAAATAAGCCAGGGAAGTGTGAAACCACAGAATCATTACATAACAATGCATATACTGTTTCAAATAAAGTGACTTCTAACTATTGTTTTCAGCATTATTCCGAAATATTGTCCTAAAGCTGTGGTGAATGTATACTGCATTGTTATAGATATTTAAAGAAAGAAAAACATAAGGAAGAAGCAACCCCAAATTTGCCCAGTAGCAATATATTAAATGGGGATGGGGTAAAATGGAGAAAGAGAACAAATATTTGAACTAGGAAAGTGAAATGGAGGGACTATGAAAGAGAAACAGGAATAAGAATCCATACATATAAAAAAAATTCTGAACATGTTCAGAATAGTTCATTTCCAATGCACATTATACACTTAAACATCTGTAGTAATGGTAGTAAAATCTGACCATAGAAACTGATGAGGAAATTTAACAATAAGCACTACTTCATCGGTTAAGCCCTAGCTGGTTACAAAGGCAAACCTTCCTGATGTTCTAACTTTGATCTTATTTAGTGAGTGGTGCTAACTGTTTCTATCCTGTAAACTGGAAGGAGCTGCAGCAGAATAAATAATTTCAAGAGAATAACAGGAAGAATTCCTCCTCAAGCCAGCCTGATAAGGAATGGAAAATGGTGAGAATCCAGATTAACCAGAGCTGGGAGAAGATAAAATGGAATGCATTTAACCCTGCAGTCTTTAATAAAGTGTTGTTTGTTGTACCTGCAGATTGTTACATATTCTATTATCCTTTCTAATACAAAATGTACACACTTTTTTGTTCCCTCTGTTGTTTCAACCCCTGCCTAAGTTTCCTGGAACAAAATGAACAAATGATATAGGTTGTAACAGCAGGGTTACACCGAAAGTGTATGTAACTACTCAGAACTGAATTAAATTGTGTTTTCTCCCAAGGTATCCATACAGGACTGTACCAGTCTCGAACACATTTTCAAGTTGCTGAACTCAGTAAAAGTAAAAACACATAACATTAAGTCATTGTGCGTAGAAGTCTCATTCAAATCAGTGAGCCTCTATTGCTTTTAAGTTTTTAAAAAGCTCTTTTTAACTCTTAACATTCAGATATAACTATATAAAAACACAGAAAGCAAGCCATAGGACATTTATCATCATTTTTAATTTTGGAAATCACCATTTTTCTCTCCCTTTGTTGTCACCGAGTAACACCAAAATGTTTCATCTGCTCTATAATGCTTTAGGAAATGAAAGAAATCCTGCCCAAAGGCATCTAATTAAAGTGCTTTTCCATTCAGAAAGAGCCATGGAGAAAAGAGGAAAAAAAAGTAAAAATGATAAAAAGAATATATATATATAATTGGTCAGGATTCATGGAGTGTTAAGACTCATATCAGAACACTGCAATACACTAAGCTAATGAGAAAATCACATGAGCTGACATTCATCTGCCATTTCTATCTATGCAGATCTATACCAATATATTGTTCAGTGGCTATTCCCTTTGTAACTTCTGAAGCTTTCTCGTCAACTGTAATTAAAAACAGATTTTTTTTAAAAAAAAAAAAAAGAGCAAAAGAGCTTTCATAGCTCATATGAATGAACAGTTATTCAAAAGACATTGTCTTCCTTCTTAGTCAACTGTTTCAAAATACAGACTGAGATTATGCATTATATGAAGCCACAGCCCAATAAACTACAATATGGCTAAATATGGTGGGTGAATCGGTGTTTATAGGAATATCAGCTCAGTTGGTATAACTTAAAAAATATGACTTGCAGACTATGCGAATGTGCTTACATAAGTAACACCTTTTCACCTCCTGACCCATATTGACCGGTGATCAAATTGTCTTTGTTAGTTTCTACATGATGATGATTTTTATGGAGTTTATTTCTCAATCCTGCTACTTACATTTCAAATAAATAGAGCGTGAGCCAGGTATCAAAACAATAAAAATACAATAAAATTTGATGAAATGTAATAAAACAGCAGTAAAATTCCAATTAAAAAAATAGGGTAGGTAAAATACCACTGAAAACCATAAAATAGTTAGAACCAATGTCAATATATTTCAGATGCATAGCTAGTCAAAAGGGTCACAATTAAAAACACTCTCTTGCTGCTGGACAGTCATAAGAGCTGGCTCTAGCCAAGTACTTTTACCCCCTTTCCCTTTGTCATTTTCAAATTTTAGAACATAAAATAGAAGCTCAGTGGCCTCATTTTTTTTTTGAAAATGCTCTCCAAGAAGTACAGCGTGAAACTGTATTCTCAGAATGTGATAATTAGACAGTAAACATAGCTATTTTGGAAATAACAAGATAAACAGATCATAACCAGATACTGAAACAAAGGAAATGACCAGGCATAACCTTTTTATAAATGGCACATCGTAACCATCATTTAAAAAAATTTCCAGAGTTCTTGCATAGTAGAGTCTTGTTAGTGAAGCATTAAAATATGGATCATGACTGATATGGATCCGCAAATAAAAGAGCAAGGGTTGCCAGAGATTGCAATACTTATACATTTTCTATATAGGCTTAGCAAAACTTGATGCAAAACTCTGCTGAATGAGGAATAACATAATGGTTTCAGAGGTCTTTATAAAGCCCAAATGTCCTTTTTGTTTATTTTTATTTTTTTTTTAAAAAAAAAACAGCAACACAAGAATAATCATGCTGGAGACAATGAGATTTCCATGCAAAATTCTGGCCATTTGACCTGATGCTCAGTCTGCAGAGGCGATTACAAGGGAAGAAGGGCAGTGGCTGCGATTCTCTCAGTGGGGCTGTAAAAGCAGAAATTTATAGCGTGTTATTGTTTTTTTTGCAAGCTACAGTGTTTTCAGAAAACAAGAATTTTTTTTCTTTTCTTTTCCTGAAAAAGAATGAGAGTGGCTGTCTCAAAATGAAACCTGTATTACAGAAATTATGCAAAAGTAAGCCAGCACATCTTTCTCATTAAGTAAAAAGAATGATGTTAAAACTGTACTAATTTTTATTATGCTTATTTTCAATGAAACAGTTGAAATGTTCTATTATTCTGATGTACAGATTAAAATGTTATTGAAACTAAAGGATATATTGTTTCTCACCTAATCCTAGTTTAATTTATGGAAGAGCAGAAAAATACATGGTATTAGTTTAAGAATAAGAATTAAATTTCTTGTGTAGCACATGGTTAAAGCAGGAATCTGAAAACATACAGAAAGATGTTGAAATCTGGGCACTTCTTGAGTGTTTACAATCTATATAGTACAAAGCATTGGCTAGATGATGAAACATAAAATAAACAATTGTTCTCAGTTCATTTTGGGAATCTTAATTAGTAGTTGGCTTTTACTTTCTTCTGCATATTTATATTTCTTTCAAGAAATAAGCAAACAATTGCATTTTATGATGAGAGAATGATTCAAAAGATGGCTTCATTTATTTTTAGTGTTATTTTACTCTGCATTTTCTTGAAAAAGGCCATTTTTTTTCTTTAACAGGAGAAACAATTGTTTAATCCAAGTGAGTCTTATAAAATGTTTGCTTTTCGAGCAGAATTTCTCTCTCTAATGCAGCAGCCTCCAATCTTTTGGGCACCAGGGACCAGTTCCGTGGAGAGAGGTTTTTCCAAGGATGGAGGGGGCGTGGTTTCGCGTGCTGCCTATGGGGCTTCACTTGTTTGTGCAGCCCGGTTTTTGGCATGCCACAGCCTGTGCCGGTCTACAGACCAGAGGTTGGGAACCCCTGCTCTAGTGGTTCCGCCTGTACCCTGTGCTATGTTAAATTGACTTCTAAGTAAATGGAGATCCATTATTTCACATGAAAAGCTTTCATTTCTGCGTGAAGAATATGCAACAGTGAAGAGACTATGCTTGCAAACATACTATAAATGATACAATGGAATCAGGCTTACATTTATTTGGAAATGTGTATTGCTTGTGCCTCAGAAAACTATTCCTCAGTACCCTCTCTTGTATTTCAATCCACTGCTCTTCCAGATACACTTTTCCATGCCTTACCAATTCAACGGCAATCCCTTTCTTCATTAGGATTGGGTGAATTTGAGGGCGAGGATCACTTTTATATATTTTCCCAGAATTAAGTTCATTCAAGACAGTTTCCAACCCCATTTACTGCAATTAAGGGAGTGTTTGCAAATTACATTTCTCTCGAAGACTGATCATTGTAAAGGAGAAAATGGGTTTTGAGAAGATAAGATGGCTACCAAAGTATGAAAGAATATGCTGCTCACTGGAAGCTCTTTCTAATGATGATAATGCCTCAGTTTTGCCATATTGTCTTGATGTTTTCCAGACCACAATCTGTTGTAGTCCCAAGATTTAGTCTGACACTCATGAATCTTTGACAGCTTGTATATACAAAATAGAAATCTGAGATAGGCAGAGCAACCACCATCCACAGAGTTTCAACTGTAGAAGCAAGAACAGATATTGGTCATAATGATTTGATTTTGGGCAAATCAGCTTAGAAATTAATTTCTGTTAACTTTAGCTAATTTTCAGTGACCTAAACCACAAAACTGCTTGCATGGACTGGTCTTAAACTAGTTTAGAGGCCGTTTACTTAGAGATGAATTTTAGTTAACCTAAACTGGAATTAATTTTGAGGAAGTATGCTTCATTAAAAGAATGGACCTGACAGCTAATGCACAAGTCTCTTTGACAATATTGTTGAACTACATATGCTTATATATATATATGCTAACAAAATAATGAATAGTTCAAACAGTGGTCATATCTTGGATATTAGCACTGACTTAATTTGAGCCAATTAATTTGAGAAGAATTTGCTACATCCCTCTCTCCCTTTCTCTTGACTTCCTGGAAAGTGGACAAGATACCCCAATATTATTGATTGATGTTTAAAGGCTCCAGGAGGAACTTTTGTAAAAATGCTAACTCAGCATTTGGTTGTTGGGATTTTTTTTTTTGTGGTGTTGTTAAAAATATAGTTTGTTTCTTTTCTAATTGTATTTTATCTATAACTGACTATTCAGCTGTGGTTCTTCTTTTCTTGAGGTGGGTTTTAACTATAGTGCTTTCTTTCCTGGAGGGTTTTCCCTCACAGTATCCTCTGTCATATCCCCAAATGAGCATGCATCTAAGTTTGAAAATGAACAGAATTGCTAGCCAAAATTATACATTTCACTGATGTATGGGTAAGCATGGAGTACTTTCTATGTGCATCTCTCAAATATGCTGGTGTCAATGAATACAAAAGATAGACTCACCCTTACTGGAAGTTAAAGTACAATGCATGCTGAGTATTTCCCTCCTGACTAGCAGTTGTCAACTTATCCACGTAAATATCTTACAATTCAACAAACCCAACACCTGAATAAACATGCTCTTTTTTCTTTTGCTCTAGCAGTCATTGCATTCAGTACACCTTCTTGTCTTCAATGTTCTTAAGAAAAAAAGAAAAACTTAACTGGAAGAAGAAAAAAGCAGATAAAAATATGAGGGCAGCAACATGAGAAACTCAGGACAGGCAGGCAGCCTTGGTGCAATAATAGGAATAAATATTAATGCAGCATTTCAAAGTTCTTCACTCGGGGAACCTTCAAAAATGTTTTGTTTTTTTTTTTGTTCTGCTTTTGTGTGGGTTTACATACACCCATCTGCACCTATTATAGTTTGTTGGCTTCCTGCAAAGTTTCCCATTTATTTAATATCTGGGATGGCTGCCGTTTTTTCTTTGATTGGATTCTCCTGAAGAATATGAGCCAGAACCCTATTCAGCTTCAACTGAGATTTAAGCTTTGACTGAATAAACATGGAAAATAATTCACTTTCTCCTTCTGTTATTATTTACTTTGTCCCTGGAACCCAGGTAATTTATTATAAAGGTATACAAATTTTTGTTTGTAACACCTGTCAGCTACCTCATGATTTAACAGTCATTTCACACTCCACCACAATGCATTTTAAAGAGATGATGTACTAGGAATAAAAATATACATTTTATATCAATATTCAGAACTTGGTTTGGCAGCAAAATATTAATGCTTTAGCTTTCATCCCTTATTATTATTCATACAGAAAAAGCCTTATCTTGCAAACTTTGTATATCTTAAAGCAATTTTTATTAAATGAAATATTGTCAGTGCTATTAATATTGGATAACAGCTGTAAATTTGAATGCATTTAGTGCTCTAATCCCCAATAAAACAAGTGGCAATTCCTAGTAAATTTTCTTAAGAAGATAAGGGGAACTATGCTGGCTCAGACCAAAACCTCTTCAATTCCCACAGTAGCCAATCAATAATCTGAGAAGCTCAAAAAAAGTAATGAGTGCGACAGTACCATTCCCCCACAAATAATATTGAGAGCCATAGCATTAATATATAGCCTTTGTGACCAGCAGCTGTGCTTTATCACCCACTGAGGAGCTAAATCTGTCCCAGGTACAGGCCTTCCTACACCTTGTAATTTTGAATTCCATAGTTTAATAAGTAACTGTGTTAAGAAATGCTTCTTTGGTCTCAAGTTGCCTTCAGACTAAACCTCCTTATTTTAATTAGGTCCCTTGAGAGTGATCATTCAGCTGGATGCATCTACTTATCTGGACCCAGAATGAAGGCAACTGATTATATAATTGTCACTATGGTTCTCCCTCATGTTATGCCTCCCTAAATTTGATAGTGATCATCTTCCAATCCTGCTTAGTTTAAATGCCTGCAATCAAAAGCCAAAAACCAAAAACACCAGAGTGGAGATTGCTACCAACTTTTATTAATGCCAGCCAGAAGAACATATTATTGAGTTAAATGGATCACACAGTTAACCCAAATGATAACAGAGCTTCTGGCCTCAGATCAATTACAGAATCTCCAATCTGCCCTGACATCAGCTAAATCACCCAATTTAGTCCTAGAGAATTATACCATCCCAACCAAAGAACTCCACCAGGATCTATTAACATATAATCTTTCTCACATGTACTATTAAAATGTCCATTTTATACTTAATGGCAATCATAGTTAGTATTTTCAATTGTTAATAATTCTAATTGCTATTGTGACCAGTAGGCTGGTGAAGATATTAGAGAGAGGATGGATGAATCTTTAACAAAATGTTTGGAGAGGGATGAAGAAGATCTGGTTGCAGAAGTGACAAGTGAACAGAATTAGTACAAGGTACAGTATGCAAGGTTAAGACGTGCCAAGAGATATACTTATTGCACTCTGTCAGGAAGAAGACAAGAGACAGTTTTGACAAAGAATTGCCAAATTAATTGGTAAAGAATTAAAAATGGTGATTCCAAAGAATATAGTTATTCTCTAGATCAGGGGTAGGCAACCTTGACTCTTTTATGACTCGTGGAGTTCAACTCCCAGAATTCCTGACTCAGCCAAAATTGCCTACCCCTGCTCTAGATCTTTTTCAACCAAGTGTTTTCCCCTAAAAATCTTGTTAAATGTGTTACCAAAGTGGAGATATTGCCAAATAGTGTTTTAGATCATATCCCAATAACTTTAGCATATAAAAGAAAGTTAGAATTTACATTGGGCAGCAAATTGAGAATTGATTACACAAAAATCAATAATGGAAGATTGGGAAAAAAACTTGAAATAATTATTTGTTAATAATATAAGATATAAGGACAATAGTAAGAAATCCTTTATGAGAGGAGAATTTATACAGCAAAATAATGAACTGAAAAGACAAAAGAATATGCAAAACGTTTTAACAGAGATAAAAGAGGAAGAAGTAAGAAAATCTCCAGAAAGGCAAAATGTCTTACAGCAAATTAGATCTTTACAATGTCAGCTTTCTATATTATCTCTAGGAGAAATTTAAACAAAAATGAATTTTGTAAAACAGAAGAGTATGAACTTGCAAATAAGCTGAGGAAATGTCTAGCACATAAACTAAGAAAAGAAAGTGAAAAGAAAATGATAGTAAAATGATAAAATGGTAAAACGATAGTAACAGTAATGTACACATGAAAAATAATATTTCACTTTATACAAAAAGTATATATATAAAAAAACCTCTCTGGCAAAAGTACATAAATATTTAAAAAAATAAAATTTATCAAAGATAAGGGATAAATAAAAGCAAAGGTTCCTAATGAAATTATTTAATGACTATATGAACAAAGTTCTTTGACAAGAAGGCAACAGCTTCTTGGAAATTCTTTTCTTTAATAAAACAATAAACTTAGTTAAATTCAAGTGAATTTAAATTAAGCTGCTGTGTTGTGCAAAATTTTTATTTCGCTATAAAAATTTGGAATGAGAAGATCGGTTTCATTTTTTACCCATATGTAAGGCTGTGTTCATGAAAGTGTGTGTTTGTGTGTGAATCTTTTACATCTTTTGTGATATGCAATAATAGCCTCAAATGTCTCTATTCTTTTTTTGAACCTACTAGACAAAAAATTGTCCATTTATATATGACCCATTTTATTAAGGATGTTGTATTTTCTTCTAGATTTCTCTTTTTTTAACTAATTTAAAGACTCCTTTTATTGTGAACTGGGTAGCTCTAGAATATATCATGTTTCAGATTTGAATCACTACAAATTAATACTTAAAGCTAAAAGGATGTAACATTTTATCCTTTTTAATAATAAATTTTGATTTACTTTTCACCTATGAGATTAATTTATTCCCTAGGAGAGAGGGAACAAAAGCTTAATAATAACCTTACATGATTAGGATGCGACATTATTAAAGATGTTTCAACCTTTGCATTTTGAACTTTTAATCATCTGAAAGGAAGCATACATGTGTGAAAGTTAAATTGAAAATTGGAATTCTAACCTTCCTTTCAAAAAAGTGGAAGATTGTTTTTCTTGTCCAGTTAATGCCTGTATGTTACTATGGAATTAAAGTGGAACTGAGCACTTCTGGTGCACAAACATTTTGGAGCTTAAAAGCTGAAATAAATCTAAAACCCCCATCAATGGAAAGTAGATACTTTAAAAACAAAAACAAAACAGGACCCTTAGACTATTGAACTTCTCTGCCACCTGTGATGTGATACACACACACACACACTCACACACACACACACACACACATTCTCTATGCCTCATATTCCGAGTGCTGAAAATGAAAGCCCAAATAATAATATGACTATAATAATCAACTACACATTTGTGTAGCCTGAAACCATTTTGTGAAAAAAAGAAAAAGAACTCTGATAATAGCAGGAAGTCAGCTAAGAAGGCTAAAGCAAAAAAGAAGCATACAAAAAAAGATTTTTGTTAAAGGAAAGAAAGCCTCCCAGATAATGCCATATTTTATTATCATTACAAGACTGTCTGTGTATTGGAATATGCCAAAGGGAGACAATAAATAAATGTATGTTTGGGGTTGGATATTCATTGTTATTTACATGATTGTAATTTTTTTCAGCTGCTATATAAACTATGGACATTTTTTTTAGGACAATTATACCACAGCAATGGATGCCTACTCTGACCATTTACTTCTTCATGGAAGAATATAAATGCAATGGTTTTGCCAAACTTTCTCACCATGAAACCTCACTGAAATATGAGAAGTAGAATGGTACAACCCTATACCACAATTTTGAAAACAAATGTACCATTCAGTATCAGTTACATAGGTACTTCATAAATTTACCTTGTCTCTGTTCATATGCAATTTGATAGTTCCAAGATCACCCTGTCAAGTTGAAGGCTAAAGCCAGCATCTTCTCACAAATGTTTATTAGTAGGATAAGGAACTAGACTTTGTAACAAAACAAACAAACAAACAAAAAAGCACATGCATAAAAGGATGAATTCTGAGTACCAAGATGTGGAGTTAAAAAAAAAAGATACCTAACCATTTACAAACAAGTGCATTCCATAAAGAAAATAGCATCCCACAAATTCAATTAAAAACATTGTCACTGTTGAGTTAGGGCACTTATATGTTACGCCCATTTTCTCTCTGCAGTTCATTCAGAGCACTTTTAAACTGATCTGCAATTATTTTCTTGGCTGCTGGCCTTGAAGTGCAGGGAACCTGCTGAGATCAACATGAGCCAGTCAGTGTTCATAGTGATCAATCAGTCAGGCTCCCTCCAGCTAATCAGTAGGAGAGGGGCAAAGTGCCAATTAGTTAGTATGCCTCTCATTTGAGCTGCTATGAATCCCGAAGTAACAGAAATCCATTCTTTGCTTCATGCAAAAATAATAAATATTGTCCCTCCTGCAGATATACATTCGCATCTATGTTGCTGTGATCAGAAGTTATGAAAGGAATCACATTTATAAGAATGAAATGAATCTGCCTTGTTGGCATCATTATATCACACATAAAGGTGTCTGAAAGTATAATGATATTTTAATTTTTATTTATTAAACTGATATTCCATCTTTATTTTGTAAATCTCAAGGAAACCTATATAATGATCCCATCTCTGTCTTCCCCACAGGAACAGAATAACAGAGTTGGAATGGACCTTTGAGGTCTTCTAGTCCAACCCTAACCCTGTGAGGTGGATTGAGCCAAGAAAATGACTGACTCAAAATTACTCAGCTGGCTTTTGTGGCTAAGGACAGACCAAAACTCATGCTCTCTTGGTTTCTAGTATGACACCTTAATCACTACACCAAACTGGTATGATATGTAGAATTTTACAACCAGATGGACAATATCTCTACTCCTGGTTCCATAGTTTTAGAACATTTGGATCTAAGAAGAGATAACTCCAGGATTGCCTTTTAAAAATAACCTTGGCTGGTCTGAAGCCTTTGCAGACCTTGTAACTTTTCTTATACTGTATGCCCAAATTGCAACTGATATGAAAAGGGTAAAATCAGCTATTTAATATTCCCTTTTCTTTGGCAGCAGAGCAACTAGAAAGCAAAGCAATGGGCTTGCACTCATTCATTTATTCATGTCAACTGACTTCCTTGAAATGGAATAGCTCGGCTAAATCCAGAGCCAAAGAATGAGAGGTAACAAGAGTTCTCCCCAATGAGACAGTAAACAATCCATAAGCTATAGCACTGCAAAATTAATAATTGCTCTAGACCTGGTTTCAAATAAACTGGCTTGGTTATTATGTGCAAGTTCAGGGAAGGAAGGTCAAGTGATATCACATGCATCATGACACAATTACCTACTACACAGGCAATCCTTATCTAACCACCATTGGTTCAGTGATCGCCCAAAGTTACAAGGATGCTGAATGAATGGTAGTTATGTGATGATGGTCTTCAAAAATATGGCCATTGCAGCACTCACAAAGCTACATAATCTTTCCATCGTAGGAACTGGATTAGAAACTGTTTTTAAAATAGGTCTAGATTTGTGTCTTAAGTTAGTTTTTGTTTTTATGTCCCTGTGACTGAAGTAAATGGGGAAGATATACAGAACACAGGGCAATTATGTGTGAGTAACAATGAGTAGCAAAACACAGGTGGAGACAGAAGTAGAAGAGTAATCAATTTTTCCCCTAGATGGAATGGAAATTCAAAACACAAAGGAATGAAAGAGCAGACTATGAGAATAAGGCTATTCCTGGAACTCTAGAGAGTACTGAGCCTCTTTTTTTTTAAAGTAAAAATCTCAGAGGAAAGCAATGGCAAACTAATCCATTTACTAACCAAGGAAACTACATAGTCAAGTATGTAAAGTTAGAAAGAATTGAATCTGCCTTGAAAAAGAGTTTTTACTGTCTCTGGGAGCCATACATTACAAATCTACTTGCTAAGACTTTAAATTAAGTTCTGGGTCTTCATTATAACACTTTAAATAAACTCTAGCTTTATGATATATTGTCATTTCATCTTAAGATCAAGAGCCTAGCTTCTTGATGCTATTAGTGAATAGAATAGAATAGAATAGAATAGAATAGAATAGAATAGAATAGAATAGAATAGAATAACAGAGTTGGAAGGGACCTGCAGGTCATCTAGTCCAACCCCCCACCAAAGCAGGAGACCCTACACCATTTCAGACATATGGCAGTCCAGTTTCTTCTTGAAAGCCTCCAGTGATGGAGTTCCCACAACTTCTGAAGGCAAGCTGTTCCATTGGTTGATTGTTCTCATTGTCAGGAAATTTCTCCTTATTTCTAAGTTAAATCTCTCCTTGATCAGTTTCCATCTGTTATTCGTTGTCTGGCCTTCCTGCTTTGGAAAATAGGTTGATCCCCTCTTCTCTGTGACAGCCCCTAAAATATTGGAACACTGCTATCATGTCTCCCCTGGTCCTTCTCTTCACTAGACTTAGCCATGTCCAGTTCCTGTAATCATTCTTCATATGTTTTAGCCTCCAGTCTCCTAATCATCTTTGTTGCTCTTCTCTGAACTCTTTCTAGACCAGGGGTTCTCAACCTTGGCAACTTTAAGACTTGTGGACTTCAACTCCCAGAATTCTTCAGCCAGCTTTGAAGTCCACAAGTCTTAAAGTTGCCAAGGTTGAGAACCCCTGTTCTAGACTCTCAACTTCTTTTTTATAGTGTGGAGACCAAAACTGGATGCAGTATTCTAGGTCTGGTCTTACTAAAGCTTTATAGAGTGGTATCAATACCTCACAGGATCTTGATTGCATCTTGATTGCAACTTAGGATTGCATTGGCTTTTTTGGCTGCCGCCACACACTGTTGGCTCATATTTAATTGATTGTCCATTAAGACTCCAAGGTCCCTCTCACAGTTACTGCTATTAAGCCTAGTTTCAACCAATCTGTAGGTGTACTTTTGGCTTTTCTTGCCTAAGTGTAAGACTACTTTTCTAAACACTGAATTTCATTTTGTTAGATAGGGCCCACTGTTCATGTCCGTCAAGATCCATCTGACTCTTGAGCTGATCATCTAAGGTATTGGCTATTCCTGCCAGTTTAGTATCATCTGCAAATTTGAGAAGTTCCTCTTTTATTCTCTCATTTAAGTTGTTTGTGAAGATATTGAAGAGTATTGGGGCTAAGATGGTACCCCACTGCTTACTTCCCTCCATGTAGATGATGTACCATTAAGGACTACTCATTGAGTATGGTTTGTCAGCCAGTTACAAATCCATCTGATGGTGATGCTATCTATCCCACTTTTTCTAGTTTACTAAGAAGTAGGTTGCGGTCTACTTTGTCAAATGCCTTGCTGAAGTCTAAGTATACTATGTCCACAGCATTTCACTGGTCTACTAATTTAGTCTCTTTGTCAAAGAATGAAATAAGATTGGTTTGGTATGATCTGTTTTTAACAAATCCATGTTGACTTTTAGTTATTACTTTACTCGTTTCTAGATGAAAGCAATTCTTGGCTGAGATTAAGTCAAACTGTGTATATGCTGCCTTTTATTGGTTAATTGCTTTTTTATGATTTTCAGTAAACATAGTTCATTGGATTTAACATTTCAAAGCCAGAAAGACTGAAGTGATTTACTAGAAGACCAGGCTGAATCTGGGACAGAAATAGCTTTCTTCATCCTGAGAACATACCTTAATAGCAGAAGCAAATCTCTATAATAGCACTGGATCTATCAATATTTTTTGATACCATCAAAAAGAAAGTATTAGAATTGGAGATGAAAATATAATGGATGCCCTGGAACCTAAAGAGAATCATTCCACACTGCAGTGGATTTCAGTGCCTCAAGTGATACATATCATCATAGTTATTCCGTATTTATAACTATTTTCCATCTGTTTGAGAAAATCCAAATAGCCATGGAAAGAAAAGCTACTTATGTTTCTCATTTAAGCAGGCATCACATAAATTTCAGGGGGGATGAATCTAAGATATGAGAGTAAAAAAGTTTATAGATCCGGAATGAATTCCTGAAGTCTTAGTGCCAGCCAACATCAAAAAGCCGCACTGAAGTTTATCCTGCAGTTCTTCCAGATTTAGAGAAAGCTATCCTGTCAGTAGAGGATATAGTTAAGAAGGCAGTACAGAAACTATTTTGGAAAAAAGTATTCAGTGAATTTCCTTCATGATTCCACCACTGAGATCAGCTTCACAGCTTGCAGGCAACATAAAGATGTTCTTTCTACTTGGAATTCTTCTAATGGGATGTTTCATGGTTTACATATGCTGTTCAGTAGGCTTGATGTGTTACATAAAATGGTAAGCAAAAAAGGTTTTAGAAATGCAATTCCAGGGGGACTGTAATTAAATCATCTCATACTGTGGAGCTGGAAGCATGATCCTAGCATTTTCTAGCCCTGGGGTCAGAATTTTGTCAGTCTGCTCTGTGATCCCTGTTTGTGATCTGTTGGGCTCATGAGGCTTGTTTTCCCAGTTTACAGAAATGACCTCTAACGTGATCCCTATTCCTAAAATAGTTCATCTTTTATACATGCTACACAGACCATGACCTCAGGAAATTCCTTTCTGTCTGGACAAATCACTTTGGACAATGTTCAGATAATAAGTTATTGATTTAGAAAGCTTTACTATGATAAAGTTTCAATGTCCTTGTTTTTAGCTGTGTGATTGATAGGCTACCAAACCAAATTAAAATGGAACAGGCTCCATGATGAGAGAATACCACAGAGAAACAGGCATCAAACCAGCATCCATTTCACCACGAAGCATAGCAACAAAATATTAATAAGCAATTTCCAGTTAACAAGGCACTCTGAACATATCAATAGTTCGATGTAAACTACTGGAGTAAGATGTATAGATAAGAAATGAGCAAGAGACAGGATGAAGATCTTCCTTTATTTTTCTGTGCCCTTTCCCCTCTTTCTGGCGTCTTCCCATTTGTTCAACTTTCACATTGTGTGAATTATTCAATAACAATCCACTTCAAAACAGGGCTCCAAATGATTTCTAAATCCTATTGCTAGTTTTCCACAATAGCAGTGCTTTTTTTCTAAAAAAAAAAAAAAAAAAAAAGGTGGTGAAGCTCACACACATCATACAACCTGCCTTGCCTACCCTACAAAGTTCCATCCAAAAAAGGTGCCGGAACTCCATTCTGGGCATTCTATGAGAAAAAAAACCCTGCACAATAGTAATATTATCCAATGAGAAATCCCATGGGAGAGGGAAATGCCCAAAGACTTAGATTGTACTATACTGTACTGCATTATACTGTACTGCTTTGCTTTTTTTTCAAAGTTGGAAACTGAACTTATAATGTTATCCCTAACAATTAAGAAATAATATATATATTTCTTGCAAATATATTCTTCCTTTCCTCTGATGAGCTCAAGGCAACATACAAATCAGATCTGTCTGCTTAACTTTATCTACCATCTCTATTTTTTTTTCTCAAGCATGAATTTATATTTTGCAACCCTACTAACTTCTCTAATGGCATCATTACAACTCTGTAAATTACAGTAACTGAAGAGGAGATTTCAAAATGAGATTCATAGTTGCGTATAAATATGATTATAAAAAGTATGCATTCTTCTACTGAGCTATGACTAGCATCACACAATCTATAATGAATGGGAGAAATGCTTTACAAGAACTTTGCACATAATTCTTGTTTTGGTAATCTGAATGCAATGATGTTGGTATTTTGTTTTCAGCTATTATGGCTTTTCCTAGCGGAATTATTTCCCATGATATTATCTAGGTACAGTGATAGCTCAGAGACTCATGATTAGATTATAAAATGATGATATGATAAAATGTTGGTTTGCATTCTTTTCTGGATTTCTGTACAACTGTGAAGTTAATTGTGATCAGATTTTTAAATGTGGAGAATTTTTAATGGAATAGCAATGAGATGATTTTATATATGTTTCTGAGACATTTTGGAATTTTAGGGAGCATAATATTTTTGTTTTCATTTTTTTTCCTTTTATAAAAGTTTACTCTGAAATCACATGTTAGAAGTTGTATCAGAAACAGATCTATTGGGATTTGGGATTGGGCTGTTGGCATCACCTTAAAAGGGAATTACAAGAATTTGTAGAAAATCAGACTAACAAAGGCTGCTAATTATAAAAGCTAAAATATATTATTCCCAGATTCAGCAGCAATATGTTTTTAGTACCCGTATAGGTTACCAGTCAACCTTGGCTGATGTTCAAAAAGATAAGCATTATTAATGCTTAAATAAGAGATCACTAGAAAATCCAAAGACTAAAGACAAGATTGAGTTGTTTTTAAAAATACAGGTAATCCTTGACTTACGACAGTTCACATAGTGACTGTTCAAAGTTATAACACCACTGAAAAAATTGACTTATGACTGTTTTTCACACTTATAACTGCTACAGTATCCCTATAGTCACACAATCAAAACTGAGACTCCTGGCAATTGACTCATATTTATGATAGTTGCAGTGTCCCAGGAGTCATGTGATTACCTTTTGTGACCTTCTTACAAATAAACTCAATGGGGAAGTTGGATTCACTTAACAACCATGTTATTAACTTAACTGCAGTGATTCACTTAACAACTATGGCACAAATGGTTGTAAAAAGGGCAAAGTTCACTTTAAAATGTTTCACTTAGCAACAATTTTTTTTGTCTCAATTGTGGTCGCAAGTTGAGGACCACCTGTATCCTGGAAGAAGTCAGTGATAAACACTTTATGTAAATATGGCCAAGAAAGCTTCATGGATGTGTTCATAAAACCATCAGAATTAAGTTTGACTTGAAATAAACTTTTCTCCTCCTTGTCTTGCTCTTCTTCTTCCTCTCCTCCTCCTCCTCCTCCTCCTCCTCCTCTTTTCACTTTTTTTTTCTTTCTATGGAATGTTAAGGCAACACGAGTTGTGCTAGATCTCCCCCCCTACGGCTTCAACTATAAAAGAAAATGCCTTTAGCCTCTGAATATCACTGTGCATGCTTAAAGGAAATCATCCTCTTGAGGGAGAGCAGGACAAAAAGCTGTAGGTGAGAGGCAATGGAAAAATTAGGAGAAATACAGCAGGTTAATGGTAGAGCAGGAAAAGTGGGAAAAAATTCTTGCCAACCAACAGTTAAAAGCTGAGCCAAGAAACAGAATTTGGAAGCCTTCTACATTTGCTAGAGATGCCAACAGCCAGTTTTGTCCTCTCTATCCTTTTTCCCCACTAAAAACTGAATGACTGTACAATGCAAAAGCTTCTGCAGCAGTTCAGAATGGCAACTAAAGTCAGAGCATTGAAAATATCAGAATAACAGCCAGCTAAAACTAAGGTGCTAAAAAGATGGTTATAGCTCAAGCTAAAAAAGATGCTTTCAGACTGTTTCCCCCAATGTTCAGCTCTTGCCTCTTGAAGTGTAAGGACATACTAGTCCTTTGTGGTAATCCAGACAATAAACACAACCATTAATATTAACCTTAACCTTTTTTTGTAGGGTTATATTAACAGAATCTTGCAAAACTAAAAGTATTTCTTCCCTCCTTTCCTTTTACTTTCTGGAAAACTGGGGGGGGGGGGAAGAGGATTCTTTCTGAAATGCTCCCCACATCTCTTTTCTTTTTGTGAGAGAAATCCACTCCTTCTGTGAACTGAGAAATCTTTTCTACTAGGGCTCCCCAACCTTTTTGGTTCTGCAGACTGGCAGCTTTGGCGGTGGTGGTAAATGTTTTCGTGAGTGCAGCCTAAATCCGTACCGTGCAAATGAAGCTTTGCACACGCGCCCACTCCTTCAATGGCCCAGTTCCCAATGGGCTGCAGCCCTGTTTTACATGATGGTTGTTTAGCTCTTCCTCCTATCTCCCAAGTCATTTCCACATTATATACTGGGATATTAGGTTGTCTAGGTTGTTGTACTCTCCCATGTACGGTTCTTGTGGATCCTTTTTTTTCCCAATCTGAGCACAAAGTGGTTACTATATGGGAAATAGAGTAATTTTTAAAACACATGTATATGGATATTTGATTATCTCTCAAAATGGCTCCCACCTGTATCATAAAACATGACAATTAAAGTAAATGAATGAACCAGAAGGAAGATGGGTTGGATAGCAAAAAGTGCAGCAATTAAACAAAATACTAAGAAATGGCTCCTTCAAGGAAAAGTGGTTAGGATGCTCAACAATATATATTAATTATGACCAGATCAAAGTGTTTAGAGTAGGATGGGAATCAGCGTTATTCTCTCAATATATTCAGTTTTAATACAATGTGAAGTTTTACATCTGTTCTATGTTATACTGATGATATTTGCCAGCACAAAATTGATTGATGTTGCTGCACATTGTGAAACCCCAATATGAGACTTTCACCAATCTGGAGAAACCAGGAAAGTTGTATGGTGAGAAAACACAGTAACTAAAAATAAATTGAGATTACCACCCTTGAAGATGACAAATGTTCTGAAAATTCTGCATTTCAGAGCAGTAGACCTAATTCCATAAGCTTTGTCTTCTAAAGTGGAGTTTTCTGATATGTAGAGAAGTGCAGGTCATGAAATCACAAAGGTTTTGTTGACATGATGGCATTATCAGGAATATTACAGCAAAACTTCAAGTTACAGATATTAATACAACAGTAATAGTTCATCCGGTTGTGTTTCCTGTCTTGTCTATATGAGACAGCTGACAGATATGTATTGTTTGAGCTAAAGCTGATATTATGATATTTGGACTATTATACAAATAATAGAGTTTCTAAATCTTTCTGCATTACAATATCTCTTCTTCCAGTACTGACTATAAGTAATTCCTAGACAACACGAAGCATCTTCTTATTTGGTTCTGCTTTCCAGCATAGATACTGTGAATAATTCTGCCTGTTCATGGAATGAAATGTAATTATTTCCCTTACAGCATCTCTAGAAAAATCAATAGCTGCAACATCAGCAAATGATCTGAAGAAACTAGGTAGCTAGAGGTGTACTTCTCGGAAAAGATAGGAAGATGTTCCTTTGGGATACTGTTTATCTCCCTGGATTTTACAGATAGCAATAATAAACAAATACATTTTCCCTTTCCTCGCAGTGAGGGTGAACCAGTAATGGCCCTTCATCCAGAGAAAATAGAAAATAGAAAGAGAAACAAAATCAAATGGTAAATGTTAAAATTGTAGACTTGTAAGGCTCTTTGCAGTATCTATAATGCAATATTTAACTACATAGTCCTAACATATAACCATTTGTCCACATCAAAAATTCCAGTCTTCTTGGCCAGTATATGCCTTTGCAATTTTGTTGTTTATTATGGGTACTAAGACTACCATGGAGGAGGCTTTAAACATTCACACACAAAAAAATCATGTAGGGCAAAGAACCCTGAAAACCTCCAAGAGTTTCATCCACAGGGATATCACACTGGGAATCTATCTCTACATTTCCAGCAAAGGAGGGTTTATAGTTATTCATAACTCTCTATTCTACTGCTGAGCAATTCTTATCATTAAGAAATACCTCTCAGTATTTAATTAAAATCCATTTCTCTGTAAGTTCTACCTTTTGCTTCTAATACTTCCCTCTGGAACAACAGATGAAAAGCCCTAACTATATTCCTCTATGTGATAGCTTTTTAAACATTTGCTATCAATATTCTCTTTAATTTTGTTTTTGATGGATTAAATTATGAAGTCATTTTTAATTCCTAGCAGCTACATAGACCTATTTTCTCCATGACAATCTATCCCTAACCTGTTCTTTCAAGTCTCCCAATGGTGGATCATCACCACCATAACTGAGTCCATTCATCATACTCCTGGCCATCCTCTTCTTTTCTTTCCTTCCATGTTTCCCAGCATATTAGAGTCTTTTCTAAATAACTGATCTTCATATAATGTGTAAAAAGTAGAATAATTTAAGCCGAGTCATTTTTGCCTTGAGTGGGAGGCACAAATCAATTTGGTTTGTTTTCTTGGCTATTGATATTCTCAAAAGTCTTCTCCAACACTGTCATTCAAAGACATCAATACTCTTCCTACTTTACTTCTTTAAAGTCCAATTTTGCTTCCATTGAGGGTCATAAGGAATGCTGTGACCTGCACAATTCTGAATGTTTGCTAGGCTAACATTAAAGAAATATCTTATGGTGGGGAGAAGTCAGATTCAGGACATGGGACCATCAGTTTTAAAATGAGGAACAACCACCTTTTTTCTGAACTGAATGCTACCTATTAAAACATGCCCTTCCCTTCCCTTTCTTATTTCTGGATATAATGCAGTACCTCTTGTGTGGTTGTTTAGAAATGAGTAGAATTTATGAAATATCATTCTTGCCTGGTTCATTAGAAAGAGGAGGAAGAAGAGGAGGTGCAAAGCTTTTATAAATGTTATATGTGTATATAGGCATTGCTTTGCAGAACAGTTTAATCAAGATATAGTACCAAAGCTTCACACAGCTCTCATAAATGTACACATACATAACATTAAGCTGCTGGGCAGCAGTTAAATATATACAGTGTCTCTTGTAAAAAAAAAGTGTAACAAAACTTCCATTAAATCTGAAATTATGTTAGTCTCCTTTTTCTTGTAACAGACGTTTTACTGTCTATTTCTTGACTTTATGAATCTCCTAAAATCTTTAGAAAAATTGCTGGGAATTGTGGTATTACAGAAAGAACTATAAACAACACTCATTATCTTAACTTTTTATTGTTTTAAATTATTTCATCCCTCCCAGGGGAATCTGTGGTGGTTCTAGTCATAGATACCTGAAAAATAATAATTAAGTGTAACTGTGTGGCTATGCAATATGTAAAATTAAAAGGGAGAATAGAGTTTTAGGTTTAAATTACAGGTAGTCATCCACTTACAACCACAATTGGGCCAGTCACTGAATGAAGCATTTGTTAAGCAAGATGCCACATGACTGTTCTATTCAACAACTATAATCCCAGCTCTTCCAGTTCTGATTGTTAAGCAACTGCATGGTTTGTTAAGTGCATTTCCATTAAGAGGTCCTGGGTCTCCTGAGCAGAATGGACTGGAGGGGAGGGCCAGGCCTCTTACCATAGCAGGGAGGTCTGATCCTTCTCTCTACCCTACCAGGGAGAATAAGAATTGGCCCCACACCAAAAGTCTTGGATGGGACTTAGAAAATCTGCTCATCAACAAAATTTCCATCTGTCAATTACAAAAGGACACATTGCTTGGATCTACCCACACATACCACACTGATACATTACAGCATTCTATGTTCTTGGGAAGAGCCCAATGTGTAAAAAGGAAAACACCAGCTATGAAACTGGTGGGTATGACTTTAAACGGT
Source organism: Crotalus tigris (assembly GCF_016545835.1). NCBI lineage: Eukaryota > Metazoa > Chordata > Lepidosauria > Squamata > Viperidae > Crotalus > Crotalus tigris. The sequence goes on along the minus strand of NW_024100115.1, from coordinate 543,336 downwards.
CATGAACAGATAATAATCATATATAAATAGCAGCTGTATAATCTCATTAGTATAACAGGGATTCGTTTACAATACGCACTCACACAGAATATAAGAACATCCAATTATATACAAGGCTGGTAGAACAGGCAATTATATATTTTACAAGTAACCAACAAATCCAGCTTTTCCAAGATGTTGGCACTGAGGATATCACCTAAGCAAATAATGAAACATTTGCAAATAAAATAATTATATTTAAAAACAAACACACAAGCTCAATTAACTCCTAGAACTTCACTATATCCGACCTACTCCCAGCAAAATATCTATTTCAATTATTAGGAAGCAAATGACGTTGTTTTACAGCTTCCAGCAATATAAGGCAACAGAATCAATGGTGAAAAATTCAGGAGTTTTAATTCAAGAAAATCTGAACTGCAAAAGATTTCTCATCAATCCAGTGTAAGGCCGTTACCATAATAGTTTTAGCATGTAAGCAGTCCAGTTCTGGCACTGTCTTCAGTGCTGTGTGTCTCAGAAGGTAATTATAAGAAGCCATAATTTACAAATAGTTTTGCCAACCTGAGAAAGTATATAGTGTTTTTTTTTTTCAGTATTTTGTCTTGGAGATTTCTCTCCTTAGCTAATTTACTGCACAAAATGTTGGAGTGATAGCCAAAACATGAGTGGGAATGCTTATTTACTGAACAAAGATTTTATGGAATAGGAAAATGTATCACAACCTTTACCAATATTTCAGTATTGCTGAGATAGCTCTTCCTTTCTACATCATTGAATCAGTGACATAGTGAAAGAGCCCAATGTTATATGCCTTTGCCTAAGTAATTATTATGATTTAAAAAAAAAAAATAGAGCACAATATGAACACATACTAACATTTTTTTTTTTTACTTTTCCAACAATGCCTCTTAGAAATTTGGAAATTAATTTCTAAATTTTATTTGGAAATTAAAATACCCTCTTTTATCTTCATATTGTGGCTATAAATTCATATACTAGTAATTTTTTTGTGAATGAAAGCAAATATATATGGCCCAGGACAATGTTGCAGTATTATGCATAGAATAGCCCAAAGCACACATTCTGGTACAGAGAAGTTCCTTGAGGATGGGCTCCAGCATGAGTCTGAAAGCTCAGAAGACTAAACCTCTGGTCCCAGTGACCAACTCAGATTGGATCCTAAAACCTTTGTTCCCATAAACTTTAACTGAGCAAAACAGTGCATCATAGGGCAACAATTTTTGAACCAAGAACTTCACATGGGCTAACTTAGAGAATGCATCTAAAATCCAGAACCAATGTCTCCTGTGTAATTAAAATTTGGCAGACTTTTAAAAACATTTTATGACATAATTCAAAATGTCAAAAACATTCTCTGTGTTGCTGTTTGGCTGTGCTACACAATTCAACACACAGTAGGTTATTCAATGAAGATACATTTCTGAATGCATCCCTAATTTTCCAGTGAAGGCAGTACATTAGATGTCCTATCATTGCTGAAGGCACTGAGGAATCTGGTAAGGGAATATCTCTGAAATGATGACATAAGGAATCACAGGTTATCCAGTTCATCTATAAAACTGCCAGGAACAAACTGCTGATGTAATGTGTCTGAAAATTCAGGTCCCTGTCAAGTCTGGTCTTCACTGGCTGTTAGCACGAAACTATTATCCTTGCCCCAAATAAAAATGAATCTGAAGTCCTTGCACAATATTTCAACTACAGCATGTGCCAGAAACTGTATGCGCACACAGATATTAAATTATCTGGAGATCCACAAGGGAAAAAATAGTGTGGATTCAGTACAGGGTCTAACAAAGACCAAGCCCTTTAGTAGTTTGAATAACTTTATTTGTATTTAAATAAACATCTGCTTTTCTTACTTTCTCCCTTCAAAGAAGTGGGTAATATTTACGGGGGGTGGGAAATAGAGGTTTACTGCAAGAAGTACAAATAACGAGCAAAAGCCAGTAAAAATGTCCTTCACTTAAGTGTTTATTGTAGGCTGAGATTTTCCATCAGTGGAAAATGGAGATAGATGTGTTAGAAAGGATTAGAAGTCAGGGCAGTGATTCATAAAGAGAACAGATACCTTTCCAGTAGAGAACAGACACCTTTACAGTTAAAAGGAGAAGGAGGGAAATCAGGAGAAATGTAGAAAGAAAAGCCAAATGCTTCTTTATAAACAGTTGGAACAAGGAATCTAGCAGTTTGGTTTAACTGTGCTACTCTGTATGAACTGAATGGTGAATTCAGCTACAGACTTGATAACATTCCTAAAACAAAACATCAAAGAATGGAAAAAAATATTAACTGGAGGGGAAGCACAATGTAAACTCTGTCAGGAATGTATATTATTGAAAGCAAAGTATCCATTCATTAACATTTTTGACATATTTCTCTGAAATAGCCACCAGATGTTTTAAAACATAGAGATGAAATAGCAAAAATACTTTCCTGTAATTTAGTAGGGTTTTCAGAACTGCACTAAAAAAAATTGGAAGAAGAAATTAGAAAAATCAACTGTTAGATAAGGTAAAAACTAATGAATTAAAAAGTAGTCTTCGACTTACGATCACAAATGAGCTCAAAATTTCTTTTGCTAACCAAGGCAGTTGATAAGTGAATCATACTCCATTTTATGACCTTTTTGCTGTGGTCGTTGGTTGAACCACTACTGGCGTTAAATGAATCCTGCAGTCATTAAGTCAATTTGGCTTCCCTCGTTGACTTTGCTTGTCTGAAGCTCCCTAGAAAGATTGCAAATAACAAATAACAGTGACATGGGGACACTGCAACCATCATAAATACATGCCCGTTACCCAGCACCTGAGGTGAGGATGTTGCAATGGTCATAAATGTGAGTACCATTGTAATTTTGAATGGACATTAAATGAATGGTTGTAATTTGAGGCCTACCTGTACCTTACATTTCTTTCTCTCATAAGCAACCTTCTTACCTTCTGTTTTGAGACACCATAATCCTCCAATAATAATTTCTAGGCAACTAAATTTGAACCTACATTATTAGTAACTGATTGATTGATTGATTATATGCCATCAAGTTATTTCTGACTCTAGAGATCATGTAGGTAGATTTTTTTTCATTGTGATCTATCCCTAACCTGATCTTTCAAGTCTCTCAACAGAGCACACAGTGCCACTATAACTCCATCTTGCTGCTGGTTGTCCTCTTCTCTTGTCTTCCATCTTTCCCAGGACTAGGACCTTTTCCAGAGAATTGGCTCTTCTGTTTGTTCCTTTAGAAGTTGATAGCTGATTCAAAAAAGTAGAAGCTATCCACCACTTCAGTATCTTGATTATCCTGGTCCATCAAACAGTCAGCCAAATATTCAGACTGGATTTGGCATTTTTGTCTACCTATTTTTGTCTACCTATTGAGTCCTTCCCAAGGTCCTGGGATAGGCAGATATGGATGCTTGATGGTGTTAAGGATATTGTCTCAGGATGTAAGCTGTTCTGAGCAAAGCTGCCTTTTGTAATTAATATTATTAGGAATGTGATGCTTAAAATTCAAAATATTCTTTACATTTGCAGAACAGATAGGAAACAGAAAGAAAAGCAAGGATCTGGTTACCTGTTCCAAAGGATGAATACTAAGGTATTGGGATAACTTTCCAAAAGCATTCCAATATTCCCAATATATCATTAGTTTAAAGATAGTTATAAGTGACTTATAACTATCTTGGAGTTTGCATTAACACCAGACTGACTTTTTTCTAAGATATTTTTTTTTAAAAAAAAAATATCTGTAGCTCAGTTCACTTAGGAGAAAATAAAGACATTCAGTAATGATGAGATTTACAGCAGAGAAACTATTGGAGAAACACCTTGAGATAATCTGGCTAAATGGCTTCCTATTTTTGGTGCCTCAAATATCCTGGAGAATTTCAAGGGGGCTTTTGTAATATAGTCCTAGACTCCTAGAGATCAGAAATGAGGACAAAGGGAACAATTTTGGGAGGGCAAAGGAGACAGAAGTTGGGAATACTTTCAGGCAAACAGATCTTTTTGTCCATCACAACCCTTTTGAGATGAAAAAAGATCTAAAGTTCGTCCTCTTGGTTTTCTGAAACTTGGTCTCAGATATCAGCTATGTGGACATTAATAACCAGGAGCCCCTAAAGGAATAATGAAGCTAGTCTAGATCATCTTACATATTGTTTCATTTCAGTATTGTCAGATTTTTTTTTCCTTGCAATAATTTCCTGCTTTGCTTATAACAATAATATGAACCATCCATTTTAATAATCTTAAGAAGGTTTTAATTGGAAAGTTTGCAATTCAACATATAAAATCACTGGTCTAGATCTCCCTCAGCACGAAATAATATATAATTTTATTAATTAACAAAATACTTGTTATTAATTTTCCAATATTGAGTTCTACATCAGCAATTTGCATATTACTCATATAATTAAAGCAGTCTGAATATGATTTATGGAAGAATACAAATCCTGGACCTTATTGTAAAAATAATCTGCAGCGTCATTTTTGTAATACTGGTGTTAAGATAAAACTTGTGGTTGATTCATTTTTACACAGCTATAGGTTCAGTACAAACAATTATAGTGCTTAGGAGTAGAGGCCACTTAGTGCTCCAAAATATTTGGAAAAATAAATATGGATCAGCTCTGAGGACAAATGTCAAAACGCATTTCCCTAAATACTAGAACAGAACTGAAGATGTAGGGGAATTCTTGGAAAGAGACATTTCTCTTAGTACTTCAAAGACCACAGGAACATTGTTAGCAAAGAGCTAAAGTAAAATTCTATTACTTTGGGCTTATGTATGTCATGAAGAGGTAGAAAATACAGTACAGTATATGGTATTCACTCTTTCACCATATTATCCATGATGGAAAGTTCAAATAGTCTCCTACTTTTTCTGTTTCACCAGAAAATTTCACAACACTGAGGTAAGTCTACCAACAATTTGAAAGAGACAATAGAAGAAGGAGATCCTTTTTTTATGCACAGCCCAGCTGAGAAGAGACACTTGTGCTAATTATATGTGTGTATCTTGGAGTTGTTATACCATTTTGAAGCCTTCAACAATTTGTATTTTACCACAGAAAACAGCATACACAGAATACAGGTTATAATACTCTAAACAAACTAGAACACATGTTGATAAATTATAAGGAAGAATATTTTGTTGGTGGAGATGTTGCAATGATTATTAATATATTAACAGCTGTTAAAATGTCAACATTGCATACTAAAACACTTATCTTCTTTTCAGCTTGTGTTCATGGCTCTAACAATATTTAATCTGATATATTATGACTGAGTTTTGGGAAAATAAAATGTATGAAAAACAGTTCATTAGAAAATGATAAATTTTCATTAGTTTTTGGAATAATCAATTTGAAGATGATATACTGTATGTATCTTATCATCATTTATGACAAGATAAGAAATCTCCTTTTTCTGTATTTCTATTACTTTGCTACTAAATATGTAAATGTATATTTAATGGGTTTATATTAAACAAATATAAGAAATATGAGAACTTCACTCTGCCTTCTTAAAGTTTGCATCAGATAAATATTCTTCTTTGCAGTATTTGCCTCAACTGTTCCAAATTTTTGTATTTCAATATAGCAAAATATTAATGAAAATCTAAATGAGAAAAAATTTCTTCTCCCCATTTGTGAACTGAGTTTTCTATTATCAGCGATCAATCTTTCTCTGTCATTTAAAATATCAGGAAATATTACACTAGTGTTCACCTTTTAATTTTTCAAAGATTTTTTTAAAAATAAACCATTAAAATAAAATGTGTTATACTTCTTTGATTCAGAATCACGTTTACACTAACTTCAGCAAATATGTCAAACTCTATCTTATTCCAAGTCAAACACCTTTAAAAATATTTATTAATCACAAATGTTTTTTTCAAAAAAGATTGAAATTAAATAGCATAAAAATGAATGGATCTGAGTGAGAATATTGTACTTTCAGTCCAACATATCAGGCTAAAGCTGACAAAGACCAATCTTAATTTTCTAGTATGAAAAAAGTAATGAAGACAGTGATTAGACCAGTACAGGATACAATGATTGTGAAAGATTCATCCATAATTCCATTATTTGTCATGCAAATAAAATACAGATTGGCAAATCTGCAGTTCCATTTCAAATTCCAGTATAAATGTTTGAGGGGTAGAACAGTTTTACCATACAAATGGAGGGGTGGGGGAAGAGTCTACATAATATGTTCCAGCATCTTTATGTTTAGAATTTTGAAATTTTAAAGTTGTAAAGTTACTCAGGGACTTTTTAAGGTTTTACATTAGGATCTTGAAAATATATACTTTATCTTTGAGGGATTTCATTTTCATTCCTGGACTGGCAACTGAGATGCTAGTTCCAATTTCTGATTGTGGTTATTTTTTTTAAATATACATGGATTTGGACATATATTCAGTAGATATGCAAAAGTATGACTAGCTGCTGGCTAAGATCCCAAATGCTGTCATAACAGCTGGCAAGCTCAGCAATAAACCATACATTTGGAATTCTAAGAAACTTTTACACTCAAAGATATACTTCCAACAAGATCCCTGAAATTATAATTAGAGCAGGATTTAAGATCAAAAGAAAGCCCTGCATTGCTATATGAATACATTGGCCTATCCGCTGTAGTCTGACAGATTCATCAGGAATAGGGCAACTAGTACACCAGCTTATACACTTCTACACTGGCTTTTTCAAATTTATGGCCCTCAGTCTTGCTCACTGTTGCTCAAGTTCTTAGTCATGGACACTGAATGACTGTCATTATCTCTCAGTTCAACCAACTATTAAAGAGTGTTGTGGGAATAGAAAAAGATATATGTATATTTCCTCCTTGAAAGTTAATAACAGAACCATCCTGGCCTCATGGTACAAGCTGTTCCACAAAGCATAGTGGTTATCATAAAAAGATGGTTATCATAAAAATCTACTTCTATGTCCCTTCCTCTGGTGTAGAAGTAGAGTATTCCATGGTGGTGGTGGTGGTGGTGATGGTGGAAATGCAAAGCATATCTTCTCCTCCATATTGGAGAGTTTCCCTATCAGAGAAGTCAGTCCTGCAGATCTGCATCATAAAGAGACTTTATAGATCATAAGCAACACTTCACATTGTACTTGGAAACAAATTAACACCAACAATTATTGTGATGTTTTCATTCTCATCAGTATGTTCTACCAAATTCCTGAATTACCATTTTGTTTATCCTTTTCAGATATGCATTGCTCTTGAATTAGAGTACCACTCATTTGCTCACTTGTTTAATAATTCCGTTAGTGTAAGGACCCACCTCAGCTAACCATTCAAAAAAGCAGAACTCTTGAAATAGGCATTGTCTCAAAAGGAAACTTTTATTAAGGGTTAGTGACAGTAAGGAAGTCAAGGTGAGATCTGGGGAAAATCCCACTTAAACAGTATAGCTAAACTAACAATATTCCTCTTCCCATCAGAGTCATAATGTCCATTTGAAATCCAGTCAATCCACAGATGGCATGATATGTGGGTAACTGGCACAGTTATTTGAGGGCTAGAAGAGTTTATCATAGAAATGGAGGGATGGGGGAAGATTTATGTTACCTAAATACTGTGATCTTTACTGGGCACATTTGCTACTTTTTAAATAATTATTTTAAAGTGCTGTATTTAAAGCACACATCTGTTATGACTTACTAATGACACCAGTATTTGTTCATGAATATTTAACATCAAAGTTCAATATGTTCTAATCAAGAATTTACCTGAATAATGAGAAATCTCATTGGGATGAAAGGACAGTACCCATTTGCTAAAAGGATTTGAACTGTGGCAAATATATTTAGGGCCTCTGTGATCATGTGATCAAATTTTCACCCCTTTTGAACAAGTATTGTAGCACACACAAAAAGTGATAGTCTTTAATTGTATGTTCATGACCATCTTCTTAATATTTTTGACATGCTCCCTCCTACACACCCAACACATCTGTCCCAACTCATGATGAACAACAAAAAAGTACACTGATATTAAACCCCATGTCTATATAAATCAATTTTCCAGTCTGACATTTCCTATAAATCAGTTATTTCCTGCAGAGATACTAGCAGAATCACCTAGAAATACCTAATTGGTCCATCTGAAATTCCTTTCCTAACAATTATTTCCACTCAGTGGCCCCTTTTCTTGGTGAACCTTTTTTTTTATCTTCAAATAACTGTCAAAGGAAAAAAAAATAACTGTGCTATGAAGTCCTAAGAAACCTCAATAGACATAACTGATAAATTATCCTTATTAAAGATTCTTGTTCCTGGTAAGTTGACTTAGTTAAGTCTATGCCTCATTTTTATTTTTTCAAGAAGCATAATTTAATGATAACTTCTGGCTTTGCTCTGCTTAATTTGCCTAATAAATTTACTGAACTGGAAACCAGAATTGATTTAGTCCTTTTGTCTAGCTTTTTGTTTTACCATATGCCAGACTTCTGGCTACATTTTATTCCACATTAAAAAAAAAAGGAATGAAAGGTAAGCTTAGGAAAAAAAACCATTATCCACCTTAAAGCTTAGAAACTTATTTATCTGAGCTTCTTCTTCTTCTTCTTCTTCTTCTTCTTCTTCTTCTTCTTCTTCTTCTTCTTCTTCTTCTTCTTCTTCTTCTTCTTCTTCTTCTTCTTCTTCCTATTATTATTATTATTATTATTATTATTATTATTATTATTATTATTATTATTATCTTTTATTCATTAAACATGAACCTCAGTCAACTGAACATTCAAATTGGCTGGTGCCGATGGTTGACATGGGTTGCTACCAGCATCCTAGGTGTCAACCAGGTACCTCCTTAAAATATAAGATGTTCCAACTTCCGGTTCTGGAACGCGGCAATGCCAGTTGTGTCAGGAGACTTGTCTCCATGCCATCTGGAGTTTCCTTCACCGGTAGACCCTCTAGGGGGTCGAAAGTCACCCTGGAGGGGTGACCACCAAGGAGGAGGCTTGCTGGTAGATAGGGGAGGGTGGCAGCTTCCCCCGTGTCTCCAGCTACCTGCTTAGGGCCGACAGAGCAAAGATCGGCCTGCAAGATGGCCGACCACCCTGCTGCACCAGCCGAAAGTCACATTGACATCTAAGCATTATAGACCCACCATGGATGATCCGGGTGAGACCCCTTTTGTTCCTCTCTTCACCCCATGCTGTTTTTGCCTGTAAAAGCTTGCCCTTGGAATTATTTCCCCGTCTGGAAAAAGAGGCTTTTGTAATTGTGGGAACAAAGGCATTTTATAAAAGGACAGGAAAAAATTCTTTTAAAGACTATACTCTATCTCTATCTACTTTGAGGTACAGAAAAAATGTTCTTTGTTTTTTTTTTTCTGGAGCGGTATTATTTTATATTGGGAGAATATTTCTTTTTCCACTCTTTCTTTAAGAAATAGAAAAGAAAAGGAAAAAAAATGGTGTTTGAAACAGACTTTTTAGCTTACTGAGGACATCTACTGGTCAAAAGTTAATATTGTAATTGTTGACTATTTGAAGATGATTTTGGCCTTCAAACTATTTTTCAAGAGACAAGATAATTTGAGCCAGCTGTGAGATTTGTGGGGGTGGATACTCTTCAACTGTAACCTCCACTAAAAAAAAAGAAAAAAAGAAAAAGAAAAAAAGGATTGCTTTTCAACTATTGTTAAAATGGAGAAGCCTTAATCACTTTTAAACTGTAAACTTATACTGGAAAAGATCTATGAGGCCAAAGAAGAAATATGTATTACAATAAAAGAGTTTACTGTAGAATTAAGAGCCAGAATTTCTACTGTAAACCCCAAAATTGACTCTCAGATTACACCTGACTACTCTACAAAACAGATTATACAAGAAGTGGATTTAACTGAGAATAAAGAGAAATTTATCTTGCCTTATAAACAGTCTACTTATGGCTTTGAGGACCAGGAAAAGCAGAGATTGAGTTTTGAACTTTTGAAGCAATGAGGACTTATGGATAAGAGAAACAGAGGGCCAATGCAGAGGCCAAGATGGTTTTCATCAAATCAAAGGACACTACAAGCAACAAAAAGAAACTTATCAGCTGGAAGGGAAGCTCTGCTATGGAAACCTGCCTGGCATAAGAGGACAGCTAGAATAAGATTGAAAAATGAAATTTAAATTTTTATGCATTGGACTAAAGGCAATCTAGAACTATGGACTGATTTAAGGATTAAGATTATGAGTTAGAAGTAAAGAGATATTTTAGACATGGATTGAATTAATAATTAATTGAATGTTAATCAAATAAGATGACTTGTTTGTTTCATAATATGGGTGTTATTAGCTATGATAACTAATTGGATGAAATTTGTATTCTGCTTAATGGATTGATATGAATTAAAGTTTGATACTATTCTGTCATCTTAAAGAGATTGATTAATTGATGGATTAAATATGTATAGGATAGATAGATATCTACATTTAAATATATATATATATTATAGATCAATATTTTTGCTTAAAAATGAGATATTTTCTATATAATGGACTAAAGGTAATCTAGAATATTAAGAATGTATGTTTTAGAATGATACATTTATTTGTATGAAAATTATTATGTAATGGAATGAAGAAAATTGAAGAGATGTTTTAGATTTGGATTGAATTATTAATTAATTGAGTTTAACAAGATGATGTGTTTGTTTGATGACATTGATGTTATTAGTTATGATAATTAATTGGATGAAATTTGAATTCTGTCTAATGGATTGAAATGATTTAAGGTCTGATATTATTCTGTCAGCTTAAAGAGATTGATTAATTGATGGATTAGATAGGTATAGGATAGATTAATATTTTATTCTAGAAGGGGAGATTAGTGGAAGAAGAAATAAATAAAATTAATGATAAAATTAAGGAACTAGAATATATGTAGAGGGGATACCTGAATTGATAAGATTTTTATTTAAAGTTAATTTGATTATGGTATTGTAAATGTATTAAGCTTTAAAACAGGTTCAGGTGGAATAAATTTAAGCTAGAACTGTATATTTTAAATATACTATGCTATTTGAGGGAAAAAGAGAGGGAATACCTGATGTATTGATTGTACTATGTATATATGTTTTGTTCTAGGTTGTTTGATTACCCCAGCACCATGGTGTGTCCTGAGTACTTTGTTTTAAAAATTTAAAAAAACCAATAAAATATGTTTCAAAAAAATATAAGATATTCTGAGTAGCACAGTTTTTGAAACATTGCTGGAGTTATTGGAGAAAGCTGCAGTTTCTTGATGTATTTTGCAAAGTTTTGGGACATAGTTCCCAGTGCCCCGATGACAATGGGTATCACTATTACACGTTTCATCCATAATCGCACAGTTTCGATGGGCAGGTCGTGATATTTCGTAATTTTTTCCAGTTCTTTTTCTTCAACTCTGGCATCTCCTGGTACAGTGATATCAATCAGCTGTACACTTCGGTTCTCTACAACTGCGATATCTGGCGTGTTGTGTTCCAAATGGTGATCTGTCTGTATTCAAAAGTCCCACAAGATCTTCACCCTCTCATTCTCATTCTCATTCTCATCATTATCGTTATTGTTGTTGTTGTTATTATTATTATTATTATTCACATTCAGCATTGAACTCTTCAACAAAGAAAAATTGTCCTACTTCCTACCTCAAGAAGTTAGAAGTTTGGATGCTTCTTTACCATACAGATAGCAGAAAACTAAGGAAATACAAGTGTGTTGGGAGAACTGGATATAAACTTCTTATTTTAAAATGAAATGGCCAGCTAAATTTTCCGTTAACTTGAAAGGTTTTTAAAATATTTATTCCAGAGAATTTTATCAACTTTCATTCCTGAAATAGCACTCTCATATCCATCTTCCACTATTTTAATTGTTTTTACCATCATCCAACAAGCTGTCTTTTGATCTGCCAATACAAATTTGACTACCATTATTGTTTTGTGCATGAATCATGTTAATCAACTCATCTGACTTCCTGGACTGTTCTACATTTCTTTGGGAAAATCTCAATTTAATCACTTTACTTTCTAAATAATGAATTTTCTATAATATGAACAATATAGATATTATTGTAAGATATCTCAAACTTTTTGCAGTAGTAACACATTTTGCTACATCCTTTGATTAGCAGAAAATATTGCTTTTTCCAAAACTGATAAATCACACATTTCTGATGATCCCTTGACATGTGGAATAATATTGCTTTTCTGCAAAAAAGAGATTTTCATTTTATTAGAATGGTGCCTGGAGGGCAACTTCCAAATCGTTTGACTGCCTTCTTATCCAACTCACTTTATGCTTGCCACTGTGGGCAATAAAAATCCTTCTCATTAAAAAAAAAAAAAAAAAAGGTTTCTGACTCAACGTTCTCATAGAAAACTTAGATAGGAATAACCATTCTTTAATGTTTAGTGTTTGTTATCATTTCACTGAAAATATTAAGGCCATTATAAGAATTTTGTTGTAGAGCATCCGATGTCAATAATGAAGTAATGCAGGATGAGATGGGATGAAAACACTAGAATTGCAGATCAGAAATTAGATAATATAATTAAAAAGGAGTCAAATAAAATCATTGAAGTAATGATTCTACAAGCCACTTCAGATTTTATGTAAAGATCTTTATGTTGTTTTCTTTAGAATGTTAGTTATGCTGGGAATTAGCACTGAATTTGAAGTAGCTATTATAACTAGAGGCTATAAAGCTAGTATACTTTTCAGCTTAATGTCCTTCGTATGGTTCAATAAGTGTATTTCATTTTATTGTCAGATTTTAAAAACTGTCTCTAAGTATATCTAAAGAGGCCATGAACTAATTTGTGTTAACATAACAATAATTCTAGTGCTCATCCAGGGGAACAGTTCCTATTTTAATATCTCTGTAACTGTTAAACTTGAAATTATATTGGCTCTGATTTCTCTCCTCCAGTGTTCAAATACTTTCATTATTAAGAACTACAAGATGAGGAGAATTTTGATTTCATATATATGAAGCATGACCTGTAGATTGATTCCTAAGTTAGATCAGTGCTTCTACTTGCATTAAGAAGAACCATTATTAGCAGAAGAAAAACAGATAACAGAACAATTCAGAACAACATGGCTTTCTTGATTTAATAAGCCTTTAGTAAACTTACTGCCCTAATTGGTTGAACACATTAGCTACATTCTACCCACTTTTACAGCAGAAAACCAGTTTTCAAGGCAGTGATTCCAATTTAGCTAGGAAAATGTAAGGTAGTAAACAGAGCAATAGAATTGGGCAGAATTAAAGATTGATAGAAATAATCATTAATTAATAAACCACTCTGGAACATGACCTTAAGCTTTCCTTTTGAATCAGAATGGTAGAACAGGCATGAATGAATGTGTCAGTTTCAGTTAAGCTCTATTTCTCCTATTTCAGCCTTAAATTTGATTCATTCTCTTCTTTATCTGTTTAAAAACAAAACTGAACAAGAAATCCAAATGCATTCTGCTGTGTCTTTACGTATTCATTTTAAATTACATCCCACCTTTATTTGTATAAAGGTAGCATACCGATTACCCTTTTGGTAGAATTTTGCCTAATGTATATGTTTTGTAAGCCATTTCCCCAAGCATCTTGTATTTTCTTCAGATAATTGCCACTAATCTACAATTTTCCCCAACATCTCTCCAACACCCCATGTTTATGTCTTTTCATCATGAAATCTCACAAAAAATGGAGAACATAGAATTATGAAGAGAATTGAGGCTTAGTATGCATATGGCAGAAATGGATGACCTCAGTCAAATTCCAGAGGTTCCATCCTGAAAACCAGTTCAGACCTTTAGGAAATAGCTATGTACCTGCTGCTTGGGATAGAGAGAAAAAGGTATCAAGTAGAGAGAGAAAGAGAGAAATGCTGACAGAGAAAGAGCAAGATATTTTGATCCACATCTCGCTTTAGTCCAACCTATTACATATTTTCTAACATAGTTACAGGATATGTGGCCCTAATTGAAAAAACATTGTTACTTATCCCCATTATTATATAAATAGATTGTGAGGGGAACATCAGGCACCTGCCTTACTTTTTCCTCTCTGTTTCCTTTTTCATGTCAACTTCAAGTAAGGAAGCAAAATAATTACATCACATCCAATTCCCTGCCACCATCAGATGGCAAAACCAAACGTCACTCACTGTCCTTTTTCTTCAGATTTTCAATGCCTCCATTCCTTTTTCTTCCACATCCCTGGGATATCTTCTTTATCAGACTTCCTGACATTCTGATACTGGGGGAAAGATTTCAAACATAAAAGAACCCTGTCATCCTTGGGATACTCTTCTAGTGTGAGAGTTGATTTCCATAGTAAAGGTATTTTTTATTAAAACCTCATCAAAGATGCTATATATTCCTGCATGACAAAATACCATTAGAACTGCCATATATTCTTGATACTGAATCTCTAGAGTTATTTTATTGGTTATTAATTGGCGCAGCAGTTAGAGTGCAGTACTGCAGGCCACTTTAGCTGACTGTGTTCAGCAGGTCAGCGGTTCAAATCTCACCGGCTCAAGGTTGACTCAGCCTTCCATCCTTCCGGGGTAGGTAAAATGAGGACCCAGATTGTTGGGGGCAATGTAAATATATATACATTGCTTACTGGTGTACACCGCTTAGAGAGTGCTTGCACTTAAAGCGGTATATAAGTCTCATAAAAATAAAATAATAATAATTTTGTCCCATAGTATTTGATTACCACAGCGATGGACCACAGATTTTTTATTCTCCATATGAAAATTAGTCTTTATTTTTTATGTAATATTATCATTGTGGTTGTTCATAAAGTCAGCCAGATGTTTAGACTGGATTTGGCATTTTTATCCATCTACTGAGTTCTTCTCAGGACCTGGAATAGGCAGATGTGGAAATTTGTTGGTGTTAGACGTATCATTATAGGCTGAAAATTGTTTAAAGTAAAGCTGCCTTTTGCAATTGACTGATGGTGAATTTGTCAATGCTATTGACATTCATGTGGTATTCCAGATGTTTTAGGATAGCACCTTTTGTGGCTTTCTTTTGCCACAGTTGTTGTACTTCTACTTACAGGTCTTTGTATTTTGAGATTTTTTTTCCCTAGTTCTTTGTCTTCTATTCTGCTGTCTTCAAGTATTGTCATGTCAACTACCCAGATTTTTTTTTGTCTTTCTTATTGATAATGGTTAAATCTGAAGTATTATGCATTTGTCTGAATTGTAAAGTCCCAGAGCACTTTAGTGTCTTCATTTTTCATTACTTTATTTGGTGGTCCCACCAGTTCTGCTTCTGAAATGTATTTCTTGTAGATATTCCAATGCACCATTGTTGCTATTTTATCATGTCATTGTTTGTTAAGGTGACCAACCGTCCTCCTTTAGGGAGGACAGTCCTCCTTTTGTAAGTTCTGTCCTCTCTCAAAAAGTGTCCTCCTACATGTCCTCATTTTCGATATTTGAAGACTAATCTGTAAATCTCCGTATTCTATCGATGCTGATCCGATCCATTGCATGTGATGTGACATATTTGTATTTGACATGATGATTCGTCAAGGCTCAGCACAGTGCGGCAAGGTGCGATTATGAGATGCATGTGCTCCGCACAGGAGAATTGTTTTGAGAGAGTGCGCCGCATGCAAGAGTGCGCCGCATGCAAGTGGCTTTGTTTACTTCTTACCGAAACATGATACGGCACACACGCATGCATTAGACTCACTTTTTTTTCTTCAATTTATTTGTGACCTGCTTCTCATTGTAAAAAAGTTGGTCACCTTATGTTTGTAGTCAATCTGTGATCTTCTTGCAACTAGTTAGTCCACTGTTTCTTCAGCTTCTTTGCTCTCTGTTGCTGCTTCTTAATTCTGGCTTGGTATGCATTTGTTCTTAAGGCTTAGTCTCGGGCAGCCAGAATAATAATAATAATAATACCCCCAGTGAGGCACTACCTTGACGTGGTTGTGGGGCTTGTGTACTCTGAGGAAGATGAGAGCTATGCCAGAGGTTCAACCATACTGGACAGGTCTCATCAGAGGAGTCAGACAAAGAGTATCTCTCCCATAAAAAATATGGTGAGACTTAAATTGCAGAATGCCATACCAGCTCGGACGTCGCCCGGGTTAACAAGGTCCGTGCTAGATATCGGAGTTCTTGGATATCTGGTGAAAAATAGGTTACAGGACTCAGGACTGTTGGCTGAGCAACCAGGGCCAGCAGCTGCAGAACTACTGGAAGAAAAGATGTTTACCCGTCGCAGATACACAGTGATTGAAAACAAAGAAATAATGATCTGTTACTACAGATCAAGTCCAACAAGACAAGGATATCTAAAATGAATGCACCAGTTCTGGAAAGAACAACATCCAGAATCAGAAATAACAGAACAGAGACTAGCAGATCAACGCCGATTTATAACACGAAATAAAGTATTCACAGAAACAGAATTGGACGAACTGCAAAGGTTTACCCAGGGCAAAGAAATCAAAGCCTTACCAGAAGTAATTCAGAATGTAGAGGCAAACCAGGGGGAGTTGGCAGTGAAGGAATCCAGCAGAGATATACAACTGTTCTCATTTGGAAACCAGGCAACTCTTCCTCAGGAAAAACAAAACCCTCTAACTAAAGAAATAAAAGAATTGAAACAAAGAATAACTGAGCATCTAGAACAGCACAAAAACAACAGAATAAGGCTACCTGCATTGAAGCTTGTTCCAAAGAAACAGCTAGCACAAGCATTAAAAGATGCAAATACTGCAATATCAAGTATAAGCACCAATTCACTGCAAGAAACAAACCAACTAATGTACAGCACAGCTGCAGTTATAACAGAATACCTGGGATGCAAAATCAACAAAAAAGAAAAACAAACAAACAGTGCACCAGAAAAATGGAAGGTTAGACTAGAAAATAAGATCAGCAAGTTAAGATCACATGCAAGCAAGCTAGAACAGATGAAAGAAAAGAAGCTGAAGAACAAGAAGACCAAAGAATACCTAATCAAGAAATACCACTTAGAAACAAGGAAGATCAAGGAAGCACTGGAAATAATAAAGCAACAAATAACAGCTATAGCCAGGAAAATCAGTAGATATGAAGCTCGAATTGCAAACTATAGGCAGAACCTCCAATTTCAATCC
Organism: Crotalus tigris; assembly: GCF_016545835.1. Classification (NCBI taxonomy): domain Eukaryota; kingdom Metazoa; phylum Chordata; class Lepidosauria; order Squamata; family Viperidae; genus Crotalus; species Crotalus tigris. Next base: position 526,171 of record NW_024100115.1, on the reverse strand, counting down.
AATCAGAAACGTTTCTACCAATCCATCAATGGAGAAACTGCAAGGAATCAGTCAGTACCTGACAAGGAAGAAACAGTGCAATTCTGGAAGCAGATATGGGATAACCCAAAGAAATACAACAAGGATGCAGCTTGGTTAAAAGAGGTGGATGCAAATAAAACAGAAGTTGAAATGAAAGAACTAGTAATAACAACAAAAATGGTAGAAAAAAGAGCAAAGAAAATCAAAAATTGGTCAGCACCAGGTGAAGATGAACTGCATGGGTTTTGGTTGAAACATCTAACTGTTATACACCCACTCATTGCCAAGCAGTTCAACAATATACTACAAGGAGGAGAAATTGAAAAGTGGCTAACAACTGGGAAAACCTACCTAATAATGAAAAATCCAGCAAAAGGGGCAACACCAGGTAACTACAGGCCAATTACCTGCTTACCAACAACTTTCAAATTACTAACTGGTGTGGTAGCTGATGCAGTACAACAGCATCTAGTTGAAAACAATCTCTTTCCACCTGAGCAGAAAGGAAACCGCCCCAATAGCAGAGGAACAAAAGATCAACTCCTAATAGACAAAATGATCTTGGAAAACTGCAAGAGAAGGAAGACCAACCTGAATGTGGCATGGATTGACTACAAAAAGGCATTTGACTCTCTGCCACATGATTGGATAATCAAGTGCCTAGAAATAACAGGAGTAAGTAGAAACATCAGAAAATTTGTGCAAAAATCGATGGCACAATGGAAGACACAGTTGCAGATCAATGGTGAAAGCTGGGAGAGGTTAATATCAAGAGAGGAATATTTCAAGGAGATTCATTATCACCATTACTATTTGTTATTGCACTGTTTCCTCTGTCAACAATACTGAATAACTCAGGACATGGCTATCAAACATCAAAAACATCTGCTAGACTATCCCACCTCCTTTACATGGATGATCTGAAGCTGTATGGAAAAACATCATCTGAAATAGAATCGCTGCTCAACACTGTCCATATATATAGCCAAGATATTGTAATGGAGTTTGGCTTGGACAAATGTGCCACACTTACTATCAAACAAGGAAAAATAGTGAAAACTGAAGGAATCAAGATGCCCCACGAAAATAACATTAAGAGTCTGGATGAGGAAGAGAATACTACAAATACTTGGGTATCCTTCAAGCTGACAACATCAAGCACACTGAAGTCAAGAAAAAGATTAGAGGTGAATACATCAAGAGAGTGAAGAAGATCTTAAAGTCCAAACTCAATGGAGGAAATACCATAAAGGCAATCAACACCTGGGCAATCCCAGTCATTAGGTACACAGCTGGAATAGTGGACTGGACTCAAGCAGAACTAAAAGCAATGGATAGGCAGACCAGAAAAATAATGACAATGAATCATGCCCTTCATCCACGCAGTGACATTGATAGACTTTATCTACCAAGGCAAATAGGTGGGCGTGGAATGCTACAAGTACATCAGATGGTTGAAGAAGAAAAAATGGCTTTGGAAGAATATCTGAAGAACAATGATGAAGATGCACTGAAATTAGTATATCAGGAAGGCTTACTAACTACTGGAGAGACCAAACTGGCCTACAAGAAAGACCAAATGAAGAACAGAATAGAGGCATGGGAAGACAAAGCACTACATGGCCAATACATGAAAAAAATAGCTGGGAAAGCAGATAATAATAAAACCTGGCAATGGCTAAGAGCAGGAAAATTGAAGAAAGAGACCGAGGGACTAATTCTGGCTGCACAAGACCAAGCCTTAAGGACAAATGCATACAAAGTCAAAATTGAGAAGACAGCAACAGACAGTAAGTGCCGCCTATGCAAAGAAGCTGAAGAAACAGTGGACCACTTGGTAAGCTGTTGCAAGAAGATTGCACAGACTGATTACAAGCAGCGGCATGACAAAGTAGCAACAATGGTGCATTGGAAGATCTGCAAAAAATATCATTTGCCTGTAAGCAAAAACTGGTGGGATCATAAAATAGAGAAAGTCATAGAAAATGATAAAATTAAACTGCTCTGGGACTTCAGAATTCAAACAGACAAGCACCTGCAACATAACACCCCAGACTTAACAATTGTCGATAAGAAAGACAAAAAAGTCTGGATAGTGGACGTGGCAGTGCCTGGAGACAGCAGAATAGAAGAGAAAGAACTGGAGAAGATAACAAAATACAAAGACCTACAAATAGAAATAGAAAGACTGTGGCAAAAGCAAGCAAGGGTAGTACCAATAGTCATAGGCTCCTTGGGTGCAATCCCAAAACAACTGGAGCACCACTTGAACACCATTGGCATTGACAAATTTGCTATTAGTCAATTGCAAAAGGCGGCCTTATTAGGAACTGCTTCCATCCTGCGACGATACCTGTAATACCATCAAACATCCACATCTGCCTATCCCAGGTCCTGGGTAAGGACTCGATAGGTAGACAAAATGCCAAATCCAGTCTGAACATCTGGCTGACTGTGCGATGAATGATAATAATAATAATTATATATGGATTTTTCTGGTCTGCCTATCCATTGCTTTTAGTTCTGCTTGAGTCCAGTCCACTATTCCAGCTCTGTACCTAACGACTGGGATTGCCCAGGTGTTGATTGCCTTTATGGTATTTCCTCCATTGAGTTTGGACTTTAAGATCTTCTTCACTCTCTTGATGTATTCACTTCTAATCTTTTTCTTGACTTCAGTGTGCTTGATGTTGTCAGCTTGAAGGATACCCAAGTATTTGTAGTACTCTTCCTCATCCAGACTCTTAATGTTATTTTCGTGGGGCATCTTGATTCCTTCAGTTTTCACTATTTTTCCTTGTTTGATAGTAAGTGTGGCACATTTGTCCAAGCCAAACTCCATTACAATATCTTGGCTATATATACGGACAGTGTTGAGCAGCGATTCTATTTCAGATGATGTTTTTCCATACAGCTTCAGATCATCCATATAAAGGAGGTGGGATAGTCTGGCAGATGTTTTTGATGTTTGATAGCCATGTCCTGAGTTATTCAGTATTGTTGACAGAGGAAACAGTGCAATAACAAATAGTAATGGTGATAATGAATCTCCTTGAAATATCCCTCTCTTGATATTAACCTCTCCCAGCTTCTCACCATTGATCTGCAACTGTGTCTTCCATTGTGCCATCGATCTTTGCACAAATTTTCTGATGTTTCTACTGACTCCTGTTATTTCTAGGCACTTGATTATCCATCATGTGGCAGAGAGTCAAATGCCTTTTTGTAGTCAATCCATGCCACATTCAGGTTGGTCTTCCTTCTCTTGCAGTTTTCCAAGATCATTTTGTCTATTAGGAGTTGATCTTTTGTTCCTCTGCTATTGGGGCGGTTTCCTTTCTGCTCAGGTGGAAAGAGATTGTTTTCAACTAGATGCTGTTGTACTGCATCAGCTACCACACCAGTTAGTAATTGAAATGTTGTTGGCAAGCAGGTAATTGGCCTGTAGTTACCTGGTGTTGCCCCTTTTGCTGGATTTTTCATTATTAGGTAGGTTTTCCCAGTTGTTAGCCACTTTTCAATTTCTCCTCCTTGTAGTATATTGTTGAACTGCTTGGCAATGAGTGGGTGTATAACAGTTAGATGTTTCAACCAAAACCCATGCAGTTCATCTTCACCTGGTGCTGACCAATTTTTGATTTTCTTTGCTCTTTTTTCTACCATTTTTGTTGTTATTACTAGTTCTTTCATTTCAACTTCTGTTTTATTTGCATCCACCTCTTTTAACCAAGCCGCATCCTTGTTGTATTTCTTTGGGTTATCCCATATCTGCTTCCAGAACTGCACTGTTTCTTCCTTGTCAGGTACTGACTGATTCCTTGCAGTTTCTCCATTGATGGATTGGTAGAAACGTTTCTGATTGGATTGAAATTGGAGGTTCTGCCTATAGTTTGCAATTCGAGCTTCATATCTACTGATTTTCCTGGCTATAGCTGTTATTTGTTGCTTTATTATTTCCAGTGCTTCCTTGATCTTCCTTGTTTCTAAGTGGTATTTCTTGATTAGGTATTCTTTGGTCTTCTTGTTCTTCAGCTTCTTTTCTTTCATCTGTTCTAGCTTGCTTGCATGTGATCTTAACTTGCTGATCTTATTTTCTAGTCTAACCTTCCATTTTTCTGGTGCACTGTTTGTTTGTTTTTCTTCTTTGTTGATTTTGCATCCCAGGTATTCTGTTATAACTGCAGCTGTGCTGTACATTAGTTGGTTTGTTTCTTGCAGTGAATTGGTGCTTATACTTGCTATTGCAGTATTTGCATCTTTTAATGCTTGTGCTAGCTGTTTCTTTGGAACAAGCTTCAATGCAGGTAGCCTTATTCTGTTGTTTTTGTGCTGTTCTAGATGCTCAGTTATTCTTTGTTTCAATTCTTTTATTTCTTTAGTTAGAGGGTTTTGTTCTTCCTGAGGAAGAGGTGCCTGGTTTCCAAATGAGAACAGTTGTATATCTCTACTGGATTCTTTCACTGCCAACTCCCCCTGGTTTGCCTCTACATTCTGAATTACTTCTTGTAAGGCTTTGATTTCTTTGCCCTGGGTAAACCTTTGCAGTTCGTCCAATTCTGTTTCTGTGAATACTTTATTTCGTGTTATAAATCGGCGTTGATCTGCTAGTCTCTGTTCTGTTATTTCTGATTCTGGATGTTGTTCTTTCCAGAACTGGTGCATTCGTTTTAGATATCCTTGTCTTGTTGGACTTGATCTGTAGTAACAGATCATTATTTCTTTGTTTTCCATCACTGTGTATCTGCGACGGGTAAACACCTTTTCTTCCAGTAGTTCTGCAGCTGCTGGCCCTGGTTGCTCAGCCAACAGTCCTGAGTCCTGTAACCCATTTTTCAGTAGATATCCAGGAACTCCAATATCTAGCGCGGACCTTGTTAACCCAAGCCGGTATGGCATTCTGAAATTTACGTCTCACCATATTTTGTATGGGAGAGACACTCTTTGTCTGACTCCTCTGATGAGACCTGTCCAGTATGGTTGAACCTCTGGCATAGCTCTCATCTTCCTCAGAGTACAAAAGCCCCACAACCACGTCAAGGTAGTGCCTCACTGGGGGTAATTATTATTATTATTATTATTATTATTATTATTATTATTATTATTATTATTATTCACAGTCAGCCAGATGGTTAGACTGGATTTGGCATTTATTATTAATATATACACAACAATGTGAAAGCATAGCTGCCAGTCCTTTAGCTGGCATTAGCCTTTATACCCATCAAGTTCTTTCCAAGAACCTAGAATTCTGTAATGTATTGGCAAGCAATGTGGTTTATTATTTAATATTGAAAATCACCCTCCCCCCCCCCGTTGAAGGATGAATAAATGACACAGAGCCAGAAATATTTCATTTGGCTATTATTAAGAATGTGTAGAATCATTCAAGGTGCCGTTTAAACTCAAAATTAAATGGCAGAATTCCATTTAATTTTGTATTACAAAATTCAGTTTCAACCAATTTATGATAAAAGATTTAACCTGCTATTATGGAAAAAAAACATTAGATTGCTTGCAAATGATTCATTCCCCCCCCTCTAAAAAATCTATTGAAAAAGAAATAGTAGGTATTGTTGATCCTTAAAAAGCATCAACCCTGTAAAATTTCAGATACCTCAAGAATATCAGTGAATTTTTTCTAAGGCAAAGGAAAACGCAAGGACAAGGAAAACACAAGGCTCAATAGCCTCCAAACAATACAGGAAAGGCCCTATGGAGGCATTGTGCCAAATCAGTGTGAAAATTGACTTATTCCAATGTAAAAATAAATATGTTCTTAAAGGGTTTGAAAATCCATTCACTAAAAACCAAATTCTAATACCCTCTGACCATTGTTTTTAAGCTGGCAGGCTAGTGGGCCTATATCAGTGACAGAATTGTTCTCTCCTGTACTAAACAACTTATTCTGTATAAAATAGGCTGTTCTCATTTGGAATTAATTCAGGACATGTTTCAGATTGCTCAAGCATTGCAGGTCTCTGCTATTTATTGAAAAGCAGCTTGATTTTTTTTTCAGACTTCCATGTGAATTTGGAAAAAATGATGTCAGGGCTTTAAGACATCCACTGGTTAAAGCTAAAGTGAAGCTTTCAGTAAAGGCATCTTTTTTTAAAGTCCTTTGTTGAAGTGTGTTCATTCAAACAATATAATACCATAGAACAGTGGTGGCAAACCTATGGCACGGGTGCCAGAGGCGGCACACAGAGCTCTCTCTGTGGGCACATGCGCCGTCACCCCAGTCCTAGGCCTTCAGCTGGGTTTTTGCTTTAGACTCCACTGCCATGTGCAAAAAAAAAAAAGGGTTAAATCAGTCAAGTTCAACTTCTCGCGGGAAAAAAAGATCTTGCAAATTTGGAATTGAGTGATTGAACTTTTTACTCCCACCCAGTCTGCCATTACCACCATAGCCATGCCCACCCAATTGGCCACACCCAGCCAATGGGCCACACCCACCTGGCACTCGACAATGCGTAAGTGGGTTTTGGGTTGCAGTTTGGCCACTCAGTCTCTAAAAGATTTGCCATCACTGCCATAGAAGTTTTTAAAAACATCTATGAAATACAAGGAATATCAGCCTAAGCACACCATCCCAGACCCTCTCATGAAATTCATAAATAGGAATCTCATTTCCTATTTTATTCCTCCCCTTCATTTCTTTCTAAATTAATCTACCTATACGAACTCTATTGGAAGAGTGAGAGATAAAACGAACAGTGTTCCCCCAAGCAATTTAATAGATAAGTGTGTAATAGTGATGAAGCTCGTGTCGGTGTCAGCCTACCACACAATTCATCCTACCCCAATTTTGTCAATATAGAGAAGGAAAGCTTCAATAAAGTGAGATTTCATGAACTTCAAATCTCTGATGCAAACTGAAGCACTGATTTGATGCTTTGAATCAATTCTAAGATAATTTCATTCAAAATATGCTTCAGTGAAAATCCCCTCAAACTATATCTATTGAAAATGTTGCAGAATCCTAATGTCTCTACTGTTTTACATTTGGACAATTATACCTAAGCTCTTAAGTATTTCCAAACTCTGTCTAGGAGTTATGAGTTTGGTTATGCTAAGCAGAAGTCCCCATCAATTAAGCAAACCTTGCACAGAGTAAGCTACCTGCAACAAAACCGTGTGCATTTTTTTTACAGTAGGTCCCACTGTATTTGACTGTAATTTCCAATTAACTTTATGCGTAGCCTGCAATAGTAGAATAAATGAAGGCTCTTGTGGTGTTAAGTTATTTCTTGTAATACAAGCTGTTTGATTTTCGGAATTGCAACCAGCCCTAATATGCAGCAAATCAAATCAGATTGCTTTGAATGGCAGTATTTATTAGATAGATGAAAGAATTATTATATGAATGGTTCACTAAGAGTTTTAAAGTAGACATGCCTTAATGTTCAAAAGAATTAATGGGTTGGAGAGGATTTTGTGCTCAGGCTAAAAATGTCTTGTCACCACAACTTCCCACCCCCTGCATTTCAGTTAGATTTCTATAGAATTTCCCTTTCCTTAGCTGGTTGTCCAGTTTTTTTTCACACTCGATGGGGTTTCTTCTCCAAATGCTTCTGCCAAGTGAAGCAATGGAAGTGGCTTCAAGTTAGGGTTACCTTTTCTGGGCTGCAGAATTCCAGACTATGCTTAGGTAGCAACAAAGATACTGTACTTGTTTGTCCTTTCTGGATTACTGTTCACTGGGGGAAAAAAAATGCCTGCTGCTCTTCTAGATACTGGTAAAACCATTTATATAATGTTATATCAAATAAGATGCTGAAAACACATTCTATATCTTTTATATCTTTCCTGATTGATTGATTTCCTGCTTACTAAGAATTGTGTCCCATCAGCTTCCTCCTGCCAGCCTTATTCCTATTTTTTTTATTCTCACTGTTTAGTTTTTTTTTAAAAAAACAAATATAAAACAGTTGGATGAGTGAACGAAAAGACAGGGTCCCTGCCTTGTTTTCACCTTTTTGTTACAGTGTGTAAAATCCATTTAAAAAAAAAGGCAAAAAAAGGAAAATCTTTAGGCATTGATTGATATATTGTCCTATCAGTTTGGAGTTTGGAGGAAGAATTATACTTGTTTCCATTTCAGGAGTTGAGGGAATATGTATACATACTCCATATACTCATCCATTCTTCTATAATTATAATGGTCTAAGGCAGGGGTCCCCAACCCCTGGTCTCTGGACTGGCACCGGTCCACGGCATGCCAGCAAGCGGGCTGCACAAGCAAGCAAAGCTCCATCCTCGTGATGCAGGCAGAATTCAAAACCACACCCCCTCTGGTCCACAGAAAAACCTTACTCCATGGCACCAGTCCCTGGTGCCCCAAAGGTTGGGGACCTCTGGTCTAAGGGAATGACCTTAGGAGAAAGGAGGAAGAGCCACAGGCTGTGCAATAGTCATGAAAAAGTGATCTCAGTCCACAAAAGGAAGCAACTCAGAGGGGGCTCTTCTTAGTTTTAAGAAATGTAAAAGTAAGGGAGGAGACAAGTGCTTTCAGACCTATAATATTTTGCCATTGCAAGTATAATAAAGGTATGTTAGTACTCATGGTTTGTTTCTATCAAAAAGCTGACAGCCATGTATATAAATGAGTTACAGAACATGCATGCATGGAATCACAGATGTCTTTTGTGGACAATTTAAGGCTATAGCAAATAAAGGCTGTTGCATTAAGTGCCCACATACTGTACATTCTCTCACATGAGAGAATGAGAGATGCTTCACAAACTGTGAAATTCTGTTTCAGGAAGTGCATGGTTATTTCTACTTTGAGGGTGAACTTTTACAACCTTTACAAAACAAGATGAATTCTATTCTACAGGGAGGAAAGAGGCCACTTGGAAAGAAGCCAGTATAGCATTAATACTAAAGAGAGACAAGACGTACAAGAAACTACAAACCAAGATCATTATTGAATAATGATTACAAGTTGTTTAAATGATTTTAGCTGAAAGACTGAAGATAATTTTGCAATAATTTATTTATGAGGATCAATGTGGATTTTTTTTTTTAAAACCTAAAAGACAGTTGAAGGATAATGTTAGAACAGTGCTGAACATTTTGCTGGAACAACATAATGAAAAACAAGCAGCATTGATCTTTTTAGATGCAGAGAAGGCTTTGGACAAGTTGATCTGGAATTTTCTGTTTAAAGTTTGGAAAAGTATGAATTTTGGAGAGAATTTTATAAAATGGATAAACATTGGTTTATACTTTACAGACAGCACTAATAATTATTAATGGAGATCTAACCACAACATGTGAGATACAAAGAGGAAGAAGACAAGTTGCAGGGTTCTTTTCTTTCTTTTTCTTTCTTTCCCTTTCTTCTTTTGGTTTTTGGTTTTTGTTAGTTTTTAATTCTTTTTGTTAAAACATTTAATAAAATATAGATGCATGAATCTGGACCAAATATTAGGTGTATCCTAACTGTACTGAACCCAACCTGCATTTAGATCATATCAATTACTACTCATTTTTAGAGCCGGAAACAAAATATTTGCTCATTTGCTTTCTGTTATGAGAAAAATCCCCCTTTATGGATTACTGCCTTGTCGTGGCGAAGGGGCTTGCGTAACTCAATGAAGCTATAAACTATGCCATGCAGGGCCACCCAAGACGGACAGGTTATAGCAGAGAGTTCTGACAAAATGTGATCCACTGGAGAAGGAAATGGCAAACCACTCCAGTATCTTTGCCATGAAAACCCCATGGACAGTACTAAAAGGCAAAAAGATATGATGCTGGAAGATGAGCCCCTCAGGTCGGACGGTGTCCAATATGCTACTGGGGAAGAGCAGAGGGCTAGTACTAGTAGCGCCAGAAAGAATGAAGCGACTGGGCCAAAGCCGAAAGGACGCTCAGCTGTGGATGTATCTGGTGGTGAAAGGAAAGTCCGATGCTGTAAAGATTTTTTCTCCATAGGAACCTGGAATGTAAGATCCATGAATCAAGGCAAGCTAGACGTAGTCAAAAAGAGATGACAAGACTGAACATCGACATCTTAGGAATCAGCGAACTAAAATGGACAGGAATGGGTGAATTTAACTCAGATGACCATCAGGTATACTACTGTGGGCAAGAATCCCTTAGAAGAAATGGAGTAGCCTTCATAGTCAATAAAAGAATAGGAAAAGCAATACTGGGATACAATCCCCAAAATGACAGAATGATCTCAATTCGAATCCAAGGCAAACCATTCAATATCACAATAATCCAAATCTATGCCCCAACCACTGTTGCTGAAGAGGATGAAATTGACCGGTTCTATGAAGCCCTACAGCACCTTATAGAATTAACACCAAAAAATGATGTCCTTATCATCATGGGGGATTGGAATGCTAAGGTAGGAAGCCAAAAGATAACCGGAATAACAGGCAAGTTTGGCCTTGGAGTACAAAATGAAGCAGGGCACAGGCTAATAGAATTTTGTCAAGAGAATACGATGGTCATAACAAACACTCTTTTCCAACAACCCAAGAGACGGCTCTACACATGGACATCACCAGACGGTCAACATAGAAATCAGATTGACTATGTGCTCTGCAGCCAAAGATGGAGAAGCTCTATACAGTCAGTAAAAACAAGACCAGGAGCTGACTGTGGCTCAGATCATGAGCTTCTCGTTGCAAAATTTAGGCTTAAATTGAAAAAAGTAGGGAAAAGCACTAGGCCACTCAGGTATGAACTAAATCATATTCCTGATGAATATACAGTAGAGGTGACAAATAGATTTAAGAATTAGATCTGATAGACAGAGTGCCTGAAGAACTATGGATGGAAGTTCGCAACATTGTACAAGAGGTAGCAACTAAAACCATCCCAAAGAAAAAGAAATGCAAGAAAGCAAAATGGCTGTCTGAGGAAGCTTTGCAAATAGCTGAGGAAAGAAGGGAAGCGAAAGGCAAAGGAGAAAGAGAAAGATACACCCAATTGAATGCAGAATTCCAGAGAATAGCTAGAAGAGATAAGAATGCCTTCTTAAATGAACAGTGCAAAGAAATAGAAGAAAACAACAGAATAGGGAGGACCAGAGATCTCTTCAAGAAAATTGGAGATATGAAGGGAACGTTTCATGCAAAGATGGGCATGATAAAGGACCAAAATGGCAGAGACCTAACAGAGGCAGAAGAGATTAAGAAGAGATGGCAAAATTACACAGAAGAACTATACAAAAATGAGCTTAACATCCCAGATAACCACAATGAGATGGTCACTGACCTCGAACCAGACATCCTAGAATGTGAAGTGAAATGGGCCTTAGAAAATCTGAGCAACAACAAAGCTAGTGGAGGTGACAGTATTCCAGCTGAGCTATTCAAAATCTTAAAAGATGATGCAGTAAAAGTGCTACACTCAATTTGCCAGCAAATTTGGAAAACTCAACAGTGGCCACAGGATTGGAAAAGGTCAGTTTACATTCCAATTCCAAAGAAAGGCAATGCCAAAGAATGTTCAAACTATCGCACCATTGCACTCATTTCACATGCTAGTAAAGTTATGCTTAAAATCCTACAAGCTAGACTCCAGCAGTATGTGGATCGAGAACTACCAGAAGTACAGGCAGGATTTCGAAGAGGCAGAGGAACTAGAGATCAAATTGCCAACATACGCTGGATCATGGAGAAAGCTAGGGAGTTCCAGAAAAACATCTACTTCTGCTTCATTGACTATGCAAAAGCCTTTGATTGTGTGGATCACAACAAATTGTGGCAAGTTCTTAAAGAGATGGGAGTACCAGACCATCTCATTTGTCTCTTGAGAAACCTATATGCGGGTCAAGAAGCAACAGTGAGAACTGAACACGGAACCACTGATTGGTTCAAAATTGGAAAAGGAGTCCGGCAAGGCTGTATACTGTCGCCCTGCCTATTTAACTTATATGCAGAGCACATCATGAGAAAGGCAGGGCTAGATGAATCAAAAGTTGGAATTAAGATTGCCGGGAGAAATATCAACAACCTAAGATACGCAGATGATACCACACTAATGGCAGAAAGTGAAGAGGAACTAAAGAGCCTCTTGATGCGGGTGAAGAAGGAGAGTGCAAAAGTTGGCTTGAAACTCAACATTAAGAAAACCAAAATCATGGCATCCGGTCCTCTCAATTCCTGGCAAATAGATGGGGAAGAAATGGAGGTAGTGACAGATTTTATTTTTCTGGGTTCCAAGATCACCTCAGATGGGGACTGCAGCCAAGAAATTAAAAGACGCTTGCTCCTGGGGAGGAAAGCTATGGCAAATCTAGACAGCATACTAAAAAGCAGAGACATCACCCTGCCAACAAAAGTGCGTATAGTCCAGGCCATGGTTTTCCCAGTTGCAATGTATGGCTGTGAAAGTTGGACCATAAGAAAGGCTGAGCGCCAAAGAATTGAGGCCTTTGAACTATGGTGCTGGAGAAGACTCCTGCGAGTCCCTTGGACTGCAAGGCGTTCAAACCGGTCAGTCCTAGAAGAGATCAACCCCGACTGTTCTTTAGAAGGCCAGATCCTGAAGTTGAAACTCAAATACTTTGGCCACCTAATGAGAAGGAAGGACTCACTGGAGAAGGGCCTAATGCTGGGAAAGATTGAGGGCAATAGAAGAAGGGGACGACAGAGAATGAGATAGCTAGATGGAGTCACTGAGGCAGTAGGTGTGAACTTAAATGGACTCCAGAAGATGGTAGAGGACAGGAAGACCTGGAGGAACGTTGTCCATGGGGTCGCGATGGGTCGGACACGACTTCGCAATTAACAACAACAACAAATGAGAAAAATCGTTTATACAATATTGGTTCAACCTAATAGAGACGGAATTACATGTGTTAATGAACTTAGCAACTTCATATGAACATTGTATTAAAAATATTTAAAGGAACCTATTGTACCTCACAAGTGCAAGCCTGCCTTAGAAGATGGAAAATCATTCTCTCATCCTCTCTCCCTCGGTTTCTAAATGCTGCTATTTAAAATGCCTGCTTTGCATTGTGCTCATGCATAAAAACCATTCTATTTGGCTACAGATAGTATTTAAATTCCATAATTCTCACAAAGCTGCTATTGCAGGAAGCAATATGAGACAGTCTTCTTAGGCATCATTTCCAGAAGAATGTCTTTGCTTGTTTGTTGAAAAAAACCCATCAATTTGAAACCCCCCCAAAGGCTTGCCATTTTATCTTCCATTCTAAAGAGATGATGCTATTTTCAATGTTTACTTCATGTGCAAGGCACAATTTTAAAGAGGTTTCTGTTTATGTATTATACAGAATATACTTAGAGCAGTAGAATAGCTGATCTAGACAAACCATATGGACATCACAAGGTAGGCAGGCAGGCAGGCAGGTAGGCAGATATTTTTCCCCTTCAAAATTGGCTGCCCTGTTTGACACTCTAAGTAATTGCTTCATTAACCTATATGGATAGGTATAGCATTGATTTGAATTAGACGTTTCTATATTTTCTTTTTCTTATCTCATTCTTTATTTATGCTTACTGTTTCTTACTCCTTTTCTGTACTTAGTGTACATTTGAATTAAGGCTTAGACTAAGACTGGGAGACTCACATTCATTTTAGCTGCTCAACTATGGAATTTCTCTAGTGACTTTGCATTAATCAATATCTTTTAGACCAACCTACCTCATAGAGTTGCTCTGGAAATAAATGTCTGTACCTGGAGACATTCAGGTACAGATGTTGGATACATTCCTTTGTGCTTCCAAAAGAAAGGCTGGTTACAGGTGTAAAAGAAAAGATATAAGGATCAATCTACCCCACAGATACTTAAAGGTGGCTTGAAGTAAAGCTGTTTTTTTTTTTCTGTAACACAGTAGCTAGAGCAGGGGTCCCCAACCCCTGGTCCGTGGACCAGCACTGGTCTGCAACATGCCAGCAAGCGGGCCGCACAAACATGCAAAGCTCCATCCTTGAGATGCAGGCAGTATTCAAAACCATACCCCCTCCGGTCCACGGAAAAATCTTTCTCTATGGCACCAGTCCCTGGTGCCCAAAAGGTGGAGACCTCTGAGCTAAAGTGTGACTGCAAAATTAAATCAGTGAATAGATTATGTCTTGTGTATCAGGTTTTAGACTCCTTATAATTTGAATTAGGTACTGCAATCTAATTTATATTTTTTAGAAGTACAGATGTATCGAAGCCTCGCCTCATTATTCTTTTTTCTCCTGCTACTCATGCATTTTGCCTGAGAAGAACTTGTCAAATTGTCTTCATACAACTCAACATTTTTTTATAGGTAGAGAAACTGTCCGGCATTTTTTTCTGGATCTCATTTGATTTGATAGAAAGAAATTACTTTTGAAATTATTTCAAGAGACAAAAGAATAGTGTAGTATTTTTACATTTATTTAATTAAGAGGTGACTAACAGGCATGGTGATGATGATGATGATGATGATGATGATGATGATGGGGATGATGACAATTACCACCACCCCACTCCTACCACCGTATCAACACAACACATTTCTGTTAAGAGCTAGCATTCAAAGACAATTATCAGTAATAAACTAGAAATGATGGATGGATAGGTGCATGGGTGGGTCGATGGATGATAGCTAGATACTTTCATTATGTTATTCCCCTTGAAATCTGTGGTGTCCCTTGAGTTCCATTCTTTAATTAATCCACCAAGGGAGTATATTTTGAGAGAATTCCTGGCAATAATCATTTTTATTGTAATATTATTGTCATAACTTTTTAAATTGCTTGCATGTCATTACAATTGGAATTTTAGAGCAAGAATTTTTTAGTGCAGTGGTCCCCAACCTTTCCAGCTTTGCAGACTGGTGGTGGTGATGGGGGGGGGGTAGTTTCACACATACATGTGCCTCTTACACAAATGCAGCTTTGTCTGTATATGAACGCTTGCATGACCTGGTTCCCAATGGGCCACGGCCCAGTATTGAGCAATGGACTGGGGGTTGGGGAACCCCTGTTTTAGTGCTTTGGAAAATTTCCATGCTATATATCTATTCTAGTTCTATCTTGCATGACTCTGTCTACTATCTGTCTGGACTAAATTCATGCTATTGTAAAATTATATGTCCTTAATATCTTATATGTCTATTGCTGAAGAAGCCATTGAAATGACATATTGAAGCACATACAGTATGAATGCAGAGGGAAAGTTGCTTGTGTTTAAGAGAGAAAATAACATAAAACAAAGAGTTGATTTCTCTTGATTTCACATTTTAAATTACTGACAAATCATGATCTGCTTGCAAAGCATAGTATCCACACTGTTATATGGGGCAATTAATATTCATTAAAGTAGTTTTTTCAGGTCCATTAAGGTACCATGTATCAATACAGGAAAATTATGAACAAAAATTATGTTGTTCAGTCGTGGGTTCTGTTGTGGATGTTCTGTTCCTGAACTAACTTTTGGCATCTTATTAAACTATGGGAATAAGCTTAGACCATAACTGAATGTTAGGTAGAGTAGTTTTCCTGGGCAGCTGAAACTCAGTACTGGTAAGTGCACAATCAGCAACAGGTAGGCAATATTCACATATCCCCTTGAATTCACAGACTATATATTTGCGAAATCAAAACATAGAAATAGGTAATCAAAAACATTGATTTAAAAAACAGCCCACTCAATTACAGTCAAGGCAATCTCTTCATTATGTGAAGAGTTTGAATGAAAAAAACACTATAAAATATTTAATTCTTCACTAGAAAGGCAAGCAATAACAATTACAACAACAACAACAAAAGCCCTCAGACCACATTTCTCTTCTGGAGCCATTGGGATAATTTTTATTGCTTCCTCCCTAAGGGGAAAAAAAAGGCTAGTGCAATTTTCCCAAGGTCAGAATTTCCCAAATGTAGAAAAAGCTGGCTTCAAAGATTGGGGGGATTAACATGAGTGATTAGTGCCAAATTTCCTGCTCTTATCTTTTTTCTTGAAATGGTATATATTTAGGATCTGTCTGCTTATGAAATAATTTTTAGAAACAATTTTTCATTAGAATAAATTAGCTAAGGTTCACATCACAAATCAAAACAGCCTCACTGTATTCTTCAGAATATTATCATCTCTTTGATGTAGTCCAGATAATAACCAATAACCACAAGTACCAGCACTACCTTTATTGTAAGATTACAATATTAGAATCTTGCAAGTCTTTACTTCCCAGAGAACTACAAAGGTCTCTTCTGAGATGCTTTCCCCACCCCATTTCTTCTGTGGACTGAAATATCTTTTGTCTGACCATTGTCTAAGCTGTGGTTCTTCCTCCTCCTCCTCCTTTCTCCCAAGGTTATTCTCACAATCCATTACAGCAAGGGTACTTGGCAGCAAATCCCACTTTATTTATGAAGCTTATTTCCAGGCAAGTGTGCATTGAGCACAGCTTTTGTTCTTAGCTTTTCTGCGTCTCTTGCCAGATCTCACATTTCTGTGATATGAACAGTTTTGTCCAGAGCTTTCTAGTGTCCTGGAAAATACAGTATAAGATTTCCATCAGTGTTCACAAGTGCAGTTAAAGATTAAAAGAAGCCCTATGCCCTCTTCAATTAAAAATTGTTCATGGGGTGATATAAGAGAGTACATGGCTTAAATGTAATAAATTCCTATTTCCTTTCAATATAATCAATAAAAATCATAAACTAATAATAACAACTCTGAAGTAGGAGATTACTTTATTGAAAATGCATGGTACAAATATCCAAGGAGATGGTTAGCAATGAAAGCTATGTAGTGTCTTTGCCATGCAAATTCCAACTGTTGCTCTGTTTATATTTAAATAAATTTCATTTCTGTTAGAGCTTTTTTTTTTTCCTGGATGCCAGAAATGGAATGGAGAGACAATGCAGTGATAGTGCCTGGATATATTACATCTGCAAGGCAAAGATAATTCTACTTGTGTATGAGTTAATGACATCTATATATCACAGTGCACTGAAAATGGAACACACAACAAGGCATAAGGCTGCAGCAATAAGGTAAGCTAGGTTGTTATTTAAATATTTCCTTGTTGTTGCTTTTGTGCTCTTATTGTATATCATATAATAATTACAGATTATATGATATTGTATGATATAATGATATAATATATCATAATTATATGATATATGATATTAAGAAAATGCAGCTCATAGTAAATAACATTTTAGGTTTCGACTATTCACATGGCCATTTGACACACTGATGTTCAAGACAGGTTTGTCTGCCTAATGAAAAATTTAGTTACTTAAAAAATGAATCTTCTTAAAAGTCCCTAGAGTGAGTACTGAAAAATTAATGATAGGCAAAAGGATTGAAATGAAACTGCCCCCTGTGGCAGAGATTTGATCCAAGCAGCATTGACTAATTACAAACCGCTCATAAGCAACTGTTTTACCACTTTTCGTGAAAAGTGAACCAAGATTTTGCCATGGGTTGTGTAGGGTAGAAAGCTTAACATTCATGTTCAGTGCCCAAAGCCATTTGTGAACAAAGCATACAGGATCAGTCCTAACATCTGGTTTCCTGGTTATAAAAATGTAAGCCAGCATGAGGTCGTTTTAAATCTGTTCTTAAATAAGATTTCAGAAATGACATATCCCCTCCAGAAATAGTTAACATTTCAGCAATTTTCTCTCCCTCTGTATCACTGCAACTCTAGAGGTGTAGCTATAAATGAATGCAATATCTATAATACATCAAAGTAGGCTTCTTTAAATAAATTCATTTCACATCATTCTACAAGCAAGTAAAATTGGTGTTTTTCCAGTGAGCCTTCAGCTTCAGTTGATGGATGATTTATCACACTAATCATACTTGTGGATTTAAAGATGATATTTGATCAAATGTATAATCTTGTTTTGTTCCTTTATGCTTTATGGATTCTGTAAGATTTTAATAAGTTACTGACACAATTTATAACTTACCCAAATCCCAAAGAATTGGGGGTATATATTGCCTTCCATAGGGACGGTATGCCCTTGGTTCCTTTTTATAAGCATTGCCATCTTGTGGGACAGAGGGAGGGTGTCTTTTCATAACCCCAATATATGACATGTCCCAACTTTGCTTGCTTTTGGAAATGATATAAAACATGACTTTTTCTCTCTGGCCTTTAGGTCCAGTTGAGTGGAGTTCCCTTTTGATTGTCTAATTAAACAATTAATATCTGTTTGGTCACTATTGTATATATGTGCCTATGTATACCTTTCTGAAATAAATAAATAAATACTCATGTAGTCTTATCTGTATCCCATGAAGTCATGTCATATGATGTAATGGACTTTAAGAGTAACTTAAGAAACAGGAGGAAGAGGTGCAATCAAGACAATGGACAGATAAAAGACATTTGAATCCTATGCAGAAATGTAATTTGAAAAAAAAATCTCTAGTTTGATTCTTCTAGTTCTTTTTCATTTGGTTTCCTAGCTTGGTCCAGTTTTTAATACTACAACTATGGGTATAGATTTCATAGAGGGAAAGGAAAAGATAGGACTCTGTACATTTGGGATAGTCTATGGGGATTCAAAGCAATCATTGTCATTGCCATTCTGGTTTGAAGTTGGACATCATTTGAAGGAAACAGTTATATTTATACATAGAAATAGAAAATCCTTTAAATCCCATTTATCCTATAGACCACTGGGTTAGCTTCTTCCTACTACCACCACTATTCTTTTATTGGACAATTTCATTAAAAAGAAATCCCTCATGGTTTGTGAACAAATGCTACCATGGTAACTCATTTTATGGCTACAGGAACAAGACATGTCTAGTTGTAATTAGAAGCCAGCCGTGGATGAACTCACAGAGTCGACTAATCCTTAGTATCATTGCTTCTTTTTCAGCTCAGTATTTTATATCCCCAACATTGTTAAAATTAAGGAGGATGAGTCTTTGTAAGTATGGTTTCTTAACTATTTCTCCCCACATTCTAGGATAAAAATATAGATTAAATCATTACAAAATGATTCTATTGTAAGCACAAGCATTATTTGTTTATTATGCATTGATTACTTCATTCATCAAGATATAAATTGGTCATCCAGAAAAAAAAACCCTTTTTATGACCCTGTAATCCCTTAATTTGGGGTAGAATCGGGGTGACCAGATGAAGCTAAGTGATAAATTGTTCATCCATGCTCTGATTTATTTTGTTAAAATGATCTTTTTGAAAAAATAGCATACATTGATAATAAATAGATACATAAATAACACATACATTGGTAATAAAAAAAGTAGAAAGATGTATATCTAAAATGAATATATTTCCAGGTTATTATGATACCCAAAGCAATTTTTATATGCTGGATCTGAATAATATTATAGATACAGGTTTACATTTATTTTTTTAGATACTAGAAAGAATGCACTAATAAACAATTTCCAATGGATATGATGCATTCAGCACTAGTTCAAGTATGTTCATGGAGGGCTTTGGTTGCCATCTTTATTCAAACTTTATTCAAACAATTATTGTTTGAGATCAGAAGTACTTTTATTTGGTAAATTTATCCCTCTGCAGCTTCAAAATGTAGGAGCCAAATTTATTTTTAAGTATAATATATTTAGAAAGAGCTTCATTCAGAATCTCAACATGGAACTAATAATGTTTATAGAACTAATAATGTTTATAACTCCATTGAGAACATAAGCTTCCTAGCATATTTCAGCAAAAGGAAATGTTAGAAACACTTCAGGAAAATATATCTAGCAAATATTTTTAAAACAAAACAACAGAAAAGGAAAAGACATATGGCACACAATGGCACACTGCTGTTGATCCATGACTTTTCTTTACAGAGAATATTGGGGTGGGAGGAGTTACTTCATGAAGTATTTGTACAGGAGCACTTGTTAAAGAGTTACTTTGCTGAGCATCTCTTATGCAGATCTTAGAAATGCAATCAAACAGGTTAAAACAGAATTAAACACAAGTTTAATGTTTCTTGAATCCAATAATCAAATGATGTCGCACCTATTGATTTGTTCACCAGCTGAATATGATCTGTGAGTACAGGTGCCATGGCACAATTTAGAGTGTGTAGCGCCAGTTTCATCATTATCTGTCATGAATGATTAAGTTATCGGATATGCTGGATGCTGGAGGTCAAAATAGTCATGAGAAGAAATTTTAAGACAACACTGGTTGGAATCCTCCAGTTTATACAGTGAGTTGCATATTTAATGATAAAGATATATACTTAAAGTCCTAAATAATAAATTATATTTATCAAAGGAAGAGATATCAGCTATCATAAAGTTTGCATATACATATAGCATGCAATGTGCTAAGGATTTTGATGCTGCAATGCAAGCGACCCTCTTCATTGTCTTCTGCACTGATCAATATACAGTATATAATTGTTATTTGTTGATCAGGGGATATATCTGAAAAACTCTAAATAAAAATATATGTATTATATATCCCCTGATAATAATTTCCATAATGTCATAAAGGGTCTGGTAATGGTCCATTGGAAACAGTTTGTCAAGCCATCTGCTACCAACTCTTTTATTATATAATATTTCACCTTCAACAAGTCTCCTTTTAAAATGTTCATATACATAGTGTTGCTTCATGTCAATGTGCTTTCTCCAAGAATTAAACTTTTGTACCTGTAAGAGCTGAATACATCCTTAATTAGGTGAATTATTTCAAGTGGCTCAACAATTCCAAAATTCAGTAACAATCTTTATAGCCATGCAAGTTCTTGGCATGCTAACCCTTATCACAGGTTTACCAAAATGCTCAGTGCCAAAGCTGGAAGCTATCAAGTCAATTAAAAATGCATTATTTGGATGCAGACCCAAAGTTAATTGTGTAACTTCTTAATATGGAGATTGGCTGGAGACCAAATAACTATTAGTCTTAAAAATAACTCATCATTTATCCAATTAGAAACATGATGTCCATTTGTGGAAATGAAAAATAATTTCAAGCATTTGTAAACAAAATACACAGGATGCAGTCAATTACATAGAACTGCCGACTTCCAATCAGTTGATGTGTAGAATATTTATGTCAGCAGAAGGGCGCAATTATAACAACCTCAATTATTTCCTGAGGGATAGTTGTGCAGGTTGGTTGCATAAAAAGTAACCCATGGCTTTATACAACTTTGTTATGGAACAGGACATGTTTTTTGTGAACAGGAATCCATATTTTTCTAACATGCTAATTTGAATGATCAATGTTCTTTAGTACAAGCTGAAGAAAATACAGAGACTTGAAATGAAACTAAAATCCATAAAAACCATATTGCTTGCATAAATAACCTAAGCATGTCTTCCTAAATTAAATTTAAAATTTAATTTAATTTTACTAGATTAAATTATTGCTAGATTCTAAGGAGGTATATCATTTTTAGCCATTGGTCCAAGAGTTTAAAATTGGACATGAACATTGGCTCTCTTTCTTTTTTGTATTCTTTTATTATAGCATTGATGCTTCAGGTTTGCTAAATTGTACTTAAAATTGTCTTGTTCACAATCCCAAGATGACTTCACCCAGTTCTGGGTCATTCTTTCTTCCCATGAGGTTCCCTGTTATTTAGAAGTATTTCACCTTCTAAAAAGACCTCAGGGGAAGTCTTATAAAGGTAGGAGGTAAAATTGCAGGTTCTGCAGCTGTAAGTTATAGTTTACCTTTGGGATGTGAAAAAATATGAAGCCTTGAACATTGGTTTATCAGTAAATTGTATATCTTTTCTTCCTGTAGCAGGTCTGATAGTTTGTCAATATTTCCATCTGTTCCATCAGTATTATATTGACTTGGGCCAAGGTATTTTACATTTACAGAGCCATTTATTTATAAACCTGTTTATTTAAATTTAACAGTGGAAATCAGCCTTCTGATTAATTTGGTGAGATAATATGAAGAAGAAAATAATAAAATGCAAATTACCATATTTACTTATGAGCTGAACCTCAACAAAGATGATGAATAGCAGCTATTTATTAGACTCTAATCCAATTCTTATTAAAGTGACTGGCAAAGCTCTCTATGAGTTCTGTGAGTAAGAATTAGAATATACTTCCAGTAAGAATAAATGAGATAACTTCTTTGGGATGCAGGAATTAGAATTTCAGACCTTGGATTCCCCTGTAACAGTAAAGATTTGTATATGACTTCTTTTGCCCTATTTTTAATGTAATTTTAAATTGATTTACTTTCAGTGTTCATCAGGGAAGAACTGCATAAGTAAGAACAGGTAGATGAAACCAACCATGTTATGAAACCAGAGCAATGTTTGAATTAAAAATAAGTGGTTCGGAAGCAAATTAACATGTCATATAAGGAAGAGGATGGAAATAGTTGCAGCAGCAGCATTTATACCAAGAGCCACTGGTATGGAATCCACCTTTTAGGATCAGATGTCAGAAGGCAATTCATTCTGTCTGTGTCTCTGTCTCTGTCTCTGTCTAGTTCAATTTTTGGCCCTAAGAAATACAGGGTCTTCATTTTTCAGAAGTATGTACTTCTATATAAAAGAAGACCAAAGGAGGTGCAATGGCTCAGAAGTTAAAGATGCTGAGCTTGTCAGCTGGAGAGCTGACTACCTGGATTGGAGACCTGAGTTCTGCACAATGAGATTACTTGCCCCAGATCCTGCCTGCCTAGCAGTTCGAAAGCATGTAAATGCAAGTAGATTAATAGGTATCACTTTGGCGGGAAGATAACAGTTTTCTGTGTATCTTTAGCATATAGCCATGCTGGCCACATGACCATGGAAGTTGTCTTTGGACAACGCTGGCTGCCTCAGCTAAGAAAGGAAACTGAACACTGTGTTAGACTTGGACGTGATTGGCCTTTAAAAGAAGACCATTAAGATTCTGGGTCTGAGGAAAGCAAAAGAAAGCAAAAGACTCTAGTTTGCCCAGCCTGAATTTGGAATGCTACTGTTTGCCCTTCTGAGAAAAAGAAAATCAATCACATGAGCTTCAGTTCATGTGTGCATTTATGCTGTAGTGAAATAGCATGTGTCAATGTGTGGGTCAGCTTTTAAGCAGTAATGAATGCAGTGAGAAATGCAGTTATAGATCTCCCACATAATTGCTCACCCCTCTCACTTTATGACATAATTAGGAATTATGGTCATTTTCCTGCTTGCTTTCTAAGTCCACTCTGCAGCTCTAGTGATGGGAGTGATGCTGACAAAAGTAGCAAATGAATGTATTTCTCGGTCTCAGAACAGATTTATATGAGCAAATGTTGATACTGTTACAAAAGTATGCACATTCTGGTAAAGTTTGAATATCCATTTATTTTTATTTTACTTTAAAAAAAGTTCACTTTTAGCAGTGTTAGCTCATTCCTTCCCTAAGAACTGTGGTTAGAGCAATCAGAGGATGCACTTATGTTGGGAAAGAATAATTCATATTATGGGTATTGGTTCGTGAGTGCCTTTTGCATATTCATTCAGAAGGTTATCTGCAATTTAAATGCCTTGTTTTAGTTAATTAGGGTTGTCAAAAAATCCCATTAGCAATCCCATTTTGGGATTACTTCTCAATTTACTCAGCTGAACATAGATGAACAAGGCAACTACACAGTCTGACAGCGGGTGATCATCTTTATGTTTTATGTCCTAATAGCTTCAAGCAGAAGATAGGAAGAGAGAGAAGCTGTTTTAAGTATGATGGAAGCTATAAAAAAGATGCTTATCATGTGATCTAAGATTTCTTTTTATTGATGATGTGCTATGGAATCTTAGCAATCACATAGATAGTGTAACCTCGTTCTGGCTCCGGCTCCAGGTATCACCACACAAACACCACGCCAGGTACAAGGAACAATGCTTTAATATACTTCTTACACAGGCTGTGCAAAGTTAGCACTAGGGATCAGTTCTCCCAGGTGTGTTTATATACAATAAACTGTATATAAGCTGTAGTGCAGGTGCTTGATCGACTTCGGCTCCATGGCCACGCATGCGCAGACAGTGTATTAGGCTGTCAGAATCCTCTGCGCATGCATGGCTTTGCCCTACATCGTTCTAGGCACCAATTGCGCATGCTCAGCAATTGGACTGCTCATGCTCATCATTATCAGTTGGATGTCGGACCTCACAGATTGCCGTCATCAACGCAGGAAGCTTGCTGGCCATTAGGTGAGTATCTGCAGCGTCTGGAGCGGGTATATAGGAGCACCCTCCTCTAAGGCCCGACAGATAGACTTTCACACTACGATCTGTCCCTAACTTAGTCTTTCAAGTTTCCTAAAGTTGGATGTGAAATTTTACAGTTTTTGGGGGTAGAAACAAACAAGTTAGTTCTTGAATTTATTTATTTGTTTGAAGGTGCATAAGCAACATTTCAGGTTTTTTTCCTCCAATACAGCTTACAGCAAAACTTTAAATATCACACACTATCATAAAATAATGATAACAGAAGGAAAATGGGAAAAATCTTTACTAGCAATGAGATATGTACACTACCTGCATTAACCTGAATTGGCCGATTGCAGGAATAAGGATGGGCAAAAGATCAAGTGAAGATATAGTAGGTATTTTTCCTTTTATGTACAGTATATAGACTTTTTAGTTAAAGAAGATATCAACAAAATGAAAAGTACAAATTTTGAATTAAAGAGAAAAATAGGGGAAAGTGACAAGAAAGCAAAAAAGAAATAAAAGAGGTAGAAAAAAAGGAAAGGTAATAAAGAAATAGCTTCCAGTTTTCTCAACAGCAGTTATAAGTACATTTATTATTTATTTCTCAAAGATTAAATATTGGCACCTTTCTTTCAATTATTCTACTCTTTCTAATCATCATCCATAAAACACCAGTTCATTTTTTTCTTTTTTCAGCATAAAGTCCACAAGGGGTTTTCAATCACCAATAAGTGTAGGTGTTGATCTTTCTTTAAGCAAAAAAAAAGTAAAATTTGTCATCTCTGTAGGTTCCTCATCTTCACCAATTGTTTATCCATTATGAATCTTTTAAACATTGGTATCATATTTCTGAGGAGGGGTTTGTTTAGTTTGTGGCAAGACAAAACTTTGAATTCATCACAAGCCCCTGTGCTCATTGCAGCCAGAGTCCAGTTGAGGAAAGATAAGCTGGTAGACCAAGAAAAAGAAAGAGACAGTGGACAGTGGGTTTTATTCAGCCCTGTGCATTGGTGAGTACAATTACACAGAAATAAAAAGGAAGAAAGCCGTACTATAGAGATAAACAAGCAGGGACTGGCAACAGGGAAGATAGCTGGAAAATGGAGAGTTGTTTTCCTGACTTTAATCAGAAAGAATATTCCTGGTTCTGATCAGAACAGTTGACAAGCAGGTACACTCATTGGAATAGCTACCATAATGCCATTGGCACTAATGAGTTTTTGGAAGTTGCAACACAGAAGGTTATGGTGGAAATGAAGAAGGTCTGACTACATGGAGATTGGGGGTTTGGGGATATAAAGGGTATTTCCCCTGTTTTACTTAATTTTCAATATGCAAGATAGCACATGGAAGACCACTGTTCCACTGCAACATGTTAGAAGTTTTTTCACAGAACTGTGTTCATTTGAAATTCTTTTTGTCTACAGTGAATATCTCTTTGTCAAGAGTTATCTTTTAAGAGCAAAATGGATATATAAGACATTAATATTGTTCATTATTCACAAGATCAGAAGCTTGAGGCTTACAGAAGCTTAATGCCTCAGGAGCTGGTACACAAATACAGAGGTGGGAAGTCAGAATTCTTAGTTTCAATATGCACACATACAATTGCTCAGGCATAAGGAATTAGCATATAGAGTATATTCAATATATGTGCAGAGCTTCCACGAATAATAAATCAGATGCACCATGCTGTCATGGCTGCACTGAATGATAACCATGAAGGGAACAGAGACATAAGGGGATTTATTCAATAGTTGGAAGGTGTTTATGGTTGTGTTCAAGACACCCATCTTATTTTGAGAGAAATGCTCATGACTTTGTTTTCCATATTATGTGTTATAAAATGAGCTGATTGCCTATATATTTTATATATTCAAAGGGTGCTAGAGGATTAATCAATAATGAAAACCAATTGAGTGTACTTTACACATTAATAAATAAGAAAGGTAAAGTTATCTTGGGTTAAGGATACTAAATCAGGGCTGCAAAAATTCAGATGAACATTGCTTATGTGTTTGTTTGTTTGCTTGTTTGTTTAATTTTGGCAGCATCTGACTCCAAAGTAGCTCCAGGCTCACAATATAAAACAGAATACAAATAAAATTACACAATTAGCATTAAAAGGGATCTGTTGGATCATTAGGGTGAGGGAGTTCCACAAGATGGAGGCATGAGGGTAGAGGTTTGTTCTCCGAGCTTGTGGGTTGGTTTCTGAGCATTTTGTTACCAGCCTAGGTAACATCTTCAGTGGAATTTAGGGGATGTCAATGTCAGTGTTCTTCTGCTTATAGGGGCTCCATGTGGTCAATAGGTCTTGTGGTGGGAAGATCACAAGATGGAGGCAGCCAGAGAAAATAATCCTTCCAAGTTCCATCAGATGAGAAAGGGTCTAGAACATGCCTACCATGTCTGAAGGTAGGGCAGATATTTGTTGGCCTCATCAGATAGAAATCATAATCAGATGGGAATCATAAGCTGAAGACCTAATTTACTTTATTGTAAAGCTATATTAACAGAAATTTGCAAGTATAAAAGTACAATTATCTCTCTCATCTCTTTTAAAGCCCCGAGAAATTAGAGAGGATCTCTTCTGAGCCTCTTGCCCCACTATTATGTAGCTGGGGGCTATGCTGTCTGTAATCGGACTGTTCCCTTGGCTGCATCTCATTGCCCAGCCTCTCAAGAAGGCCATGCAGAGAGAGAAAGAAGTAAACAACTTTAGGAAGGCATGGAATTGGCAGTTATTCTGTAGATCAGAAACATGTTATGACTTAGAACAGGCATGTCAAACTTGCAACGTCATGTGACGTCTCATGATGTATTACGGCGTTTTCTCCATTGCTGGCAATGGGATGGGCACAGTTTTGGCATGACGCATCCGGCCCGTGGGCTGGCAGTTTGACATGCCTGGCATAGAAGGATGGGAATTGTCAATGGGACATGGTAGCCTGCAATTCAGATTTGCAAACAATTATCAAAATGTTCAGCCCAGATCGGATTTTCTTAAAACTGCTCAGAGTCAAAACAACATGAATACAGAACACAAGTAGCTTACATGATACAGTACAGATATATCCTCACACTTCTAAAATTAACATCCAATTTAAAGTTAATTTCATATCATTTACATTTGATTAAAATTAAATATTTTAATATAATAATTCTCCTACAATGTACTTACTAATTTTCTCATTTTATCACATTATAAGTTAAAGTTTGGTAATTACTTGAGGTTTCTGAGGGCCATATCTAAGGTTTTTGAGAATGCATGCAACGTGAATTGTTGGGCTGTTGGCTTGATTTCCGAGCTTGGCGATTTGGCTGCAAACATTTTGTCTCCATTTGGGGGGGCGTTGCATTTTCAGTGCATTTTCAATTGTGCTCATCTGTACTACTAATATTCTGAGCTACCAATATTCAAACACATCTCAACATGAATTGTTGTTTGAACCCATTCCCTGTTTCTGCTGCTCTAATACTGGAAGTTTTTAAGAAGAGACTGGACAGCCATTTGTCTGAAATGGTATAGGGTTTCCTGCCTGAGCAGGAGGTTAGGCTATATGATCTCCAAGGTCCCTTCCAACTATTATTATTATTATTATTATTATTATTATTATTATTGTTGTTGTTGTTGTTGTTGTTGTTGTTCTTGTTCTTGTTCTTGTTGTTATTATTATTATCTATTGCTTCAGCAAAGTAGCCACAAGATTCAGTATAAAGTTGATAAATATTTATTTAAAATATCTCTTCCTTATGTCATGACTTAAAGAGCAATTTAGAGAGAGCAAGATAAACAGAGACTCAAACCCTTAAAATTCAACCCTCATTCCAATCACTTAAGCTACTTCAAGCCTTTCCATGTTACCTGGCATATATAAAACTAATTTGGCAGAAGCAAAAACAATTGAGAGAGGTGGCATCATACATGAATGGAAAAGGGGGAAGTGGTCTTTTTGCATCCCCTCCATCCAAGTCCTTAAGGATGTTCAAAGAATCTGAAGAAATATTGTTTGAAGATCCAAATGAAGTATTCTGGGGTTGGATTTATGTAGACAGATGATTTATGACAAGAGAGAAGTTGTTTATAAACTTGAGAAGAATAGGTACCAAGTGATATTTTAATTGAAATGATTCATCCAGGAAAGCTACAAAGATCTAATCAAAATTATACAAGCCAATATTCTCTGCATCACATAGGGAATAAACCTCTAAAAGTACAGGTGTTGAATTTTAATTAACACAGTAGGTAATTACAATCTTGTCTCTGATCTACGCTCTATTCATCTCTTCCATATCCTCTTCTCATTGCCCACCTGGAGATTCTCCTTTGATACTAATGACAGTCTTGACAAGCATGTCAAACCACAAAATGGAACTAGAGACTAGAGCACAAGAACATAATTTATCTAAAAGTCTGTTATCTTAGAGTCCATGTTATTCTAGGGTAAATGCTTTCTCCCTGCAAGAGATGTAATAATTAAATTGTGTTAAATAGAAATAAAGAAAAAATAAATAGGAATTTTTACAGAGATGGCTCTAGCAATCATTGTCACACAGGTTTGGAGCATCTGGGAAAGAATTGTAATTCAACATACAGAAACTTCTTGTGAATTTTTCCCTCTTTAACTATACTTCTCATTTACAAGTATGTGTGACTATACAGTATTTTAGTCAGGTAGTTCAACAAATATTCATTCCTACCCACTTTGATCATAAAGAAAAATTGTGTTACTTATTGCAATGTTGCAATTTGCACTAGTATTAACAAGTATTAACACTTTCTCTGTTAACCCGTACGTATACCTAGCAAACCATCGCTCTCTACTTTTCATTCAGAATTAAGCCAGGGTATTAATTGAACTAGCTATACATTTTGAAATAAAACATACCTGTGTGATTAACAACTTTGCATGTTAATTCTTAAGAAGCTACATAGAAACTGATGTTTCAGGTTTGATTGATATTTCACAGTTTCAAGGCTGTACTGCTGAGAGTAAGCAGAGGTTTTACTTTACTATAAATCAGTAGTTTTCAAATTGAAGAGCATAGCTAAGTCAAATTATCAAGATTTCATGTGCTAATTATCAAGTGTTTTAAGATTAATTTGCCTGTTATATGATTTCTTTCTGTAAAATGTTGGGCTAGCCCAAAATAATTTCTTTTTATTTTCATACTGAAATACATAAATGTCCACAAAACCTAGGCCAGCTTCTTTTATTTGCTATCATAAATATTTTTTTCAGGACCCATTTCAGATAATAAGAAATTCCCCTTCAAATACACTTTCTTCTTCCAAAGTGTATACAGGGATTCAACCTTATTCATCTTGATGAATGCACAAGATATAGAATTTTAGACTAAGAACGTTTGCCTTGTAAAATTATGCCTCTGAATAATATGCTATTTTGTTAAATCCCCATCTGGTTTATTTCTGAAACTATAACTATGTGGGATCAACCACATTAAGTAGGATTTTAGCCTGAGAATATTTTCTTTGCAAAATGATGCCTCTAAATAATCCCCTGTATTTTCTTTTCTCTTAATTCTGGCCAAGTTTATTTCTGAAGCTGTAAAGCTGTAACTACAGTATCTGGGCTCAGTCAAATCCCAACACAAGGTTGTGCAAATATAAAATTTTATATAAAATATATTCCATCAATATTGATCGCAAAAGACGCTTGTGTATAAAGGACACAAACTAAATCAGAAATGCTGGTAGAGGTGGGATTGCAGTATGTAGAAATGGGAAGGGGGGGTTTCTACTTGAAAAAACTAATAGTCACTTTTGACAAGAGTAGCACATAAATAGTTGCTCCAGTTTCTATGTACTATAGCTGCACAAAGAGTTAGAGTGTGTTCAAGACATTTATTTGACGCTACAAAGGATTAAGTCTCTGCCTGAGGGGTTTTTTGGCAACATGAAGAGTGAGCAAAAGCCTCAGAGTGGTTGACAGCAGTTTATGGAGGCAAATATTTTCTTTGATTTTTGCACTATAGCCAGCAGAGAAAACTTGTAGTTTCTTATTGTTTCCATACAATTGTGAATGGGTTATGACAAATGTGGGAAGTTACTGATTGTGAAGATCCTAGTCCAAGATGTTTGATCTGAATCAAATTTATTGAAAATTGTGGTATCTCCATTTTGCCTTCTTTTACATCAGAACTGTCTTTCTCCCTTTAACATGTAGCAATAAGGAACTGATAGTTATGAAAGGCAGATGTAGTATTTAGTTCTGATTAATGGCTTTGGGACAAATAGCATGATTGGGCAGATTTGAACTTTGATTAATACTTCCACATATGGGTTGCAAAACAAAATGGACAACCATTAGCTGGTGTAGGGAGCTATTGAAATGACCTTAGAACAGAAATCCAAAAGCTAGTAGGACAGCAGTCAATGCAGAAATGGTGGCAAGGCTAGAGAAGAGGGGTGGGAAAATATTAGAGACTGAATGACTTTCACATGTCTCCTTGAGACATAAAAGGAAGGGAAGAGAAAATACAGGCAGACTTAAAAGACTGATGTCAGCCATCATGAGACAGTCTATAATAACATAATCTTGCTCTTTCTAGTAATTTTCCATTCCCCTGGGTTTAACACACATTTCTTTTGGATCTCCTAACAACTTCTAAATGTCTTCTCCAACATCAGGTCTACGACTGCCTAAAAAACCACCAAGCAGTAATTTGGATTTTTGGAGCACCTATATTAGTACATAC
Organism: Crotalus tigris; assembly: GCF_016545835.1. Taxonomy (NCBI): domain Eukaryota; kingdom Metazoa; phylum Chordata; class Lepidosauria; order Squamata; family Viperidae; genus Crotalus; species Crotalus tigris. Next base: position 495,346 of record NW_024100115.1, on the reverse strand, counting down.
TGAAATTTTTTTCCCCACTTTAATAATCTCCCAATTTTCACTACATCGGCATCGGCACTGGTTGGCAGCTACATCACAACCTTACCTTTGGTTTATTCCATTACAACAGCTGAATAGTTGTGACTCATGCATTATAAACTTTATTTAATTTTAACATAATCTAGTTTGGGGTAAATGTGCACATTAGTTTTAAAGCTCTGGCCTCTGGCAGCTGATGTTTTCTTTTCAATGAAAGAGAGATGTGATAAAATGCCACATAGTTCTGGCATAAATAGATCAATAGTATGTTTGTTTTTAATTATATTTTATGGATAGTTGTGAACCATTGTATAAGATAGGCAGCCATATAAGTCCTATAAATAAATGAATAAATAGCTGTGTTGTAGTTTTTCCTTATTTCATTATACTTCATTTATGACATTGAGGAGATCATCCTGTCAAGATGTTACCTGGGTCAGTTGTAAAGTTAGGCAGAGCGAAAGGAGGCTACCTCAGAGACAGGTACAGGCAGTATGGAGTGTGAGGACAAGATAATTGGAGGTGATTGATCTGTGTTCCACTTGGACTATTTAGCAATTCTGAATTGCCCAGAAACAATGACAGAAATGTTAATCAATATAAAAATAAGAATGAATTGCCAGTCTCATGATCCCGTGTACATATGTGGGGGAAGGGAGAGGGGAAGTTCTGCCTGTGATGCATTTCACACTTATCCAAGTTATAAGGCATTCCAATGAAAATGTTATGTTTTATTTCTTTTCATATAACAGAAATGTATTTGTTTTATTTCTGAATATACAGCAAAGCTAATAATTAAGGCAACTTCCCGAAGGCTTTATTCAAGTTTAGCTAATACCAGTTAAATTAAATTGCAAAGATGCTGTACAATTTCTTTCTTCTATTGCTCTGTCCTTTCCCCTAATCATTGGAAGATGAGAAATATCATCTATTTTCTCATTTTCCCAGCCTTATAGTTACTCTGCAGCTGAAGATTTCTGGTTGGAAAAATCCAACTTGTAACAACAATTTAAAAGTCGGCAGTTTCCATATACTCAACTACCATATTAAATGATAATAAGAATTTAAATGACACAGTGAAATGTTCACTTTGGAGCATTTTTCCATGGATAAAAACAATGCCCAAAGGAAGTTGGGATATATTAAACAATTCATTTTTTTTCCTCAAAGAGATTTAAGATGATCAAAGCTAAAAGATGCTATTGCCCAAAAGCTATACATTCATTCAATGTGTAATCATTCCTACATACACCTCACCCTCCTTCTATAGTCTCTGAAAGTAGGATATAACTTAAGGGGAAGATGGGAACAGGATTGAAAGAAGGAGGGTCTGTCCAAGAAGAAAAAAGCATTTACCTTTTACAAGGATACTTTAAAAAACAAAAGAAAATCAGTCACTAAAGTCACTAAAGAAAAAAGAAGAGAAAGGTGCTATGAGGACATATATAGTGCAAACCAAACGTGTAAATTAAGCATTGCAATCACAACTTTGTAGTTTATGTCAGCTTTGTGTCTGCTGCGGAACATTTTAGATGGGGAGTGATTTCTCAAATACCAATATTATCACGTGGAATGTACTTTGTGCTCACCAGAAGCTATAAATCAAAGTGCAATTTCATATCAACTGTTAGTAGTTAATGCTACCAACTTAAAATTATGATTGTGTTGTCTGTATTTGAACTACTGGAACAAACTCATCTCTTAGATTTCATTTACAGTGTTTCATTGCTGTCAGTGTTTTGACTGGTTGTTATATATTGCCTTTAATAACAGTTTTCCCACCTATTACTACTGAATTGGATTCATTTAAAGCTATCATATGAGCTTCTTAAGGTTCACCTGCAGGACTTGTTTTGCGTATGCATACCCATCACCTTGAATTGTTTACTCTGAAAAGCAGTTTTCAGTACTATACTTGATTTTTGCTTGTAGTAAACTGAATGGCATAAGTAATTCTGTAAGAAACTGCTGGGGAGCAACTCAGCGCTGAACACGAGAGTGAGCCTATGTACTGCTTAATTTACATCTTTTTAAAATAAATATTTACAAGACAGGTTCTGCTTTTACAAGGCAAATAAATAAATATTACACTTTTTGTGAGCTGACCTTTCCATGGTCAATAGATTTTTTTTTTTTTAATAACCAGATGAAATGTGTTAAGAATCTGGTAATTTTACATCTTCTGCACGCTATTGAATGGAACGGGGGGGAGGCAAAACAGACACAGATTCAGAGCAATGAATATAGAATGTCAAAGCAAACAAAGTCTTAAGAGCTTGCAATCTCCCCTGCACCCCAACACTTATACTCTGCTTTTCATGGCAGAAAAGTCCAGCTTAAAGGAAATGTTCTGGGCTCCATAGAATTCCTATATTACATTTTTAGAAGGTTCCGTATAATATATTTAATTGCCAAACTGGCTCTTCCACATGAACATAGGAGGAAATAAAGCAGGGATTATCAAGAGAATGCTTTAGGGTCCCTATCTGAGGATACCAAAGAGGCTAACTCACCAGATCCCCTTGCAGGTGTTGTCAGAAACTTTTTCCTGGTACTACAAATGCCAAAAAAAGTTCTAGAGAAGGAAAGCAAAGCAAAATAGAACCAGCCTATGTGGCTGCTTTCTTTGCTCATTCTTCACAAAGTATCTTTAAAGGAGTGCTTTGCACCTTGAATCAAGCCTATAATACTGTCATATGCATTATTATGTCACTGTACAAATGTGTCACTTGTGTAATGACATCATGTTCTAGGTGGTGTAATTTCTCCCTTCCCCTTCCCCTTCCCCTGCACTTTGCCATGATTCAAACTTTAGCAAAGCATCCTCTTGAAGATTTGCATATCACTGCTGAATATAATTAATTCAATTAAATGATACATTGGTAGTATTAAAAAAAAACTTTTCTGGTTTATATAATCTCAGAGCAAAAGGGGACAGTCTTAAGAGCTTGCAGCCTCTGCATCTAGCATTAAACTATGGCACAAATTAAAAATCATCACAATTGACAAATGTCTATCCCTGCTGCTCATTAAAATATATGAGAATAAAGATTGAAGATCAGGCACAGTAATCAAGGACATGTCACAAAGGAACTACCCACAAGGAGGGGGGGTAATACAGAGATGTGTATTGGCTCTAGTTTTATTCAACTAAAATGATTACTTCTTCACTTAAGTAACTCTCCTTTTCATCCCCTTAAATTAGCCCAAAGACATATCACTTTATTACTGTATGCCAATGATGCAGTAATTCTGTTATTAACCCCCATTGGCCTTAAAAGAGCTTTGTGATCATTTATGCACTGTTGTACCAAGGAGCAATTAATAATAAATTACACCAAGGCTAAGATTGTTACATTTTCCAAATGCCTAAAACAGAGAAGATGAAACTTAGGTAGGCAGCCCACTGAGCAGGTTAAGATCTGTAAATATTTAAGGCTAATTTTGCAAGCTTCAGAAAGCAGAAATACCCACCTGGACTATGTATCCCACAATGGACAGAAATCTGCATCAAGTATACAAATTTATCATTTTTTTCAAAGGGACTTTATCTTTACCATAACTGTGCAGCTATATCCCAGCACAACTGCTAAATGGGTCCCAATTAAAATCATATAACAGCATGATTACCTTAGAAAGAATTCAAATACAATTTCTAAGAAGTATCTTTCAGACGACCCACTGTGTTCCAAATAGAGTACTGCAATAGAAAGCAGGACTCAGAAAACCTGAATCTAAACTCTAGATAAATATGTTTACCAAATGGTTAACTATACATTACACTAGTGGACTAACCCATCTAATATTGGCAGACAATCACAAATTTCTTGGATAAAAGCAGCAGCAGCAATAACAACAAAAACGAAATCTGGTTTTTCCAGTGAGGTCATCTTAACTTTAGAGTCAGATCAAGTTAGATCAATATTCAGGCAGAGGATGCTAGGTATAAAAGGCCCAACAGAAATTACTGTTTCTCCTATAATATAATTGTAAATAACCAGATTTTAGTGCCTAAATCAACCTGATATTTGTATCCTATCACAGTTCCCAAATTCAGGAGGCCCCTAACTTTAGATCAGCAGTTCTCAACCTGTGGGTCGGGACCCCATTTGGGGTCGAATGACTATTTCACGGGGGTAGCCAAACAACGCAGTCTGCCATTTTCCCCCCCTTTTCCTTAGCTGTGCTACTCCCTTTTATTCTATTGGCTTTTGAAAGCCAATAGAATAGACTCTCTTGAATAGAGTCTAATTCTATTGGCTTTCAAAAGCCAATAGGAATTGTCCAGGCTGTCTCTGCCTTGCTGAGCCCACCAAAAGTCCCATTCTGCAAACGGTGCTGCAAGTTGTCTGCAGCGAAGGCGAGCTGTCTGGAAGTTTCCACCCCTCCCTGCTGGGCAACTACTAAAAATGTAAGTAAAAGAGGGCCAGGGGTGGGAGGTGGGAGGCCAGCGGATGCAGGGAGGGTTGCTGGCGCGCGTGGGGCCCGGCAGGTGCCTTACCTCCCTTGGGCTGGGCCAGCTGGTGGCCCAGCCGGTGGTTGGCTTGCTCCGTCTCTGCCACTTGCCAGCTACACCTCGGCCAGCACAGGGGGTAGTACCATGCATGCATGGCGCTCCCGGGCAGGGAAAGTCCTCGACTTATGATTGGTTGGATAGTTCTCGACTTACGACCGGTTTAGTCCTCAACTTACGACCAGTTGTTTAGTCCTTGACTTACGACCGGTTAGGGGTTGGCATTAAAAAGGTTGAGAACCACTGCTTTAGATCAAATTTATGCTTGCCCCACAGCTATTTTGGAAGAGAAATATAGGAAAAGCCCATATGAAACCCAACATTGTGCCATTGGGGGGGGGGAGGGAGGAGGAGGAGGAACATATTCCAAACACACAAAATGCTATTTTGGATCATGAGAAAAATAGTGTTGTTGTTGGGATGATATCTTTATTGGCATAACTGACATAATACAAAATAGTATGCAAAATTGGAGTTCTATAGAATCTTTAATAAGTCAAGATATTCCTTCCTCCAAAATTGGTTGGGGGAGTGGAAAATAGAAAACATAAAGTCCAAACATTTAATAAAATTTAGGCTATTTTAAACTGGGTATCTATGGATTTATTTAGACTGGATTTCAGTACTGAGCAAGTATTGATTGCACAGTGGATTGCAACATTTATGTGTTAGCAGCAGAAACTATAATATTTCCCCATTGGACATCAATTACATCTCAGGTTTTTCAGCTCCAATTCAATGGATGTATAGATTGGTTTATTATTATGAATAAGGCACAGAGCCATAGAAAGTTATAGTTTGGCAGACTAATGAATGAGGATTCTCACTAGGCAATGTTAGGCAAATGTTATCCTAGCTACAAAGCATTTGTATAACGTTGCTTCTCTACTCTCCAAAAAGAAAAAAGAACAAAAGAGGAAACTACAGCACTTAAAGGATATAACTTTATCCAAAAGAACCCCAGACCCACCTCATATAAAATGAAATAAGTAAAACCTTCACCAGACTTTTCTGCTGTGAGTTTTACCTTTAGTTTGAAAGGACAGCTGGGACCTCTTCCTTGTGTTTTACTGTCAACCCTTGGTCAGCAATTATGACACAATCAATGAAACATTCATAAATATTCATGAATGGGTACCAAGGGAGATCCTTAAACAATCCACTGAGAGGTATTGGTAGCTTTAAATTGATTGAATATTGTGGAACTAATACGAATAGTCACCCAGAGTCTGTGTAATGAAATGAGTAAGTAAACTTTATGCTAGGAAGTCTTGATAGACCATTCCAGCTATATTCTGAGACTTCCAAAATCTATTTTAATCTATTAAAGCATCAATTAATGCCACAGAAATTCGTGTTTGGGACAGTGTGATATTCGAATGCATCAGGCCCAAAGCCATCATATGAATCTGTAAAAGTAATTATTGATGGATTGTGAACCTTGCCACAGAGAGAATAGATTTGTTGTGTTCCTTCCATCTCTCACTTTCATATGCAGTATTTTCTAAAGGCAAACCTAGATCATGTTTAGAGTTAAAAAATAATACATCCATTTTTTGTACTTCTGTATTTACCCCATTTCTTTTCTCTTCCTTCTGGCAGAAAACTTATACAGGACTTCAAATGGCCTGTGAATCATGTTGCTATGACACATGCTTTCAGACATGTAATTGAATTTGGATCTTGTTCAGAGATAAATGCACTGAAAGAAATCTTCTGACTCCAGCAAAACTGCATCCTGACAGATTTACCCAGTAATTCATACATACAGCAGTTGCTTATAAAGTTAATCAGTTTACTTCAGATACTTGTACGTAAACAACTACAGTGTGAAAATCTTATAAAATTCATAGCAAAATTATACACCCCTTACAAATATGTATGCATATGCAGTAATTCCAATATTTGAAAAACAGTAAAATCTCACTAATCTAACCTTCAGTGAATTTTTATTACTTTCCCTATCCCTATCCAACAACTTCTGGATGGTCCCTTGGCCTCTCTTCTGCTGATGTTGTTTAATTGGAATGAAGAAAAATGAAACTGAAGGAATCCACTAATCCATGTCCTTAATGTGTTCTATACATTGTCATTGTCTAGTGCAGATGTCAAACGTGATGTCACGTGACGTCATGCAATGTATTGGGACTGTTTTGCCACAGCCAGCAATGGGGTGGGCATGATTCCCACATGATGTGTCCAGCCCACAGGTCTAGTGAAAAGAAGGACTAAGGGTGACGTGATAGCAGTGTTTCAATATTTGAGGGGCTACCACAAAGAAGAGGGAGGCAAGCTATTTTCCAAAGCACCAGAAGGCAAGACAAGAACCAATGGATGGAAACTAATCAGGGAGAGAAACAACCTAGAACTAAGGAGAAATTCCTTAACAGTGAGAACAATCAGTGGAATGGCTTGCATTCAGAAGATGTGAATACTCCAACACTGGAGGCTTTTAAGAAGAGACTGAACAGACACTTGTCTGGAATGGTATAGGGCATTTTACTTGAACTGGGGGTTGGACTAGAATAGTAATGGCGAACCTTTTAGAGACTGAGTGCCCAAACTGCAACCCAAAACCCATTTATGCATCGTCGAGTGCTGAGTGGGTGTGGCCCACTGGCTGGGTGTGGCCAATTGAGTGGGTGTGGCCAATTGAGTGAGTGTGGTCAATTGGGTGGGCATGGCTGCACTGGTAATGGCAGACTGGGTGGGACTAAAAAGTTCAATCAATCAATTCCAACTTTGCAAGATCTTTTTTTTCCCACGAGAAGTTGAAATTGACTGATTGAACCTTTTTTTTTTTGTATATGGCGGCAAAGGCCTAAAGCGAAAAGGTTTTATAAAACTCAGCTGAAGGCCTAGGACTGGGGCAATGGCACGTGTGCCCACAGAGAGGGCTCTGAGTGCCGCCTCTGGCACCCGTGCCATAGGTTCGCCACCACTGGACTAGAAGACTTTTAGGGTTCCTTCCAACTCTGTTCTGTTAATAAGGAAAGCTTCAAATGCTGGAATGTCTGTGTCAAATAGGGATTGCCAATGAGGCAGCTAATCTATCTATCTATCTATCTATCTATCTATCTATCTATCTATCTATCTATCTATCTATCTATCTCTATCTCTCTCTATCTCTCTCTCTATCTATCTATCTATCTATCTATCTATCTATCTATCTATCTATCTATCTATCTATCTATCACCAACCTACTAACTGTTGGATAACATTTTAACCCAACCCTAAGAAAGATTCCTTAATTAAATGATTTAGTGTTAAGGTAGCTTTACTTTGGAGTCTTGAAAAGCTAAGCATTAGAGGCACCCGAGCATTGGTGAACAAGCAGAGAAGAGAAACTGCTCATTGTGTCAGTCAAAAAACACTAAAGGGATTTTCTGGATCTTCGAACAGATAATATAAAACCCTAGTAAGATCACACCTGGAATACTGCAGCCAATTTTGGTCACCATATCACAAAAAAAGATGTAGAGAGTTTGGAAAAAGTCAGAGAAGAGCAACTAAGATGATCAAAGACCTGGAGACTAAAACATATGAAGAACGGCTACAGGACTTGGGTTTGGCTAGTCTAAAGAAAAGAAGAAATAGGGGAGACATGATAGCAGCATTCCAGTATCTGAGGGGCTGCCACAAGGCAGAGGGGGCCAGGTTGTTCACCAGATGGAAGGATGAGAAACAATAGTTAGAAACTGATCAAAGAGAGAAGCAACCTGGAATTAAGGAGAAACTTCCTGACAGTGAGGACTATCAACCAGTGGAACAGCTTACCCCCAGAAATTGTAGGTGCTAATCACTGGAGATTTTAAAGAAGAAACTAGACATTCACTTCTCTGTGATGGTGTAGGTTCTCTTGCTTGAGCAGGGATTGGACTAGAAGACCTCCAAGGTCCCTTCCAGCTCTATTCTATTCTAAATCTTTGGGCTATGATTGTGGCTATTGACTGGAATCCTTCTGGGACTTGGCCCACTACAGTTCTGGCTATATGGTATGATATTGTTCTAAATTGGTACAGGAAGGAATCGCAATCTGGCTTAAACGAGAAAGTCTCCTCACATCAGTAATTACATCAGTAATTTGAGGTCTCTAATAGCTCTTAGATGAGCAAATAGCCCGAGCCTGCAAAGATGAAGTGAAGAAAGCCAAGGCTCAAAATGAACTAAGGCTTGCGACCAAAGTCAAAAATAACAAAAAAAGCTTCTTTCAACATGTAAAAAACAAGAAAAAAGTGAAGGAAACGATTGGTCCATTAGTGGGTGGAAGTGGCAAGAAGGTGACAAACAACAGGGAGAAAGCAGAACTATTTAACTCGTGTTTTGCATCTGTCTTTACACAAAGGGAAAAAACAGACCAACCTATTAAAAATAGTGCCATAAAAAACAAAACAGAAACACAAGTTAAGATAGGCAAGAAAATGGTTAGTGAGCACCTGTCCAGCCTAGATGAGTTCAAATCGCCAGGACCAGATGGATTACACCCCAGAGTTCTCAAGGAACTGGCAGATGTGATATCGGAGCCACTGAACTATATTTTTCAAAGATCCTGGAACACAGGGGAACTACCAGAGGACTGGAAAAGAGCTGATGTAGTTTCCATCCTCAAAAAAGGAAAAAAAATGGATCCAGGAAATTACAGACCTATCAGCCTGACCTCAATACCTGGGAAGATCTGGAAAAGATAATCAAACAACGAATCAATGAACACCTAGAGGCAAACAAAGTCATTACTAAAAGCCAACATGGGTTTGTCAAAAATAGATCATGCCAGACAAATCTTATTGCATTCTTTGACCAAGTGACAAAATTAGTGGATCAGAGGAATGCTGTGGACATAATTTACTTGGACTTCAGTAAGGCATTTGATAAAGTAGATCACAACCTACAACTTGACAAGATAGAAAAATGTGGGGTAGACAGAACCACCACCAGATGGATCCGTAGCTGGCTGACCGGCCGTCCTCAGCGAGTGGTCCTCAATGGAACTGCATCTATATGGAGGGAAGTGTGTAGTGGGGTGCCCCAGGGCTCTGTTCTGGGCCAGTACTCTTCAACATCTTCATCAATGACTTGGATGAAGGGATAGATGGGGAACTCATTAAATTTGCAGACGACACCAAGCTGGCAGGAATAGCCAACACTCCAGAAGACAGGCTTAAGATACAGAAGGATCTGGACAGACTTGAACACTGGGCACTAACTAACAAAATGAAATTCAATGGTGAAAAAAGCAAGGTTCTACATTTAGGCAAGAAAAACCAAATGCACAAGTACAGCATAGGTGGCATCATGCTCAATAGTAGTAACTGTGAGAGGGACATCGGAGTCCTAGTAGACAATCACTTAAATATGAGCCAGCAGTGTGCGGCAGCTGCCAAAAAGGCCAACACAGTGCGAGGCTGCATTAACAGAGGGATAGAATCAAGATCACGTGAAGTATTAATACCACTCTTCAATGCCTTGGTAAGGCCACACTTGGAATACTGCATCCAGTTTTGGTCACCACGATGTAAAAAAGATGTTGAGACTCTAGAAAGAGTACAGAGAAGAGCAACAAAGATGATTAGGGGACTGGAGGCTAAAACATATAAGGAACGGTTGCTAGAATTGGTATGTCTAGTTTAACGAAGAGAAGGACAAGGGGGGACATGATAGCAGTATTCCAATATCTCAGGGGCTGCCATAAAGAAGAGGGAATTAAGCTATTTTCCAAAGCACCTGAAGGCAGGACAAGAAGCAATGGGTGGAAACTAATCAAGGAGAGAAGCAACCTCGAACTAAGGAGAAACTTTCTGACAGTGAGAACAATTAATCAGTGGAACAGCCTGCCTCCAGAAGCGGTAAATGCTCCAACACTGGAAGTTTTTAAGAAGAGACTGGACAGCCATTTGTCCGAAATGGTGTAGGGTTTCCTGCCCGAGCAGGGGGTTGGACTAGATGACCTCCAAGGACCCTTCCAACTTTACTATTATTATTATTATGAAGACCATGGAGAAACTATGAGAAATAAAGGAAATACAACTCTGCACTTATAAGTCAACAAAGAATGTTTTATTCTCATCTGGATTGCTTTACATCATGCTATTTTGCCTGCCAATTTGTCACGAAAACAGTAACATACTAAAAATTGGAATCATAAGAAATAAATAATTTGCTGCACAATCCTGCAATTTTGGAAAAGTAGCATTAAGAAATGCATAAACATTTTGCTGCCGGTTCAAAACCAAGATTGAGTTTCAAGATGCACAGAGCCCCCTTTCTAATTCCTTGGCAACAGTGAAATATGATGATTTGTAATGTTTAGAGATAAAAACTGTATATTGCTAAGAATATTTTGGACTGTAAAGTAGAACTGCTATTTCTGCTGATGGCTTGATATTATTTTTTTTTAAAATCTTCTCATATAAAGAGGGTGTATCTATTTTCTCCCTCCTATTGTATGGATATATGTATGGCTGAAGCAACCGAAAGGAAACAGTGTACTCTTAGCAATTATCTAATTCTCTTTATAGTATGTCAGGCTATTTTGCAAATTGCCTTGATAAAAACAAACAAGTTAATTATAAAGAAAAATGCTCACTTAGTGTCTGATTCCAGTCTATGAAATGAACTTTAATTCAAGATTTTTTTAAAGTAATGAGTACTTTAATCACCATGTATGTTTTCTGAATCCATAAATGAGGAAAAGCATTTTCTTCCTGAATTTAAAGAAAGAGTGGATGAATATCAGAACCATAAGGAGCTTACATTTATTCAATGTTCCCTTTCTTCTTGAAGCTCATCTAGTGATTAGTATGTAACTCTGTCATGTCCATTATGCTCAGCTAATGGAAAGATTAGTTAAATAAGAATTATGAATTTGAAAAGGGTAAGGGTAAGGACAAGGCTGAATCTGATATAGAATTCTGCACAAATAATGATAATAGATGTATAAATTTTATTGGATGAACAAATTAAAGATTGCATGATAAAATGAGCAAAACAATTTTGGATATATTATACAGTGGAACAAATGGGAGAAGATGTGAAAGAAAGTATTGATAAATTATATTGAATTATAATCTTAAAGAGAGTTTTATAAAATATGAAATTATTAGTACAGAATTCTGTATAAATTGTCAAAAATGTATAAGGGAATTTCAAATGTTTTTAGAAATGTAATCAAATGTAATCAAGGTGACAGTATATTTATTTTCTTCGCTGGACATGCAAGTAAGCTAGAAAATATTAGGATCAAATATGTATTATGATGGTTGAATTGGTGGAGATGGTGAAATTGACAGCTTTGATGAAAGAAAAAACATTGACAAATTTTATTTAATTCCTAGAAACCACTTCTGGACCTTTATCAAGAAACTGAAAGAAAAGTTGATTTTGTGATTTGATTATTAGGATTACATGGGACTATGGAAATAATGTAAGCAAACAGCAGAGTAGATGTATGTTTTTTTATCTATATCTGTCATTTTTCTGTTTATTTTTTAACCTTGTACTTTTTTTTTTCAAAATCAATAAAGTTATATAGGACATATTTTCTTATAGCCATCATACATGAGTAATAGTCAAATCAGAAATTAACATGGATCTCTTTTTCTCTCATTTGTTCCAGTTTCAATACATCTTCTATAATTAAAATTGGAAAAGAAGCTTATGCCTTTTGCATGTTCACCTTTCCTCTACCTACTGCACTAACATGAAATGTCAATGGAAAAAAATACTGCAAAAATGCAACCTTATGTTTTATTAAGGTTTGAGGTTCTTGGGGATCCTTTTCTTTTAGTATGCAAATGCTTTCCTGCACATAGAGGTCATCATCAGGAAAAGCTTCTATATTCATGTTTATGCCAAATCAATGTTGATTTTTGTAGTGTTCTGTCAATGTGTATGCTGAGTAACATAAAGTGAAGCACTGTAAAGCAGATGGAAATTACAGATAGGAAAACTGCACAATATGGCACAATATCAGATCAATAACAATTATACAACTGAAAATTTGGAGAAAATGTTTGAGACAATATAGAGTAAATGGGAATACAATGCAATATCTTACTGCATAGTACCATCATTTGTAAGGTTTTTTTTTTAAAATGAAGAATTTAAATTGTTTTATCTATTTCTGAATATATAGCAATAGCACTTAGACTTATATACCACTTCACAGTGCTTTACAGCCCTCTCTAAGCGGTTTACAGAGTCAGCATATTGCCCCCAACAATCTGGCTCCTCATTTTACCAACCTCGGAAGGAGGGAAGGCTGAACCAGCCTTGAGCCAGTAAGAATCAAATTGCTGTCAGTCAGCAGAATTAGTCTTCAATATTGCATTCTAACCACTGTGTCATAATGGCTCCTGTCTAAAGTCATGTTTACCTAATATATGCACTCATGTACAAAACAAAGAATGTTTGGGGTCTATATATGTGCAAGGCTATATTGCAAATTGCTGCTCAAGAGAGGGGGGAGAGAGGGAGGAAGAGAGAGATTGGAAATTTTGAAATTTTGAAATGCAGATTGCTTTTTATTCTTACAATTACAACCTTATTCAATCTATCTCTAACATTTGAGATTGCAATTTTCTCATTTGTGTTTACCCCTGATCACTGGGCAGTGGAAAACTCACTCCAGATATCCCAACAACCGGGAGAGAATCCAATGATTGTTTTATTATTTCAGATTACAGTGAGTTATTGGTCTTTTGCATTCAGAACAATGAAGAGCAAATACCTACAGTATATGGAGGCCCCATCCACAAGAGAAAATTATAGCTATTAAGGATGCAAGATAAGAAGAAAGGAGATATAGTACAGTGGGTAAAGACATTATAATAATATTCTTTAAAATGCAGTATAGCAGCTGTGATATACAAGAGGCTCTTCTAACAAGCTGACCCTGCAGAAAGATCTTCTGATTGGCTGTGAATTCTTTTTATATGTACTGTTTTTTATATTTATTGTTCTGTATTTTTAAGCTACCCACATCCATTAGGGAGTCACGCAGCATCAAAATTGAATAATAAATGAAAAAGAAGAGAGATAAAGAGGCAGTTATTATACATTTGTTGCATTTCACTAAAGACATACATTCCAAAGGCTTTTGGGATCATTGACAAAACTCTGGCACAGCTTAAAAAGACTCCTACAGCTAAGTGAACAATGAAAAAATACATGACAATTTGGATATATTAAAATGAATATATTAATATTGTAAGGTTAGCTACTAAAACATGGATGACTAAGTTTTTCTCATAGAATCTTCTTTTTTTTTTCTTTCTTCTACACTACTCATTTCTAGAAGGAGAAAAGAATCCTAACAGGAACCTGCTGTTAAGCAAAAGTCAGAGAGACCTAACATTTCAATTGCACACTTTAATTCAATGATTTCAAGAGATATCAGGCATTAGAAACGAAAGAACTATGACAGACGGAAGTATTGACATGGGCATAATTATGGTATATTATTAACCTAGCAGAAAGGGGAGAAAGACAGAATGATATGCTGGGGGGGTATTAAACCTGTATGCAAAAATAGATCCCGAAAAGATTATGAAAAATAAAACTTTATTAAAGTCTGGGGGGTTTTTTTTCTATGCAGGGTCTTTTTGGGAGGTGTTTTTTAGGAAAATAGGCTGTTGCGACTGCATATAGTTCATCTCAGCTAAAACTCCTAAGCCACATAATCTTTCAAATATTCTTCCAGTAGCCTAGGAAATGCATTCACTTTGGTGGCAATTGTTTTTGTTTATTTTGATTTCTATGCGTTAGACTAGCTATTAACACTTTGATTACGAAACATATCACATGCAATATAATGGTGTTCAAGTTTCAACCTGTGCATTAATCCCAACAAATTGTACCACAGTTTCTCTGAAGGAGAAAATTTTAATTGATTTTAGAAAATGAATGAAGAGAGAGAGAGAGAGAGAGAGAGAGAGAGAAACAGGGGATACTGTTTATTTAGGGTTTCTGAATTTGCTTAAGTTTGATACTTCCGTTAACATAACATAAACCTGGCAGCGCAGTAATTAAAGTGAAGTACTGCAGGCAAACCCTGCCCATAGCCTGGAGTTCGACCTGACTCAGCTTTCCATCTTTCCAAGGTCAGTAAAATGAGAATCTGGATCATTTGGGCAAGTAATGCTTATATTGTAAACTGCCCAGAGAGTGCTGTAAAGCACTATGGAGTGATATTGCTATTGCTATAAACCTAGAACTGTAATTGAATCTATGAAGAACTCAACTGCTGCAATTATGAAACAAGATATTCTCCCCAACACCATTTTAAAAAATTGCAGAAGAATGCCCTGGAGAAATGAGGGAATAATGTCTCCATAGGGTTTCTGTGAATTAGCTTGATTTCAATCTGATGAAAACCTTCCCTTGTCAAAATGAAGAGGCAACAAAATTTAATTGGTGAGGTGATTTTGTAGCTTTGCCTACCCACTTGGCCAGCCCTTGGCATAACCAGTACAGGCCCCGAGTAACTGTCAGAAGAAGAAACTGTTAATTATGATCAATCTGGTAAAAAAAATTTAAAGTTACACAAAAAAGCCAAATCCACCAAAATGATTCGTCCACTCCTTTAAAACCTACAGTATAGCAAAAATTGAGAGACCAAACACTGCACAATTTCATCACTTTACAACTGTAAGGTAACTTTTGCAAATAAAGGAATTGTGTTTCTGTTTGTAGGGAAATGATTCACCTACAGAATTCTAACAGCCAAGCCACAGAATCAGCATTTCCAAACAAAATTAAAGTAAGATAGAATTTCCTTATTGTTGGAAACCAGGAGAATTGTGAAGATAAATTGCTGTGTTCAGCTCATCATTAAGACAAATGCATTTTGCTTCTCCCTTGAATCAATCTCCTGCTAAGAAGTGATTGGGTTATATGATAGGAATCCCAGTATCACATACAGAAAATAAATGCAAAAAAAATAAAGAGAGTTAATGCTAAATCTTGCTATTAAGTCACGAAAACATCTTGCTGTAGCTCAGCATTCTATACAAACTCACTTATCATGGAAGGGAAAGGATGGGAACAACATACCTGCAGTGACAAGAAAGAAAGTTATAAGTATTATTTTCTCAGCAGCAGCTGAAAACACTACAAGCCATAACAGGAATGAATTTTGCATTAGGTACAATCGTATTAACTGGAATACACACAAGATAAAACAAAGTTTAACAAAAATCTTTACCTAAGGCTGATGGTGGCAACAATAAACCTCTGAGCAGAACAGACTTAAAATGTTCTTTTGGTTGCTAACAATGAAATACAAAGCAACAAACAACAAACCTCGTATTGTAACCTACACAGAAACTTCAAAACAATGCAAGCTTTTAAAGCTGACACTTTAAATCTTCGGCACAAAGGTTTAAAAAGGAAGGCCACTCTTACGCAACAGGTTCTGCTGAAATATATCTGGCGTAAGGTGGCATTTTTGTAGCTCGTTTTCAAACAATGCTAATAAATCACGGATAAAGCTAGGCAAAGCTTCCTTTTTAATTTGACAAATTAATTCATTCAAATGAATGTGTTTTCAAAGCAGATTCCAAAGAAAGTCATAAATTAACACAGATTTAATGGCTTCTCCATTGTCTTTTCAAAAATATACATTGCAATCTTCTCTTACATATATGGAGAATGCTGAAGGGTTGGCTGTGTGAAAAGCTCTTTGAAATTAACAGCACCCAACCAACCAATCAACCCTACCATCTGGCGCTCTGCTTACATTGGAACTCTGTTCAGGTGACAATGCTAACATGGCTTTTCTTTCTTAGCTCATTCACTTTCTTAGATCTCTATTTCTTTAATACAACCAGCCACAACCTTAGGGATTTTATTCAACAGACCATGCCCGACATGGAAGCCTACCAAATTAGTGGTAAATATGGACCTTTCGAACAAGCCCAGTTTAAGGGAGCTGCAGTCATATCTGTTACATGGGCAGCTATATAAATTAGACAGAGAGACAGATAGACAGATAGAATCTTGGAAAAGAGACCCATTAACAGAATGGCAGGCAGACAGAAGCGATGGGACACAATATGAGAAAATGAAAATGAAGGTGCTGCCTACTTACATCACTCTATCTGTGAAAGTTAATGCTATGCTCACCTCAAGTTAATAGACCCATAAGCTAACGTAGATCTATCTGTGTTTTTTTAACCCTGTTGGCATTTTAGCCATATAATAGTTCCCAACTTTAGAAAGGCTTTATTTTTAGCTAGATTTAGCACCCTCCCAATATTTGTTACTGAAAGATTTTCAACCATCCCATTTGAGCATAAACTCTGCTCCTGGGATGGAGGAACATTTGAAATGCCAGGATTGTTCATTTTCATATTGCAATTTGCATTGTACTGCTTGTTTTATGCTGACATTTCCCAGGACTTGTTATCTCCAATTTAGTCAAGCATCCTGACTCGTTTTACTTTTACCTAATATTATCACATCAATCTAACTCTATTTCACTGAACATCATTAAATTTCGCTCCCCTACCTCTACAATATGCTAGTCTTTCTTTCATTAGCTCATAAATTAGCTCATAAATATTTCTTATCTGGTTATCTAGATCACCCACCCAGTTGATTTTGTTATGCATTATGTTTATATGTACGCCTATTGAATTTTATCAACCTGTTTGTATTTGGAAATTGTTTCTATTTGGAAACTGCATGTCTATTGGGGAGTTGTATTTGTATGTAGAATTTGCTTTTGGTGGTCTATTACCATAATAATCTCACCCATGCATACAAGCTTCCCAGCCACCTATTCCAAGCATCTAGGCACCCCAGAAATCCTCAGGAACAGGGTTGACAAAACATGACTTCGAACTGCAAGATAGTGATCAAGTGATCTTTAATGTCATGAAAACCTTGGCATTCCAAAAAGACAAGGGGAAAAAATAAGAAGCAAATAGAAACTTTTGAAACAGTTTTTTGGGGAGAAAAAAAATATGTTACTTACATATCACTGGGGGGGCACAAATGTATTTATTTATATATGAAATGCTGCATAAATTTCAACTTCTTTTGTTCATTGGCATCAGAAACATTTCCTATTATGAAAGATAAATGTAGCTACGATATATTAAATTGCCCTATTAACCATATTAAATTGGATTCACTGATTACATTTGCATAGCACCTTAGGCTTCTGGGAGAACAAGGAATTGCTCACTGTGAGCTGAAAAGAATTGGGACTTCATGCAATGGATCAAGCTTGCAGCCTGAGAAGATACACTCAAGATTCAGAAGGATCTTAACAGAATTGAGCATTAGGCCTTATCCAACAAAAAGTTACTTAGTAGTGAGAAAAGTACACTAAATTATATATATTTTTAAAAAATATAAGATGATGTATCATTGGTACTTAACACCAGATAAGTTATCCAGAATTTATAAAGGTATCTCAAATGAATGTTGTAAATGTAAAGAAGGGACTTTTTAATCACTTACGCTGGACACATGATAAAGCAAAGAAATATTGGAGTAGGATTCATATTCTAATACAGAAAATTCTTAAAGTCAACATAAAGATAAAACCAGAAACTTTTCTTCTGGGCCTAATGGAAAAAGAACTTGGGGAAAAATTGGAACTCTGATCTTATGTATGTCGATGGTAGCAAGATTACTTTATACACAAAAATGGAAGGATATTTTGATTCCCACCATCGATGAATGGCTACAAAAGTTGATGGAGTTAGCAGAGATGGCTAAATTGACTGTTCTGATCAAAGAAAAGAATATAAGTAATTTGTTTCTACTTGGAAACCGCTTCTAGACTTTGTGTTTGGAGTGGAAAAAAATGATGCTTTGCTTTTGAGTTTTACTGATTAGATTGATTTGTTGTAGTAGAAATGGCTAGTTTATACTATTACAGAAAAGTAAAAAGTTGAGGTTCGATGCTAACACTTTATTTTACAGCAACAGCAGGAGTCAGAGGTTAACACCTTTTTTTTTCTTTTTCCCTCCTCTTCCACACTCTTCTTTTTCCCTTCCCCTTACCTTTGTTCCCTACTACTTGCTTTTGTATGTTTGTATTTTATATTATAAACTAATAAAAAATAAATATGTAGTAGTTAGAAAAGTAAGGTCCTGCAGTTAGGTAGGAAACAACCAAATGCATAGGTATAGAATAGGAAATACTTGGCTCAACAGTAATAACTGTGAGAAGGGCCTAGATCAGGGGTAGGCAACCTCGGCTCTTTTATGACTCATGGACTTCAACTCCCAGAATTCCTGAGCCAGCATAGCTGGCTCAGGAATTCTGGGAGTTGAAGTCCATGAGTCATAAAAGAGCCGAGGTTGCCTACCCCTGGCCTAGGTCTTCTGGTGGACTACTATTTAAGTATGAGTCAGCAGCGTGTGGCAACTGCCAAAAAAGCCAACATAGTTCTAAGCTGCAGCAATAGAGGGATAGCAGCAAGATCACAGGAAGTGATAGTACTGCTTTATATGGCACTGGTGAGGCCAGACTTGGAATACTGCATCCAGTTCTGGCCATCATGATTCAGAAAAGATACTAAAGCCCTAGAATGAGTATAGAGAAAAGCAACAAAGATGATAAGAAACCTCTAGGCTAAATCATACAATAAATGGCTAAGGAAGTAGGTATATTTAGCCTAATGAAGAGAAGGCTCAGGGGAAATAGACAGCAGTCTTTCAGTACTTGAAGGGCTATCATAGGGAAGAGGACATTGATTTACCCCCCATATATCTGAGGTCAGGACAAGAAGCAATGGGTGGAAGCTCATCAGAGGGAGATTCAACCTGGAAATAAGGGATTTCCTGACATTGAGAATAATTAATCAATGGAACAGCTTGCTTCACAGAATTGTGGGTCCTCTGTGGCTGAAGGTTTTCAAGAAATGTTTGGACAACCATTTGTCTGAGATGTTATGAGGACTCCTGCCTTGGGCAGAGGGTTGGATTAAAAGACCTCCAAAGTCTCTTCCAGCTTCTATGATTCTAAATGAGATATGCCACCTTCCTCAGCCTGCCAGTTTAAGAAGATGGGATGAAAAGAGAAGTAAGCAGGCAATGATGGAAGGAAAGTGATACTGGATAGTATCAGCCTGATGCTGCAGTGAAACAAGTGATATGATGCATGACACAAGTCAATGTTTTCATGATCCATCACCAGTGATCAAATCTCATTTAACATGTTGCAACCATATTTCTATTCCTCCATGTTGCAGGGAAATTTCTATTGCCAGCTGTGCTGTGTATTGCCTGCTATACTAGATAGTTTTTTTTTAATATCTCCTTGTATCAGATTAAGTTTGTCTTGCCCTAGATTGCCCTCAGGAACTTTGGATAATTCAGAAAGAAACCAAGACAATGATGTTCCCATCCTACTAAAGCCATGCCCATGTCCTGCAATTCAAATGCTATGTGATACCTTTACATGGGACTAAGCAATGTTGAAAGAAAATAAATCATTCTGCCTGCTTAGGTATTTCATTAGCATACAGGTGAAGTAGCACAAATCATTAGCAGGCTGGTTTCCCTGACAACTGTACTTGGCCATGATCCAGGAAAGACTGTGCTCAATTGGGTCCAATTATAGCTATTATTTAAAAACACAGAAGCACAAGCTGCTCCTTCACCAACAGCAGGAAAATCCCAGCTGTGTTGTGAAATTCATCCAGGAGACTGTTGGTGATCCAGCAAGTCACATATTGTGAAATTATTATACAAACTGCTTTTACTGTTACTGGATGTAATAAGTTAGAAAAAAAATTGATTATATCTTTCAGGCTAACAAATTTAGTAAGGTTCTGTGAATGACAACCAATCATTTCATAGTCTGGAAAGGTGTCACTAGCTCCTTCAGGATTTTGGGGACCTTAGAACGGGGGTGGGGGGGTGGGGGGGAACCATGTTGGCTCAGGAATTCTGGGAGTTGAAGTCCATAAGTCATAAAGGGGCCATTGTTACCCACCTCTGCCATAGAGTAATAAATCTTTTCACTTACAATGGATGGAATGAAATGTATCAGATGGACAAAATACAGTATGCACATGAGGACTATGTGTACTTTTTTCTTTGATGTCTATGGAGATTCTCAGTCATCCAGGTCATAGTTGTCCCAAAGATGCTTTTGTCACAAGGCAACTGGACTTTCTTGTTTTTCTTTGAAGATGTTTCATTTCTCATTCAAGAAGCTTCTTCAGCTCTGACTGGATGGTGGGAAATAGAAGGATTTACACTCCTTGCAGCCAGCTGGTCATTTGCATTCTTTTAGAGCAGGGGTCTTCAAACTTGGCCCTTTTATGACTCATGGAGTTCAACTCCCAGAATTCCTCAGCCAGCATGCCTGAGAGTCATTGAAGCCACCTGGAAATTTATCTGTGTTGTCACCAGAATAATGCAAATGGGTGTGGAGCCTTCTTGGAACTGTTGAAATGACAGTTCTTTGACTTTCTTTCTTTTTTCTTTGATTCATTCATACACATTGAATGCAGGCAGCAATTATCTGATTTTTCCCCCCTTTTTTAAAGAAGTAACAAGACTACCCACATAGAGTTTCCAATTTGAATTTAGAAATTGCTGTCACACTAAGGCAGGTTAGCTTGAGAGCAGTCAAGCAAAGAATACTGTGGCTGGATGGAATTTTGATCCTGGTTTTCTGCAGCCTCATATTCTATCTGCTTGACAAGATTGGCTTTTGTATTGAATTATAGTTGATTCCAGCTAAAATAAGATTCCTTGCTAGTGATCTATGCTATGGAGTTTTTAAAAAGTATTCTGGGAAAAAGAGTTTTCAAAAACTGCCACAGCTTTTTATTTTAAATTTTTGTGGGCAAGATTGTTGTCTTGCTTTTAAAAAATGAGATGTCTGGGGTTTTTTTCCAATAAAATGAAATGTTTTCCAATAAAATGAAATTGTAACAAATGCAATAATTCAGTATAGCAAGATGCAATAAAATCCATCTATGCAAAGTTTAAATCATAAGGCTTTGTGGATATTTGTTATATTATAATCCTAATATCAAGAGAATGTGCCCTTTTAACTGAAAATTATTGAGATTAGACTAGAAAGGGCTTAGTTGTTCCAAATATTGGAAGAACTTTCCAGGTGTTTCTCTAGATTCCATCATATATCTCTGATGGTATTTAAAGTTGGTTGCTGAATTAGAGTTATCTTCCAAAGGACACTTATCTATATAATGAAGATTTGTTTTAGTTGAATAGAGATTAACAATTCTTCCTCCACCATATTTGTAGACTTCTTTACAGTCATTTTCAGTTGCAAGCTCTTATGTGGTTTTAAATATATATTTATTTATTTGGTGTCTTCAAGCCAGTATTTACTCCTGGCAACTGATTGGGCAAGTATTTGCAGTTTTCTTGGAAAGATTTCAGAAGTAGCTTGCCATTGCCTGTTTCCTAGGACTGAGAGTAACTGACTGTCCAATGTCATCAAGGCTGGCTTCTGCCTAAGGCAGGTCTGTCATACTGCAGGCCCACAGGTTGAATGCATCATGCCAAAACCATGCCCACCCCAGCTCCGGCAATGGGGGAAAAGTCACGATACTTCACAACGTGTCATGTGATGTGGCGAGTTTGACACCCCTGGCCTAAGGCAAGACTACAACTCAGTGTTTCCCAGATTCTAGCTGGGTGTTTTAACCAGTATACCAATCTAGCTCTTCTAAATATTATATTTACTTTTGTGTTGTTTTGTAGCAGCATAGGGCTATGTAAGAATTCCATCATCTCATTTTCATATAAATTGGTATAATTTACATTATGCAAACTAATCCATCAATTGGAATAAAATGATAATAATACATAGGTAACAATACAAGTATAATTCAGGTTCCTCACTTTTATAAATGTTACAAGTTTGTAGAGTTGCAATTTTGATTTGTTCCAACGAATTCCATACACTTAGCTTACATTAAAAGAAATGCAAATAAAAATGTAATTTTATTTGTTTCTTTAATTTGTAGCATTAATCCAAATTAAAATTAAAAAAGAGGACAAGTAAAGCAAATATAAACCATAGTAGTAGGAATTCCTCAAGCACTAAAGAAATACACTTGAACTAAGCAAATAAATAAATGAATCTAGTTGAACCTTGGAATGTGCATTATTTGGGGAGAGTTCTTTTGTATATACAAGTATGAAGTATCAACAAACTTTATTCCCAAGCTCTAATTCAGTATTTTATTTGGACAGAATGGTAACGGTATTCTAGCAAATATAAAATTTGAACTCTGGTCATTAGTTTTCAAAGTAGTATTTGAGAATAGGAAGGAGAAGTTCATATTATGATGTTTAATGACTTTTTCAAATTTTAAGAAAAATCCTGGTTTTATTGCAGTTCATTTGCAAAGGAACTCAATAAACTGAGTAAACTGAGATGCAGTTGCCTGGAGTCACAATATAAAAGCAATGGTATACCACTCGAACGTTATATTCAGCTATCCATGAGCATTAAGAGAAGTTAGGTTGAGTAAGGAAAATTGCACATCAGAGCTATGCCAAGGTATGGTCCTAGGAGACACCAGAACTGATAGCAAATTCAAGGGATGATATGAAGTTCAAAATAAATGTTTTAAAAATCAATTGCACTGAAGTTGTTTTTATGATGGGAAGAAAAAGGAAACCCCAAGGAAATTCCTGGATATCTAATGAATACAGAACTAGAAGACACAGAAATGTCACTCTGCAGGGGGCAGTGAATTACAGGC
Source organism: Crotalus tigris (assembly GCF_016545835.1). NCBI lineage: Eukaryota > Metazoa > Chordata > Lepidosauria > Squamata > Viperidae > Crotalus > Crotalus tigris. Next base: position 472,104 of record NW_024100115.1, on the reverse strand, counting down.
ATACAAAAAAAAAAAAAATGTCATGTGGAGTCCACAGATGGCATTCCTGCAGCTGATCCATTTTGAAGATGGAAACATTTTTGGTCTGACCTATTTTCTCCACCAGAGCTCTCTGTCGGCCAATTTACAGTAATCCTCACAGGTTTTCTGGCAGGGATATGTTTTAGCAGTCTGCTAAGTATTTGCATGTATCACAGTTCTCTGGAAAGCAGCCCTTCAGAGAGTGAAGCACATTACTTTCTTTAACTGAATCAGCGAGGCTATACAATCCCATCCAGAGCATGATTCTTGCACAGAATCAAAATGGATCCTTGAGCCAAAGGATCTGGAAAAAGTCAGCAACACCAACAAGTGAAAGCTATTCCTACATGTTTACAATCACCCAACATAACTATCCTATTTCTAATGGGATGCAGAGAATTAATGGCACCCAAATTTCCATTTGATTTTCATTTACCTATTGAGCTTCTTTCTTCCTTTCAACACAATGATTCCAACATGGACCTAATTGGGCATAATGTAAACATTTTTGTGTTTTATGCTTCTTTTCTAACTTCTCTGCTCCTTTTTGCATGCCTGAAATATTTCACTGAGATAAGCAAATGTAATTTCAAGTCTGTTTTGATGGTTTCCAATACCTTTCACCGTAACTATTTCTTTGGCAAGGGAAATTAATGTCAAATTTTGCTTGACAAAGTAGCACCACATAGACCATGAAAAAAAAAATGTTGTTTGCAATCGTGGCCACATTTGCTTTCCTTTTTAAAAAAATGTTTGCACCTCTGATTATTATAGCACATTGGAGTTGCTGTCTGCTTATTTTCTCTTCGGTCTTTGAACTGGCATGTCATTACATTGACTTACTACTAATAATAGCTCATAATGGTTGTCAGTTTAGTTTGAGATGGTGCTGTTCGTTTGGATTAGCACATACCTCAGAGAGCCTGGCCATTTTCCACTGTACATTAGAAATAGATTTAGTGGCTATTCATCAGTAAATTCTCCTCTAACTTCAGTAATAGGGAGTCACTTGTGAGCAAGAAAATAGGTACAAATTTTTAAGAGGATCTTGAGGAAAACATTCTGAACACATTATGAAAGTTTATTTAAAATATGCAACTGGGGGTATATATTTGTGGGTGAAACACATAATCTTTCACATACATGTTTTTGGAATATTAATTCTAGCATTTCCAAAGTCTGGTTTGAATACTGTTATTATGATGAAAGGTGCAGCTGGAGAAGGAGTAGGGGAAATCTCAAAAATTACACTGTGGCTTCCCAGGGAGGAGGCAACAGATTCCAGAGAGAGGCTCAAAATAAGAGACTACATAGTCCTGAACTTGATGGGAGTGGAAGAGGTTCAGGGTAGCCACTATAGCTTAGAATCTCCCAGGGTGCATATCTATTAGGTTAGTAAGTTATAGCTTTAGTCTGGCAAGATTCTGTCTATTAGATGAAAGGCAATAAAAAATTAGACTCGGATGGATTTCATTGTGTTGTCTTTGGACTTAGGCTTGGGAGTTATGTATGTCATGCATGTTTCTCTAAAGAATGATGAGAATTTGAATTTGTTTTTATTAATTTGCTTTCCTTCCTAGCCCTAACCAGGCTAGGAAACCAGCCCAAACATGCTCCTGCAATTCATTAGCAAACAAGATATTGCTATTCAGGAAATAACCAATTAAATATATAACTAGGTTATTTTTGGTGTGTGTGTGTGTGTGTGTGTGAAGCAAAAAAGTGCTTCCATAGTGAAAGGATTTGCCAGTGATATCACTGTTGCCCAGTTGGGGGCTCCTTTCATGTCCCTGCAAAATTGCCAACTGAAGTAATATGCACTAATCTACTCATAGTCACCCGACTTTTGAATTGCTAGGCTAGCAGAATGCCGAAGATAAAGAGAAACAACAATTTCATAATTCAATGCTGATTTTAGTCATATAAGTAATATTAAAATCAAAATGTCTCCAAACATCAGTCAAGACTGTGAAAATAATTTAAACATTTTTAAAAATTATCCAAAATGAAGTTGAGACAGTGGCTTTTGTTTTTATGAGTTTGCACAAGAAGCCAAGAAAAGTATTGGAATATATACTTGATTTTTAAAATTTATTTATTATAAAGAAATGAATGCACAACAGTAATTCACATACACCACTTTTGCAGTAGTTTGCAGCACTGAGTTTCATGATACCAGAAGGAAATCATAAAATTAGAATTGTAATAGAGATAAGAGTAACTACCAGGGCTTTTTTTTGTCATAGAACGCCCAGAATGGAGTTCCAGCACCTTTTTTGGATGGAACCTTGTAGGGTAGGCAAGGCGGGTTGTATGATATGTGTGAGTTCTGGCACCTTTTTTTTTTTAACAAAAAAAGAACTGGTAACTACCAACAGAATTAGGGGGACTCGGGCATGAATATTCTGTTCATATACAGTTAAACTTTCTCATTCATCTTCCCAGAAGTCAACAAGTCAGGACATCAAAGGCATCTTGTACAAATTTAGTTGATTGTAAATCTATACTGGCTGCTGATTGTAATATCTATATTGATTGGGAAAATCTCTGTACAGTTTCTAGTTTGAATTTGTCTGTATTATGAATTCCCACAGTGCCTTTTTCCTGTATCTTAATGTTATACATTATTAAATAAGTGAATGATTTTCCACGAGTATTAATTGCTCCTTATTTTATCACCTTACACGTCTTGGTCTCAAACAATAGTTAATAAATTGTATTGATTATTAATTATACATTATTATGTTTTGTTATAGCCACCCAGAAGAGTATGCTAATTATAATAAATCCAATAGAATCACCTTTTCACTTTAACACTGGACTGTTTGTGCACAGAGTTCTAACCCTTAAAAATCTGTGTTAAATGACTCAGCTGAGGGGTAGAAGGGAAGTTAGATAAGAGGTTCCTATTTTTGCCAGTGCTATCTGACTGGGTATGTTTTATGTACTTCATAGGTCCCTGAAACAATAATAGTTCTTCTGGAGATGGGGACTTGGACCAATTCAATAGATACATATTTTTATACCACTCCTTTGTCGGATTTGGGATTTATATGATCACGTGAAGCTGTTTGGCTGTTCTGGGCTGTGAAATCCAACTCAATTGGACTACTTCAGGGACCAGGGAAGCTGTGCTTCCAAGGTTTAGGAAGCCATTTTCCAAGGGAGTGGGGATAGGATTAGCTCAGTTCACGTGAGAGTCAGCAACATCCTTGGGCCTGTACTCTGTGCCTAATTCAATGAAGGATTCTTATAGACTGTTTGGAAATCACTGGTTCAAGTTTAGTTGTCTTTTTCTTTTTTCTTTATTTTTAGGGGGAATCTGGTGCCTCAAAGAGGTTTCTCTTTAAGTTAAGCAAAAGGGCAGCCAAGTTGGGGTACAGTGGAGCATCTCATGTCTGGTTTCCCTCACTCATTTTCTTCTGATTTAAAGAAAACAGCAACATGTTTTTTTCTTTCTTCTTTGATATGAGATTGCTGTAGCAATATTACATTACACAGTTCTCATTTTGCCACATTTTTATTTTAGCAGTTAGTTGAAGAACTAGGGATATTTGCTCAATCTTAGTATAGAAAGATCTTCTTTGGGGTCCTCTAATATGTATTTTTTGTTTTGTTTTGTATTCCTATTAGAATGGCTGCTTGCTTTTTGTCATACTTGGATTATTTTTCCAAATTATTGTGCCAGCTAGACTCCTTCTGGCACGTAAGAATTTCATTCTGTGCAACCTGCATTTTTATCTGTTGGCTTGACTATCCTAATAGAGTAAAGTTATACAAGCACAGCCAAGAGTTGGAGAGCAAATCAGGTAACATATAACCCTTCCAGAAGCACTGTATATTTTTTTTATGCCTTCATATGTTCCACTGCTGGTCTTTCTTAAAATGATATCAGACTAAGAGCAGGAGGTTTTTTATTTATTTAACCAGCATTTTATCAAGTCAAATATTTGCATTTCCTGCCAACTGTATGAGTTGATTTCCTTCTCTTTTGGGACTCGGGAGAGAGATAAACATTTACAAGTCTTCACTTCTTACAGCTTTTGGTTTGCCCTTGAATTCCTATCCTGAATTTCAGAGTAGATAACATAAAAAAAAAAAATCTGATGCTTTTTAACTTCCAGTATCTCTGGCCACCAAATATGTCTTTTAGGGACAGATGAGAGATACTATATAAAAAGTGTGAGAATCAGATGACAGCTGGAATAAACAAAATGTTACACAAATACTACATAAACAAACAAGAAAGAGCAAAAGAACCAGAGAAGAAATAAAGGTACAGACATGGTCGTTCTCATGCTAGTTATCTATACATCTTCATAACATAACTTGTCACTAAAATGATACTAAGCCTATTCATATGACTGATATTCTACCCAGTGACAGTTGGGTAACTCTAAAAGACACTTTCAATCACTGTGTGGGAATGGCAGGAATGACTGAGCAGATATAACAGAATTTAGAGATATGAATTTATCTTTTTTATTTTTTAAAAAGGGATATTACTGTGTTTAAATTTTTAAACAAGTAAATCCTAAAAATGTCCCTGACACACTGTTAAAGGTTTCCTAGATCCCCAATGCTAGGATAATCCTACAGAAAGGACAGCTGGGATTAATTACATTTTAATCCAGTGAGAGAGTTTAGCAAACTTCCTATGTTAAAGGCATTCTGCATAATTTATTAACAAAAATCATTTAAACTAGTTTTATAAGGTCTTTCAAGCTGTTCCATGAAGGACCATTTAGAGGGCTAGTAATTTGGGGTTTTTTTTTCCTCTTCGTTAATTTCACAATTTTCCCAAGGAGCTCTAAATTTTCACTCCTTGTATTTGTGAACAATAGATCATGATTATCCACAATTGCTCCGGGTATCAATTATTAAATATGTAAATGTGCATCAAAAGATAGGGGCATTGTATTTGAAACTGCTTATATATAATGCATTCATAGTATTTTTATACTACTTCTTATTTCAAGATTATGCATTATACCTCTATTTATTATTGGTATTCCCAAGCAGATTTAATACCAAGTAGAAGCCAACTCGGAACCAGTTAAAACAACCCATTAAAAAGACAGATGCTAAACACACACAAAGATATGTTTTTAAATCATGACAGTGTTGAGACTGTGCTTACATATTACTTGTCTACTGTGCATGCATAGATACTTGCACAACCACTCTCTTAATGTAAATATTCGCTGACCAGGAATATTACATAGGAGGTAAGCTAGCATGTTCAATTCATACATCTAAACTGTGTATGCAATTAATGTGACAAAATTTGTACCAAGAAAGCATATAATGGTTTTTCCCCCTGACTTGCCAGCTAATAGTTCTTTTAGCCATAATGAGATGCTGAGTGATATTGATACCAGTTTATAATCCAATGAATATAAAATAGAACCTTAAAAGTAGAGTCTGGCCTATTTCACATTTAGGTAATTGTGCTGCCCCCCCCCTCTCTCTCTCTCACACACACACACACACACACGTAACTGTGGTTTAGTGAGTTTATTAATATTCCCCAGCAATTCCCTTCACCAAAACCCAGAACTGTCTCAATTAAGTCCAGACATGAGCAGACCAATGCTAGACCACAGAGCAATGGCCAAAGAGTCCACATAGCACTTGAAAATTTCTCAAACAAAATAAATCCTCTAGACAAACTTAAATCCACCAAGCAAATTTAAATCCACACACATAAGGCAAGAAAAGCCCAGAGTTTCCAAGGCATGATTCAATTTGAAACATAGTATCAAACCAAAGTGAGGCAAGAATCATGACGATCAGAAAACACACTGCTAAAAAAACAAACATATTCCCAGCAATTCCTCCTTCTGTCTTCTATGCTAAATAGCCAGCTTCTGGCCAGCAGCCCATCAAGAAGGGTGAGGCTTTCTCCTCTTGAGTAGTCTAGCTGGACTTCTCTGCTCCTGCCTTTTCTCTGCCCTACATGTTCTTGGATCAGATGCAGAAGGAAGTTCCTCCTCCTCTTTGCTGTCTGTTGCAACTGCATGCTTTCCCCAGCTGGAGCCTCAGCCAAATCCCTTCCAGGCAGCTGTTCAGAGCCATCAATTAATCCAGCTTCTAATGTGCCAGGAACCAGTTCATCCTCCCCTGAGCTGACATCTAGAGAGGTATCTGGGGAATCATCAGGGGAGTCATCACAGTAATACAGAATTTTTCTTGGAATTTTGAAGAACTCAGAGACCATATTTCTAATCCACATTCAGTTCACTGACTGGCTTTGAATCAATCTTTCCCAATGGAGCCTCTTTCACAACCATTCTTACTATATACTTCTGCCTGCCCCAAGGAGATATAGCAAATAAAAGATTAAATAATTCACCCATTCATTTTTAAAAGTGGCATGAGAGAAATAAAATATAAATGCTAATATGCAAATGTATCAAGGCAAAAATTGCCAGAACTTTGGGGCATTGAAAAACAAAGTTCTGGCAAATATTTTAGTCCTGATAGGCAGATCAGGTCAGTTTCTTTGGGGAATTGTCATGGTTATGTTATTCTGTATAACCTGTATAAGCACCTGTATAACAGGCAAAAAATGGTTCCCTGAGGTATGTCAGTGTTGAAGACGAAAATGAAGAATGATCATCTGATTGGCACTGAATAATCTTCAACAAGAAGCAAAACATTTTAGTTGCTCTTTATGTGGCTCATTTTCTGAGAGAAGGGTCAGTAATCAGTGTTTAGGTAAAAAAAAAAATCCAATTCAGTAATATTTCAATAGTCCTTGGCATATTCTCTTCATGGGAAGAAAAAGCATTGGTGGCTTAGAATTTGTAAAGTAACAGGAACAAACCTTTATCATGGCCTACAGGCCAAAAAAAAAAATATTCTAAGGCACACAAAAATCATTCAAAGAATTTGTGTTTTACTGGGTATGTACTTTTTAAAAGCAAGGGTGTTAATTTAATCAAAATATGATGAGTATGCTGGATATGAATAGATGTCAATTTCTAATCTCTATGAATGTCACAGTGATCTTCCTTGGCTTTTCTTTTTTTCCTGCCTATGGCTCTCTTATGCAAGATAAGCCCTTTATTATTAATAGACTTACAAACTCAGAAATTTAATATCCATAGCTGTATAACTGCCACACCTGTCATTTCTAATCAACTGCATGGCTGTAACTAAAACATTTAGATATGTTTGGGTACCAGATGCTGAGACCTCTAGGCACTCTCCTAGTTGCCAAGTAAGAACATCAAATTTTCATGATTAAATATGGAGGTGATGCCAGACTGAAGTCATGAGGAAGCCTAGTCACTTGATGAAGTTGAAAGAGGGCTGAGGAAGAATTCCTTATTTTACACATACAATAGGAATGAAAAATATAAGAAGCAGGAAATAAAGGCCGACTTCTTCCTTTAGGAAGTAATCAGGCACACTCAGTAAATAAAGTCATATATTTTGGGCCAGAGATGTGAGGGGCTGAAGAGCACACAATGAAATTACACAATGAGATTTCAAAGAATTGAAAAAGGAAAAAAAAATAGTGACTAATGAGAGTAATAGATTTAATTGCTTCATTTTCATAATGTACTATTTGTTTTAAGAAACTATTTTTAAAATTGATTAAGTTTGCTGATTGAAAGATTGTATAGAAACATTGGGGATTTTAGTAACACTTTCTTTTATGGCAAGCCATCCTTCAACTTCCAAAATATTGTATTTTGCTGGAATTTTTTATCTGCATGGTACAGGAAAATTTACCAACAAATCACCAAAGAAGCTATACTAAGCTAAGCGTGTTGCAGCATCTGATTTAATATCTGTAGTGGTGTCACCAGCTAACTTCCAATACCTATATCTAAATACATATGCAAGTGACTGTGGGAATAAGTCACTTTGGGAAACAACTGATATGAAGAATTTAGCTCAGATGTATCATAGAGTATTTGTTTTAGATTGTGAATTTGAATTATTTTATTTTATTATTATTTATTTTATTTTAATCTGTTTATTTATTTATGAAAGAGAGATGCTATCTCTTCAGTATATCAGACCCCCCAAAAGCTTCCTTCCATGATGTTGCAACAAACTAATCATGGTTTTATTTTTGGAAACATCCACAAAATACTTAGTCCAAAAAACATATGAATAGACTTGACTTGTGACCATTTGTTTAATGACTGTTTGAAGTTATAATGGGGTTGGATAAAGCTACTTACAACCTTGGTCCTTGCACTTATGACCATTGCAGTGTCTCCAAGATAACATGGTCCACACTGGGGTGCTTGGCAACTGGCATGTATTTATAAAGATTACAGCATTCAGAGGTCAGGTGATTGCCCTTTGAAATCTTCCTTGGCAAGCAAAGTCAATGAGGGAAGGCAAATTCACTTAAACCAGGGGTGTCAAACTGCCAGCCCACAGGCTGGATGCATCACGCGGAAGCTGCACCCCCCCCCCATTGCCGGCAATGGGCAAAACCGCCCACCACATTGCACGATGTCACATGATGTCGTGAGTTTGACATGTCTGACTTAAACCATTTAAGTCAATTAACAACTGTGGTGATTCACTTAATGACTGCAGCAAAAAGTTGTGAAATTGGATGTGTCTCATTAAATGACAGCATCACTTAGCAACAGAAATTATGGTTCCAGTTGTGGCCCTAAATCGAGGACTACCTATAGGGAATCAAGGCAAGAGAGACACATCAGAATTGAATATCAATGGATACCTAAATAGTCATCATCATCATCATTATAGCCATTGTCTATACACTGCAGGATGAAGGCCTCTTCCACATGTTTCCAACCAATACGGTCCTGAGCTTTCTTTTGCCACTTGGGCCTGCAATACTTGCTTATGTCATCGATCCATCCTGTTTTAGGTCTCTTTCATGGACACTTTTTATCAAGTGGGATCCATTCTATTACTGCCTTGTTCCACCTGCCATCAGTTCTTCTTGGTACCTAAATAGTATTAGCAATAAATAAAAAGAGAGAAACCTCATAGAAAGTTTTTTCAAGAGAAAGGAAAGATAAAAATTTGTAAGGTTTAGATCAGTGGTTCTCAACCTTTCTAATGCCGCGACCCCATTATACAGTTCCCCATGTTGTGGTGACCCCCAACCACTTATACATCACCGGGTGCCAAGGGCGTGGCCAAAGAAAAGGGGGAAAAATGGCAGACAGCCTTGTTTGGCGACCCCTGTGAAATGGTCGTTCGACCCCAAATGGGGTCCCGACCCACAGGTTGAGAACCGCTGGTTTAGATGGTTTAGACATCTTTGGGATTACTTTTTGTTTCCTTCAGCTGTTTTAGTTAATATAAAAAGAAAAAAAAACAGTGAGTCTTGATTAGATTGAGACAAGATGCAGGTTGGTATTTATAATATCTAATGATTCTCCCTTGCCTATGTCAGGAAACTTTGAATACCACTTAGCTTATTTCTGTTATTTGTTAGATTTGTATCTCTTGTTTCCTCCAGAAGTTTAAAGTGGCATATATAGAACTATCTTTTACAGGTTTTTTTCTGCCCGTTATCATTCTTACAAAGTACTTCAGGCTGTAACTGAATTCTTTCAATCAGCTTCTGTGGCTGAGAATAGGCTTAGATTTTTCCTCCATTCCTGATCTAATGTTTCAGCCACTGCACCTCAAATATGGAAAATCAAATTGTTTTAATGGACAATTGTAAAGTAAAAACAGCAATAGAGTGTTGGTCTTCTGAGTTTTTTTTTAATCACGAAGCTGAGACAAATGAGCACTACTGAATAACAAAGAAAGCTTTAAGAATTTAATGTAATATTTCTTCATTCCTCATTCAGGGGCTCCCACAAAGAAGAGGGGAATCAAACTATTTTCCAAAGCACCAGAAAGCAAGATGAGAAACAATGGATGGAAACTAATCAAGGAGAGAAGCAATGTAGAAATAAAGAGAAATTTCTTAACAATGCAAACAATTAACCAATAGAACAGCTTGGCTTCAGAAGTGGGTCCTCCATCACTGGAGGCTTTTAAGAAGAGACTAGACAGCCACTTGTCTGGAATGGTATAGGGTCTCCTGCTTGAGCAGGGGGTTGGACTCGAGACCTCCAAAGTCCCTTCCAATTCTGTTATTCTTTTTTTAATTTATGTTTTTAAAGAGAAAGAGGAGGTGGGTAGCCAGTGGTGAGGGCGACTGATTCAGTTACAATATCTATGAATTCAGAAAAATAGACCTAAAAGGCCAAGGTGAAGGCAGATCATTTTGGGAAGAATATTTCCATATGTTCACAAGAATTTCACATTGACTTGATGATGCTTAATCAGTTAATTAATCAAGACATTGAAACGGGATTTTAAAGATCCAAAAGACAGCATACACAGCATTCCCTATTGAGAATACATCAACATGACATCAGCTGATTGGTTATATAATGACATCAATCCCATTCTTTATGCATTTGCATCTTGATGTTTTACATAATGCATGAAAACAATAACAGCAACAGATCAGTCTCAGGTTCAGAGAAATGTTCTTTTCTTTAAGTCACTTCATTCTGAATTGTGCTTCTGCATTCTCAGTTGTGAGAATAATTCTTGCATTAGACAGATTGTCAACAAATACAAAATTACTTACAAAGGAGTAATGCAGATTTTTTGACAATTTCTGGGTATTTCCTTCCAAGCTGAACCTTTATTTCTTATTAATAGGAAGGTTGGAAATTCCAGGGATACTTGACTACCCAAATTTGGTTTTCTTTGGAAAGAAGTCAGGTAGCTGAGGTCAAATCACTCCCACATAGGCATTAGTCTCAGAGGAGTCCAAATCTAGTTAGCTGCTCAAAAGCCAAGAAAAATAATACTGTATCCAAAAGGTGTTAGGGGTAGAAATATGGGTGAAGTATAGGCAAGGATGAAGAAAACCAGGGAGGTATTTAGAGTTGAAAGACCTGGATACAGAGCATACGGTGGGCTGAATCAGTCTTCAATAAACCATTGAGCTTTTGTTGCACCCTTGGAAATAAAGGTTGGAATGTCTCAGTTAATGTTTTAGTGATTCTGATTTTTAGAAAATTAATTCTCCTTGCAGGCTAGAATTCTCCATCCGTCTTCCTTTACATGCCAATGGGAGTAAAGGCTGTGGATCAGGATTGGTTATTGATTCGCTGAATAGATAAATACAGAAGGATGAATCATCAAAGCAGGAAAAGGAGGAATCTTACATCTTCATCATCTGATTATCTTATATTGGTGGAAACAATCCATAGTAAACTTGACAGTAACATTTCGAAATATTTAGATTCCCTCAAATCCTATTCTCTTAATTCTTATCTAAAGTATAAAACATTTTCTAACAAAGCATCTGCTTCTTTTCGAGAACCTGAAAAAATCTGTTTTGTTGTTGTTGTTGTTGTTTTGGCTATTATGTACCAGAATACAAAATCAAGAAGAAGGTATAAGACAATAATTATATATTATTTGGTATATTTTAAACAAAATTAAGGGGGGATTGCTTGCAAATATTAAACATAATTAAGGGGGTGTTGCTTGAATATAAATATAAAATTAAATGAGAAATATCTGTATCCTGTTACATGCTATTCTCTGTGAGGTTTAATTATAGAGTTAGTTTATGTAGGGAGGAAGATGTTAAACAGTGTGAAACCTAAACTTGGCATTTTGCCTAAATTTTTCATAGCTTCAGAGTTAATAATGCAAGACTAATAAGTAAAGTAGAAAATTACAAAAGGCAGAAAGAAAAACCACACATAATGAATTTCTAAAAAAATGAGACTGACAGAAAAGTTGGAATAACAAATATATAATATATGGTTATTATTTTTGAAGCCAATTTTTTTCTCTTAATTTAGTAATATTACTGTATTCTTGTTACAGTAATTAATTTTCTCTTTGATATTCTTAGAGTAGTGTGGGGCCAATCTGATCCAATTCACGGATGGATCTTATTTGAAATGGGGAACAGATGTCATTTTATCTTAAGTCAGATTCTGAAGTACAGAGTGGGGGAGGGATGAAATACTGCCCTCCCATCAGCAAGCATGAGCGAAACATAAACCCTATATATGCATGCACATAACAGACATACAGACCAGCTACAATACCTTTATATCCCACAGTCACAGGGAATTCACAATGAGGAGAAAGGGAACACGGCAACATCCAAGTATCACCATAGGATCAGACAAGTCCTGAAGAGCCAACTCTTTATAAAACCCTAGTGAGACCACACCTGGAATACTGCAACCAATTTTGATCATCATATTACAAAAAAGATGTTGAGACCTTGGAAAAAGTTCAGAGAAGAGCAACTAAAATGATCAAAGGCCTGGAGACTAAAACATATGAAGAATGGCTGCAGAAATTGGGTTTGGTTAGTCTAAAGAAAAGAAGAAACAGGGGGGACATGATAGCAGTATTCCAGTATTTGAAGGGCTGCCACAAAGAAGAGGGCGGTCAAATTATTCTCCAAAGCACCAGAGGGCAGGACAAGAAACAATGGTTGGAAACTGATCAAAGAGAGAAGCAACCTGGAATTAAGGAAAAACTTCCTAACAGTAGGAGCAATTAACCAATGGAACAGCATGCCTTCAGAAATCATGGGCACTCCATCACTGGAGGTTTTTAAGAAGAGAATTGACAGTCACTTTTCTGAAATGGTATAGGTTCTCCTGCTTGAGCAGGTGGCTAGACTAGAAGATCTCCAATTTCCCTTCCAGCTCTATTGTATTCTAATTCTAAGATATGTAACAATTCAATAAAAGGACAGAAGTCATATTTCTACAATTTTCTTTTTTCTTCCATAATGCTTTTTCTTTTCTTGTTTTCTTTTTGACTTTTACTGTGTTCAAAAGATTTACTAAAAATCTTTACTGAAACTAACTCCATGGTACATATGCGTAGGATCATTGCCTTCATTCTGTATATACTGCAAGCTCACAAAAGGGTATATTCTGGATGTATAGTTCAAGGTAGAAAGCTTTTGCTTGTAATGCTGAATGACATTGCTGGGTTCTGAAGCTAATATTTGGGTTTGAGCTTAAAGTATTTGGACACATTTGTATAACAATTATGTGTGTCTGTGTGTGTCTGAGTTTTAATTCCTCAAGAGGCCAGTGGGTGGATGATTGCTAAAGCAATCTGTTTTGCCTGCTGGGCAAACATAACAAGGCACTGTGACAGTGATCCTAGCCAAATAGGTGGGTGGATGAGTTTCAACAACTTTGTTATGTTGGCCTGCTAAACGGTCAAAAGTCTATTGTGTTCAAAATGCTTTTAAAACAGCAAAATAATCCTCCCACCAACATTAGTTTCAGCAAGCTTTTGTTTTTAAAGAAAGAAGCTGTTTCAAACATTTAGCAGCATGAAAGGTGGGGTCTTATTCTGCAAGTATTTCATTGCAGCAGGAAGAATAAAATGCTGCTCCAATAATTCAGCCAAAATGGAAACAAATATTTAGACATGTTTGGAAAGTTTTAAAAACTATTCTCCATAAAAACAGATCTATTTGCATTCTTTGATTTCTCTTCAGATTGTATAAGTTTTTCCCTTTTACATAATTATATTCTGTGTGTGCGTGTGCGCTCAGGCAAATCTTGATTTTGGAATTCAAAGTGTTACAGAATTTTGGAAATAATCTCTGGTGTTCAGTGTGATGAAAGGAAAATAACATATTTTCCCTTGACAATCAGGTGGTGTCTTTATAAAGGCCTTTTGAAATGGCATAATCTGAAAACTTGGGGAATTTCACAGAAATTTTCATCAGGCAAAAAGCAAGAGTCTTGAAATTAGGCCAGATGTTTTAGTCATGTAATTCTTTTCTGGATTTCAGCCCTTCTCCCCTTTGGCCATAGTGATAGCCAAGAGTTCCTTCCAGATTATGGTTAAGATAGGCCCTGATTTCTCCTCCTACCCATTGCTTTCCCTTTTGAGGACAGGATTTTTAAAGACTAATAAAAAAAAAATCAAAAACAAAACAGCACTTTTATGGCTCTTCTAGTCATTTTGTAGAAGAGGAATTATTTTCAGTATCATACAATTATCCTGTCCTGTCCTGTCCTATTATCAGTGTGTCACCTATTAAAGCTATTCAAATCTTAAAATTATCAACAGATGGTCAGCATTTCACCATTCTGCTACTGAAGCCAGAGGAAAAGGGTATCCAGAGATCCAGCTTTCCATGTCAGGCTATCCAGCAGTTCAGGATGAAATGGTGAACAAAAGAGACAGAAGGGAATATGACTATTAGAAACACTCCAACCAGTTGGAATAGAAGCATAGGGGTTTTCCTGATGGAGAAATCAGTCTGTAAAAGGGATGAAATGATCCCCCATAGGTAGTGGTGTGATTCAGCCAGTTCACACAAATTCAGCAGAACCAGTAGCTAATTTTTTGTTGCCCAGGCCCAGAACAGACTTCCAGAAGTGGCATCCACACAGAGAACCAGTTGTTCACATATCTGAATCCCTCCACTGCCCATAGCTGTTTTCTGCCATCACGGGCCCCTTAAGAATATGGCAAATTCTGCCTTTTCTTTGTACATCATGTCAAACAACCAAGGACATACATATTTTGCAGCTACTAAAACTGTTGGACAAGCAGGCACGAAAACAGTCAGGAAAGTGATTGAAGCCTGGAAAGCAGGTCCCTTGTCAATCATTTGTTGTTCGTCCATCGATTTTGATGAAGACCTTGACATCTTGTGGGTCGTGGGCCATCAACGATGTGTCCGTAGGTGGCTAATAAGACCAATGTTAGCATGGAATGTTCTGCCACATACTGAACAAAGAAGTGTAGACACTGTTAATTCAGCATTTGCAGCTCTGGCTTTGCGGAGTGCTCGCTTTTCTTGTGCCAAGATTGTCCTTCTGTGCTCATATGTCTGGCAACCTGGTACACCAAGGTGCGCCATGTCGGTTGATCATGCGCCAGAAATTCCCAAGATATGGTGTTAATATCCAGGGACTTAAGAGAAGCTTTTAACGTATCTTTGTACCGCTTCTTTTGTCTCCCGTGTGATCGCTTTCCTTGAGATAGCTCACCATAGAAGAGCTGTTTAGGGATGCGATGATCTGGCATCCTTACAACATGGCCCGCCCAGCGCATCTGGGCTTTCATCAACAAAGTGTAAACTGATGATAGACCTGCTCTGGAGAGGACATCTGTGTCTGGTATCTTATCCTGCCACCGGATCCTCAGAATTCTACGAAGGCAAGTCATGTGGAAGTAGTTCAGTTGCCTAACATGCCTCCTGTACACTGTCCAGGTCTCACTAGCATACAATAGGGTAGTTAGCACTGCTGCCTAGTAAACTTTAAGCTTGGTAGCAAGACTTATTCCACGATGGTCCCACACGTTAGTCCGCAATCTGCCAAATGCAGAACTTGCCTTGGCAATTCTACAGTTGACCTCGATGTCAATTGTCACTGCACGGGAGAGGGTACTACCAAGATACGTAAATTGGTCCACTGCTTGCAGCTTTTGTCCCTTTACTGTGATGGTAGGCTCTTGATATTGGGCTTTTGGAGCTGGCTGGTACATCACTTCAGTTTTCTTCGTGTTGATGAAGAGGCCAATCAACAGGCATGGTGATTTACCACCAGTTTATCAAGTACTTAGGAGGTGAGGGCACAAACAACAGCCAATGACTTAATAACCAGGCATCAACACTCCAATCAATATCTAAAAAGCCATATACAACAGGCACCCTATAAACACCACACACAGAACAGCCCAAAGTATACATTCCGCTAGAGAGAGATTCCCTGAAAATGGGCTCCAGCATGTCTAAAAGCTCAGAAGACAAAATCTCTGGTCCCAGTGACAGACCCAGATTGAATCCTGCAACTTTATCCTGGGACACTTATATTTGCCTTTATTCATCAGATATTTTCCATTTGCACAAAACTGCAACTGAAGCAGAAAAGATCTAAACAATGCATTATGTAATATGGGGAAGATCATCTTAGTCTGTTGAAGGGTAAGACCACCAACTTCTTCACTCCAGTATTCTGGGCCACATAGTCACCAACTGGATACATTTGGGAAGTCACTTGCTTATAATGAGAAGCAATAGGAAGCAACAATTTCACTGTTACTTCCTGAAATCAGTATTTAAGGCATATCACCTACAATTCAAGACACAATAAACAGCAATCTGTATTAGTAGCCATTAATAGTCTGATGCATCAGGAACCTCTCCAGTCTCTTTTTTAAACGAATCAAATGGTGTCCTACTGCCACAACTGAGGGAAATGAATTCTATAACTGACCTATGAAGTTTATGAAAAAGTAGTTCCTTTTGGAAGTCTTGAATCTCCCTGTATTTAAGTTCAGTGAGTGACTTCTACTTCAAATGTAACAGAGGTAGAAAACTGCTCCATAACCACATTATCTATGCTTTGCTTTCCTATACTGTTATTATATCTTCCCTTTCCCACTTTTGTTTCAATTTAAAGAGCCCCAGATGCTGTAGTTCCTCAGGGTGAAGCTTCACCTCTTTCCTAACACATCTATTTACCCTTTCTGCACCTTTTCTAACTCTGATAAGACTCTTCTTTAAAGGCTGGTTCCACAACTGAATATACACTGAACACACGATTCCAACTTCTGTGTCACCATAGATTTGTGTAAAGCAGGGGTTCTCAACCTTTGCAACTTTAAGACTTGTGGACTTCAATTCCCAGAAATCCTGAGCCAGCTTTGCTGGCTGAGGAATTTTGGGAGTTGAAGTCCACAAGTTTTAAAGTTGCCAAGGTTGAGAACCCCTGGTAAAGGCATCCTAATATTGCTAATTCTATTTTTCTATCACTTTTCTGATAATTCCAATAGATTGCTTTTTTGAAAAGTGGTTAACTGAGTTGTCCTTAGGACTTCAAGATCTCTTCCCTGGTCAGTCAGTGTCAGCTTATGTCCCATTAGTTGACATTTGAATTGTATTATTCCAACTTGCATCACTTTGCAATAGTTTTCATTAAACTGTACTTATCACTTTAAAAGCCAGTTCATCTTGTTTGGATTGATGTTTTTGGAGGTCTTTATAATCTTGGGTTTTTTTTATCACTTCAAATGCCTTGGCATCATGAGCAAGTATGATTACCTCACTCCCTCACCCTTAGTCCAGATAATTTAAATGTAAGATAAAAGGCCTCAGCTTCAGGGCCATTCTCTGGAAAACCTTATTTTGCCTATCTTATCTCACCAATGTAAGGACTGCCATTTATTCCCTATCTCTCTGTCCTGTTTTTTAATCAGTTACTGATCCATGAAAGCACCTGTCTTGTTACCTCATGGCAGGTGAGATTACTTTACAGCACAGGTGTCAAACTCGCCGTGTCATGTGACATGTCGTGACGTATCGCAACTTTTTCGCATTGCCGAGCTGGGGTGGGCATGGCCTCCACATGATGCAATTGGCCTGTGGCCAGTTTGACACCCCTGCTTTAGAGCCTTTGATATGTATATGTATTGATACATGTTAAACATAAAGAAAATATATGTTGGCATAGCAACTTAAAGAATTCTAAAGATAACAGTGTGAACATGCCTTTCTATGTTATAAATTATCAACACTAGAATATATACCAGCAAAGAATATATAAACACCTATTTAATATTCTGGCCTAAATTACCAGCTCAAGGTAAAATTCATTGTATAAGATCTAGCCAAACAAAAACAGCAACAACACTCTAACAACTGCATGTTGGAATTTATATTTAAAATCACTAGAAATTATATGCCACCATCCCCACGTCCTTGAATAACACCAGGTTAAAAAGTATTCTAATATGTAAATGAAGGATGATTTAGCTGTCAATCTTTAGTTGTTGCTGTTTTTTTTTTTTTTTTACTTTCTGCCATAACAATAATTTATTCAGAGCTAAAGTAGAGAATGGCTGAACCACATGTAGTTCTCAGTTCTTCTAAATGTGTTTATATAAATGAAATCATCTCAATTAAGGCCATCAAGTTTAGGATAGGGAATTTTTTTCCTTCAGCCTCATCATTTATTTACCGTATATTCCGGCGTATAAGACGACTGGGCGTATAAGACGACCCCCAACTTTTCCAGTTAAAATATAGAGTTTGGGCTATACTCGCCATATAAGACTGCCCCTCTTCCATGAGGGAGGGGGAAAGGGAGCACAGTTTCTGAGTTCTCATTGGCCACCTGTAAGTCCAAATGAGTAGCTCAGGGTGTGTGCGTGCACGTGTAGGCATGCGTGTGACTCCCCGGGTCCCTTCCATTGCCCCCCCCAGTAGCAAGCTTTGGCTTGGAGCAAGCAGGCTGCACATGGGGATCTCCTCCTCTTAGTCTTCCACCCTGCGAATCCTCCGCAGCCTCTCCAAGCTGAGTGAGCAGAAAGCCTGCCTGTTTGTCAAAGGCTCTGCCTTGTCAATCACACACACACCTTGATGAAAATTGCCCTACCTGCAAAAGGACTTCTCAGCAGTTTTTTAAAGCAACACTACCAAGAATGAAATTGGAGACAGCCAGAATGTTTAGGGAAGAAGGAAAGGAAGCAGTTAATAAACCAAGTAAGAAAGGCATTCGCCCTTTGAAAACTTGCATTTCCACAAATGTGATAAGTTGCCCCCTTTTCAGGTAATGGGGGGGAGTAAATGCTTTCCTTTTAATTTGTTATTAAAACTCAGTGCACTACAGTACTTATAGATGGGAGCCAGATTGACCAGCCAGGATCTGTCATAAATAACACCACAAAGGCACCATGCAAGTTTATTTAGGCGGGGGGAGGGGGGGAACTGCTTGCATAAGCTCGGTGGAAGTCGACAGGCGAAAGGATTGTGTAGCTGTTTTCTGTCCCCACTCCATTCCTGCTTCGTAAATCCGAGAGGAATTTAGCTGACACCCCTCCCCTTCCAGACCCATAAGCTCCGCCTCCCCCAAGCTACTCTCACAGGCAGTGAGAGGTAAACGCTGAAAAGCCTGCATGAAGAAGCACTGAGAAGTGCCTCGAATGGATGCAGATGCTTAGGTTTGTTTTCATTATATAAAAAAAACCACCCTACAACTCTTTCCCCCCCTTCCCCATTACATGGGCCATCCCTTTCTACTTCCTTTGAATGAATTAATCAGGGGATGGCCACTACCAATCTGCAGTTCTGGAGGGGTGGGCAAGGAATTGGGATGCAAAAGGGAGGGAAGAAGAGAAGAGACGGTTTGCAATGTAGCATTATAGAATGGGGATTAAACCTCCAGGAAATCTTACTGTCACGACAGCCAGATAATGCCTATCGTACTCCCAGTATAGAGGCTGGAAAGAGATATCTTTAGTTGATCGGCTGGTTTTAATAATAACCCTAGGACTCTTTTTGAGTGAGAGAGAGAGGGGGGGGAGAGAAAACTTGCTGAGTAAATATTTTTCCAGCGTATAAGACGACCCCCGACTTTTGCGAAGATTTTAAGTGTTTAGAAAGTCGTCTTATACGCCGGAATATACGGTATTCATGTTTTCCTTTTTGATATTGCTCTTATAAATCTTGATACATCAAACCATTCAATATCACAATAGTCCAAATCTATGTCCCAACCACTGGTGCTGAAGAGGATGAAATTGACCAGTTCTATGAAGCTCTATAGCACCTTATAGAATTAACACCAAAAAATGATGTCCTTATCATCATGGGGGATTGGAATGCTAAGGTAAAAAGCCAAAAGATAACTGGAATAACAGGCAAGTTTGGCCTTGGAGTACAAAATGAAGCAGGGCACAGGCTGATAGAATTTTGTCAAGAGAATATGATGGTCATAACAAACACTCTTTTCCAACCCAAGAGACGGCTCTACACATGGACATCACCAGACGGTCAACATAGAAATCAGATTGACTATGTGCTCTGCAGCCAAAGATGGAGAAGCTCTATACAGTCAGTAAAAACAAGACCAGGAGCTGACTGTGGCTCAGATCATGAGCTTCTCGTTGCAAAATTTAGGCTTAAATTGAAAAAAGTAGGAAAAAGCACTAGGCCACTCAGGTATGAACTAAATCATATTCCTGATGAATATACAGTAGAGGTGACAAATAGATTTAAGGAATTAGATCTGAGAGACAGAGTGCCTGAAGAACTATGGATGGAAGTTCGCAACATTGTACAAGAGGTAGCAACTAAAACCATCCCAAAGAAAAAGAAATGCAAGAAAGCAAAATGGCTGTCTGAGGAAGCTTTGCAAATAGCTGAGGAAAGAAGGGAAGCGAAAGGCAAAGGAGAAAGAGAAAGATACACCCAATTGAATGCAGAATTCCAGAGAATAGCTAGGAGAGATAAGAACGCCTTCTTAAATGAACAGTGCAAAGAAATAGAAGAAAACAACAGAATAGGGAGGACCAGAGATCTCTTCAAGAAAATTGAAGATATGAAGGGAACGTTTCATGCAAAGATGGGCATGATAAAGGACCAAAATGGCAGGGACCTAACAGAGGCAGAAGAGATTAAGAAGAGATGGCAAAACTACACAGAAGAACTATACAAGAATGAGCTCAACGTCCCAGATAACCACAATGAGATGGTCACTGACCTTGAACCAGACATCCTAGAATGTGAAGTGAAATGGGCCTTAGAAAATCTGAGCAACAACAAAGCTAGTGGAGGTGACAGTATTCCAGCTGAGCTATTCAAAATCTTAAAAGACGATGCAGTAAAAGTGCTACACTCAATTTGCCAGCAAATTTGGAAAACTCAAAAGTGGCCACAGGATTGGAAAAGGTCAGTTTACATTCCAATTCCAAAGAAAGGCAATGCCAAAGAATGTTCAAACTATCGCACCATTGCACTCATTTCACATGCTAGTAAAGTTATGCTTAAAATCCTACAAGCTAGACTCCAGCAGTATGTGGATCGAGAACTACCAGAAGTACAGGCAGGATTTCGAAGAGGCCGAGGAACTAGAGATCAAATTGCCAACATACGCTGGATCATGGAGAAAGCTAGGGAGTTCCAGAAAAACATCTACTTCTGCTTCATTGACTATGCAAAAGCCTTTGATTGTGTGGATCACAACAAATTGTGGCAAGTTCTTAAAGAGATGGGAGTACCAGACCATCTCATTTGTCTCTTGAGAAACCTATATTCGGGTCAAGAAGCAACAGTGAGAACTGGACACGGAACCACTGATTGGTTCAAAATTGGAAAAGGAGTCCGGCAAGGCTGTATACTGTCGCCCTGCCTATTTAACTTATATGCAGAGCACATCATGAGAAAGGCAGGGCTAGATGAAACAAAAGTTGGAATTAAGATTGCCGGGAGAAATATCAACAACCTAAGATATGCAGATGATACCACTCTAATGGCAAAAAGTGAAGAGGAGCTAAAGAGCCTCTTGATGCGGGCGAAGAAGGAGAGTGCAAAAGTTGGCTTGAAACTCAACATTAAGAAAACCAAAATCATGGCATCCGGCCCTCTCAATTCCTGGCAAATAGATGGGGAAGAAATGGAGGTAGTGACAGATTTTATTTTTCTGGGCTCCAAGATCACCTCAGATGGGGACTGCAGCCAAGAAATTAAAAGATGCTTGTTCCTGGGGAGGAAAGCTATGGCAAATCTAGACAGCATACTAAAAAGCAGAGACATCACCCTGCCAACAAAAGTGCGTATAGTCCAGGCCATGGTTTTCCCAGTTGCAATGTATGGCTGTGAAAGTTGGACCATAAGAAAGGCTGAGCGCCAAAGAATTGAGGCCTTTGAACTATGGTGCTGGAGAAGACTCCTGCGAGTCCCTTGGACTGCAAGGCGTTCAAACCGGTCAGTCCTAGAAGAGATCAACCCCGACTGGTCTTTAGAAGGCCAGATCCTGAAGTTGAAACTCAAATACTTTGGCCACCTAATGAGAAGGAAGGACTCACTGGAGAAGGGCCTAATGCTGGGAAAGATTGAGGGCAATAGAAGAAGGGGACAGAGAATGAGATGGCTGGATGGAGTCACTGATGCAGTAGGTGTGAACTTAAATGGACTCCAGAAGATGGTGGAGGACAAGAGGACTTGGAGGAACGTTGTCCATGGGGTCGCGATGGGTCAGACACGACTTCGCAATTAACAACAGCAACAACAACTATTTCAATACAATGATGTTTATATAAGTAAAGATTATTGACATTCTGTTATTTAGATAGCTAAGAATATTGACAACAGAGAAGAGAAATATATTCTATCAATATCAATTACAATTTAGGAGTTGTGTATCATATGTTTTAGGTAATAATTTGGTGTAAATTTTACACACACACACACACACACACACACACACACATATACATACATATATATTCCATAATTCTTCCCATTATTTGTTCTGTCTCTGTGTCCTATCTAAATAAACCTTTATATATATATGCCTTTTGTATGAGTGTTTCAAATTTTGTAAGTAGAGCCCTCAGTGAACCACAACAGCACTATGGTTTTTCTTAAGCCCCATTCCATGATGAAATGGATCCAGCTCTTAGATTATATTCAGTTGATCACCCCTGTGAAAGGCTGCCCTTTTCTGTAAGCAACCCTTCAAATTTTTAGACATTTGTTAGAGACCCTGATCTAAGTCTCTCTGACAAATCGAATAAGATGTCCAACAATGAGAAAACATTCACAGTGGTGGCGCCTCAGTTTTGGAGATAAATAAATCAAGTCCACCATGTTACTTGGTGACATTGTTATGGTCTTTTTGATAGCAGATATATAAGCAGACCTTATAGCAATAGCACTTACACTTATAAATTGCTCCACAGTGCTTTACAATGTCAGCATATTGTCCGCAACAATCTGGCCCTCATTTTACTAACCTCCAAAGGATGGAACGTTGAATCAACCAGGAGCCAGTCAGGATCAAACCCCTGGCAATGGGCAGAGTTAGCCTGCAATGTTGCATTCTAACCACTGTGCCACCATGCTCCTAATTGTTAAATGATATATAAGATTCAAAGCTCTCAGCTTCATAAGATTTCATTTAAATCTGAAGTTGCTTTATTGTAAAGCTATGTGGTAGTTCAAACATGAAGGTAAATAGATTCTTGGAATTCAGGACTTTGCACACATAACACCTTTCTATCAGTCCTTAGAGCAACTAATAACAAAATAACAGAGTTGGAAGGGTCTTTGAAAGCTTTTAGTCCATTCCCTGCTCAGGCAGGAAACCTTATACTATTTTAGACATATGGCTGTCCAGTCTCTTCTTAAAAACCTCCAGCAATGGAGCACACAAAACTTTTGGAAGCAAGTCGATCCACTGATTAATTGTTCTAACTATCAGGAAATTTCTCTTTAGTTCTAGCTTACTTCTCATTTGATCAGTTTCCATTCATTGCTTTTTGTCCTGCCTTCAGGTGTTTTGGACAATAGCTTGACTCCCTCTTCTTTGTGGTAGCCCCTCAAATATTCAAAGACTGCTATCATGTCATTTCTAGTCCTTCTCTTTATTAAACTAGACATACCGAATTCCAGCAACTGTTATTTATATGTTTTAGCCTCTAGTCCCCTAATCATCTTTGTTGCTCTTCTCTGTACTCTTTCTAGAGTCTCAACATCTTTTTTATATCATGGTGACCAAAACTGGATGCAGTATTCCAAGTGTGGCCTTACCAAGGCATTGTAAATTGGTATTAACACTTCACATGATCTTGCTTCTATCCCTCTGTTAATGCAGCCTAGCATTATGTTGGCTTTTTTGGCAGCTGCAGCACACTGCTGGCTCATATTTAAGTGATTGTCCTTCATTGTCCTTGTTCGATCCCAAAGATATTAACCCAGGGGGAAACTGAATTTGGCTTATAGAGTACATCTGGGGTAGCAAAAAAAATTATATTGAAAAATTGGAAAAGTGACATTACTCCCGATGTTAATGAATGTTTTTTGGTAATGTCTGGGAAAAAGGCAATGTTTTCTATTAATCAAAAGATGAAGCAATATGTGAAGGTGAGGGTTTTATAGTATGGTAAAATATAGCATTTATTAGTAAAGTAGTGACTATTGCTAAGTTTACTATACAGTAGACGATAGATTTAGTGGGAGTTTTTAAGAATTGTTTCATTTAATGGGTAGTGGTAGTGTCTTTTGCTGTCTTTGTCCAATTTTTATATTTTGCAAAACAATAGAAAAATAAAAAAAATAATGAAAATACACTCTTTATACCCCTTTTTTTTCCTTTATAAGAATTACATACCTTCCAAAGTTCCTTTTTCCTCTGATTCTGAATCACTTGCAGCTCTACTGTATTGTTCTTTGTATGCTACTTTTAATTTTACAATTGGATATTTTCTTTCCTATTCACCTAATAACATTTATTCTTATTCATTGAGACTTTCTAAAAGAATGTTATAAAGTGAGGCAATGTTCAGAGGGCCTAAATAATCAAAGTCAGGATTTCAGTTCCATGACAACGTCTTGCTTCCATAAAGCTTCTTTTCTTGTTATGCCTTAGAGATACTTCAGCTGCTGTTGTAATATTCTGTTCTTGCTTTTCAGTGCCATTGTCAATGGTATTTCAGAAACAAAATGTTAGCTTTCCATTTCTATGACACACACACACACACACACACACACACACACACACACACTGTCCTTGCTATATTAGAGAAAAGTGGAGAAAAAATATTACGAAATTATTTGACATGCATGAACAAGACATTGACAAGTTCTGAAATGTAACTACTAGTAGCTGCTACATCCATCATACTCTTATACTTATGAGTCTATTTGATGTTTGCAGAATCTTCCTGCTATTTGTACCTCACACTGCAATTTATAATAATTCCTTCAAACAAATCTAATATCAACAGATGCTATGTATCATTGAATTTTGATTATGGGATTAAACTAAGAATAACCAGGCTTCTTGTCAGCTTCTTCCTGAGAAATTGCTTTATTGTAGGTAGAAGTTTAATGATTCTAGGTTTATGTTTAAAACATCATAAATCAAGTCCCTGAACAGATAGTCAAATTTATCCATTAGTACAACTTGCTAAATGTTTTCTCTTTAACTCAAGTTTCTTGCCTCGACACTGTTTTGGTTTAATAAGCCCTGAATTTTACAGGATACATGATTACTAACATAGAAATATTTCGGCAAAACTATGATTCCCCTATGTGCCAATATCATAATTTTTCAGTGAATTTGGTTGTAAGCAAAGTGATAATGTCATATATGTCTTTTAACTACTATGTCTTTGTGGCCATTTAATTCAGATATCTTATATGCACTACTGTCATGAAGATTTTTACAGTTACTGGTTTTGCCCTTGTAGTTTTAAAACATATATTGTCAAACAAAGCTGAGGGAAAAGAAATTGTCAACAAGGTGAGTCATCTTAAAACAGAACCTCTTATAATTTTTGACAATAAACATTGATGTGTATGTATGCACATGTATGCTTCATTGTGAAATATTTTAATTTAGGAAATATCTCTAATCTGAATACAGGATAATTAGGCTCTAAGATGCATTTCTGAATACTATACAAAATATCTATTACTGTACAGTAGTCCATGCATACAAACTGAAAGCCACGCTTGGCCCTTGAATGGAACTATACTCCAAAAAGCAGATGGGGTCAGGAAAAAAAATCAGTTCCCCAGTTCACTTTACTAATTATTACTTTATCAGAATTTTCCTTTTAAATAAATAATTTTCATGACATATTGTATGTGCCTTCATTTTATTCTGTTTTAATTTGATCACTACAAGTTATGCAAATCTATTCATCTACTTTCAGCCTTTTCTTTTAGAAAACTTGGGTTTTGCATAAGTGGAACACTGTATCTGCTACTGAAGTAATAAAATAAAATAATATTCCCAGAGCTGTGTCATTGTTTCCTGTAATCATTCCCAAATGGGGTGTTCTAACAAGACATCAATAAATCCATGTGAATGATATTCATAGACTTGCCATGGCTTATTCATCTTCAGTACAAGCTCATTATTTCTGTTAACAATTTGAAGCAATTTTGAGACACTCTATACACAAGGAAAATAGCTCAATACCATTTTGAAGATCTCCTCTGAAAATGGAACTCTTCCTAAGGCCATCACAACTTTTGCTGTTGCAAGACAGTTTTATATCTCAAACAATTTATTTCTCTTCTCTGAGTGATTTGCTGACATTCGCCCCTTCTCCTGATTTTCTATCAATCTGTCTATATATCATGTGTGTAAAAGAAAAAAAAGTATCAGAAAAGTTATAAATCTTTTGGATTAGATGGCAAAAGGATTACAAAGAAAGTACTTTGAGCCACTGTATTAGAAGGAGATTTACAAAGCAGTTATAGAGTATGTTTGCATGGAAAGCAATTCTTTAATTCAATAGGAGTTATTTTATAGATATGTAGCCAAAATAAATCTGATATTATCAAATGTTTCATTTAAATAGGCAGCATAGGAAGGTCAGCTTTCACATATCACTAAGAGTCACACTGCACAATATATTAGACCTGTGGATTTTATACAATGCATCTTGTGTTTATTGAAGTAACAAATGTGGGAGGTATCTGATTGGGGCAGGGCTGACAGCATATGAAAAAAGGCAGTTCAACCTTTTCTTTATATACTACAGTTGCTATAAAAAAGTCTACAGATCTCTTATTTGAAATTGAAATTTAGGTAGAGGATCATCTCAACATGGGAGAGGCACTGAAGAACTTCTTGATAGCAACCTGAAGAGGGAAAGTAGCATATGTTCTCATTTTTTATTTTTTATTTATTAAATTTATATACCACTCTTCTCACTATCGAGTGACTCTGGGCAGCTTATACTCATAGGTCCTGTTAGAGCTTAGCTACCTTCCCTATGTTACTTAGCAAAAGATGTTCTAAGTGTCAAATTTTGCAAAGATCTGCATTCATGGGCCAGATGTAAAATTCAAAGTGCTGGTTGTCACCCATAAAGTTATTTGTTATTTGAGGGATTGCCTTTCACCCATTGTATCAGACCATCCTGTAAGATCAGAGTCAATATGCTTTAAGTCCCTTCTATTAACTAGGGCCATCAAATCAAGGGAATAGGCTTTCTCTGTCATGACTTCTGCTCTATAGAAGAACATCTATCCAGATCTGACATTCTTTTAGATAATCCTTAAATACCCGTCTCTAATAAAGGAGAATATTTGTAGCTCAGTGTTGAAGTGAGAGGTCCTTGGTGCTCTCAGAGCTTGGTAGTTTTCTTGCAGATGTTTCATTACCCAAACTAGGTGACATCATCAGTGTGAGTGCTTAGTAAGTTGAAAATTTGGTAGGAGAATATTCTGCCTCATCTCTTCAGGAACCTAATGTTTGGCAACAGCTGCAGCTTTCAAGAAGCAGTAAACTTTAGCAACCAATTCTGCCATTAATGATCAGATTTGAAATTATACAAATTGGAAAGAATTTTACCCACACAATCTAAAAGAGAAAAGATGGGTTGGACAGAGACAGAAAACAAAGATGATTAGGGGACTGGAGGCTAAAAAATATAAGGAATGGTTGCTGGAATTGGGTATGTCTAGTTTAATGAAGAGAAAGATGGGGGGGGACATGATAGCAGTGTTCCAATATCTCAGCGGCTGCCACAAAGAAGAGGGAGTCAAGCTATTCTCCAAGGTGCCTGAAGGCAGGACAAGAAGCAACAGATCTGAACAGAAACTGATCAAGGAGAGAAGCAACTTAGAACTAAGGAGAAACTTCCTGACAGTTAGAACAATTAATCAGTGGAACAACCTGCCTCCAGAAGCAGTGAATGTTCCAACACTGGAAGTTTTTAAGAAGAGACTAGACAGCCATTTGTCCGAAATGGTATAGTGTTTCCTGCCTGAGCAGGGGGGTTGGACTCAGTGACCTCCAAGGTCCCGTCCAACTTTATTATTATTATTATTATTATGGATCATCGCACAGTCGGCCAGATGTTCAGACTGGATTTGGCATTTTGTCTACCTATCGTGTCCTTACCCAGGACCTGGGATAGGCAGATGTGGATGTTTGATGGTATTACAGATATCGTCGCAGGATGGAAGCAGTTCCTAGTAAGGCCGCCTTTTGCAATTGACTAATAGCGAATTTGTCAATGCCAATGGTGTTCAAGTGGTGATCCAGTTGTTTTGGGATTGCACCCAAGGCGCCTATGACTATTGGTACTACCCTTGCTTGCTTTTGTCACAGTCTTTCTATTTCTATTTGTAGGTCTTTGTATTTTGTTATCTTCTCCAGTTCTTTCTCGTCTATTCTGCTGTCTCCAGGCACTGCCACGTTCACTATCCAGACTTTTTTGTCTATTATTATTATTATTATTATTATTATTATTATTATTATTATTATTATTATTATTATTATTATTATTATTATCATTCAGATCCAAGTACAGTGATATTAGAATATAGAACCATAAGATATCATATGATATTATTGCATTATCAATTCTATTGTAAAATAGAATTGTAGTACTTGAATTTTTTTTGAGGGGGGGCTTTAAGCTCATTCTCTTAAACATAATTTTGCTGTCATTGTGCTTCACATGTAAGCATCTTGAGAACAGCTTGCCAGGAGACCTTTGAAAGAAATGTTTGTGAAAAGCTGGAGACAAAGTATTTATGATCACCATGATATTCACAACCACAATGGCACATTGTTGCAGCTACTACATAAATATGAAGATATTGGCTCTGAGAAGATAATTTCAAATCTTTCAATTGATTGATTGCGTGCAATCAAATCGTTTTTTGAGCAGGATAAGATGGAGAAATAAAGGATCCATATCCATTGTTCTGATATTTGAAGGAAGTCCAAGTATGGAGCTTACTTTTTGAAAAAAAGAAGAAATATAATTTCTTCCACACTGGCAGGTTATTCCACAATAAATATATGCAATATATATGCTATATATATGCTCCCTTCATCCTTCTGCCTTGTATCCAGCAGTGGGATTCAGCTGGTTCGCACCCCTTCGGCAGAACCGATAACTAATTTTTTTGTTGCCCAGGCCCAGAATGGACTTCCGGAAGCAGCATCCCCACAGAGAACCAGTTGTTCACATATTTGAATCCCACCATTGCTTGTATCACTAAAGTTCTGTTCAAGAAATCTAAAGCAATGGATGAATCTTAATAATATGGTTACCTTCTGCAATACAGCATCAGCAGGATATTTTGAATTTTCTCCAATAATACATCTTTAGCAGCTGACAGTAGGAGCAAACACTAATATTTTTCTTTGCTACTAAGGGCTTTTGTCTCCTGGGCTAGATTTCTGACTTCTACAAAATCAGCTATTATTTCCAGCTGGTGACATCCACAGTACCACTAACTGCCCTTCATAAAAAGCAAAAATAGCTTGCATTGTTTCATTGATAGGATTAAATCAGATTTATTTTTGAAATCCACAGATGACCTTTAGCATTTGGCATCTGATGGTGGTTGATTAGCATTTCGGAATGGCTGAAGAGACAAAACAACTCAAGTAATTAGACATCTAAACGAGAAAAAAAGCTTACTTGGCAGAACTCCAGAGTCCATATATTAATGTAAATAGCCATTGCAGCAACTTTCTTTATTGCTTCTTCTCAGGAGAGGCAAAAATACAAATAACAAAGATGCACCAACTGTTCACAACTGTGTATGATCTTGTATAGCCAGGAAACTAATGCAGAAAATCTGTTATTCCAGCATGAGCTCTAGTATGTATTTAACTTCTAAACCATAACCACTTTTTATTTCCATGTAATTTATGTCAGCTAATGACTGATAAAAAAAGATTAATAGGTTATAGTTGTGGAGTGCTTCACATTGCAAATAACATTATTATACCAGCACAGATAATGGCATTTGAGCAGAAAGTAGGTTAACATCAGTGATGAGTTAGAAAAGATTGTTTAGTACTTTAAACATTACTTATATTACTACGTATATTATATACTCTTATGTATTTGAATTTTGCAATTTAGGGATTAGCTTATCACTCTATTTTTTGTCATTGTCATTTTTATAACATTTCAGCAAAGTTTTTTGTGCTATGTTCCCATATAAACCTGTATTAAAATTTGCTTTATTTAGGGCATATTGAATATGTTTTAGATTTGTCCTGTGCACAAATAAAAGAAGTTAATTAAGACCTATGGAACTTTTACAGTTATCAAGACTCTTGTTTGCTGCCATGCCATTAGGAAATCTATCATTCAGGATAGGCAATAAAGTCATGAACATCTATGTAAATAGGAGACTTTCCACTTTTATTCGTCTGCATCACTACAGAGGGTACCTATAGCCAGAATTATAGAGTTTCCTTCAAAATGCATGTTTGTAAACCTATGCCATATATAGCCAAAAACTGCATTTAGGATGTACAAACCAATCCTGATTTTCATTTTAATCAGGCAAGCATCCGGATGCTTTACATCAGAGCTTACAATGATTGTCTATTTCCTAAAGAATCTATCATGGTTTACTCAAAGGTTACACTCAGTAGTACCAGCCACAATTCTATTAAAGGCTGTGAACAAAAGAAGTTGTCCCATAAACAGATCATTGTGTTTTAGTTTAATCACTTGGTCTTACAAGTCTAACATTTTAGATAGAGGTTACTGTAAATTCAGATGATTTTCTTCTAGAAATAGCAACAGCACTAGCAATCAGATTTAGACTTATATACCACTTCACAGTGATTTACTGTCCTCTCTAAGAGGTTTACAGAGTCAGCATATTGCCCCCGACAATCTGGGTCCTCATTTTATTGACCTTGGAAGGATGGAAGGCTGAGTCAACCTTGAGCCAGTGAGACTCAAACTGCCAAACTGCTGGCAGTCATCAGTCAGCAGAATTAGCCGGCAGTACTGCATTCTAACCACTGTGCCAACACGGCTCTAACCAGTATCATTTCAGCTGGTAAAAAGCAACCCTATTTTCTTACAATTCCCAATAATGGAAAATATTATAATCATTTGTATGCAAAAAAATTAATTATTTATTTATTAAATTTATATGCTGCCCATCTCACTAAGAGGCACCTCTAGGTGGCTTACAACCAAGTAAAAATAAGATAAAACTAATATTAAAATAATAAATATTAACATTATAGTTAAGTTAAAATTAACAGAAATGGTACAGAAGGGAGCATGATGTACATAGGGTAGAGGTGGTCTTGGAGTCTTATCTCAGTCCATTAACTACTCTGGTTTCTCTTCAGATCATATAAATCTTTCACCTTTTAACTATCTCCAATATGACATCCCCTCCCATTGGGGCCCCAGGCCAATTGGTAGAGCCAGGTTTTCAAGCCCTTTAGAAAGGCCAAAAGAGTGGGTGCAGTTCTTACCTCGGGGGCATGAGGTTCCAGAGGGTGGAAGCCATAGCAGAAAAGGCTCTTCTCCGGGACCCTGCCTGCCAAAATTCTGTGATCAACTGGTTTGCAGGAGGTGGACTAGTTCAATCCCATTAGAATGAAATGATTCCTCAGTAAGTTACCATAGTCAGTTCAACATGGGGGTATTTATGAATGCTGGTGGTAGGATGGGTGTATAGCCCCATCCCTCTTTACATATTTGTGTTGGTTACATTGTATTTGTCATAAATATACAGAAAGCACTGGTCCTGAGGTACAATCAACAGCTTCATTTTGGGGGCAGGAAATCTGGTGATGTACTTACCCTATATTTATTCTTAGACTTTTGCTCTCCTACCTATGGCACATAACTTGAACTGTCTTGATTTTCTCCCCCTAATTCATTGTAGCTAACTGAATAGGCAAGTAATTCTAAATGGGAAAAGCATCTCCCATTCGTAGCAGGTCAATGAATTCAGTCCAATCAAAACAGAGTTTTTAACAGAAAATAATTTGGATAGAAAAAGTGCAGAGAAGAGCAACTAAGATAATTAAGGGCCTGGAGACTAAAACATATGAACAGTGGCAGGCAGTGGTGGGATTCAAATATGTGAAAAACTGATTCTCTGTGTGGATGCTGCTTCCAGAAGTCCATTCTGGGCCTGAGCAACAAAACATTAGCTACCAGTTCTGCCGAAGTGGTGCGAACCAGCTGAATCCCCCAGTGGTTGCAGGAACTGGATATGGCTAGTCTAGAGAAAAGGAGTAGTTGTGATATGACAACAGTGTTTCAATATTTGAGGGGCTGCCACAAAGAAGAGGGGATCAACTTATTTTCCAAAGCATCAGAAGGCAAGACGAGAAACAATGGATGAAATCTACAGTAATCAAGGAGAGAAGCAATCTAGAATTAAGAAGAAACTTCCTAGTAGTGAGAACAATTAACTAGTGCAACACCTTGCCTTCAGAAGTTGTGGGTGCTTCATCACTGGAGGTTTTTAAGAAGAGACTGGACAGCCTCTTGTCTGAAATGATATAGGGTCTCCTGCTTGAGCAGGGGGTTGGACTAGAAGACCTCCAAGAGCCCTTCCAACTCTATTCTGTATGAGTATGAATTATAAGCTTAATAGTTCTAATAACTTGCCTGCCATTATGACTTTTTATGATTGTAGCACTCTTTAAAGAAAAGATACATGCATTAGCTTGGATGATGTCAAGTCATCTGGAAGCTTACTTGGAAATTCACTTGGTGCTGCCAAAGTGGTATGAACTGGATGAATCCCACCAGTGTATGAGATGCCCTGCCTTTTCTTTCTATTTGTTTCTTTTTGTTCTTCCTTTTTCTGTTTAATTAAATTTATAAAGATAAACAAATATTTTTCAATAAAGATAACACTTTTTCATGCTTTCTTCTGTTCCTCCAGTAGGAAGCCCCAAATTCAATTCTGGATAAAACTCAGTAGGATTATTAAGGGCCTTTAGTAACAATTACTTCTGAGACATGATCTTGGAACTCAAAAAAGTATGCCATGTGGCTGTTATAATGTAACTCCTTGTTTAATCCATTATTTTATTTCCCATCTTGTAGAACTTTCCTTGAGATAAAGCTGCACCAAGTTGTCATATTTTTTAAAGAA
The DNA here is from genome assembly GCF_016545835.1 of Crotalus tigris. Taxonomy (NCBI): domain Eukaryota; kingdom Metazoa; phylum Chordata; class Lepidosauria; order Squamata; family Viperidae; genus Crotalus; species Crotalus tigris. The sequence goes on along the minus strand of NW_024100115.1, from coordinate 439,181 downwards.
ACAACTTGATGGCTATTAACATTCTGAGTAGTTATAACACCAAGTTCATTGGCCAGACTCACAGTGGGATTAGGCATCTGGTGAAAATGGGAACACGGACAGGGCAGATGGGACAAGGATCATTACTGTAGATTTTGGCATAAAATGTTCATTTCCAAAACTATATTTTTTCTTGAATGACTAGAAATGACCAGCTGGGAAAGGACAGATGGGGTGATAGGGAGTACATCTGCCAAATAGTTAGGAAACAATAAAAGTGACTCTTTTAAATAGGCTACATGAAAGTTTTAAACAAGAATCGTTAGCAGAACTGGAGAATTTGAACATGGTGCTGCTAGAAAGTTGTTTTGCCAAAATGGGGAAAATAATAGAAGAACAAAGTTGCAGAGTTCTAATATTCCCCAATGGTCCAATATAGCATGTGCCAGCATGTAACTCAGAATGCATAGGAGACAACAGCAATATATTACTTCCTAGAAAATAATACTCTCCTGCTTATTGTCAGGTGCAGCAGTGTGCCACCTAGGAACCAAGGAGATTCAAAGGCCAGCCAAACATAGCTGGGTAAGCAAGATTAATTTCTGTGCTGAAGATTCAGAAACAAAACAATGTCACAGGGAACAGATCTAGTTACAAGATGGCAAAGTCAGATCTGTGATTAAACAAAAAATCTGTGGGTTTTGGCAACACAACAGTCAAAAGTTACAGGTTTAAGTGCCACAGTTAGTTTTCCTAAAAATCCAGATGCAGTTAAATAGCTGAAATCCTATAGGAGTTGGTCATCCTCAATGTCTGTGCCTCAGATGCTTTCACCTCTTGCAGTTTCACTCCTGATAATTTCTTAGGACCTGGAAGGGAGTAGAAACAGTGTACTGTTCCTATTCATGAACATATTGTTCTGTTCTGCTTTTGTATTTGTTCCACAACCTCTTCATCTGTTCATTCTCATAATGTCATAATAAGCTCATAATGTCATAATACTAAACATGGTTCAGTACTAACAGTACCGATAGTATAATTCTAACTGTATGATAGAATTAATTCTGAAGTCTCTTGTAAACACATATGATCACATCTTCTCAAGTCAAAAAAGAAGCTAATTTGAATTCAGTGGGATTTGCAGTGTAAATGAATATAGGATTGCAGAGATTGAAGATCAGTTGGCAAAACAACTATGGCACTTTGATTTTCTTCTTCTAAATTAAAATACTGCTGAAAAGAATATCAATATAGCACTGATGGTTGAGTGAAAAAGAATCTTTAATGGCATTTTTAAATTTCTTTCCTATGTCGAGGAGAAGATATACAAATATATACTGCTAGCAGAGTAAAATGTCTCCACATGGTTGGAAACACAGGAAGGTATACAAATTTGTTTTCAGAAATTAAAGCAATTGCTATGTAAATAATTTACAGTTCCAGACTCCCTGTTTCTCAGAAGAAAGGCCTATTTCTCTCTGATGAATGGTAAGGCTGTGAAGAAAAAAAAAAGTCTTGAAAGCCTTTGCCTTAATGTTCACATAGCTATATTGGTTTCAAACAGAAATTACTTAAGAGGTGTGATGGCTCAGTGGCTTAATGATGCTGAAGATGGTCTCTGCTCCAGTGGTTCGAGTCCCTGCACTGCATGGTAGGGTGAGCTCCCATTACTTGGCTCAGCTTCTGCCGACAGAGCAATTTGAAAGCATGTTTTATGCAAGTAGATAAATAGATACCACCTCAGTGAACAGATGACCCAGTGCTTAGTAGGGCAATTGGAATCCTGCTAGCATTGAGTCTTCCCAGTTGCCCATTTGCAAGGTGGCTTTGGTAGAGGGAGAAGGGCCTTCGATGACCCAGTAGAAAAGCTGTTTATCTTTCTTTCTGGCTTGCCCTCCTGTGGCGCACCATGGGAAGTATGCAAGCATGTATCTAATAAAGCTGGTAGACAAGCGGGCAAACTACTACTCTGCATTAGCATTGTACTCCTGGCAAATGTAACAATGCCATATGCTAAATGAATAAATAAATAAATAAGAAATTACTTCACTCGCTAGAATTCTTGTATATTTCTGCTTTTATTTTAATAAAATTTACAAAGGAAAATATCATGAGATTCATGCCTAGGAAAAGTCATATTAAATTCAGATAGCTTGCAAAGGTCTGATAAAAGTCTTTAAAATGGCCAGAACCACCCTTCACCCTCTATACCTTATATAGGTGACATTGATTCCAATGTGATTACCTACTTATGTAGTCTTTAAACAGCCTTCCATAAACTGTTTTCAAGATGTGCTAGAAGCAACACTCTCAAAATTGTAGCTGACAAAATCTTGAGGGGACTGGCCATAGTAGAGAAAACCACTTAAAAGCATGGTGGTAAGTAAACAACAGTCATTATGGTTGATTATTATTATTTTTAGAAATTGATCTTGTTCTTTATTATAGAATAAGGGAACTTTTGTAAAGAAGACATGTTGTCCATGAATGGAAACAAATAATAAAACCATTGTATAGCTTTCAGGAAATTTAAAGCTGATCTAGCTTTCATAACTGTATAAACTTTTTTTTCAGTAAACAGTTTAAAATGTTAATTGTATAAAATTATATAGTGTATTTTGAGGGCTGTGGACATAGATACACTAGAAAGCAAGCAACAGCTCTAAAATAAATTATTCCAAAATTAGATTTGTTTCACTGATACAAAAAATTGATTGAAAGGGATTCAATAAGTAAACTTTAGCATTAATTATGATTAATACTTTAAATGTCTTCTTTTCAAACAAAGTCATATAATATTTTAAACAGTGTATGGCAAGATACCAAAAAACCTGAGAAAATGCAAAAATACAGTAATGCAATTTGTCACTAAAGAATTGTTTGTTGGATTAAAATATTTGTATAGCTGTCCTATTATATAAAATAACTCTGGGTGCCTTGAGCAGATAAGCAAAGAACTATGCAAAAAATTAAAAACTAAAAACTCTCTCATACCACCTAGGGCTGTAACAGTCATCACAAAACTACAATAGTGAGCTCCTTTTATTCCTTATCCAAGTCTCAAGGAAAGTCAGGTGTTAATGATTTTCTGAAAGGCAAAGAAGATAGGAAGACTCTAACTTAAAGGGGAGGTTGTTCTAAGAGATAGGTGCAGTTACAGAAAAGGTTCATTTCCTAAGTCCCATCACATAACAACATTTAAGGGAGGGGATCTGGAGCAAACCTACCTTTTCCAATTTAGTGGGATGGGTAAATGTCCTCAAGGAGAGTCAATTCCATAGATAACATGGCTCCATGTCATAGAGAGTTTAAAGGTGAAAAACAACACCTTGAGTTGCACCCAGAAAGAAATTGGGAACTAGTGCAATTCACACAATAATAGTGTAACGTAGGCAAACTGTGGGGTGCCCAGAACTGTATGTACCACTATATTCTGGACCAGTAGAAGTTTCTGGTGGTCTCTATGGGCACACCATGTATAATACATTGCAATAGTTCAGACAGGAATTGTTCGAAACAATCTAGGAATTGCACAATTTGTACATAAGATGAATTTGTGCAAAGCCAACACTATTTGGAGGAGTGCTACCCCATCAAGAGTTAAATATAATAATTCTCCAAACCCCAAACCCAGTACCAATCTAGAACCATTCTCAAAGCCATAAAAATAAAATAGCTGAATATCTATAAACAAAAACAGTAATGAAAAAAGTTTATCTGAAATAAATTGAGTATCCCAATTCAGGCATCTAACTGTGTATTATGGACTGGAATTCTGCAAAGTAGAAGCAATTACTGTTTCTAAAACCCAGAGTTTAAATGATCCTGAATGTGAGCCAATGGGCAGATCTCCACCAAAAATCTTCCTCATTCTATACTGGTTCAAATAATGGAATTGCTTAAAAATATTAGTTGAAGCATTTTAATAGCTACTAGGGTTCTGAGCCTCAGGAGATATTACAATTCTGCTTTTGGCTTCCTGCCTGATCACTTTATCCAGGCCATATGATAATTGACTCAAAGGCATTTCCTGCTGTGCCTCTCTGCTTAATTAGGTTAGTTCCCTTTAAAGATTTGTGATCTAACTCTATGGTTGTTAAATTAGAGACAGGTGCATGGAGAAAGTTTGAGTACCTGTGAGCATATGAGACTAGCAAAATGTTATATATGCATACACTGATAATATAACTTGAAAGCATGCAGATTCATAAGGAGCTCATATGACGTAGCCCAGCTGCTAGGATAATTGTGCTCCTTAAAGACTCTGTTTGCCATTGTACAACAATACCAGCATGTCATAAATGCAAGACAGATAAATTGTTGGGGAATTTTATTAGCATCACCTAGAAAGTCATATGATAAATTCAACACAAGTTAATTTTGCTTTAATGGCATTTATTTTTGCACAGGACTACAAATCAGCCAACACTTCCAAATGGAAGGTACAGTTTAATTTGAAGTGTTCGTTATGGTCTGACACTAGTTATGCAGGTGATTTCAGAAGTGTTATTTATATAAACATGTCTTGTAAGTCACCATGATGGGAGCCTGAATAGAGGAAGTCATAAAGGCTCATCCCTCTGCTTTATACCTTCTGTACCAAAATATCTCCCCCAGGAGATGTTCCAGACAAAGGTGCCATTTAGACAATCTTGTCAAATGAGATTTACTGATCATATGATTCCATAAATGGCTCCTGCAATTTGAGTGTTATTTTATGCCAGCACCTTTGTATCCATGGAAGTGGAAATGCTGTTTCAAGCGGCCAATTTGGTTTGACTTATGTAATATATACACCAGCAATCTGAATCTAAAGAAATGGTTTGTGCTGTTATTGGAAGTGTTAATAGTCCTCAGATTAATATATTTAAGAGACTTTTATGTAAGCCATCAGTTTCAAACTCCCCACTTTCAGTGAAAAGAGTTCCCTCTTCTCTGGTACATTGTCAGGTTCTGAGAAAAAGACATTCTCCACCCTAAGGTACACTGAGATATTTTGGATCTAATCTGACATTAGTTCTCTTGCTGAAATTCTTGTACCACTATTTTTTCATCTTAATAAATCCTTTTTAAAAAAGCCCTCCTGTGAATTCATGTTTAGGTTAAAAATTGGCAGTCCAGCTTCCTGGTTGTCTTTGCCCCCCTGAATTCCTGAATTTTGATGCAATATCATGATTAAGTGATCCAAAAGCAGAAGTAATCAGCATTGGATGGTTAGAGGGCAACAAATGTTTGCTACCACAGTCTGTGCAGAAATAAAGGAAATTACTAGTAATATATTCTGTTTGACCTTTCTGGATAGGAGGAAGAGATGAGGTACACAGTGCATTCTAGTCAGCAGCAGCATTGATTGAATGGCAGCTCTCTATGCTCACTTGCTATTAAATCATGATCAGCAAGTGATTATGTGAGAGGTCTATGAAATCAGATCTGTGTCATGTGCCTATCTCAATTTCTAAATAAGACTAAAAATGGTTAAAATAAGTGGATCAATCTTGGATATGTTTTTAATTGAATTCAGAAGGGTGGAGAGATAGAAAGATTGATCATATGGAGAAGAATATGACCTAACTTGGGTGATGTCCATGGTAGAAATGAACAAGAATAGACATGACTATACAATTAAAAGTCGTTAGCACAAGTCATATGCTTCTCATGCTTATAAAACAAGAGACAGGACTTCAATTGTGCCTACCATCTTGACTGTTTTCGCTTTGTGCCTAAGACAATTTTCCAAGCTGATATGCAAGACATTGCAATCAATGGCTTTTAAAAAGCCAGATTCCATTTACTTGTTATTTTTTTCTGTTTTTTATGACCTTGTAATCCCTTTATTCAGTGTGGAGTTGGGGCGGCTGAATGGAGCTGAGCGTTTACTGGCCAGGTGCCCTTCCTGATGCCTACGTGGAGTTTGCAGAAGATATTTTCTCTTTTCACCCTGATATAGAAAGATCTGTCATTGCCTAGGATTGAACTTTCAAACTTTCGAGTGGGAGGCAAGTGTCTTTACCTCTAGACCACCACACTACTCTCTGTTTACCTTGTTAATGATTGGGTTATATTATTCTAATGCAAATAATAAATGTTCACCTTTAGCAAAAAAATAAGGGAAAAAATTACAAGGAAAAAGAGTGCATGGTGTTTTTAGAAGGTTCATAAATAAAAAAGATGCATAATATGCATTAATTCTAGCAACATTTTGCTAAGACTTTGTAGTAACACTTTTTCCAGTGACCTATTAAAACAACAGCTGACCATGGATTGAATGTTTACTTATCAAATGTTATGACATTTTGCTGTAATTTAGAATTGTGATTAGCGGGGGTAAGAATAAAAACTCACAAACTACATGGAAGAGGAGGCGTTGTTGTTGTTGTTTTACTTTTAGAAAACCAAGCAAGTAAACCAGAGAGAATTCTTTCATCTCTTACCCTGCTGTAGCTTAAGAAAACCAAAAGGATCAAGTAGGATGAAAATTAAAACGTCTTCTGACAAGCAGAACCATCAGGGTTTATTTCAGTAGAGATAAGTACAATGGAAAATTGAAAATGACCATGCCAATTCTTAGAGCTGAAAACAGAGGGAAAGGGTTTGATCAGATATTATTGATTCAGAGAAAATTGAATTCCAGTCAGATGATAAAATATTATATTGGGCCTTCATGACAAATATGTTCATTTAATATTTACTTCACAGCATGTATCTCTCTCTCTCTCTCTCTCTCTCTCTCTCTCTCTCTCTCTCTCTCTCTCTCTCTCTCTCTCTCTCTCTCTCCCTCTCCCTCTCCCTCTCCCTCTCTCCCTCCCTCCCTCCCTCTCCACCCACAACACTGCCAATTTATTGTTCTGGTCACACAAAGCAGCATTTATTGGAAACCGCAGATACCTCTGAGGTGGAGCACAAGATAATCTTAAAAACAAAATGAAGAGAGCTATCATATTAAGAAGATAAATGCACCTAAAAAATCCAAGAAAATAAGGAAGAAAGAAAGGTCAGTTAAAAGTTTCTTAATAAAGATACTTCTTTATGAATGACAAAAGGACCAGAGTGAAAGGGTGACTACTGAGAAAGCCATACTATAAGTTCTGCCCCCTTGATCACTCAGGGCCTGAATGCTCATAGACAAGTGTGCAGGGGGTGGGTACATTCTCCTGGAACAAATCCAGGAGAACCCAAGATAATCTACACCTTTGGGGCAGAGGATAATAGAATAAAATAATAACAGAGTTGGAAGGGGCCTTGGAGGTCTTCTAGTCCAACCCCCTGCTCAGGCAGAAAATCCTATATTACTTCAGATAAAGTGGTTGTCCAATCACTTCTTAAAAGCCTCCAAGTTCTGAAGGTAAGTTGTTCCACTGATTAATTGTTCTAACTGTCAAAAAATATCTCCTTAGTTCTAGGTTGTTTCTATCCTTGAATAGTTTCCATCCGTTACTTCTTGTCCTGTCTTCGGGTGCTTTGGAGAATAACTTGACTCCCTCTTCTTTGTGGCAGCCCCTTAGATATTGGAACACTGCTATCATTTCACCCCAACATTTCAACAGGCCCTAGGAAGCAACATCTATACTGTCATGTCATTCAAAATTTGGTACTATCCTGAAGATATATAATGATACTATTCAAGATTCATAAAAACAAATCTCCCATTATGAGCTGACAATTGCATCTTTTTCAAGGATATCTTTGGAAATTAAGAATCCTTTCTCAGGTTCTCTTTTCAATGGGAGGGAAAAGGAAGCTACACACATACATACAGAGAGAGAGAGAGAGAAATGTTGAAGAACAGAAAATTGTATAAAATCTTTGATGAAACATCAGCTATTAGCTGGCTTCCTTAGGTATCCCTTATTCTTCCTTTTGTATCATTAAAATGATCCTATATGTTGATTATGCCAAAAGGTCAATGCTAAGTAGCTTAGGAAGGGAGGAGCTAAACTGAATAAATGGCAAGTCCAACTAAATAGTAATAATAGTAGTAGTATTTCTATTATCTCTAGGAAGAATGCAAAAACTATAAGTCACAAGCATCTCTTGTTTTCTCCTGAGATCCTGCAATGTGGAGACGTAAAAAACCTGTGCCCTTTTTGTAATTATTTCCAACTCAATAAAAACGTTGGAACAAAATTATATACAGTGGGTCAGGACTCTGTCTACCATAACTTTGTAAAACTGAACAAAATAGGATTCTGTTAGCCTAAGTTCAGATATGGTTAAGTGAAGATGCAGTGGTTTTGGATGGATTCTCTATAAGATGGTATAAATCTTTTATGGATTTTTTTGATGCCAAAACTTGTCAATTGTATGATAAAATACTTGATAAGGGAATATTATCAGAGGCATTTAATCCGGTTTATATTACAAAAATGCCAAAATCAGATAAAGATCATACCCAATGTGCTCATTATCATCTAATCTCATTGATTATGTCAACACAAAGTTCTTAGCAGCAGTGCTAGCAAATAGATAACAGAAGTGTTACCGTTCATTATTTTGAATGATCAAGCAGGGTTTATTAAACTAGGCAAACAGCAGACATATTGGGTTAATTGGGTTAATTGTAGAATAGTAGGTGTAGTTATAGAGTTGAAGAAAAATAATGACCAATATATCATTAGATCCTGAAAAAGCATTTGGCCAAATATATAGACATTATATGTTTGCTGTATAAAACAGATTTGGATTTCTCTTGAAAGTCATAAAATGGAGCAAAATGTTATATGAATTTCCCACATCCAAAGAAAGGTTAATGGCTTGTTTTTTGCTGCCTTGCCATTACTTAAAGGAACTAGCTAAGGATATCCAGTCTCACCCTTGTTTTTTTTTATATTTGTGTGGAACTCTTGGCTTATGGAACTCTTAGACAACATAGGGCAATTTATAGAGTAGCACCTAATTCAGATGGACATAAACTGGTTTTATTTGCAGATGACATTCTTCTGTTTATTTTTATATCTTCCATTACTCTTCTAGTGTTGATGCAAATGATAGATGCCTTTAGTAAAATAGGATATTCTATCAACTGGTCCAAATTGGAATTGATGCCAATAGGTGAAACTATGATTATTTATCCATTTAAGAAATATCAATTCCAAACAAATAGTCCTCCATTTACGACTGATAGTTTAACAACCATTCAAAGTTATAATGGCTCAGACAGGGTGCTTTGTACTCTATAAAGCATTTCTGGCCATTGTAAAATGTTGTGCCCCTCCCACAGTCACATGATCAGAAGCTGGGTTGTTGCAATCTGTTCGCATTTACGATTGGTTGTAAGCTCCATATCATCATGTGATCACTATTTTCAATCTTTTCTGTGATTTTACTGGACAATATCCTACAATGTTTTAACCTGTTTGTATTTATTTTTTTCAACCCTATATTCCCACCAATTGTTCATTACTGGCAGATGATTTTTATAGATGTTCCAGGAATCATTTTGGCAACTGTATTATGTCATTGTTCATAATTAGTTTGTGCAATCTTCTTGCACAAACTGAGTATATGGTTTACTGTTTCTTCTGCCTGCTTGAGCAATCTGCTCTTTGAAACATTTGACAATTTTTTAGATCTGCCTGGATTCCATTAGTTCAAATATCTTGTTCTTAAGCAGCCAATATCAAGCCTTCAGTTTCTTTTTTTAAATATTTAAGATCTTCATTCATACAACTTTGCAGAAGAAACATGGCATGTGGAGATATATATGTGTGGAAGGTCCTATAATAAGGTTTGCCTAAGGCCAGACTCTGAATTAAAGCAAAGAAGATTTGATTCTTGATTCACAGCTTGAAAATTTAAACATGTGGGTGTTTTCTCTGTATATTATTTTTTTCTTAGCATTCACTTAGGATACTGATTACATCTGCAACTCTCCCTCTCCCATTTCAGGGTATAATTAGTTATGCCTCACAGAGTTATGCCTCATAAAGCCATGTATTTATTTTAGAAAGGCAGAGGAACTATGTGAGGATGTAATTATCATCTTATCATATTCAATGCAATATCCTTTCATCTTTGAGTAATTTTGCTGATTAGAATTTCTCTGCAAACAGGCAGATCAGACAGATTTTGAGCTGCTTCAGGAATCACCAATATAATTAATTTGAAAATGGGGCTGTATACCAATGTGGGGTTTTATACACACGTATGAATTTGGTGTAAGACCAGAACAATGTAATAAAGAGAAGGAAGGAAGGAAGGAAGGAAGGAAGGAAGGAAGGAAGGAAGGAAGGAAGGAAGGAAGGAAGGAAGGAAGGAAAAAGAAAGAAAGAAAGAAAGAAAGAAAGAAAAGAAGGAGGGAGGGAGGGAGGGAGGGAGGGAGGGAGGGAGGGAGGGAGGAAGGAAGGAAGGAAGGAGGGAAGGAAAAGGAAAGATATCTTATATGTTTGAAACCTTTATAGGGCTTTTGAAAATCAGATGCTGTTTACTATAATAATAAAAAAATCCTTTATATATTCTGTTCACTGATAAATATATAAACTACCCCAACCACAGTGGACTTCTTATCGTTTCTTTTTAGCCCTAGAACAGGAATTTATAGCCAGAATGCATTAGGCATTTTTAGAGGGTTTTGTGATCCCAAATTTATTTTGCTGAGCTATCATTACTTCTTTTCTATGGCCGCAGGAAGAATTAAAATGGGATATGGATTAGCAATAATTAACATCTGAGATGCTGAGAGAAAGTGATAGGAAGTCACCAGAAAGTTCAGTTTGTTCCCAGATTGGATGTGGTCAACCCTACTATGCCAATGTTGAAAAGGCCTATCCCTGGATCAAAGATTAATAACCTAACCCAGCAGTCCCCAACCTTTTGGGCACCAGGTTTTTCCATGGACTGGAGGGGGCATGGTTTTGTGTGCTGCCTGCATCCCATGGATGGGCTTTGCTTGTTTGTGCAGACTGGTTGCTGGCATGCTGTGGCCCAGTACTGGCCCACGGACCAGAGGTTGGGGACCCCTGTCCTAAGCAATAACTATGAAAGACAATAACCCCTTAGAGCTTGGTTACATGACACTTCTACTGCAGCTAGCAATACTAAAAAACAATCCAAGACCACCAGTTCTGCATGTTTTCAGTTTCTTTCCCTTGGTTTCTACATCAGCAAAGTTTAAGATTCCCTGATGGCTTCTTATATCTCCCTCTTGGATGCAGAGAACTACCTGGTCATTATTAGCAATTAGGAGCTCTTTCTTCTTTTCCACCTAAGAAACCAATAAATGAATTGGATAGTCTTGGACATACAGTAGTTCTGCATGAATAATGTTCCCCAAGTTTCTGTGTGCCTCTCTCATTTATAGATCTTAATGATCTTCAATTTCATTCCCAGCACAGAACTATACTACATAGCAAGAAAAAAGTGAGGTTAAGCTCATTCCTAACACTTGAAGTAAGTCCCATTAATTTCAGTAACATTCTCTTCCGAGTGAACATGTGTAGCCTGACTGCCAAAAATCAAGCATTAATCGACTCTCAGCACTATGAAATAGCAATAATTGAAGGCTCAATTTTTCAATGGGAAAGCTCAGGCATTCAGTTGTAGCACGGTATATATAGTAAATGTGCATATATGCATAGATGCATATATTGGGAGTTACAATTAGGTTCTGGAAAACTTTTGCTAGAACTTGGAAGTGAAGGAAAGCATTTTTCTCCTCAGTTAAATGTATCGCCAAAACTAATTTCTCAAAAATGTTATGACTTTTTGGGTGAGATCCCAGAGGTCAGGCAAAGTTGTCATGTATCCCAGTTCAAACTCAGTGATCTTACACTGAGGCCTAGAACTCAAAGAAAAATAATCACGCAGGAAGATTTCCCCACACTGCAAGGTCTCACTGAATTTGTTGTTGGAAATTTATTTATTTATTTATTTAGCATAAAGTAATGGTACAACTAGCCAAGAGACTACAGTGTTAGTACAAAGTAGTTATTTGGCTACTGAAGAGTGCTAGTCCATTTAGTTCGTGCTCACACATTAACTTAGCTGCACCACAGGGGGTGAATTAGGTCTGTTTCAGGAAGATGACCAGCATCCTGAGGTGTCATCTGTAGTCTTCTTTCACTATTGATGTCACCTCGCAGTTGGGTGTCGTATCTGGACATGATTGTGTCTTTCCCTTTGAAGTTCTGCATCTAACACTTTCTTGTCCATTAAGGTGGGGAGGAATAAAATCTATTTCTGATCAGTCAAATTGAAGGGACTGCTTGAACACAGTGATGAGATACTTTCAGCTCAAAACACATTCTTTCCAGTGACCCTGTTTTGTAGGAAGGATAGCTTTTGAAAGAGGTCTGTCAAAAAGGCTCAAGCAAGCCATCTCCTCAAAGATGCTGCTTTATGAGTAAGGTGGTCTTTTTGCATCCAAAAGCAAAGTGAAGGGCTGCATTGCTTCTCTTTATCTGTCATGATCAGAGCTTGCAAAAAAGTAGATGAAGGGACACATCTACCAAGGCAAAGCACATCAGCTCTTTGCTTTGATTTGGAACTCTTTGTCAAGGTGAATCCAAGTCAACTCATAGAGGCCTATTTTTAAGCATTTTACATTCCTCCAAGACTTCTTCTTCCTCATAAACAATTTATCTTTTCAAAAGGACATAGCCTGGCTGGAAACCAGCTGAAACAAAAAACAGTCAACTATCTATACCTGATTTGGGGGGGGGGGGCATAGAAGTTTACTTGTGACTAAACCATATCAAATTCAGTATATTTATGTCTGAATAAGCATACTTAGGGATGTACAGTTAGACAATACTTGGAAACTTTGATCACTGCAAATTATTTCTTTCCACATGTCCTTTCCTCTTTAAATAAGGAGCCCTTCCCTGAACTTCAAAGCTGGCTGTACTGATAGCTATGCATTTTCTTTTTTCTTTCAATATTAATTATTTTCTACAGTTTCATGATTGCCAAGTGTTTCTTACAAATAAATTAGTAAAAAGAGAAAATTGACTGAAGGGACAATGCTCAATGACTTTGATAGTCACTTCTTTGAAATAAACTGTAAGTCAGTTTAAATCTTAATTCTTGATTTATTAGTAAAAACAACCTTCTTCAATACCACAACAAATAAATTAAATTAGTATTTCATTACATTATGCAAAGTATAACTAACATCTCTTATGTACTGAAAGGTGAAAGCTTCACCTTGTCATTCAAAAATTTTACCTGACTAAGCAAAACTCTGTGAATCTCATGAGAAAAATTTCAAATGTTGCCAAACATCCATGATTCCAGCTTCTTGGATAAGGCTTCCTTGATAAGAAAATATTCCCATTTAGATTTAAACTTTGATAAACAGTATGCAATGTTATATAATAACTGATAAATGCAAATTTTTGTTCTTTGCCAAGATGTACTTAGTCTTTTTCCATAATTATACTGCCAGTTTCAATCATGATTATTAGGGATATGTGGATAACATATCTTCAAAAAGCAAGCAAGCAAGATGGTGCTTTTGAACTTTTGTGCTGGAGAAGACTTCAGAAAATACGATGGACTGCTAAGAAAATAAGAAAATGGAAAATCAAACAAACCAACCCAGAATTTTTACTTAGGACACAAATGATCAAGCTCTAATTATAATACTGTGAATACATTATGCAAAGACATAGATCTCTGGAGAAGATTCTAATGTTGGGAAGGTGAAAGGAAAGGCAAGGCAAAGATGATGAGTAGTAAAGTAAATGGACTCAGTTATAATGGCATTAGATGCACTGTTGGAAGACCTGAAAGAAAAGGTTAGGAATGTTAACATGCCTCTTCATGTTAAGTATCCATTAGCTGTCATGGGTAGCTGCAGAGTTGCAAAACATTTTCTCAGTGTATGTCTTTCTCCTCTGTTTATTATTTTATTTTATTTCATTTTATTGTTTTGTTTTTTTTGTTTTATTTTATTTTAATTTTGTTTTATTTTATTATTTTATTTTTCATATACACAAGACACATGTATAAACATTTTTTTTTAACAACCCTGTAATCCCATGCAATAGGGTAGAGTCGGGGCAACTGAATGGAGCTCAGAGTTTACTGGCCGGATGCCTTTCCTGTCACCTATACAGAGCTCACAGCAGATATTTTCTCTTTGCATACACAGAGAGAAATATCTGCCGCTACCTAGGATCAAACTCACAGCCTCCTGATTGATGTAAGTAATAATAAAAAGCTATAAAAACGAATCCTATTTAAATTAATCAGAAACTGGCTGAAGCACCTCATTTTTGGCTGTTTCAGACATTCTTAATCTGCATTATCGCTTCATTTCATTATCATTTCAGTTAAATATTATAACCACATAAATGAATTTAAAATTATAAATTTAACATATGACAGTTGAACATTTTAGCTCCCTTACTTGCATAACCTCATACTAGCAAAGGAAGACATAACCCGGGATAATTTTAACATAATTCTATGCTATCGTTATGATATGGAGTCAAGCATTATTTCTATTTCTGGACTATTATTATTTACATCAATAAACCTCTTGAAAATTTGCAGGATCTGAAACTCTTTAGATAGAAACTAGGGTTGTTTTGATCTCTGTTTCTCCCTCCCCCCTCAAAATACAAATAAGCAGGGTTTTTATGTGTCATACAAGCCTCCAATGTAAATTAGGAATGGTAAATTAAAGTCTCTGAGGCTATATTATACCAGAATGAGATGCACTGCTTGTATTCTTGATTATGAAGAAATTATTGCAAAAGAAAAGACAATCTGTTTTCCAAGCTGCTTGAATTCCCTGCTGTCTTCAAACAAGAGTTTATGAAAAGGAAAAGATGCTGCTCATATTAACTTTTATTATTAACTTTTTTCCTCCATATGAAAGCATAAGGATATCTATATTTAATCCATAACTTTCTAATGTATGGTGTATTTAATGAAATGTTTAACAACTCCACTGTTAATAACATAATTTCCTCAGACACAATTTTGGCAATGATTGTATTTGTTTGTTGGTTTGCAGTTCTAAAAAATTCCTACCGTTGTCTTTCACACTTACAGTTATTTTCCTCAACCAATTAGTTGAATTCAATAGCTAAATAGATATAGATGACATAGATGTATATTATTTAACAAAAATACAAAGAATAGAGCCAATCAATAGAATGATTGCGATCTTGAACTTGGAGCAAGGCAATGCTGAGTTTATAATATTTATTCATTGTAATCAAATTACTCAGATCACACTGTTTACCAACTATTGAATGACTTATGCTTGTGAAAAAAATTAATAAAAAATACAAATTACTCAGATCAGTTCCATGCTTTTAAATACAAGCCAAAAAAAAAAAAAAAAAACAGTTCAATGGAAAAACAGGAACACTATGTTCTAACACACTAGAAAGTCACAAAACAATAAGTGGGATACTGTGGTAGCAAAACCCTTTTCTTGGCTCCCAGTATTTTTGAAAAAAGTCCTGGTTAAGTTCTGCCATTACAGTGCAAGTCTGAAATTCTTCTGGTAGCTCCTCCTAGCATGATATGAACTTCTACCCTGAATGATGGGACATATATACCTCTTATGGGCACACCTGACAGATTGTGATGTTTAAATCAACCACCATAAGAGTTTATAATCTTCACAGAAATGAGCAATAGCGATAGGAACATATTTAGGTGATACACTTATTATGCAGGAATGAAAGAAGTGATTTCCTCATTAGGGCTTTATATCTTCCAGCTACTACTTTACATCTTCCAGCCAGCTACTATTGAAACTATATAAAATATGTCCTTATTACTGCTCTACCAACACAACAATGGTTAGAAAACACTAGAAGACACAACAAAACACTAATGAAGAAATGCCCAGAGACTGATTGCTGAAATAGTCTGGATCTCAATATACCTCTTTATTTTCCAGTCTTACCTGCTCTCTGTATGTTACTATTCTTCACAAACATTTTGCTATATGTGAACATAAGTGTGATATTATTATTGTATATTTCTCATCTTTGCATTTAATCTTGTTTTAATCAACAAAATGCATTTTTTCTAAAATGAAGCTTCAGGATAAATCTTCCTCTACAGATGAAAAGAGACGGAAGAGAGCAAGTCAGAGAGGAGTTAAGCTTTGCAACCATTCTTGATTTGAAATTTGATCATTCCTGCCTGTTAAATCAGAGCCCCTTCTGCCAAATTGGTCTCATTCTTCAACCAGCAGAGTTCTGGCATAAATAATTGGCTCTTGAACCTGAAGGCTGGGAGAAAATGAGAGCTATTTCATGATCTCTTTATTCTTCCTGATTTCTGTAGCTGAGTGGAGATATACAGTAATTACGTTGAAAACCACTGAGCTAGATGGACAAATGATCTGACATATTCCTGATACTGGTAATATTTGTATTCCTGAGAATGTTCCTATTGCAGTAGTTCATTATGAAGAAGTAGAAGAGATGCATTCTAGTATTGCTGGAAATCCTCAGAATTAAAAAGAGTCACTGATCAGGCCTATTCTGACTGGCAGCAGGTTTGGGTCTTATTTCTTCTCTTCTTGTATGTCAGGATAGTTTCCTATAATCCCCTCCCTTGAAGTACTTATAAGTTCCACTTACTTCAGAAGCTTACTTCTTGGAAAATATTCCTATTCAAACAGAAGATATGAGAAGTTCAATTCATGTACAGAATCAAGCTTCTAAATTTTTTATTCTGACTTGCTGCCTACTGCAGTTCTGGAAGGAAAATTCAAGAGTCTCTTATAATGATTAATTATGCCATCACAGATCAAATGTAATGTACTCCTTAAGCTGCATTTTATTATGTTGCCTCTTTTATGGACATATTAGAAATATTGCATCTCTTTTAGTGGGACTTCTCAGGATATATAGATCCTGATATTCAGTATGAACCATACAACTTCACATTCTTGGCAATGGCCAAAGTCTCCCTGTCTCTTTTGGATGTCTAACAGATTCAGGCTCTGTTCACATGATCAACTATATTGTCTTCAACATCATCTCCTTTTTCATAATGACTCTATGCTATCACAACTGAATAGTAATACTTTGCATTTGGATGGTGTTTTCAAAGATCAAAACTCTTCATATACATCATCTACTAATAACCTACAAGGTTGCTGTAAACAAACAATGTTTTTATACCCAATAAAGACGATAATATATTTTCTATTTCAAATAAAAAATCTTTATTATCATCAAAGACCAGCTTACACATTCTATTTTCATTAGTTTGGATTACTGTAATGTGGTCTACCTCTGAAAAATTTGACTAATTTGGAATGCCAGAACTACAGCATGAATTGGAGATGATTATTGGGAATACATGACTCCTTTATTTTAATAACTTAGAAAAACCTTTGGAAAGTCTTCAAGTTAAAAAGCTGATATGATCTATAACAATCAGAATGCTATGCAGACTACCATCCCTTAAACTCTCAGAGAGAAAAAAACGAGAGAGATACAAATGTTGCATTACATCATACAGCAGGGATGTCAAACATCATACGAAGGCCGCACCTACTCCAGCTCTGGCAATGCAAAAAAAGTCACAATATGTCACGTCATGTCACGTGACGTGGAAAGTTTGACACCCATGTCATACAGTACATCCATGTAGGAGATTTCACATGACTTCCACCTTTTTTATATTTTTCTCTGCTTTTCAGAAAGAATATCTCCTGTGGTCAATACAACTATTGCTATATATATAGAACTTGAACTAAATTGTTGGAATAAACTCAACTCCCCCTTCCAAGTGTGCTTAATTTTCAGTCTCTTCAGATCTCACAACTGAGTGTAGGTTTGGTGGAAGAGAGAGAGAGAGAGAGAGAGAGAGAGAGAGAGAGAGAGAGAGAGAGAGAGAGAGAGAGAGAGAGAGAGAGAGAGAGAGGGAGGGAGGGAGAGAGAGAGAGAGAGAGAGAGAGGGAGAGAGATCTTGCCTAATGGTTGCACTAGTTCTTGGCCTACCAACACCTTGTCCCACTTCCTGCCAGTATGAGGCCAAAATGTATGGTAAATGAGTTTTGACTGCCAAGTTAAAAAAAGAGTTTTGGTTTGTGACTATTTTCATGTTGTTTTAAATAATGCATCATGATATTTGATGTTGTATTCAAATCTATTAATTTGAGGCAGTGAGGCAGAAAAGCAGTGTAAAAATCCCATAAATAATATTCAGAGAGGAGAGCTGAAATTGGAGACAATGACTTGCTTTGGGCCATCTAGCAAATTCATGCTGAAAGCAAGTTATGCACCAGCAATACCCAGATACATAGCTTTTTCTTTATTATAAAATTAATACTTGCAGACTACTTTCTGTTAAATAATGAATGAAAGATTCAGGAAACAGCCTTTTTCCAGGACTCACTGAGATTGGGCTTCCAGCTGAGTTCAGAGATGAGAACTCATTTCAGAAAGTATCACATGTTTCAAATACTTTTGTTCAATTCAGTTAATTCCTAATGATTCTAGCCAAACTTTAGAGTGTCTTGACTCTGATTTGCTAAGAGTTCAGAGTTACTCTGTATAGAGGGAATTCATGACACACAAACACATACATGCGCAGGCACACACATGCACACACACGACTGACACATTCACTGCCACCATTAGTGTGGTTTCTCAGTCATTGAAGTTTGCTACTTTATTTCATTTTTCTGACAGTGATGCTTCACATTTGCTTTGATGGTACTTCTTCATTAATGATGCTCAGAGAACATAGCTATCTTGTTAGATCTCACATTTCCTTTCATCTACCATCAAAATAAAGGAAGAAAAGGTATCTGGCATATATTCTGAAAGGCAGATTAGGCTAACTTTCATGCTTAGTTTGCCAACAGAAATCCTCAGAGTGGTTGTTGATTTCTTTTGTAAACAATTTCAATATTAAAATATCAATATTAAACTGTTAATATTAATAGGAACATATTAATATTAGTGAGTGCCATTTTTAAAGTATTAAAAATTTCAACAAGATACAAACTGATACAAAGTAATGCAAAGTAAAGAAGAAAAAAATGCAAAAAAAGCAAAAAGTACAAGAAAAGAAAAAAAAGTTTGAAGAAGAAAAACAAAGAAAAAAGAAATGAAGAAGTAGCTTCCAATATTATTCACAATACTTTCAAGTACAAATATATTTCAACCTCTCTCTCTCTAATGTTACATCATTTTGCTCTTCTTTCTATCATCTATTCTCTCTAATCATCAAAATTATAAATCACAAGTTCCTTTTTTATTTTTATGTAAAAAAAAAGTCTATAAGAGACAGAATGCTTCTTGATCATGGCTGACACAGTCAAAGAAACCATCGGATTGCCAGGAAAAATGTCATCCAGAATTTAAAACATCACTGCCTGGATGAAATACTAGTAGCAAAAACCTTTAAGAATAACTATTGTGAAATATTTCTGTTTCATAAATATTGAATAAAACATAATCACTCTTAGAATATTATTCAATTGTAATTCAGTGACACCCAGCTGGTGAAATAGAAGTATTAATTAATATATCATGTTTTAATCAGTAAGAGATTTGACACTGAATTGTATCTAAAATAGGTTGAACATCTCCTATACAGACCATTACATCTCTTCTCTGTTATAGCTATGCCTGCTAATGGGGAAACAAATTCAGTAATTAAAGGAATAAGGGCATGTTTCTAACCTTTTCAAAATCCAATCCAATTTAAAACTGACCAGTAACATATCCTTAATCCTTAGAGCAATATAGTGGGTACCTTTGCATTTAGAGGTGGTTTTTTTTGGGGGGGGGGGAGAGTTATTTTTTGGTAAGAATGTGTGGATATTATGACTCTTTGTACTAAAACTGGGAGTGAAATTTAGAAAAACAAATGATACTTCAAAAGGATTATTTCTCTTTTCTTCATTAGAGAAAGAAGATGGAGCCAGCCCTATCAAGGTAATGAAGTCCATTTTAATCTTCTCTACCTTCCTGTGTAGCCAGCTGTTCCAAATATCTGTAGAAGAACTCTGGACAGCATGAGTTGTTGCAAGCATGAGCAGTAAGCATGAGAATACATAAGCACTCTTCCCTGCTTATGTTTATAGAAATCAAATCTATAGAAAGGGAGGAAGATAACTTCTTTATTTAGAATTCTTTTTGTATCATTTCAATCATTCAAATATAAGTAAACATATGTAATAAGAATAAAATAAACAGAAGAGGCATAACACAATCATAAGCCAATAAAGTTATGCCATAACAAATCCCTTTCAATAATGATTCATGCCACTGTCTATCCTGCTACTCACATCTCAGTTCCCCAGAGCTCTTTGAAAAAGTCAGGTCTTAAGCAGCTTTCTGAATATCAGAAGTGGATGTGCAGATCTTATTTTTGGTGCAGGATGTTTCATAGGAGGGGACTTGAGCATGCAGTACCCTGAATTTTATCTTTCTGTACCCTGCAAGGGGTATGACCCCACAGCACAGACTCTTTCTAGATGTACCTTGGGCAAAGAGATTCTCCTTGGAGTAAGTATTGTTATGAATAACAAGGCTCCAAGTTTTATATGACATTGAAGGGGATAACTAGTACTTGGAATTGCACCCAGAAACAGATGTGAGGCTATAAGGCCATGACTGACCATTGGCACTGCCTCCTGTGCAAAGAAAGGCTGCAACTGGGCAAAATCCTTCTTGGACTATCTGATTTCCACTAGCAAGAGCTGAGAGTCCAGGATATTTTTTTTGTTATACAATGCCTCTTTCTTGGGAAGCACATCCCAATCAAGAGCTATACTTGGCATAGTCCTATAGTCAATTAGCTTTTGCCTTAATATATACTTCGTCTTGTTTGCAACCTGTTTTCCCTTGCCCAGACATTGAATCAAGACTTCTTACTGCAAAAGATCCCCAAAACCCATTTCTTACAGAATTCTTTGCAAGACTTACTACTAGTTAATCTACTATTCTTAATAACGACCCCTTAAAAAGAGAAGTTTAATCTAATGGTAGACAGGGGAATTGCCACAGCCAGGGCTGATGGTTAAATAAGAGGCAATGGCAATAGGGCAACAAAGTCAAATAAGAGGCAATGTAACCTGCAAAGGGGATATAACTATGGCAAACATCTTAGAAGGGACTCTCTCTAGTTTCTGGACTATAAAAGTGACAGAAGAAAAATGTACTTTCAGAATTGCAAACTTCTGTTAATTTAACCTTACAATAAAGTAGTATTCTTTCAGCTTGGTATGTTTCCTGTATGGACTACCTCAGAAGAATGATAGTTGGAGGCTTTATAGTAATTGTCCAGTAGAATGGATCCAAAGTCAGCACCTTAAGGCAAGGGTCCACTTCTACTCATTTTAAGGACACCATCACCTCCTTTTCCTGCAGTGAGGCATTTAGTGACCACATTCTCCTCCCTCTCCCTTTCCTTAATAGCCTATACAAGCCAGGTGGGGGAGACAGATGGTGTTATACTAAATTGTCAGATCCACTCACTCCTTCAGGTGATCTGACAGTCTAAGGAGACAACAACTTCATGAAAACTGTCAACATAAGGGTTAATCTTTGAGAAAAGATTTATTTGAAAGAAACAAATGAAACAATTACTGTGGCATTAGCCTATTATTAACTATGGACAAAATATTTATGAAAATGATCCATCAAAAAGCTTCAGAAAAGAATCACTAGCTCAAGAAGATCAAGCTTGTTTCTAACCTGGAAGAGAATGCTGTAATAAAATATTTGTACAGTACTGCAACAATTGCTTGAAGATTGTATTAAGAGGCATGTCACTATGACTTTGAAGCAGCATTTGTAGTGTCCATCAGCCAATTTGGTGGGAGACATTTGAAGTTGAAAGTGTGACTGCTAAACCAGTTTGCCTCCTACAACCTGTGTACAAAGGACATAAAGTTCTGTTTGTGTTCATGGTGAAATGACTTTTCTGTATGTATAGTCACCAGGCAAGGCAGTGTTCAATCTTCCTCACTATTCAACATTGCCATCAAAGCATCCCTGAAGAAAGTCTTTGCTAGTTGTATGGTGTCAAATTTGAATAAGATGAATTCATCACATATCTAATGTTGGCTGATGGTTGTAGGCTTTTTTTTTTGCCTTGGAATTTTTTTTCTTTTTGCAGAAAATGAAAAAGAAGTCTCTGATATCTTCTTTGATATAAAAGCTTATCGATATGACTTATCCATTAATACAGGCAAGAATGAATATTCACAATGATGGCTCTCAAGTAACTATGCACTTTAATGGAGATCATTTTGAGCAACCTAAATATCTTGGCTCAATTAAAAAAAAATACTGCCACAGCTATTATCAACAATTGAATTGTCCAGACTAGCCTTCAGAGTACTGACATGAGGCTTCTAGTGGGGAAAAAAATAGTATAAGCATTGTTACCAACATGTACATCTATCAATTATTAATACTACTGATGCTGCTGTATGGTGCAGAATCTTGGGCCTTACTTCCAAATAAGTTGAAAAAATGTGAAGTTTTCGAAATGTACCTATACCAAATTTTAGGGATTTCATTCTGTGACAAATGAAACAATTAATGGGTGGTGATGCAATGAACCTATGGCAGTTGAAGACGTTCAGAAACATTTAATTAAGTCATTTGGACACAACTGCCACCTGGGGCTCATGCAAATTTTCTTACTGAGTACTTGGGAAATCAGACGTTGAAGGTTGGTAGGTTTCTAAGAAAATTTAGCTATATGTAAAATCTAGTGAAATTTGGACTCAATGAAATACAATTTAAGCAACCGGTCCACAAAATCAAAAGTATGCAACATCTCATCGGTAAACCACAGTACACACAGTTGCATAATGGTTACTCTATGGGTCATTGCAAGATCCATTAAGGACTTCACATTATATCCATACTTTGGATTTGTACCCATGTGCAGATGGATCGACTTCTTTCTTTCTGTCAGTCAGTGATGCACTCTTCCAGCGCTTCATTTCACACAGCTCCTCAGAAAACCAAGGAAACTCTTCCCCCACATCCCCAATCTCACCCAGTAGCGTGGATAATTATCTCTCCTCAACCTTCCCAAAATTAGTTCTAATCTGCCCCAATAGCCTCATCTTGACATTCTTGACCTCATCTTAACACTCAAATTAAGCCACCCCCTTCAGATGTCAGTAATCAGTGAGTCCCAAGGCAGAATGTGGTTTTCATGTAAGTATGACTAATCTAAGGGAATTTACCTTATATTTTCTTTCTTTTCTTCTTTCTTGATCATATCAACTATTTGTTTATTCCACTTCTATAATATTCTCAAAGACCTGAGGAATACTTTGTGAATAAAATAGAGTTCATAACCCCATTTCTCTCCAGTCCTAAATGTCCATTTTCAAATTTCCCTTTCCCAATTGGTATCTGAGAAACTCTGTTTCTATAGATCTGCCACTAGTTCCAAAGGCTGTAATTTTGAGAGCTCATTTTTTGCATTGATAAGAAATCTATTGTCTGGTTCCAAAACAAATAATAGGTGCAGACTGCTCTATCTTACAAAAAACAATTAAGTCATCTTTTTATTTACAGTATATCCAAAAGCACAAGAGAAAGAATTAGAATATTGCTCCCTTATGTTGCAAATATCAATATAAATAATATAGGTTTCTCATTTGAAAGTCAGAATTCTCCATAGATATTCTTAATGTTAACTGTGTTTTTATCAAATATTACTAATTAGAGTCCTGAAAGACTTGCTGTTTGGATTAAATGGATTGCTACAAAAGAATCTGACAGTGATTTGGGCAACAGATGTCAATCAGATCACAAATATCACTGTGAGTCAAGAACAGAATCATTCTTGATAAAAGGGGGGGGACCTTTCCCTAAGAATTTGGGGATCTTCCTACATAGAGATGAGGAACTATATCCATATAAATCAGAATATTTTTTTTCTACAATGCACTGGCTGGATAAAGATGTCAAATGGTCTGACTTCAAGGTTGAGAAGCTACTTTTAATAGATTTTGTTCCAAAGCGAAAGTTTATTTTCTTTTCTTTTTTGCCACATAGAGACTAGAACAATTTTTTCTCTGCATCTTTTCACAAAATGAGTAGTGAAACCCTTTTCCTGAAGTATGAAGCTTGATATTTTTGAGCACTGGAACTATTTCTAATCCATAGCAGTTCACAGATAAAAACTTCAGATGTTCAGAAAAAAAATCAGAGCTGTTGCTAAAATCATCTATATCTATTCTTCTATTTTAACCCTCTCAATTACCTATAAGAAATCAACTGACTTTCTGCAACTGACTTCTACAGTTTTGTTTTTTAGGGTACCCTGGAAACTATAGGTTTTATATATAAAGATTACAAACCATGCTAGCTTTTAGAGATCCTCATTAGGCCAGAATGTAACTAGCGCTGATCTGCAGACCATAAAATAAGTCTATGACAGCCAATTGGCTAAATCCCTGGGCGCTCATAATTATTTTTTTTTTGTTGAGATTTAATGAAGAGGGAGGAGCTTGCAGGGAAATTTTGCTCGAAATCATCATCAGGTTGTGGGAAAGGGAAGAAAAGAACCTAACTTTACAAAGTTTCAAAAATTTCCTTTATCAAAATTTATAGGTGCAAAGAGCAACTTTACAGAGGAGCATTAGGATTTAGGGTTATGTTTCAGGCATCCAAAGCAAGTACCCTGTACATTTCAAAACTGATCAGGCCAAACAGTGGTGGGATTCAAATATGTGAACAACTGGTTCTGTGTATGGATGCCACTTCTGGAAGTCCATTCTGGGCCTGGGCAACAAAAAATTAGCTACCGATTCTACGAACTGGTGCAAACTGGCTGAATTGCACCACTAGTCCTAATCCTAATAAATAGGATTAGCCTTCTTAGTTTGTTTCTTCACATTTCCTCTTTTTCTTAAGTCTAACATCCATATTTTAACTTGCTGCTGCTGTTCTTAATGAATACTGATTATTAGCATTTATTTATTTATGTATTTGTTTGTTTGTTTGTTTGTTCACTTACTTATTTATTTATTTTAAAATATCTATTTCACCATCCCTTGCAAGTCTCTCCTGATTCACGATAAAATTCTAGGTTTAAGGAACACTTCCCTTAAGAAATGGGAAAGGTATTTTTCTACTTTTAGTTATGCTCCAATAATTCTCAGTAAGAGGAGAAGAAAATATGATGACAGTTAATACAGTAGGCAGTAACTGCTAAAACACTAACTGCTGCGTTAGCCATGGCCTTCCACTGAATGGGCAGATGTCATGGTAAAGAGATCTTTTACAAAGAAGAGAAAGAGGAACATAACCACATTTGAAGCAGTCATTGCCAGCCCATCACTTATTAAATATCCTACATACTCGTTCTTACTCAAGTTGATAAAGGAGAATTCCTTGCAGAAATTTATTTCAGAGGAGAAGATTATTTCCAAGAGTGGACTGTTTCTATAGTTTTGAAATCGTCAGACAGCATGTGTTGTATAACTGATTTTCCAGCAGCTTGCAGTCTCCCTGGCTTTTCATAGTTCAATTAATTCAAAGAGAAAGTTGTCATGAAGGGAATTTGTCCCATAGGGCTTTTCAGCAGCAGTGCTATTCTGCATTAAGGGAGAATCCTGCCATTGAAGAATGGAAGCTTTTCTCTTGCATTTGGACAAATATAGAAAGATAGCTAATTATTTGGGAGGGAGGGAGGGAGGGAGGGAGGGACGAAGGTTAATAAATTTGGTGAAGAAAAATAAAATGTCTTTGGAGAATCTCTCTGCCTACTAATAATACAAAGTCAGAAAAGAAAAAGGAAGGGAAGGGTAGGGAAGGATAGGGAAGGGAAGATCATTCATATTGTTTCTTTTGTGCTGTAGGAAAGAAATTAGTCAGAAGATATGGCTCCTTGTCTGACAGTTTTATGATACTGTGTGTATTCATATTCATTCATATAGAAGGATAGCTATATATACTGATCTTTTACCTTGGGAGACATCATGTCCTTGTAACTGTCATATCATCATGAAAGTGAAATCTATTGCCTGAACTCTACCCTTTCAGATGGATGTTGTCACCTTCATTAAAGGATCACACAGTTCATTACATTTGTCAGCCTTGCTTAGGAGACTTTTTATAGGTATGGAAAGCAGGACATAGCAATACTAATTGGAAACAGATCATAAATTAGAAATGTTTGAAAACATTGTATACTATATGTTACAATCTGCCTAACTAAGCATATGGAAAATACCATAAGCATCAGTCATTTAGGATACTTTTCTTATTGAAAAATATGAAAAAAAAAATGTAGAAATATAACATGTTTGATTTAGCTTGGCAACCACTTTCTTTCAATCATTTTTTTCAAGCCCTTTATCAATTTACATGAAAGATAAATTCTAAATAAGAGGATTACACATCTACAAATATAGCTATTAATAAATGTGTTCTCTTCCTATATTTTACCAAAAAGCATAAGGCTTCATGAACCACAGCTCACTTCATTAATTGCATAGAGTGACCAACTTATATCTTTTAATAATGTCAAGCACTGGGAAAATCAGGAGATCCAGTCAGTTCAAATGAATATAAAGGTTTATTGCAAGCTTACACTCTCTATAAGAATCTGAAATACTAATTGGCAGTAGTAAGAGTCAAAGGAAGTCAAGGTGAGCTGAACTTAGATCTCTTTGGGTGCGAAGGGACTCGTGACTGATGACGCATTTGATCCCTCTCTTGGGCTCAGTCTGGTCATCTCCTACAATTTGTTAATTAGAAAAGATGCTACCAGACTCCTTCTGATTTTATACCACCATAGAATAACACAGCTTTTTTCTTATATTCTCACCTTTGTTATGTTACTATGTAACTTAAAAATGTATCAAGAGGTTTTAGTATTTTTCCCCTCAAAATCTATATTTTACATGAACTACACACATATATATATTTTCTTCTGTTCTTTAATCTGCAGCACATACTACTCCTTCAGTATACTGTTAGAGCTGTAAATATGGGATCTTTCAAAATTGTCTGCTCTTATTGTGAGAGAAGGAATCTCTTGAATGTTCATTCTTTTCAACAGTTTCTAGGGTGGAGGTTATTGGCCCTTAAAGCACCCCTTCTAGCAGCCCAACTACTTTTTTCTTACCTCATAATGGCCAAGGATTACTAATCATTCCCAGCCATGGTCCTGTCATACACATACACACACACACACACACACACACACACACACACACACACACACAAAACATCCATTCTTGTAGTCCTTGATTTCTCTAGTTTTCAATACTATCAATCATTGCACCTTTTGGGACCAATTCTGGAGGCTGAAGGTTGGACGCATTGTTTACAGTGATTTTTCTCCCTTCCTTATGTTTGTTTTAAATAGTGTTGACAGGTGGGAAGAAATTGTTTCTATGATCTATTACTTATGGGGTACTGCAAGGTCTGAAGGTGTATTCCTTTCTGTTTAATACCCACATGAAACTGTTGGGTGAGGTCATCTGCCAATTTGGGGTCAGGTAATCAATATATGGATGATAGACATGGGTATCACATAACAGTGATATAGTAGGCTTACAATTTTAATAAATAAAATAAAAATAAATACATTTCACCTCCTAGTTAACTGAGCATTTCAGTGAGAGTCCTGACTCAGTGCATGAAGCTATGCTGGTGTGGATGATTGAGGAACAATCCAAGTTCAGTACTAACAAGACAAGGACTGAGATGTTTAGTCTTTTTAGGACCTTCGAGATCTGGAGGTATTTCATTCTTGTCTTTCAATGTGATTGTCTAGTGCATTCTGCACTCTGAGACCTGAGAAGGATTTGAGTTCCTCTTACACTCAGCTCCGCTCCCAAAGCAAATGAGAGTTGTGGCCAAGAGACCATTTGTATAGGTATATTTTACGTGCCAGTTACACCCTTTGTTGAACTGGGAGGCCTTTTCAACAGTCACTCATGCCTTCATCATCTCACAATTGGATTACTCTGTGTGGGGCTGCCCTTGAAGACCATATAGAAGCTGCAGCTAGTTCCAGAATGCAGTGTACAAGCAGGGATGAAGGCATCACATTATGCACTTGTGACTCAACTGCTTTTGGCATTGTACTGGTTGCTAATAGGCTTTCTATTTTTTGTTATACATATACATACATACATACGTGTGTGTGTGTGTGTGTGTGTGTGTGTATTGCAACTCAATTCAAGATCATTAAGAGGTTCCTTTTTATTGGACTTTTATTTCTTGGACTATAAAGAGATATTGTCTGATAACAGAACACACATTCAGGTCTTTCTCTTCTGAAGCCTACATTTCAGTTTTTCTAAACTTGTTGTTGTTGTTAGTTGCAAAGTCATATCCGACCCATCGCAACCCCATGGACAACATTCCTCCAGGTCTTCCTGTCTTCTACCATCTTCTGGAGTCCATTTAAGCTCACGCCTACTGCTTCTGTGACTCCATCCAGCCACCTCATACTCTATCGTCCCATTCTTCTATTGCCCTCAATCTTTCATAGCATTAGGCTCTTCTCTAGTGAGTCCTTCCTTCTCATTAGGTGGCCAAAGTATTTGAGTTTTAACTTCAGGCTCTGGCCTTTTAAAGAGCAGTCAGTCTAAACTTAAGTATTATCTAATATCCAGTGTTTGCTTAGAAGCTCTCCTATCCCAATTAAGAGTGGAACATTCAAAAAGGTAATGCCTTCCACTTGCATGCCTGAGCACTTATATGAAGCCTGCAATGTCCTGGAACAGAATATATCTCAACGTACCATATATCATCATGTTACACCTTCTGCAGTCCTATTTTAAGAATATATGCTTTACCCTGTAATCAATTCTTCCATGTGTGATTGAACCATTTGTTACTCTTAACTGCTATCCTTTCTTATACCCTTTGGATTTTTTTTTCTGAAGCTGTTGCTTCTCATATTCTTTGGAATTTTTCTTACACCCTTTGGATTTTGTCCTTAAGAATTTGGCACATATTAGTTGTAAATTTAGTTATGACTAATCTGTGCCTGGTTCTTCAATCAGAGTTTGACCCTGTATGTATTAATGGTCAAGAACAGTCAATGAACAATATCCCAGGATAGAAACAAGGACTTCCCTTTAAAGCTGCATTGACAAGCAATAATTGGGATTTTACCTTCATTCAGGATTTAAGGAAAGAAAATAAAATTACAGTATATGTCTGGAACTTTTCTCCAGAAACAAGGAAACCAGGGTAAACAGAGTCCTTAGCTTGAAAAGATCATGCAAAATATTCTGATATAATGTGTGTGCTTTTTCTATTAGATGCTTAGCTTAAGCTTTTTCTACTAGATGCTTAACTCACCTTTGTCAACAAGTTTATGGTATCATTATTCCCAACCCAGGCAAAGATCTAAATAGGGGATGTTGAGATTTTAACTATAACAGTTCAACCAGCTTTAGAATTGATAATGAAGATATGGGAATAATGGAAGTGGGATCAACCATCAACAGTAAAAGGAACAAGCAGCCAAGAAATGTGTCTCAAAGTAGCACTGGAGATAGCAGCCATGAAGTCCCTGGAAAAGATATTCCAATACCATGATGTCTTTATGCAAAGACCAGAATTGTGTAAGCCTTCCCTGTGACACTCTGTGGAAGCAAAAGTTGGGCTTTAAAGAAGCAGGATAGGAAGTATATTGACACCTTTGAACTTTGGTGTTGCAGAAGACTCCTGAGAATACATGAACTGCCAAGAAAATAACCAATGGATTTATGAACATATCAACCTAAAGCTCTGACTTCAGGCACAGATGACCAGATTCATATTACTTCAGACGTATTATGCAAAGACTCAGCTGTCTGGAAAAGACTCTAATGCTGGTGAATGTAAAAGGAAAGTGAGAAAGAGGACAGTCAAAACAAGGTGGATGCAGTGGTGAGATTCAAATATGTGAACAACCAGTTCTCTTTGTGGATGCCATTTCTGGAAGTCCATTCTGGGCCTGGGCAACAAAAAATTAGCTATCAGTTTTACCAAAGTGGTACAAACCAGCTGAATCCTACCACTGGGTGGATGGACTCAGTTACAGTGGCAATGAGGCACAATTGGGACACTTGAAAGAATAGATTAGAGATAGATCATAATGGGAGGAATCTATGTGATGGTTAGGAGTCAAAAACTACTTGATGGACATAATTAATATATTAAAAAAGAGGAACTTACATTTAGATTTGATTTATCTCAGAATATTTCATGGCACCTCAACAAAGTAACTGTGATTCTGATTGTTTGGCCTTCTATTCTTACTGCTGCAGAAATTTCAAATTTTTAGGGACTTTGAAAGATCTAGCTGTGATTTGTAATCCATTATTAGAAGAAATTGATGAAAATTTCTACAAATTATTTATTTGAGTTTTGGAGCAACAAGCTTAAACATTCTACTTATAATGTACTTTAAAAGATATAAGTAATTTAGCTTCCTTTAATATTTTGATTCTAAAATGATATTAATAAAGATCAAGATATTTTGTTTTATAATAATTGGATAGTTCAGAGTTTGTATAATAAGAAAAACTGCCCTGTTTTTCTTACTGCAACTTTATTAATCAGCATTGGTTGACTTGTTCTACAATTGTCATATTTGGGAATGAAATCTGCATGATTTTTAGATAGATTGCCATATGTCAAGGACTGTGATATCTACCCTTTTGTAAATGGCTTGTGATGATACATGCTAGTATGTAAGGGTTAGAGTTTACATCAAGAAATTGCAGTGTACAGGTAATTCTTGGCGTAAGACCAAATTGAGCCCAAAATTTCTGCTACTATGTGAGACAGTTGTTAAATGAATTTTCCCCCATGTTATGACCTTTCTTGCCACAATTGTTAAGTGAGTCACATGGTTGTTAAGGGAATCTGTCTTCCTTATTGACTTTGCTTGTCAGAAGGTTGCAAAAGTTGTTCGCTGGGACACCTCAACCGTCATAAATATGAAACAGTTGCCAAGCCTCCTAATTTTGATTGTGTGACGATGGGGAAGCTGGAACAGTTGTAAATGTGAAAAATGGTCATAAGTGTTTTTTTTTTCAGTGCCATTATAACTTCTAACAGTCACTAAGTGAACTCTTGTAAGTTCGAGGAGTACCCCTATAAAATGTTTGCCTCCCAAGTGATGTCTATATATCCAAGCAATAGCTAGGCTAGGCTTGACTGACCTCAGATAAGGAGAGCCAGGGGAATGCAATCTTGTGAGATCATCCATCCATCCCAGTGCAAAAGGCATTAAAAGTACTCAGTATATTAAAAGATTAAAAGAAAAATGCTTTAAGTAGGAAGACATATTATTT
Source organism: Crotalus tigris (assembly GCF_016545835.1). Lineage (NCBI taxonomy): Eukaryota > Metazoa > Chordata > Lepidosauria > Squamata > Viperidae > Crotalus > Crotalus tigris. The sequence continues at coordinate 407,980 of NW_024100115.1, read as the reverse complement.
TTCTCCTATTATAAAGATAGGAAAAACATCAGTAAAAAAAACCCCCTAATTTATAAAAACACACAGAAGTCAATAATTGACCTTTTTCCTTCTTCAGAATTGGTTTCATTATATTATGCTCAATGAAATGGTGCTGATTTATATCGGCATGAGCTCTGACTCGCAAGAGCTCAAGGTTCTGGTTCAGACACCTTTGTGCAGTCAATAGCTGATGAAAGCAGTCCTGTCGTAATTAGTATAAATTTGGTTGAAATTCCATTGTGAAGATGTTGAAGAATGATCACAGAAAGAAAGGAAAATTAAAACCCTTTGTCTTGAATTTATACTCTTGTCAGTCCGTTTAGAAGATAATACATTAAAGGGGGGGGGGAACTTTCACATTGCATTTGTAGTCAGATGAAATTGGAAAAAAAAGACCAGCCTATTACTGGAAAGTAATGAGTCAAAGTGATTCATGCAGCCTTTTGGTGGTTTCTGGGTGAACCAATCAAATGAAAGGGCACAAAAGCCATTCACAAAGAAGATGATCCTCTTCAGCAAGGATTAATATAAAACTGAAGTCATTAAAATGCCTAACGGTGTCTGGGTTCGTCTGCTCAAAAGTAAATTCATTATGTTCAATAAGGTTTACTCTTAAGTAAATTGTGTAAAATTCCAACCTCATGGGAGATAGAAAATTTAAAAAAAGAGAGAGAAAATTCTGACATGGACAAAAAAAGAGATTCTGTGTTGAGCTTTAATAACCCAGTTTTAATAACCCAGTTTTAATAACCCAGCTCAGATTAGTCCAGGGGTCTTCAAACTTGGCCCTTTTATGACTTGTGGACTTCAACTCCCAGAATTCTTCAGCCTTGAAGACCCTTGGATTAGTCCATCAGGAAAAGATTCTCAGGATGAATGATGAAATGTCCATATTACTCTCTATATAATCATATTTGAAACAATAATTGAGCAAATTATGAACTTCAGAATTTCTTTATATGTATGTCATTTCTCCATAGAGCCCTTTTGGTGCAGTGGTTAGAATGCAGTATTATAGGCAAACTCTGCCCACACCATGGAGTTTGATCCTGATGGGGCTCAAGGTTGACTCAGCCTTCCATCCTTCTGAAGTCAATAAAATTAGGACCCAGATTGTTGGGGGCAAAATGCTGACGTTGTAAACAGCCCAGAGAATGTTGTAAAGCACTATGGGATGTATAGAAGTCTAAGGGCTATTGCTATTTTTTTTTAAAAAAAAAAACTAAGTTATTCAATATGAAGGAACAGATTTTAGTAACACCATAGTGAATTTTTAGTAACTTAGTGAACTTATCATTTATAAATAATAACTATTATTTAAAGTAACCTTTTCTAGCAATTTCATTACACTTTGGAATTCTTATACTACCGGAAGAAGAGAGGACAAGGAAGCACTGGATGGTGTAGTATTGGACTAGACTGAGAAAGTTAATATGTACCACTGAATTACTAATAGACCCAAACAACATGTTGCTTATTAAGTACTTATGATTGTAAAATTATAAAATTAATAAAATATTTATAAAAACAAAAAGAAAATTGTGAGAATAATTTTAGATCCAATTTGTCCATCTGCGTGTAGTGAATCAATTACTTTTTGCTCCTCCAAAGAGCCGTCTTAGCTTCAACCATGAGTCTCATTGCTAAAGGACTTCTTGCCCTGGGTGAATTTGGCATACAGCCACTGACTAATTTTCTGGGAAGGATACATTTAAAGTTATTTAATGTGGAGTGCAAAGTCACTGGTGCAGTGAACTCAGAAAAAAAGGAGAGTTTTGAGATGTCACAAGGACAACAGACATACAAATGATTAGAGCTGTTTCTGGATGAAAACCAGAAGTAGCTGTGCTGGATTGCTGGTGGTGGACTGCATGAATGCTAAGAAGTGGCAGTAGATAGAATGTTGTGTTTTCAATTTAGGGAACAAAGAAGATGCTGGATTCTACTGCTGTATTTCAGGGTTGTGAGATTCCCTGGTGTATTGAGAGAGGGGGGGGGGTAAGGAAGAAGTAATACCTACAAATTGCAACAGTTCAGTAATGGAATATAGCTGTTCTAAGCATTTAATTGACTCTCTTGTTACTTTCAGATACAGAAATTCTTCCATGCAATCTCCTGTATTAAACCTACACAATATGGCACCTTTCAGATTTCTAGAATCTTCAGTAATTACCTGGATAGCAAAGTCAAAAAGTTATTTTATTTTAGGAATTTCAAGAATTATATCCAATATGTCTGAAGGGAACTAAGCTGTGGAAACTGCTCAGTATCATCCTTTCTCCAAATTATCCTTCCAGTTTGCTGAAATATTTCAAAGCCCACTGAAATAAGTTGCTAGCATTTTTCAGGTTTTGCACTTTCCATGTGGAATGTCCTCCCCTAGAAATCTTGTCTAAATCTTTTTTATTGAGCCTTTTATTCTTTTATTCCCTGAAATGTTTAATTTTTAAAAAATCAATGATTTTTCTATTGTTTGGGAGAAGAGATGTTCTGGATCTTTTTTTCTGCTTTAGATTCAAGAATCCTTATAAAAGTTGACCAATTCATCCATTTCATTTTTGTGTTTTGTCAGTCTGAGATATCTTATTTATGTAATGAGTCTTTTAGCATGTTTATTTGAAACCATTGCTTTTAGGAAGCTTCATTTAAAATTACAACAATCTGTATCACTTCGATTCATCCCCACTAAAATTAACAGCATTATCTGTCAACTGTCTTTCACATTTTCCTTGCAGCAATTGCAAACAACACAATGTGTGTTTTTACATGTTTATCTACATCGATAAACAGGAAATAGATTTTTTTTCTTGTGTACTGGACTGATTCACTTGGGTAAACAAAAGCATAATAAATCTAACACTAGGTTCTTGATATAATTTGCTAAGTAATAAGCAACAGATCAGAGCTTCCACCTGTGAAATATCACAAGTACATAAACAGTATATAATTAGTAATCCTTTATATCTTCCTATTATTTATATTTTTATTAAAGTTTTTATGGAACATATATATAAAAACTAACAAAACTAAAGAAAGAAAGAGAAATAGAACTGGTGAATTGGTGTAATAAAAACAGCCTACTTTTAAATGTTAAAAAAACTAAAAGATCATTGTTGATTTCAGAAAAGTCAGGCACACCCACACTCCTCTGTGTATTAATGATTCACCTGTGGAGATGGTTAGCAGCCTTAAATTTCTAGGTGTGCAGCTAATGAGTAGGCTGGCTTGGTCACTCAATAGAGAGACACTGGTGAAGCAGGCACAGCAGCACTTGCATTTTCTACATCATACGAGAAAATTACATCTTTCTTCCCCTGTCCTTATCACTTTCTATAGAGGGATGATCAAGAGCATCCTGTCATATTGCATTACAGTCTGCTTTGGAAGCATTACTGCATCAGACAGGAAGGCGGTGCAGAGAGTGGAGAGGATGGCAGAAAAGATTATTGGCAGTTCACTCCCTTCTATCCAGAACATAGCATATAATCAGTATTCCCTGGGACACTACACATCCTCTTCATGACCTGTTTTCCTTGTTACCTTCTGGGAGGAGGCTTTATGGCATCCAAAGCAGAACATCCAGATTCAGTCACAGTTTTGTTCCATAAAGTATTAACCTTGTGAACTCTCAAGCTTCCTCTTTCTGTTATGTATTCAAGATGGACAGATTAATATTTGTATATATTCATATGTAAGGGTCTAGGTATATACATATGTATGTATAGCATGTTTATATGTGTGTTATGTATGTGTACACTTTTGAGAGCAGGCAACAGAATTCATTTTTAATGTGTGCCAGTGTGCCCACAGTAAAATAAAATGACAATAAAGTTTACCTAAAATATAAAAAAAGAGAGAGAGGGATGAATGATAAAAAAGAAAAGAAAAGAAAAATATGTACAAAGAATGACTTCCAACTTCTTTTGAGGATATTGTAATCATTTATATCTTTCAAACACACTGAGGGCATTGTCTTTAAATGAAATTCTGTGAAAGCTTGTCTTTCTTGGAGTGGGATGTAAATCAGATGATATTTCTTCCCCATCTTTAAAAGATCAATACCACTTGGCCAATTGAAGCTTTGAATGTATGCCATTTATCCTATCTAAAATCTTTAAAGACTAAATAGTTGCTCAATCTTCTTCTTATGCCATATCTGTTATCAGACGTTGGCAATCATGTTGGCGATCCTGTTTTTATCCGCAGCCACACGAAAAAGTGTTGCTGAGTTTTGTCCAAACCAGTCGCTCAATAATGTATGAAAATTTTTGTCATTCAACAGTTCCTGATCTAATGAAAATTGTGAGAATAAAGGTTTCCAGTTTGACATCATGGTATAATAGGTGCAGGAAGACGGGACTCCATATTCCATGTTCAATTTCGCCCCATTGGGGACCCTAAAAATGTTTGAAAGTTGCCCCAAAGAGGCTATGAAGGAGGGGATCCTCGTCAATCACGGAGGGGGTGGCAGGCCTTCTGCTAGATGTGAAGAAGCCCTCCAAACTGGTGGGGGGAAAGACTGGCTACATTCGTGTGGCCAGTCAGAAGCTGCTGACAACCGAAGACAAGGACTAACTAGCAATTTCTGAGCAACATGGATGGAACTGGGTAAAACTTTATCCTCTTTTTATGGCCCTAACACTACTTTCCTGGAAAAATGAATGCTCAAAGCAAAGAATCCTCCCCGATGAGAGAGGGAAGGGAAATTATTGCCCTGTTTCCTCAGGAAAAAAAATCGGTGAATTAATTACTTTGTGGAAAAACAGAGGAAACTACAAGATCAATATGGAACTAATACAGATCTATTGCTTTGAAAGTTGGGGACTAAAAGTACCTTTGAGACTTTTTTTTTTTTAGAAAAAATATTTGAAAGTTTACAAAATGAGCTTGGATTTGGAAAGATGGAAGACGTTGTCAATGACATCTAGTGGAGAATTATGGCACTACAATTTATTATGCTTAAGGAACACTTGGCTTGAAGCCCAGACTCAAATAAGACTCTTTGTTGTTCCTGGACACTTTCACTTTTGCAGACTGCAACTGGGAAAAGGGAAATACAAAAACTCCTGTGCTGCTTATCTGGGTTTGGGACTCTATTGGACTGTAAAAACTACATACAAAAACAAAATTAGTGTTCCACACTCAGCCTTAAATGATAAAAAATCATCTTCAACACCTGTCTCCAAAGCTCCCAGCTTGATATATATGAATAAGAAAATGTTAATGAATCTCAGAAAGAAATTCTTTTCATGTTGAAATCAATCCAAGAGACAATTGTTTTATTTCAGGGTATGATACAAAAGAACAATTTTCTAACATAAACTTACAAATCCAGACAATGACAGCAAAGAAGGAACTAATAACCCAGAAAATAGCAGGAAAATTAGAAAAAATTGATCCAAAGATGGAGGACCTAAAGGAAAGAATTAACAGACTGATACAGACAAATGAAAAATTAGAAGATGCAGTGATAACACTGGAAATGGAAAAGACATCGTACTTGTCAAGATCTCAGAACACATTTGAGGATAAGGAAGAACATTCTTCCAAAAACACTTCAACCAAATTCTTTTCCTCATTCCAAACAATATATACAAAAACAGAGGAAGAACTACTTGATGATTTAAATGTACTGATTTGGAAAGTTATTTGGTAAAGGAAGAAAGCTAGAGTAAGACTGAAGAAAATAGAGCTTCTGACCTATTAGATGGGATCTTATATTACTAAACAGAGTTTGAATATGATTAAGAAAATAGATAACTGTTAGAAATAAAAGTATTATTATAATTAGAAGGATAAGATTTATAACTAGAATATTGTGCTTTGTTATGAGATGGGAAATATGTAAATTCTAAAAGGATTTGAATAAGGGAAGCTTTTGGTTAGCCATATATAATTTATTATGAGAAAATTATAAGTGATAGAGATATTTTGAACATTGATGGGAAATTAAAATTTTTAAAAAGTGGGGAAAACAGGATATTGATTGAATAAGTGGATTTTAAGTGCAAATGCAATTGAGATATATTTTGGCCGGAAAAGATATTATAAATTGATACTATTGATATTATGTATAATACCAGAAAAATGTGATGAAGATGTCTATATTTAATTGTATATGTATTAACAGTAACGAGAATTGTATTTGCCTGGTATGGAAAAATTCATACCACAGAAAGAAGAGAGGACAAGGAAGCACTGGATGGTGTAGTATTGGACTAGACTGAGAAAGTTAATATGTACCACTGAATTACTAATAGACCCAAACAATATGTTGCTTATTAAGTACTTATGATTGTAAAATTAGAAAATTAATAAAATATTTATAAAAACAAAAAGAAAATTGTGAGAATAATTTTAGATCCAATTTGTCCATCTGCGTGTAGTGAATCAATTACTTTTTGCTCCTCCAAAGAGCCGTCTTAGCTTCAACCATGAGTCTCATTGCTAAAGGACTTCTTGCCCTGGGTGAATTTGGCATACAACCACTGACTAATTTTCCGGAAAGGATATATTTAAAGTTATTTAATGTGGAGTGCAAAGTCATTGGTGCAGTGAACTCAGAAAAAAGGAGAGTTTTGAGATGTCACAAGGACAACAGACATACAAATGATTAGAGCTGTTCCTGAATGAAAACCAGAAGTAGCTGTGCTGGATTGCTGGTGGTGGACTGCATGAATGCTAAAAAGTGGCAGTAGATAGAATGTTGTGTTTCCAATTTAGGGAACAAAGAAGATGCTGGATTCTACTGCTGTGTTTCAGGGTTGTGAGATTCCCTGGTGTATTGAGAGAGAGAGAGAGAGAGAGAGAGAGAGAGAGAGAGAAAGAAAGAATGTAATGTCTCTTTTAAGTATATATTGTAAATATGCTTTGTGTTTATTTGAAATACAGATGGTCAGAGTTTGTATCTCTAATGTGAAGTAGCAATTAATATAACAGTGAGAAATAGAAAATGTGGCTTTCATAGACCAGTAGTCCTTTGCAGGAGAAGGGAAATTAGAAAATAGCAAACCTACCAGTGTCCTTGTCTACTTTCAACCCCTGAGGAATAGTTTCAAACCACTAATTATTTTTTTTAATGAAATGTCAGGTCATCTTAAGATAAAATGGGGAGAATTTATAATTTGATTGTAGATAAAGAATGAGGGTGAAGGTTCGTTCTCAGAACTTGTGGGTTGGTTTCTGAACATTTCATTACCAGGCTAGATAACATCTTCAGCGGAGTTTAGGGAATGTTCATGTCAGTGTTCTGTTTATAAGGGCTTCAGGTGTGGATATGTCATGTGAGGGTCTTGTGATGGGCAGGTATGAGTCATCAGTGAGAAGCTTGTGATGGGTCTTGTGATGGGCAGATTACATCAGCTGAGGGTCATTAGGAAGTGAACTGCTGGTGTGTGGGGGGGCTTCTACTAGTATTTCACCTCCCAATGACCCTGACCTGAATGTAACCTCTCCATCACAAGACCCATCACAAGCTTCTCACTGATGACTCATACCTGACCCATCACAAGACCCTCACCTGACATATCCACACCTGAAGCCCTTATAAACAGAACACTGGCATGGACATCTCCCAAACTTCGCTGAAGATGTTACCTAGTCTGGTGACAAAATGCTCGGAAACCAACTCACAAATTTGGAGAACAAATCTTCACCTTCATCCTACACCCGAGCTACAGATATTCACCACTGTTGTAAATGAAGAAGCTAACTTGGCTTGTATTATAGAGACATAGTTAAGCAAGTGAAATGTTATGAGCTCTAAAGGTTATCTTGAACTCACTGTTCCTGCTTGAAGACCAAGTGGCAGCTGTGGCCAGGAAAGCCTTTATGCAACTTCCAGATATTGTGGCTCAGTTGTGTCTATTTCTGAACCAGGAGGCTCTGCTCACAGTCACTATGGCCTTGTAATGTGCTTTACATTGGGTTTGTCTTGAAGAGCAACCTAAATCTGCAGCTGGTACATAATGTGGCAGCACGTACTGCTCAGTCAGCTCATATTACACATCTGTTCTTTGAGTTGTACTATTTGCCAGTATGCTTCTGGGTTCAATTTAAGGAACTGATAATGACCTAAAAAGCACTATATGGCAGGAGACCAAGTTATCTGAGGGATCGTCTCTCCCCACTTACATCTGCCTCTTCCATTAGAACCAGCAGGAGAGGCATGTCATGGGTCCCATCTACAAAAGAGTGTCATTTGGTGGGATCTAGAAGGAGAGTCTCTTCTGCCATATTGCCTGCCCTTGGGAACATCATCTTCCCAGAACTTAGACCCCCCCCAGTTTTTAGAAGAGCCTGAAGATATGGCTTTACCAACATGTCTGGGCATTGTTGGGGAGCTCTAACAATAGCTGTGTTGAGCTGATGTAAGTTGGATTCTGATCCTGACTATGATTATTTTTATTTTAAAGTGATTATTGGTTTTTATACATTTGTATATTGGTTTTTTAAACTTTAAAACTTTATTGAATGGTTGTTGCTACCTATTGCGAATCATCCAGAGTTGCTTAGACGAGATGAATAAACATATAAATAATTATCAAGATTGTTGTCATCTCTGTTCTATAAGGAACATTAAGATTGTCTATCTAAAGAGGCTTTGGGGTCTGATTGGATTGCAAGATGTCTTGTAAGTATATTTTGTTATTCCTATCAGTGATTCTGTTGATGTCCCAATTAGTACCTGGTATATGAAACTTGCTAAGGCAGTCAGTGCATTCACTTTTAAGAAATACCTTGAACTTCAGCAATATCCCCTAATATATGAAGGGACTGCCGGAGTTGAAGAAAAAACTATTACAGAATCCTGTTTTCAATTAGTTTTTTTGGGAAAAAAACTCTCACAGTCTAGGTGCTGCCACTGATACAGAATCAATTATGTAGGTGTCTAATAACTTTTCTTGTATGCTTAGATTGGATCAATTTCAGCCTGGGAGACCCAATGAATTAGAGAGGTGCTTGTAGAAAAGTATTTCATTATTGCTCAACTTAGTTCATCATTTCTAGAAAGGAAGTCATTGCAGAGATTTCAGTTAACATTACAACCTCTCAGTTAACATCACTGGAGGTTTTTAAGAAGAAATTGGACAGCCAATTTTCTGAAATGGTATAGGGAAGGCATGTCAAATTTGCAACGTCACATGATGTGTCGTGACATATCGTGACTTTTTTCCATTGCTGGCAATAAGGTGGATGCAGTTTCACCAGGATGCATCTGGCCCACGGACCGGCAGTTGACACCCCTGGTATAGGGTCTCCTGCTTGAGCAGAGGTTGGACTAGAAGACCTCCAAGATCCTTCCCAACTCTGTTAGTCCATTATTATACATTCCTCCGATGCATGTCAGGATGTTTTCTTATTTAAACAAACAATTATTGATATATTTTTATTCTTACATCTAAAAACTGTTTTTTTTAAGTTTTTTTGTCAATATCCTAGACGAAAAAAAATAGGAAAATATAAAATAAAGAAAAGAAAATTTAAATATATTATTAAATTCTGACCTCACAGAATGATATAATTACTATAGATAATTATAATAGTCTTTGGAATCCTTGGAGTCTTTGGTGTCTTTGTTTTTTTTTATAATAATGTTTTATTTTTCCAAACTCTACCCCATACATATATCATGATATTTATCAGATGTTAACATACATTCTTTTTACATTCATATATAAGATACTTTTAATAAAATGAAATAAATACATACACATGACTTTTGGTGTTGCTCACCCATTTCCCCTTTCACTGTATCCACACTCTTTCTCTACCTTCTTTCTCCCTTTCTTCTCTTCCCTACTTCCCTCTTCTTCCTCTCCTCTTCTCTTTCCTTCATAAGTCTTTGGTGACTTTGGAGTGCTGATGAGAGCTGATGAGATCATCTTAAGCGTTAAAGATGTTATCTAGTTTGCTAATGAAACATCTGTAAACAGGCAACCAAACACAGAGAGCACTAAGGACTCCACAGTTCAACCTTGAGCTACATATATTATCTTCTCTTGAAATTAGTCTTTTTATTACCCATCCTCTTTCCATTACACTAACAGTCAGTGATTAGAAAGCTAACATTTATTAACAATCAGTGATTGTAAATCTGAGGTCACAGTATCTTTCCAACATTGAACAGTAATCTTGTTTCACCCATAGTTGACAATCATATCTCCTCTATATAATTGAAATGTACTTTTGCATTTTTAAATTTTATATACATTAGCAAATATATTGCTACTAAACTAAAATATAGCAATACATTTGCTAATATAATATTATATATTATTTGATTCTTCTAAAGAACTCTGTATTGCATCCTTGGAAATGTACAATCTCATTTTCATTGGCTGAGGAGGTAGTGGCTTCTTTTCTAAAAAACAAAAACAAAAAACAAAACAAAGCTCAGATTATCTTGATTCATTTCAAATTGCTTTCAGAGTGGACTATAGGACTTGGAGAGGCAGGACTTTATCTGGAGTTAATTCTCTTTGATCTCTTAGCATCCTTCAGTGCCATTAAATACTATATCCTTTTGGATTGCCTGAGAGATACTGAAAAAGGAGACAACAGCTCCTCTTAAAAACGTTTCAGTGTTGTTCAGAAAAAAAAAGGAATTAAAATTTATATGCAACGGTAGGCCCCTACCTGCCCTTGGGGCATTCCCAGACTTTAGTTTCATTTATTTCATTTCTGAACCATGTTGATAGTCTTTAAAATACTTTTTTGTGTACGTTTTTTCTAATATCTTCATTTCTGAACATTTATATGCAGTACTGTATATGCATCTTTCAGAAAATGTTTTTTTCTGGTATAATTCATCTCATCCTTTCCTTGCTGCAAATTTTCTTTTCAGTATTTTGTACCTCATTCTGCTGGATATATCTTATATCTGGGCGCTTATTTTTTTATATTTTTTAATAAAAATCAGTTAGATTTTTTTTGTTATTCTGATAAAGAAAAACAAGGAAAACACACATAGCTAGGAATGAGAAGCTTGACTTTGTACAAAAAACATATATATTGAGCAGAAAGGGATATGGGGGCATCAGGAGCCTCTGTGGTGCATGGTTAGAATGCAGTATTGCAGGCTAATTCTGCCCACAGTCTGGAGTTCGATCTTGATGGGATTCAAGGTTGACTCATCCTTCCCTCCTTCCGAGGTCAATAAAATGAGGACCCAGATTGTTGGGAAGTGACACTGTAAACTGCTCAGAGAGTATTGTAAACGACTATGGACCACTATGTAAGTCTAAGTGCTATTGCTATTGCTATCAGGCAAAAGAAGATACTGAACTAATGCTCATAGACTGCACTAAGAGAGTGAGGGCATACAGGTTCCAAGAACAACAAAACAATGGAGGCTTCCCATTAAGAGTCAACAGCTCATCTTAAGTGAAAAATGAAGGTTCTTCGTTCAAGTTAAGTTTGATTCTTGATGACTTCAGGACACATTCGCATATATTTGGGGATTGGAGGAAGCAATTTGGAAGTTGTCATTTTCTTCTTCTAAAATACCTAGGTTTTTTTTTGTTGTTTTACAATCCCCAGTCTAGCCCTAGTATTTCCTGGTAGTATTTCCATATATGAGCCAGGTTTGGTCCTGCTTAGTCTGACCAAACTTGACTAGGTGCAAGGAAGATTTAAATGAGCTCATAATAGATAGATCTACAAAAGAGAATCAATATTGGCCATTACTTTTGGAGCCTGAAGACATTCTCTCACAGCTTTACCAGCTGAATTACTACAACAATATTTCAAGACTCAGATCATGGATTCTATCCTTAAGACAAACTGGATTATTCTCCAGTCAGATTCTCAGAACATTTACAACTATGACAATGAATAGTAAATTGCTCCCATTTTTGTAGAAAGATTACTTCCCCCCCCCCAAAAAAAGCTTAATTTATCTTTGAAAAATAATGAAGGCATCAAAGGAAACCCCGGAAGAGACTAGATCTGGAAAAGCTCAGTTGTAAATGAAAGATGATGAACTGAAATGATGATTTACCAAAAGACATCTCCTCTACTATCTTTAGGTAATTGGTTTGCTCACAACTTCAATAATAAATTGTGGTAAAATGTCCATAATATTTTTCAAACGTTGGGTTGTTTTTTTTGCAGAGAAAAAAGAAGGAAAAAACTGGCTCTATTAAGCACACAGTATAAATCTTATTTATCCTAGGATATGGCCTAATATATAAAAACATAAATATTTATTATTGTATAAATGTAAAAGCTAGGAGGTTTTGGTATGAAGCCTGAATAGCTGTTCATCTGCATACACAGAAGGTAATACATTAGTGTCTGGATGTCAGGTTTCTAAAATTCTCCCTCCCTCCCTTCTCTCCATGAAAACCAATTACGTTTTGAATTACTAAGCTTCACTTATGCTCAGTTTGCTGAGTAATAAATGTCCACTTAGTCCAAGCCATAATGTACATGTGTATGGGACTATGGATGATGTAATGGAGAAGTGTCAATTAGGCCATTTTTAAACTGCCCTAGAGACTGTCAGCTTAATACTAATTGATGACCTAGTAATAAGCAATATTCCATACAAACTAATTTATCATCTTTTCTGACTCCCCAAAGTCTTACATAATGTAATCTGATTACAGCAGCCATGCACATTGCCAAATTGAGTGGATGGGCTCCCCATAAGGCAGAAGATAGAGAAAGAGAAATAGAGAATAAAACTATAATATGGTACAGCATTTTCCTTGTTAATTGTCAGTCTTGGATATTGTAAATATGCTGAGAAGAATGAAGTCCTTAAAAAGTGATCATTTGAAAACGCTTCGCTTTTGGGACAGGGGGGAGGTTGTTGGATTGTTTCTTTTTGCCCTGCTTCATGATGATGATTTGGTTCTTACTATTTGTATCCTGTTGTATCCTGTTTTCCTGGAAAGCCATTTAAAATCCACGCATTATTAATCACATCAGTTTGGTGTGGGGGTTATGTCATCAGGCTAGAAATTTGGAAAAGCAGATTATAATTTTGTCCAAATTTTAGAATTTCTAAAAATGAAAAGAAAACACCCCTACAGAGAACAGGGAAGTGAAAAAATATTGGAAAGGAAAGCAAGTTTTAACTAGTGCAGTGCCCTCTTCTAAACATCAAACCATCCACATCTGTCATTTGCCTTGGCAATATTGCTTCAGGGACTTTCAAAATTAACTTTGTAGACTTCTCCACTCATAATTACTTTGTCATCTGTTATTCCAAGAAAAAAGAGTTTCTAGGAATGCATATACACATAGAGAGATGATCAGAGGAAAGTTATAATTCATAATGTTTTGGCTACTACTTGAAAGATTGTGACCTTCTGAATAGGCATGACTCATGATCTATGAACTCTACATATAAAAAGGCAGATTAGATATGATTGTACTAGCTGGTTGTCACTCCCTGTGATTTCTGATGATTATTTAAACTACTTCAGAATACTTCTCAAGATGCAGCATGCAAAATTTTACTTGGTGTTAAATAATGAATAAACAAATTAATATATCATGTGGGGGGTGTTTTCTGAAGTTTCTTCTGAGTGTCATCTCAATTAATGACCATAAATAAATTATGGATTTTAGGTAATGACTATTCTAAAGAATGATAGGATGTCTTTACTTCAAGTAATTATTTTGCAAATGTAATTAAAAGAAAAGGAATGACAGTTGCTACTTTTCATAGTACTGATCTTGAATAGACTTGGTGGGACAGTAATTAGAATGCAGTATTGCAGGCTAACTCACTGCTCACTGCCAGGAGTTCAATTCTGATTAGCTCAAGGTTGACTCAGCCTTCCATCCTTCTGAGATTCATAAAATGAGGACCCAGATTGTTGGGGGCAATATAATGACTTTGTAAAACCATTTAGAAAGGGCTGTAAAACACCGTGAAGTGGTATGTAAGTCTAAGTGCTATTGCTATTGCTGTTCCTCTGAAAAAAAATAAAGGGAAGAAGATTATTTCTCAGCTTCACAGAATCATTAAACCATTTAGGTCACAAAGTTTAACTTGGTGTTCAGTACAGGTATTCAAATTAAAGCATCCACAACAGATGTTTGATTGGTTGTTGATTCTACAGGGATTGTACAAAAGGGTATTCTTGTTGTTAGCCTAATTACCATCATTTTGCTTCTGTAAACTGAGCTTGCATTAGGGATGCCATTTTGTGAGGGCAGGAAGAACACATACACAGACCCAGAGATAAGGAAAAGAGCAGGAAAGGAATTAATTGTGATTGGCTGATATTATGTGTACTGACATGTGTGTCTTTGTGATTGGTTATTATCTGCCTATATAAAGAAGTGCCTAACTGACTAATGTGTGGCACTTCTGAACGCAGCTGCCAGTGTTTCAGATAGTGTTCCACCCAGCAACTTCACTTGGCCAATTAAAGTTCTGTTTCTCTTGGAAGCCTGTGCTTGACTCTCCTGATTTGCCCTCTTGGAACCTCAAGTTCTTTGGGTAGCTGCTGACCCTTACAATTCTACTGTTGAATTGCCTTTATAATGAGGACAGGTATTTTTGGTTTTGGTTTTCACCTAATATTCAGCCAGAATGTGCCTTCCTGTAATGTAAATCCATTATTCTGAGCCATTACAGTGACAGAGAACAGATCTTCTCTGTATATTGAATGCAATATATTTTTAGGTAATGGGAGAGTGTTCACCTGTCCCTTATCTTCTTTTCTCAAGGTTAAACATACCCAACTACTACACTCTGCCTTCAAATATCTAATTAGTAGTCCCTGATCATCCTTGCTACCCTAGTCCTCAAGGTGGGGTCCGACCAACACAGAAATAAATAATTACTTCTTATGATTTGAAAGCACATTTCTACTGACACAGCCCAAAATGGCTTTTGTCTTTTCTGCAGCCATAACATATTGCTAATACATATTACTGATTAACTTTTGTCACTAGTATTCTTCCTTGCACTCTATATGGGTACATTTCATTTCTGTTTCATAAATAAGAACTTTGCACTTGTCACTGATAACTTTCTTCTGTTCTTTTTAACCCATTTCTCTATCTATCAAGATCATTTTGAACTTTTTTCTGCATTCTAAGGTATTATCTCTCTTCTCCAAATTTGTATCATTGACAAATTTGATAAGCAGATCTTTGACTCCTTCCAAAACACTAATAAAAATGTTGAGGAACACAGATTCCAAGACTGAACCTTAAGCACTTGACTAGATTCTTCACTCCAGTGTGATAGGCAACCATTTTGCATCCATTTAATTATCTTAATTAGCTGCTAATCAGAATTCTAGAGGGCACTTTATCCAGCATGATGAGTGGAGAATCCACTGGTGGGTTGTCTTAGCCTTCTTGCCCAGATGAGACTAAGTCTAGAAAGTTGCCACGCCTCCTGCTGGGCTAGACTGTCCCAGTTTTCGACGTAGTCTTCACCCAGCAGTATGCTTTAAATTGTGGCTCCTTCTAGGCTTAGTAATTTGCTGTAATTTGCTAAAATCATGATGTATTATACCTAATAAAGTTAGCATTCCCACAATCTACTATGAAACTCACCCAATATAAAAAAAGATTTTAGTCTGGCAGGACTTTTATCTGACAAATCTGTGCTAAGGTATGGCAATTACTATTTTTTTTTCAAACTACTTACAGGCTGATTTTTTAATGGATCCTCTATACTCTGCCCAGGAATTGATGTCAGATTATTGGTTCATTACTGATATATTGTTACTGTAACTGGTAGCAATTATATATGATTGATAGCAATAATAATATTTCATTTCTTCTTCCTCAATGAAGATGATAAAAATGAAACAGACAGGGGAGAAAAAGGACTACTTAGTTTTTCTGAATTAATGTTGCCCCTGTCAAGCTTATTTTTTTTATGTTTTTCACTCTTTAAATTCTAAAACTTCTCTGGGACTTTATGATACAAAACTGTAATCTGAACTGGTTCCAAAAGTGCATCCAAAGCAACATTCCCACCACTCTAAGTCAAGGTTCAAGAAGGATTGTGCAGAAGGGAAGGGAAGGGAAGGGAAGGGAAGGGAAGGGAAGGAAGGAAGGAAGGAAGGAAGGAAGGAAGGAAGGAAGGAAGGAAGGAAGGAAGGAAGGAAGGAAGAAGAAAAAAGGGGAAAAAAAGCTCTTGCTGCCACCTATCAGACTTATGTATCCAATACGGCAGTAATAGCTGAACAGAACCTTCTCCAATGGAAAAGATACTACACACAACTGCCATGAAATGGCATTTGTGAATGGTATTGATGATAACAAGATTTAGCTTTTATTTTTCCTATAGAACATCTTAATTTCTTTCTTTACTACTTCTTACTCCATTTGGGGGTTTTGCATAACATTGTTTAACATAAGGGAAATAGCACAATGACTACCTATATAGGGATGATTGCTTCTTGGCCATTGTGCTAAGATCAAGTATAGTGTTGAGGCATGTATCAAATTTGTACTACCATATGCCAGCCTGTTCAAATGTGCTGTCCACTTTTTAAGAGCTATGGCTGTTCCAGTCATTGATAATGTTGAGTGGAAAGTATAAGCTATAGTTGCAATGCAACCTGGCAAGAAGTCTAGGAACTTGTAGACTGCATGTTGTAAGGATGCTGGACTAGGACAAGAAAAGTATTCAAGTTACCTACGAGGAAAATTCACTGAGACATCCTACTTTGAGCCAATCATCTCTCAACCTAAATTATTACTGTTGGATGAAATTGCAGAAGCTGCTCCTATCAATACCTTTACCCTTGCAGGAAGGGTGAGATATAAATGTAATGATCAAATGGATAAACAATATTTTCAACTATCTTCACAAATCTACTGTATTTTGGTAAGGAAAATCTGATGTAGATATGTCATATTAAAAAAACTCTTATAGCTAGACTTTTGGGAATCTCAAAAGTAGTAGCATTAGGGTCTTCATTGCCAAGGTAGCAATTTGTTTTTACCATAACACTTCTCTTCACAGATGTTTGTAACACTGGTGTTTAATCTTTTAGTGTTGCACAGCTATTTGTCCAAACTAAATTTGAACCTTGATTTACAAAGCATTTTTATTTACAAGTAATTGTTTATTGGAAAAAAGAAAAAAAAACAGGGGAGGAAATTAGTCAATAAACTGTGCCAAATGATGGTATAGGAGGGAAATGTATGTGAACAGTAACATTTTGAAGTAAAACCTTTCTTTTTCTTCAGTTAATCTTTTATGCTTTACACTGACATTTTTACAAGGCAAAAAACTACCGTATTTTCTTCCTGTTCTAGAAAATGTTTAAAATCAAAGGAGAAATAGCAGATTATATTACTGACATGTTTTTCTTATAATTCAGGGCCCAGATAAGACAGTTTGCTGTCCAAGACAAAGCATCAGATGTTTCTCCCAGTCTCTTGTTGTTCAACCTAGGGAAGCTGTCCAGACTGACAGGTGAATCTCATTTCAATATGGGGTTCAGACAGTTCTGTTCAATGTAGCTAAAGGCAGGAGACTGGGTTAAGGAGTATAGCTCAGACCTGACAGCTCACACAATTATCATTCAATATTTTGCCACTTTTAGCATCTGCCATCTGAGATACCTATCTCATGGAAGTAGTAACAGAGCCCATCCTGTTATTATCACATCAGTCTTAACCAAGAATTTGAGCTGACTTTTGAAGTGTGGGAGGAAATAAACTGAAAGCATAACACTTGAATATAAAACAAGAATAAATAAATCTAAAACAGTGATATTTTTAATGGGTTGGATTTCATCCGAATATGTTTTCTGTAATGGCAGTAGTTCTCTCTCTAAAGAAACTCTTCTGGAATTTCATGCATTAACACTATATCAGTCAACATTATATTGGATTTTTGGCTTGCAACATCTGTCACAATAATTTATTTGGGAGATTTTTCAGCATCCCACTTTCTTCACAGACAATATCTTATTCTAAAAGTACAAAAGACCACTGCAGAAGTCCCTGTCTTGAAGAAGATGGTTACGGTTGCTCTTTGGTTGAGAAAAAAAATGATGTTGACAACTGCAGAATTTTTCTTGTTTCCCAATCTTAAAAGAAAGAATTGCTTGAGAAGGAGGAAATAGATCAAAAGTGCCTATCCCTACCACTTACTTTCAAAGACATGAAACTGACCTCTCATCATTGGCAGATATCCAATATATCTAGAAAAATATAGGAAAACAAGGCTGTAGATTAACATATACCATATATAAGGAACTAAGTACATACCAGATTTTCAGTGACCATTAGTGACTGATGATAAATATAATAGAAATTGTTAGCATCATTCAAATTTTCTTCCTCATATTAGTTATTAAGTATGTTTTGGAAAACATTTGATTGTACAGCAGTCCTGTTAAAGCTTCAATTTATTTGATCAATTGGGAAGATGGGATGTCCATTATACCCAATTATCTATTAAATACAAGAGTACATCATCCATAGTGATTTAATGCATTTGCATAATCTTATGCAAATGTTTTGTGTTAATTTGCATTAGAATGGCCTGAGTTGATGCAAATGACATAATTTGTATAATTATGCAAATGAAGCAGAGTTGTAGTGAATGATATTAACATAAAATTAATCTGCTAGTATGAAATACTTCGGATGCAATTGTCAAGTCCATTATTATAGTAGGATATTTAGATGGAAATCTGGTTCACTGCATCTGATGTCCACTAAATGGAGCTATGTCTAACATTTACTAGATTATGAAAGCTGATGTTCCACACAATGTTTAGAATTTCCTAATAGTCCTGTTTCCAGCAGCTTGTGCTGCACAGAGATTTCTCTGTAGCACAGAAGTCGCATGGCCTTTCCTCTGATAAAGTCTACACCAGAGGTTCTTAAACTGTTTGACACAATTAGTCCTTTTCTGGGTCTCAAATAATGTCATTAAGCCCACACAAAAACCAGACTCTGTTGTTTTACTCAAGTATCTTGGCAGTCAAGTATCTTGGCAGTCCCAAATTGGATTCTCAACTCACAAATAAGCTATTACAAATTGCTGCATTACCTCCAGTTAATTTCCATCAATTTAGGAACCATTGCTCTTACACTGTAGTAGAGTCAGGAATACAGACCCACTGCTTCTTGATTGTATAAAATTACCCTCAGATGTAGAATAGGAGTCTGAATGACACACTAATGAAGCCGGTAATTACATGAAACCTCTAGATTTAGAAACAATATTATTTGTTGGGAAGTTAAAATTGGAGAATGATTTCCCTGGTGGTTTTAGGGACTAGCCAAAATGATTTTCATTTGATCCTACTAGTTTCTTTAATATTCTCCTAGGGTGATGAAGCAAGAGTCATGTGTTGCTCATATTGTGTGTGAAATCACCCCAATGGATCTTTGCAATTGATTTAGGACAAGGGTATAAAGCTGCAGTTTATTCAACGAAACATCTCTTTTATATTGTGATTGCTTCTCTGACACAAGGTCTACTAACTTTTCTACTGTGTGTAGTGACTTTTCTCATTCCCAGACTATACCAGGAATATGAACATTATCCCAATGTGTCTTCTTCTTAGTGTAAGCTGTTAATTGCACATTATACACAAGAAGTATTTTGTTGATTTTTTTTAAAAAAACAATAGTAACAGTCAGGGCTTTTTTTCTCATAGAACGCCCGGAACAGAGTTCTGGCACCTTTTTGGGATGGAGCCAATAGGGTAGGCAATGACGTGTGTGAGTTCCAGCACTTTTTTTTTTTTTTTTTTTAGAAAAAAAGCACTGGTAACAGTAACAACTCAGCTTTGTGCTAGCATAAAATAGAAATCTAATTTCCATCTCCCTCATATACACATCTAAAATTGAGTGTAGAATTCACAGAGAGGACTGACCTGCTTTCTTAAGTACATAGAAATGTCTCTATCAATTATGTTAAAAATTAATTAGCAACTTTTCATTAATATTTATTTACTATGTCTATAAAAAATTCTGATTTTTCAATGTGCAGTTCAGATTAAATTAATATTAATTTCTATTTTGGTGTCGATACATCATTTCATTTATTCAGAATGGGAAGAAAATTGTTATTATTAAGGATATTTAGGGTCAAAACAATTATTTTGTGTGCTGTTTTAATTTGGAAAAAGTAATTAATTTTTTAATTGCAGCTCATGAAAATCAAGAAACTATCAGCTTAATTTTTCCCATATATTAGGCTTGTGAAAAACAGCGTAGATTAAAGCTATGAGAACAAACAACAGGAGAATGTCAGGTTCAGAAAGTATAGTTTATGCTGAAAGGTTTTTTAAAAATTACATGACCAAAGATGTCTTAATGTCGCAGAACAGACTTATCCTAGCAGATTTCTCTGCCAGACAATTTAATGCTTCTTTTGTTTAATTCAACAAAAGCATAACAGAAAATTCTGATGTAGATGGGAAAAAAAATAAAAATGTATTCTACAGAAGTACTGGAACAATTATTACCAAAGCCTCAAACATGAAGTTTTCAAATTCTACAAACTCCAGATTGACTGCTGTGCTTGAATAAAACATGAAGGAATTCCAAATAAAATTGAGAATTACTTGCAGGCAGTTCCGTGAATTGCCTGGGTATTTCCTGGAACAAGGAAGTGAGCAGAACCTTAATGTGATTGCTTTTGAGTGGTTTCTTGATATTAGATGATCTTGTGGCGGAAGCAGTGGTGAGATTCAAATATGTGAACAACTGGTTCTCTGTGTGGATGCCACTTCCGGAAGTCCATTCTGGGCCTGGGCAACAAAAAATTAGCTACCGGTTCTGCCAAAGTGGTGCAAACTGGCTCAGTCCCACCACTGGGAGGAAGCATATACTTTGTTCATCCAAACCCTCTATGAGATGAAGCACCAGAAAAAATGTCTGGAGTACTATAGTAAAAGACAAGTGAATCTAATCAAATGCAGATGCCAGGTCATGTCCAATTTTTACCATGGAGATAAGATTGACAAAGCACATGTGACTCTTTACATCTATTGTATCAGTAGCACAATCTTCAGTCGTTTTAATTTGTCCTTGTCTGGTTAGTTAAAATGGGGAGAAACATCTGTTTTCTGGTCTCTGAGACTTGTTAAAGGCAATAATTTAATCAATTGTTTCTTGGGATTGTATGTTGATGAACTAGGCTTAATTATTGCATAGGTTACCAAGAGGTTTTTGCATTCAAATCAAACTGCTGGTTTAATCAATGATGGCTTAGCCAACATTAAACACTTAGTACTGTATTCTCTGCCCAGAAACTGTAGGTCTGCCCACCATATACACCTGGTTAAAATCTTTCGATGGCTCTCCAAGTTCATTAGATGAAGAAGGGTCTAGAACTTACAAACTATCTTTTTTTTTCAGTTGTTATCTCCATCCTGCCTCTCAAAGTTTGGCTTGCATCTACACTGCTGGAAATGTGAAGACTAAATTGTTCATTTGGGGGCGAGAACTGTCATTTTATATATTTCTATTAATTGCATTGGTATTGCAGTTTTTATTATTTGTATCTGCACTGAAATAATTTTTCCACAAAACTATGTTAAATTTCAAAGAATACAAAATCCAAAAGAACAAACAAAAGAATTTGGAGAGAGAAAGGAGGGGACTGAGGGTTCTTGCAAAGAGAAAAACTGGTGACTGTTGAGGATGGGAGCCCTGCCTCTTTCCTAATCAACTGGCCAGGTGGACATTGACCTGTCTTTATTGAAGAAAGATAAACATAAGAAGACCTAAGAGGCACAATGATATCATGGAAGACCTGCAGCTCCCTCTTGCGCATTCTGGAAAGCACTGCAATTGTCCGCAGAGTCATGACTGATGGGCATATATGACTTGCCTGTTCCAAGGCTCAATCTCCTCAAGGATGGGCCAGGGTCACTGTGCTTGTGTTTCCCAGAGTCACTTGCTGATTAATTATCTTTAATGATGATTAATTGGCCAGCCAGCCATGCTGGCTGGGGAATTCTGAGAGTTCCAATCCTAAGGCTGCCATGGCTGAGAAACATTGACCTAATATATATCCTACTGAAGCAGTGAAAACAATTCATTTTTCAACCCAAATTCCATGAATCTAGGAGACATAAGATATTCAGAATAAATAATTGTGGCCATCAATTGTGGTATTTCCATTTGTGATAGTGGCATCATTTAATTGTCATCAATTATTGTCTCCACTACGAATACCCTAATTTCATTCTAATTTAATCAATCTGTCTATACAATTATCAACTCTTAGTTAATTTGAAAAAAATGAAAAATACATTAATAAAATATCCTACTCATCATCCTTGCTAAATCCTAAACTTGGATAAGACATAGGTGTTAGAGTAAGTGTGCTTGGAAAAAAAGTTATTTTAAGTGACTTTTAAATCATATATCTTTCACAATGTAATCCTTCTGAATCTATATATCATAGTCCATAATTTACATGAAACCACTCTTTCAGGGATCAGATATAACCAGTGCATTCACAATATAAAAGCAGATAATTGAAAAGATGAGTTCTAAAGGGATGCCTGAGGAAAGGTGTCTTGTTTATCCTGAGGTATGTACTTAAACATTCTTGAGGCTGAAAAAAAGTTGATATCCTTTCTTCTGCTGACCCTGATTTTCACTACTTGCAAAAAGTATGCTATGGGTCTTCAAGCTCACTCTACCTTCATTTGCCATAAACACTAGTGGCAGGCAAGAAAGGAACAAAGCCCAAACAAGTTTGTTTAATGTCATGTTGGAAAGAAAATCTCCAAAACAGAAAAAAAAATGTGTCAAACATGAAACATTCATGACAATATCCCAACCATTTCATATCTCCCTATAGTGCTCTTTTTATTCTGAAAATAGAATTTGGATCACATCACATAACAGTAAACAAAACTATGAAAAATCTTGTATATTTGACATATTAACAGGGAAAGATACATAATCTAAGGATTAAATAACAATCACCATTATCTATTTAGCAGATAGAAAATATTGATAGCAGATAGAATACACTACACTATTTCTAGAAGGTATCTTTAAAAACATCTACCCATGCAGAATAGATTGTATTTTCTGTATATTTACTCTCAATATTTGTTATTTCCCCATCTCTCCATATATATATATAGTAACATATAGATTCAGCATGCATTTTAAAAAAATTGAAATGTAAACAGCTGAAAGTAAACTTACATTTATACTGTAGTTATTGTATTATATATTATATATTATACATATATACATATGTGCATATTTATTATGCTTATTATGACTATATTTAATGCATATAATATACAACTGAGTCCACTATGATTCAAGCAATATGTCTAATACAGGGGTGTCAAACTGGCAAAACTCTCCCGATACGCTGACATTGTGAGTTTGACATGTCTGGTCTAATACATAAATAAATATATACTTTGGATAAGGCTGTACAAACAGAGGTACATTCAATGGGTTTCCTTTCAAAAAAACAAAATCAGGTTCCAATTTACTTTATGAGTGCAAAATCTCTTTGGTCCACTTTTGGAGAAAATTGGAAAGAGTTTCAGATGCCTTGCACTTGCTGCAGGTTAACTATATCAAAGTCTGCCCTGGTCATCTACAAAGCCTCTTGTTCACCATTGAGGATTTTTTCCCCATCGCTCAGTAAAAACAGAGATATGCAATGTCTTTTCTTTTCTTAAATTGGCATGCTTCCTTAATTGCTCTTGCCACTAGAAAAACAGAAAATGCTTTCTT
Source organism: Crotalus tigris (assembly GCF_016545835.1). Taxonomy (NCBI): domain Eukaryota; kingdom Metazoa; phylum Chordata; class Lepidosauria; order Squamata; family Viperidae; genus Crotalus; species Crotalus tigris. Next base: position 384,277 of record NW_024100115.1, on the reverse strand, counting down.
CCTTGCTTTTATCAGAATAAAGAAGTGGAAGGATCAGAAGCTCTGCAAATTAACAGTGACATCCATTTCACGGTATCGGATTCAAATTTCCATTTTGCCAAATCCTTAATCTGAAGAGTTTGTTTTGTATAAGAACAAAATAGTAAAGTGCTTTGTTGAATCAGAACTTATTTGCTCTTTGGTCCATCTCTTGATCAATAGAATAGAAAGCTAAGTGGGGTACAGTTGGATATGCATATGCTTATTCATTTTTTTATTATGCAGCAAGAAGGAAAGAACTGAAAATTCCCAGCCTTATTGTAATCAATTTAGAATACAATATGACTTTATGGAATTTATTAAATACATATGGATTCAATGAATTTGAATCAACAACTAAACTTTATTCTTAAAATGTTAACTTGTAGTAATGGTAACATTGAGGTAAAATTATATGCAAAAATCTTGTTGTGCGGTTTAGCCTATTAATTATTTTTCCAATCTTTACTACATTATGGTATTCTAAAAGAAATTCCAACTCTTATTTAAAATGTACTACATTTCTACATGTTTAAGTTCTCAATGCAAAAGAGATTTTTTTAAAAAAAAAAAGTGAGCAGACTTATCAGAAAACTTGAAAATTTAGATGTTTTGATACTTTGCCTACAACCTAATGTTAGGTGAACAGGCATCAGCTTATACAGTGGAAATTTCCATCTTGTCCTTCTCATGAAATGTCTTGCATGCATTTCTATTGCACCCAGAGGCAAACTTAATGGATATCTGTGGGGCTGAAAATTAAAATGGTGATAAGCTAAATAGATTTAGTTAGCTTTTCCTTATGTCTAGACCATTTCAATAAAGAAGATACCTATACAAACTAACATAACCTAAGCTGACTTCCACTATCATTAAGTCTTGCTTTTGTACTTAATAACATCTGATCAGGTCATCCAAAGTACTAACAAATTGGTTTAAATTTCCTTCCTTGGAAGCTGTTTCAGTCATCTAGAAATTCCCTGATTGGGTGAAAACTTGCTACTTCTTCAAGCACTTTATGAAGAGGAAAGGTTGAATTATACTATGAAATTTCAGGAGTTCTCCTGTGGATATCCTCAACTTGCTTAGCATTAAGTTATGAGGTCCTCTCAAGCTTTATGTTGAAGAAGAGCACAAAGACATTTCATTAAATAATCATCCTCAATCCACCCTTAACTACCACTAGGCCTGAAGGGCAAAAGTTTCCTCATCCCCAATAAAAACATAGAAAAGTCTATGTTTTTTCCAGCTTCAGATAAATAGAATGAAGAAACATACAAACTGTATCTCTCTATCAAAGCTGATATCTTGTATAATGCACACCTAAAGACTTTTCCTAACTGTTGTAAAGATGTATGTGGAGATACCCTAAATTATATTTTATCTTATATCAGAAGGTCAAGAATCATGTCACTTTTGTTTTTGTTTTTTTTTGTAAAGGCTCCAACTGTAAATTCAATTTAGTTTAATCTTGTGCCCAAAGTCAAGTCCCATAGGCCAATAACAATATGTTTGTTAATTAATAACTTTTTAAAAAAGAAAAAGGAATGTTCTCTTTTAGGAATAAGAACATGTGCTAAACAACTATTTAACAAATATTTAAAATACAGTGTAATTTACGTAGTACCGTACATTGTCTGTGACTTTGTTTTTGGAGTCTGATTTTTCCTACACACTGTGTATATTTTTGTGGGTTTGTGTTTTTATTTAAAAATTCTTCTATGCAGAGTTTTTTTAAAAAAAAATAGCTAAAAATAGATAATGCTCTGAAAACGAAGCCTCTATTTCTCTAGAAATGCAACCCTTAGGCTGAGATTTTATGTATTCAGGCTAAGATTTATTAGAATAATACTTCATTATTGTAAATCACATGAGTAATAGCAGCATAATAGCAGAGGATCTGGCAGCTTCTTCTACCTCACAAGGTTAGAAATGCAAATGTCTTGTCATCACACAAATAATGTTCATCTGTCAGAAATGTTTATTTGCTATGCATCTGTAATCCATCAAACTACCATTACATACATCAACTTAATGGTAACAGTTTGTACATTACAAATCAAAACTCCAATATATATGCTACTAACCTGAAATCAAACATACAATTTCAGTAAGAAAATCCTGATAACAAAGATTTAGTGCATATCTTGCTCCCTTTTTATCTTTTTATTACTTTAATCAAACAAAAATAGGTAACTATATTTACATGAATCAATGATACATATTAAAAAAAATCAAAAAGAAAAATATATAAAAAATATCAAAGAGATCTACTGCGATGTGAATAAAGAGACAGATAATATGCATATGAAAATTTGCCATATATATATAATATACCAGATTTATAGTCTATTGCTATTGATATAAACCATAGAATCCATCCAAGTTTGATAAAATTTTGGTTTTTGCCAAATTTAACTTTATAATTTTTCTAATGTAGCAATTGAAGAGGCTTTATTAAACCACAGTTTTTATGTTATCTACAGTTTTCCAATGTTGCACAAATATTATTTTGGCAGCTAAAATTAAATAATGTTCCTTATTTTTAAACTTATAATTTGGTCCCGTAAATAAATGCAGTATGCCTAACTCTTTATAGCATCCCAATGTATTCCTACTGATGTTTCATTTGTATGATTCTCTTGAAAAAAAATTCTCAAATTTTGAGTTAGTCTTTGCTTTGCTATTGCATTGTATAGTATTGCAGGCTTAAAACACCAAGTATAAGTAATTGGAATGCTTTCTTCTTATATCTTACATAAGAATATTTTATCAGTAGCAAACATCCAGAAAATAGTTAGTATGAAAATCAGAGGAAATTTTTCCAAAAGCTTTCCAATTTATTGCACAGCTTTAGCTGATCTATGAAAAGTTGGGTCATTCTGACTAGCAGCAAATCTTATGATTTAGTATATTCTTCAGTAGAGGCATCCACAAGGCTGGGGTCAACAACATCAAATTAATGGTCATAAATGCATGATTGAAACCCCATTCCTTGTGTATATGGATTGACTTTTATCACACCTGAATTCATATGTACATAAAAGCTACCAGCAAGTTGCTTTTTTGATGGTTCCCTTTTGATGACCTTGTCCTTTAGAACATTGAAAATTCACATATGCAGACACATAACAGATTCAGTTTAATAACCTAAAACTGGAAGAAACATAAATAAATATAATAGACTAGAATAGAAATGTTCGTTTTATTTTCTTTGAATCATGGGTGTTGTTGAGTCCGTCGCGAAATGGTAAGACACGAGAAGCAGTTGTAGTTCTCAGGAAACCTTTATTCTTCAGTTCAGCTTACATTGGAATATGGCGGCAAAAGCCCACAACTCGCAGCCTCCTTTTATAGGACTTTCCCGGGTCAATGTGTTACTTTTCGCGCGCCAGCACTTGCGCATGCGCACAAGCACTGGCGACAGCCTGTCAGGTCCCGGGCAGCTTGCACCTGCCCGGGACCGCCTGCAATGCCCCGAGCCCGCTTGCAAGGCTCAGGACATAACACCCCTTTCCCCCGGGCTAAAACTACAACCAATGCCAAATAATACACAACCCACTCTTAGTACAATGCTCTGCTCCCCTCCATGTTCGGAGTTCCCCCGTTTCCATTGCCTCAGTGTTTCTACCCTTCTACTAGCTCTGTTTAGCCAATAGTGTTATGTAATCCTCTAAGTACTTAGGAGATTTCCTTGCTCTCTGTGACCTCCTAAGCTCTGGGTGTCTGACAGGTACCCCCTGACTGAGGGGTGATGTGTGTCTGTTCCCCTTGTTATGCCTTGGTGACTCCCAAGGACTGTGCTCCAATGCCTGGCCTGCTTGCTTGCCCACCGGGCTCGTCAGGCCAGGGCTTCTTCCAGTGTATGACCTGGTTGTCCGGCCTAGCTGTAGGCTCTCTGGTCCTTCTAAGTGACTGTCACTGTTGGGTGTTTCTGTAGAACCTCCTATGTCCGTCCAAGACCTGTCAGGAGGCTGTCTATCCCCTGAATCCCGTTCTGTGTCCGGGCTTGTGTGGGTTTCAGTACTGTCCCAAAACTCAGTTGTCCCCTGAGTGTAGTCAGAGGTGTTGTAGTCGGGATTTGGTTCCTCGACCACCTCCCTGTGTGTTTGCCCCCTTCTAGGGACAGGGTTGAAGTCAGGCCAACTAGGAGGAGTGTGTGCCAGCTCTCTTGCAGGGAATGGATTGTTGGGATGCTCCCGGGTATTCTCTCTGACTGGAGTACTGAGTGATATGGGTGAGAAGTGATCATGCCCCCAGGGTGACTCCCTGGCTGGAGTAGGCGTGAATGCCTGATAACTGGTTAATCTCCTAGAATTCCTGTTTGGAGCACTTGTGGAATTTTGGGATGGACCGTTTGTGGCTCCCTCATTGGTAAAGGGCAGCATTCCATGCCCCTCCCTTTGCCCAAAGGGCTCCTCCTCCCCCCTGGAAAAGACCCAGGAGTCTCAGCGGGAAGGTCCCGTCTAGGGCGAAGTTGGTCAATGTGCCGACGCAGGACACGACCGTTGTCCAGGGATACCTCATAGGATAGAGGACCTGTGACCCTGGATATAGATGCGGGGACCCATGTATGACCAGGCCCGTAATTACGAGTCCAAACCGGGGCACCCACAAGTAGTTGCCTAGGTGCCCTGGGGTGTGAGACAGAAGGAGGCAGTCTGTCCGGATGCAACCGGTCAAGCTTGGTAGTCAGTTTGCGCCCCCAACGAAGTTCAGCTGGGCTTCTCCCTGTAGAAGTGGACAGTGTGGTGCGATAAGAAAGGAGGAAGTCAGCCAACCTGTGATGCCAGTCTCCGTAGGTGAGTTTCTTCAAGGCGTCCTTGGTGATGCGCACCATGCGTTCAGCCATACCGTTGGTGGACGGGTGGAAGGGTGCAGAGGTGGCATGACGAATCATGTTAGCCTGTAAGAAAGTTTGGAATTCGGAGGAAGTGAATTGAGGGCCGTTGTCAGACACAATGACGTCTGGAAGCCCGTGTGCAGCAAAATCCCCCTCAGTACCTGAATAGTCTTTGTAGTGGTGGTGGAAGAGACAGGTACAACCTCAAGCCATTTTGAATGGCTGTCAACAAGGACCAAGAAGAATTGACCCTGAAAGGGCCCAGCGTAGTCAATGTGCACCCTAGACCATGGAGACTGTGTTTCCTCCCATCTATGCACAGGAGCTTGGGGCATTTCAGGGCATGAGCGTTGACAAAGGTGGCAAGCATGCACCTTAGCTTCTATGTCTTTGTCTACACCTGGCCACCACAAGTGGCTGCGTGCAAGAGCCTTCATTCGTACAATGCCAGGATGACCCTCGTGGAGGGAAGCTAAGACCCTAGTCCTCATTGAGGTGGGAATGACAACTCTGCTTCCCCAAAGCAGACAACCCTGAGAGGTGGACAACTTGTTCCTTTTAGACCAGAAACTCTGAAACTCAGGACTAGGACAGTGCTCAGGCCATCCAGACAAAACCCAAGAAAGGACCCGTGAGGGTGTGTGATCTGTGCCTGATTCAGCGGCTACATCCCTGGAATTCAGGGGGGACTCGGGCAAAGCTTGAATGGAGAGAATATTGATGGCTGGCGCGGGGTCAGCCTCTATTACCGGCAGGGGTAATCTACTGAGGCCATCAGCATGGCCCATTTCCTTTCCAGGCTTGTGAAGTAGGGAAAAATCATATGCAGACAAAAAGATAGACCACCTAAGCATCCTGGGGGAGATGATTTGGGGAGTTTGTTTACGTGTGGTAAAAAGTCCCAACAAAGGCTTATGGTCAGTGAAGACCGTGAAATGCCTTCCATACAAAAAATCATGGAATTTTTTAATTCCAGCAACAACATCTAAGGCCTCCCTGTCTATTTGAGCATAGTTGCGCTCAGCTGAAGACAATGTTCTGGAGTAATATGCAACAGGAACCTGAGCTCCATCAGCCTTGAGGTGGCTCAGTACAGCACCCACCCCATAAGGGGAAGCATCACAAGAGATGCATACAGGAAGGGACTCATTGAAGTGAGCAAGTACACTGTTAGAAGTGAGCAAGGCCTTGACCTCATTGAAACTGGCCTCATGTGTTTGAGACCACTGCCATACTGCCTGTTTGTCTAATAGCCTGTGAAGAGACTCAGCTACACTAGCCTTATGTGGAAGAAAGGAATTGTAGAAATTCAGAAGGCCCAGAAAAGCCTGTAGTTCGGCCTTAGACTGTGGCCTAGGGGCTTGCATAATGGCTTTTAGTTTGGATTCAGCAGGGTGAATCCCAGCAGCATCAATTTTGAACCCCAGAAACTCTGTGGAAGGCACCCCAATTTTACATTTGTCCTTCTTGAGTTTGAGTCCCGTTTTCCTGAACCTTAACAGGACAGCCCTTAGCCTTTCAGCTAGAATGTGCGTGGAGTCTCCTGCAATTAAGACATCATCAAAATAGGGGCAAACCCCTGGTATACCCCGTAGTGTGTTTTCCATTACGCTTTGGAAAATCCCAGGAGCGACATTTACTCCAAATTGAAGTCTCTTTACCTTGAAAGCCCCTCTGTGGGTCACAATAGTCTGAGCTATAGCAGCGTCATCATCAACAGGCAGCTGTTGATATGCTTGAGCTAGGTCAAGCTTTGCAAAAACGCGCCCCCCCTTGAGGGAGGCCAGGATATGACTGACCACAGGAACAGGATAGGCATGTTGCTGCAATGCCTTATTTAGAGTGCATTTGTAATCAGCACAGATGTGAATGTCCCCATTTGCCTTAAGAGGCGTGACAATGGGGGTCTCCCATGGACTGGAGTCAACAGGTTCTAGAATTCCTTGTTGGATCAGTTTGTCCAACTCAGTGTCAATTTTACTCTTTAAAGCAAAAGGGACCCTTCTTGCTTTAATTCTAATGGGAGTGACAGTGGGGTCTAGCTTTAAGGACACAGGAGGTCCTTTGAATGTGCCCATCTGGGGGCTCAAAACATTTGCAAATTCTTTGCAGACTTCCTGTAGGTCGAATGTTTGTAGGCTGTTGAGCCCTGTGACATGTATTCCCAAGGCCTCAAACCAATCGAGTCCTATGAGACTTGTTCATTCACCCCCTACTACTAATTGGTCTAGTGGACCTTCAAAATCCTTATACTGTACGTTAAGGGTGGCCTCCCCCTTAACACACACTCTGGAGTTTTGAAAGTCTGTTAACACAATGTCAGAAGGCCTCAGCTTGGCCTGAGTTCCACTACCGGAACAAATCTTCCTAAACGTTTGCATGGAAATGATTGAAAGGGCAGACCCCGTATCCAGTTCCATAGCTAATGGAACCCCTTGTAGCTTCACCTTAAGTGACAGCTTTTTCTTAATTGGCTTTTGTGTGCCTGTCCTATAGATGCTTCTTCGCGAAGCGCAAAACCCCACCCTATTCTGGCTGGGGACCCTGGTACCTTTCAGGCGCAATTCTTCCTGAGGTTGTACCTTCTGACAGCCCAGGCACACAGCTGCAATGTGTCCTTGTTTTCCACACGCCCGGCAGATAGCGGAGCGGAACTTGCAGTCGGCTCTCTTGTGGCGATCTCCACAACCGATGCACTTGGGGAGAGCTGAAGAGCTTCCTCTTGGTTTTCCTTCCTTTGTGGGGTGGAGACGGTCCACTTCCTCGTCCGGATCCTCCTCGGAGTTCCTTTGGACTTCTTCCTGGTGCACGGATGCGGCATCTGGACTGTTTCTGATTGGCCGCATGTTTTTGATGGTGCTGCCCACTGCTTCTTCTGCAGTGACCTCTCTCAAGGCATCTTGGAAAGACAAGTCCTCCTTGGCGAAAAGTCTCTGTTGCAACTCTCGATGCCTTAGCCCGCACACAAATCGGGTCCCTCAGTCATTCTTCGAGGTCCTTGAACTCACAATGTTTGGCGGCTTTCCTCAGTGCAGCGATGTACTCCTTGGCCGATTCTCTGGGTCGTTGATCCCTCTGCTCGAAGGTGTGGCACCACGTGATGACAGACATCTTGGGTTGGAAGTGCTCCTTCAGTAACTTCTTTAGATCTGCTTAGCTGACAGACTCTAAAGGAACAGGTGCTGCGAGGTTCTCGGCGATTTCGAATGCGTCTTGACCACAAACGCACAACAGGGTGGCAGCCTTCAAGCTCTCTTCCCTCACCTGGTTCACCTTGAGGTAGTTTTCCACCCTAGCTGCGTAGGACTCCCACCTCTCTGGATGTGAGACGTCGAATTCTGAAAGCCTTCCAATCTTTGCCATTTCGTATCAGGAAGGGTCTATCAGCCAGCCTACCCCCGAATGCACGCTGGATTGGCGGGTAGCTGCCGAGTCAACGCCGTTCCTGCCGCTCCGGACTCACTCGGGTAAGTTTACACCTTCTCTTCTTCGATGTAAGGCAATCCCATCCTCGTCGCCAGTGTTGAGTCCGTCGCGAAATGGTAAGACACGAGAAGCAGTTGTAGTTCTCAGGAAACCTTTATTCTTCAGTTCAGCTTACATTGGAATATGGCGGCAAAAGCCCACAACTCGCAGCCTCCTTTTATAGGACTTTCCCGGGTCAATGTGCTACTTTTCGCACGCCAGCATTTGCGCATGCGCACAAGCACTGGTGACAGCCTGTCTGGTCCCGGGCAGCTTGCACCTGCCCGGGACCGTTTGCAACGCCCCGAGCCCGCTTGCAAGGCTCAGGACATAACAGGTGTCATGAAGACCCTGTATCATCATCACTGTACACATACATCAACAGACACTCAAACTTCAAAAGCCATGCCAGCAAGTGCTTTGATGAATAAAACCTGACATATTGGTAAAATGTAATTGGAAAACAGCTGAGCTAGCCAAAAAATGAGTGCTCTACCTGAATGATAGATGTCTAGCATTTAGAGGGGTGAAAAATATATAGCAGTACAATGTTTGCTGTCAGCACTTTCTTTAACAGCAGTTTCACTCATTTTTAGGAGGTGGAATCCTTATCAAACAGGTTTCTTTTCTCCTTTCTTATAGAAAAAAATGAGGAGGAAGAAATAAAATGTATCTCTGCAACTAAGTTCTACTTATAATTAAACAGGATGGAAAATGTTGTCCATTTTGTCAGTGGAAAATGGATTGGGACTCCTAATTTGTCTTTAAATGAAAAGGACATTTTGCCATATTGACAAAAGTTTTCAAAATTTCACTTTAGAAATGAAAAGCTGAACAGGATCAATTAGCAGAAAATCTTTGTGGTCTGAAATGTACATAGTATGTGTTATACTTAATTCAGGCTGAGGATTGGTAAAATATAAATACTGACATTATTTAAGATTCCTGGTCAATATATATCTAGTGCTGGCTAACATGCATACTCTCAGAACTGAAAATTATTTCAGCCTCTTATTTTGCTGTATTCTATATTTAAGAAGACCTCTCCATTTTTCATTTGATCCTAATTTGTCATTCTTACATGGTGATATCTAGTGGGATAGGCTATGAAGAGTCAGTTTTGTATAGTAGTTAAGTCATTGGACAAGAAAATAAAGCCTTGAGTTCTAGTCTTGCTTTAGGCACAAGATGGCTGGGTGACCTTGGGCCAACCAGTCTCTCTCAACCCTAGAAAGCAGGTAATGGCAAATCACTTCTGAAAACCTTGTCAAGAAAACTGTAGGGACTAGTCTAGGCAGTCACGAGAAGTCAACATTGTCTCAAAGGAGTGCCTATGTGTGTGTTTATGTGTATATATAAGTATGAGGGAGGGTACCTATTTTTATTTTTTAGACTACTTGGCAACATTGTTGAAGATAAGAGATACAAATACACATTTGCAGAAGATCAGAAAATTACTAATCTCATTAGTTTTTACCTTCACCTGGATAGATATTCACCAAAAAACCTCAGGTTCTTCATGTACTCTATAACATATCCCACTATCTTGGATGTAAAATATTATGAGCTGGAAATCTTCTCACTTGCAGCCATCACATATCACAGCTTCTCCAAAACTGATGATTTCCAGATGTGTCTCATTACAATATGCTTTGAATGTGCTGACTTGGAATTATGAGAATTGTCCAGCACATGAGAGGGACATACCAAATTGGTGATGCTGTGTTAGCAAGCTCTCTAGACGCCATCATTGCACTGAAGTTTGTTCTGATTTATCTTCATCTTGGCCTTTTTCGCAAATTGCAAATGTGTATTCAAACTAATGTTTTTAAAAGTTGGATTCCTCAGTTATGATGCACGTAAATCACCCAGAGGGGTGCTGATGAATAAAATTTCTAATGGAGAAATTATTATCACTTGACAATTACTATAATCATATAAACAGCAGGTTCACATGCATTAGCTTTAACACGTGGCAAAAGGAACAATCTTGTATTCTTGGTTTTTGGCCTCTCAATGGACCTTCTTGCATTTACTGACTTCCTAGTTGCTCTAAAGTGCTTAATAATGATAGTGTGTGTTTTTACATCTTAGTATGCTTTTATAGAGACTATATGCAGGAAGAGTGGAAGTGCAATACAGATGATGTATAGAGACATGAATTCCATTTATTGACTGGGTGTAATTTTTTGAATAAATAGTGCACATAATTTGTGTTTGAGGCTATACGTTAGCCAAACACTACACTCGCTGTTATGCAGATCTTCTTTTCTAAGGACACAGGCATCTTTTCTATATGTCTGCCAAATGAATTTATTGGTTAAATGAAAAATCGTTCAAATTATTGCAATGCAATTGAAAGCAGAGCATTTGTGTCTACTGATCACAACATTTGTTAAGGTGAGTTTTCTCTTGGTTTCCCCATCACAAACTGAAAAGCAGTCAAAAAACAAGTCTACCACATGAAGAACATTATCCATCTCTTCTCTATCATTATTTAGATGTACAAAGAGGATGAAGATAACCATTCTATCTTCCCATTATACAGATCCTCCTCTATTCAGTCAGAAGTCATATTTCCTGTTCTGTCTAAAACGGGAGAAGACTTGGAAAACAGGAGCACCATTACAGGAGTTCTTTTTAGAAGGTATTTAAAGACAGACTAGGTCCTTAACTTATGTAAATTATATAATGATATTCTTAAAGGCAGTAAAGTGCCTGATACCTGACAAGGCACAAGAATTATGGTTATATTAAATAAAGATCCAACAGAGGAAGCTAATTATATACCAATTTCTCTGCCAAATCAACATGCTAAAAATTTTTATATCTATAATAACTATGACATTAAAAGAATATGTTAATTTAGACCAATGCAGCTTTGTGAAAGGAAACCAAGTCTAAAATCCCATTAGAAAAAAAATGTCAGATCTTACAGAATATAACAAAAAACACAGATCCCCTTTGGCTGTTTTCACTGTTGATGCATACGAAACCTTTGATTAGTTAGATTGGGCTTCTGTGGAAAAAAAAACCTTGAATAGATATAAATTTTTGCTCAGTTATACTTTAATTGCATAACACTGTAAAGACCACTATAATAACTAAATAATTAGAGTCAGAAAGATTCCAAATATATGAAGGGCAGGGATGCCCTTTAACTCCCTTATGATACATACTAATTATAGAGTCATTATTATGGATTAATAGATTATGTGATTATTATTAATTCAAAATAATAAGCAGTTGCTAAACAACTGTGATTTTTATATGAACATGATATGAATGTATATGCTGATAATATTGCAGTGATCTTATCTAAACAAACCAAACAGCTGACAATTATTATTCAAAAAATAAATAATTATAGAAAACTAGCATTATTGAAAATTAACTATTAAAAAGAAAGTGCTTTTATAAATGGAGGTTCTAAGATCCAGAAAGAAATTAAGAAGCAATATGCATTAATATCAGTGGTGAGATTCAGCCAGTTCGCACCACTTTGGCAGAACTGGTAGCAAATTTTTTTTTTGCCCAAGCCCAGAGTGGATTTCCGGAAGCAGCATCCACACAGAGAACCAGTTGTTCACATACAGTACTTGAATCCCACCACTGATTAATAGCAGTCAAAAGTCAATAAGATATTTTGAAATCGATATGCCAAAGAATCTCAGTAAATAAGAAGTACTAAATTAGAATCTATTATTGCAAGCAATTGAAAAAAAATTATAAAATCTATACACATTTCTTAATAAAAAATGGGGCTATTCAAATGCAAAGTAATTCTTGCACTTCTCATACGTCTATTAGGAAAATAAATCACTGATAGAACCATGTAAATGTCTTCTTCACTTCAGAAATACATGTTATATATCTTTAAAAAAATATTTGGAGCCCTTATTTCATCTTAGAAATTGAAATGTATCTACCTTTGAGGATTAAGAACCTTTGAAGATTAAAGCTATGTGACAGATTGGAAAAAAATATATAAATGAAATGGATCTCTTCCATTATAGCATATCTAAAGCATTTTAATAAAAGAAATCTGTCAAAATATTTCTAAATAGTAAACTATTTGAGAAAGTGTTTTAATTCAGAGAACTTGGAGATGGAAATTATTATTTTTTAATTCGTAAGCATAACCCAAAAGATTTAAATAAATAAACGTACAGAGGCGGAGTGTGCATCAGATTTCAAAGATAAGTGAGTATAAAAATAGTTAGGAATAGAGTTATAAAATATAATTATTCTTAAAGGGAAGTGATATTCATGATTGATGTTAGTTATTGCCTTGTCTATGACTTGATTGAAACACAGTTCTCTGCTCTATAAATTCGTAGATGGAAACTAATTGAGGGAAGATTGGTGCCAGCACTGCAATCACTTTATTTGCCTCGAAACTGTAATTTTGATTGGTTGGCATGATTGATCTGTACTATAATATTTGCCACTTTTTCTGTTGGTTATAATTATGCTATTTAAGTATGTTGATTTTTTTTTTGTAAATTACTCCATTTTGTGTTGTTCAGACATATTCCTTTGAGGTGGGCAGGCAAAGTTCATCAAAATATATCTATATCTTAATAGAAATGCTTGTTGCTGATAATAGTTAATAGATAATATTAAGTTTGGCTGTGCAATGTAACCTAAATCATATAATCTGTGTGTCATAATTATAGAGATGTGTTCATGCTATGTAGAAACCATTTTACAAGAAGTGTCAGTGTCAACTAAAAGTCACAGATGTTGTAAGATAGCACCCATGCAGAAAGGTGTGGTAAGACAACCGTTTGTGTAAACTTCTCCTTTTACTTATGTAGCTTCAAGATAAAAACTTCTCTGTTTTAGTGTGTCAAAGGTAGATAAGAGCCACTCTAAGGCTAAGGTGTGGGTCGTTAATGCTATAAGAATTACTCTCTGAGAATAGCTCAAGGTTCAGAATTTGTCATGTGAATGCTCTGAACCATTGTGCACAAATAAAGCCTGTTTTCTCCAACCCTTCGTGGTCTTGTCTTCTGATGTAAGTATCGTGGTTTTTTCCACAACACCTTTATCCTGCTCTGCTCTTTATAAAAAATGCAATTTTTTTAATAATACTGTAATGCATAACTTGTCAATAAAGTTACATTTGATGGGTCTCTATTTCCAGTCTTCATAAGCAATGCAAAAAATGTACCTACTATAGTTAACTAAGTCAATTTGTTTTCTTGAGATTATTTTTCATTGAGATTACTTTGGTTCTGGTTCATATTACAGCACTGCAATTGCAGATTAACATTTTAGAGCAGGGCTGTCAAACTGCCGGCCCATGGGCCGGATGCATCACAAGGAAACCGCGCCCACCCCATTGCCAGCAATGGGGGAAAAGCTCTGATATACATCACGTGACATTACATGACATCGCGAGTTTGACATGTCTGTTTTAGAGGGTCTACTTTGGATAACCAAATTTAACATGAGTGAATTATCAAGGACAGTGAATCTGCTGATCACATGCTACTAATCTGTGAATGACACCAAAGCCACATTTTACAGATACAGTTAATGTAAGAGATTTTCTGAATAAAGTAAACTAGTGGGGCATGGTGACTAGTGGTTAAGATGCTAGACTGTAGATTGGAAAGTTGACAGTTTGAGACCTAGGTATTGCATGGCAGGGTGAGTCCCCATTCTTTCTCCAGCTCCTGCCAACTTAGCAGTTTTTGAAAGCATACAAATGCAAGCAGATAAACAGTATCGCTTCAGTGGTAAGATAACAGCATTCTATGCACCTCAGCATATAGTCATGCTGGCCATATGACCATGGAAGCATCTTCAGACAACTCTGGCTAGGAAATGGAGATGAGCTCTTCCCCCTTGAGTTGGAACATGACTGGACAGGAAAACCTTAACCTTTTAAGGAAGAATTAAGCAGTGGATGCACCTCACTGATAGCCTTCCCAGCACAAGCAGTGAACCTCCTGGGCCATCTCTGAACTTCATAAAAGGGGAGAATTCACATTCCGTTTCCATAGGATTGTTTCTTATATGAAATAGTATGTAGGAATGACTTTGGGAGACAGGGAAAAGAGACACTGCCAGAGCAACAGTTAGATGAGCAGCAGTTTAGCCTGCAGAGGAAGTGTGAGATTGGCAAGCATCCCAGAAGCGACTCTCCCTAGTTTCAAAGACAAATGGGGAGAAATGTACTTTCAGACTTGCAAGATTCTCTTAATGTAACATTATAATGAGCTAATATGTTAGCGCTACCACGTGTAGGTATGCTTCCCATTTTATGCATTGATACACTCTAGTTAAAAGTAATGGGTGAAAAGGAAATCATTGTTGCTTTGTTATTTCCATAGGATAAATACTGACAAAAAGGTTGCTTTGCCTCCAAATGTCAAGATAACTTTTGATAACACAGAATGAGGGAGAACAAACACTTTTGAAAATGTGCAATTTAAAAATTATGTCAGAATCCAAAGTGTTGCTGACACTCATCAGTCTTCAAATAAATTTACATTAGCCAGACTGGTGTGGTGGCTAAGGGAGATGTGAACTTTAGTCCCACTTTAGGCATAAAGCTTCCTGGATGACCTTGGGACAATCATTCTTTTTCAGCTCAAGGAAGGATGCAACGGCACACCATTTCCCAAAAACATGCCATGAAAATTGCAGGGACTATTCTAGGCATTTTTTACTGTGAGCACAATGGCACACCTTAAAAATGAAATTTAGTTGCTTGTTCTCAAAGTTTACAGATACATAACACACATTTAAACATACTATATACAACATATGTATAGACCTACACCCTTACATATAAGTAACATATATAAATATTTAATATAAATACTAATATTAATATATAAGTATTTAATATAAATACTAATCACTGTCCATCTTGAATACATAATGGAAAGAGGAAGCTTTAGAGTTCACAAAGTTAATACTGTATAGAACAAAACTGTGACTGAATCTGGATGTTCTGCTTTGGATACCACGGAGACTCCTCCCAGAAGGTAACAAGGAAAACAGGTTGTGAAGAGGATGGGTTGTGTCCCAGACAATCTTATGGACCCTGCTCAAGCAACACTTATGTGCTATGTTGTGGATGGAAGGGAGGGAACTGCCAATAATCTTTTCAGCCATCCTCACCACTCTCTGCACTGCCTTCCTGTCTGAAGCAGTGATACTTCCAAACCAGATTGTGATGCTGTATGACAGCATGCTCTCAATCATCCCTCTGTAGAAAGTGGTAAGGATAGGGAAAGGAAGATGTGCTTTTCTCATGCGACGCAGAAAATGCAGTCGCTGTTTTGCCCGCTTCACCAATATCTCGCTGTTGAGCAACCAAGCCAGCCTACTTGTTAACTGCACACCTAGGAATTTGATGCTGGAGCATCAAACAATGGATGGAGCATTGATATAAAGTATATTTTCCCATTCATAAATCTGGGTTTGGTTTATATATCTCATGGTTTTATGGCAAGGCATATATCAATAGCAGCTCTGTATAAAAATCTCGTAGATATCCTTTCAATCCTAGTATTTTCTTTCACCTAATTTCATTCTTTCTCTTCTTCTCCTTCCCATGCTGAAAAGTGACTATAGAAGATATGTGGGCATCATTTTGTCCATTGTTGATTGCAAAAGCATTGGGATTTCATAAAAATGTTCATTGAATAATGCTCAAGAATTATGGGATGTGACTTGCTCCTATAACTTTGATTAGCTTGCAAAGATTAGAAATATCTTAATCCAAATGATTTGTCTTCAAACAAACTTTCCTCTTCAGAAAGGATAAATAATTATTCTCCATCCTAGACACTTTAAGGTATGTGACAGGTTACAACAGATGCCTTCAGACTGAAAGCAGATCACATCTTGTAATATACATGCTAAGAGAACCTTTTGACCTTGAAGGCAATATGAGTTATCAAATTTACCCTGCAAGCCAAACATATCTTGCACAGAATGTTAGCAAACAAACTTTATTATAAGCTTTATTGCAAAAGTATAATATATGCTTAATAAAAGCAGTTCCAACTGCAAATCAATTCCTACTTAAATGATTAAAAGCTTAGGTGAGGTTACTTAGCTGCAAAAATGGAAATCAGAGTGCTAAACTGGAGGTAAATTAAATCAATATATAATTGTCTGGGATGGCAAAAAGACTTTTTGCTATACTAAAGTATAATGAACAAGTAGAAAGGGAGATTGCTACATAAGCAATGAAACTTCCTGAGAGAAAGGGGCATTGTCTTACCTGAACGCCTTTTCTCAGCATGATGATGGATAATCCACGGATGGGTTGTCTTAATCTATCTGCTCCAATTAGACTAAGTCTGAAATCTTTGTACTGCCCCCTCTGTGCCAACTGCACCCCAGTTTTAGGCTAAGGCGATACTCAGACTTTAGTCCGACGCGTCTGATCAATATGGGAACCAGGCCAACTGACCTTATGGGAGGGAGTGGATTCTCCATCATCATGCTGAGAAAAGGCGTTCAGGTAAGACAACGCCCCTTTCTCCAGCTTGATTGGATGGAGAACCCACGGATGGGACATACCAAAGCCCTGTGTCCCTAGGGTGGGGAATTAGATTGGGCCTGGGTCCCATCCAACGTTAATGTGTGTTCTAGAACCTTGCGGTCAAATGAAGCCGTAGAAGAGGCATATATATATCCATCTTGTAGTGACGGACAAGGGAAGAGGGCGATGCCCATGTTGTTGTTCTACAAATTCCCTCTATGGAGGCCTGATTAGACCAGGCAGCTGTAGCAGCTGCGCCCGGGTGGAATGGGCCGTGAAATGCCTAGGAGCTTGCAGTGACTGAGACTGGTATGCCAGAGAAATACAAACTCTAATCCACCTGCGTATTGTGGTTGAAGAAACCTTCTGACCTAGTGATGAAGGGTGATAGGACACAAACAGAGCCTCTGTTCTGTGGAAAGATGAGGTTCTCTGTATATAACAATATAAGCCCTGCACACATCCAATTTGTTCCACTGAACCTCTATGTCATTAGATGGGTTAGGACAGAAGTCCGGCAAAACTATTTCCTGAGATCTAGGATACAAGGACTTGACCTTAGGCATGAAGGAGGGGCCTAGCCTAAGGGTTACCCTGTCCTTATGGAAGGTATACAGGTCCTTCCTCACTGAAGAGCAGCCAGTTCAGAGATACTTCTGGCTGAAGTTACAGCAACAAGAAATGCCACCTTCATTGATAACTGTTTGAACAAACAAGTGTCAATAGTTCAAAGGGTGTGAAACAAGAGCCTATAAACCTGATGAAGATCCAACAAGGGGTATCTATGTACAGTTGATGGTCTGACGTTGTTAGCTCCTTTTAGGAAGGAGCGTATCATAGGGTGATGTGTTAAGGATTCATTGCCGCAGGAAATAACTGTGGCAAGTGCTGCTACCTGCCTATGGATGGCGCTTGTGGAAAGCCCTTTGTCTAGACCATCCCTCAGGAACTCCAAGATAACTGGCATTGAAGTCGCCAAAAGGTCAATTTTTCGAACCGAATGCCAATTACAGGAGCCTCTCCATGTGGCATCGTATATTCTATTCGATGAGGGTCGCCTGGATTGCTGAATCATAGCTATGACCTTCAATGAATATGAGTCTCGGCCTAAGGCCTGCCTCTGAAGTGCCAGACAGTTAACTGGAGCCATTGAGGGTCTGGATGGCGTAGTTCCCCCTGAATGCGGGAGATGCAATTTGCTGGGATCCTCCATGGAGGGGATGCGGAGAGCTCCATCAGGTCGGCAACCAAGAGCGTCTCGGCCAATGCGGCGCAACCAGGAGGACCTCTGCTTGTTCACAAAGGATCTTCCTGATCGTGGCAGGAAGAAGCAGCAGGGGAGGGAAGGCATAGAGCAGTTTCCTGGGCCAGGGACTGCGGAGTGCATCTGTTCCCTCCGCTGATAGAGATGGGAACCTGGAAAGGAATCTGGGAAGTTGTGAGTTGGTTGGGGAGGCAAAAGGTCTAAAGTTGGGGAACCAAACCTGTCCACAATCTCTCTGAACACCTTCGGATTCAGCTGCCATTCAGAATGGTCCACGGTTGCTCTGCTCAGTGAGTCTGCCTGCTGGTTGGTCACTCCAGATATGTGCTCTGCCCTGATGGAGTCAAGATTTAGTTCCGCCCAGGACCCCATCAATTTGGCCTCCTGCATGAGAGGCCTGGACCTTGCCCCCCCTTGTCTGTTGACATGGGCCTTGGCTGTAATGTTGTCGGTTAAAATCAGGACATGTTGGCCCTGTACTATATCGCTGAATCTCTTTAGGGCCATATGTATGGCTCTGAGTTCCAGCCAGTTTATATTGTTCTTTAGGTCCTGTTTGGACCACTGAACTTGAGCCCAGTGCGTGTGGAGGTGTGCCCCCCCACCCAAACAGGCTTGCATCTGTGGTAATGGTAATCCTGTCTGGTTCTTTGAATACTGCTCCCTGTGACAGCGCCGGGGAGTCCCACCATTGAAGGGAGTTCAACACCGACCGTGGAACTCGGACCTTCTGGTGGGATGTGCTGTGTGAAGTCTCTGAAATGGAAGGAGAAGCCACTGTAATTCTCTGGCATGGAGGCGTGCCCATGGCACAATTTGCACGTAGGACATCGTCTTCCCTAGTAGCTGTGATAGGGAAGTCAATGTGACTACTCTGTCCCTTCGGATCCGACGTACAAGAGTCTGAATAGAGTTCTGTCGGTCCTGAGGTAGGTAGACCATACAATTGTCCGTGTCTATAACAGCGCCCAAATGGAGGAGCCGGGTTGTTGGTACGGTATGACTTTTCTGGAAATTAACAGAAAACCCGTGCTCCTGAAAGACCTTGATGGCTAGGGCGAGGTCTGACTGAGCGTTTCGGAATGATGATGACTGAATTAGTATGTCATCTAAATAGCATTGAATTCTGATTGGAATTTGTCTAAGGTGGGCTGTGAGCACTGCCAGTACCTTGTAAATACCCTCGGTGTCGATGAGAGGCCAAATGGTAGGGCTCTGTACTGGTAGTGGTGTTAGGCATAGCTGAATCTGAGGAATTTGCGGTGGTTAGAAAAAATGGGAATGTGCAAATATGCCTCAGTTAGGTCTATTGAGGTAAGAAAGTCACCTTGCCTGATGCTGGCCAGGATTGATTGAAGTGGTTGCATCTTAAACTTCTTATACCTCAAGTAAGGTTTAGATCTTTCAAGTCTAAGATTGCCCTCCAGCCCCCCGAAGTCTTAGGGATGATGAAGAGGTTTGAGTAAAACCTTCGTCCTTCTTGGTCTTGTGTACTGGTTCAATTGCTCATATTTGTAATAAATGAGCTATGGCCTCTGACATAAAGTCAGCCCTGGACCTGCTCGTTGGAATAGGGCAAGAGCGGAATTTGTCAGGTGGTTGAGAACAAAATTCCAGTCTCAGACCTTGGGTGACGGTGTCTAACACCAATGCATCTGTAGTGGTGGCTGCCCAAGTGCTGGAATAAGGGGCCAGCCGGCTTCCTATGGGAGGTGAGGCTGTGAGATCACTTGCCTCGTTTAGAGGAACGGCCCCCCGGGCCTCGAAGGGGCCCCTTGGCCTGAATCTGTGGTCTGCTTCTGCATGCTGAACGATCCTGCTGTCGTTCTTGTCTCTGAAAGGAATAGAGGGATGCCTAGGCCCAGTCCCAGAATGGAGCTGGTTGAAAGGCAGCCTCCTGTAACTGCTCTGTGACATTAGTTAACCAGAGTTTTACGTTTGTCCTTACCTTCAGATAAGTATGGTTCTAGTGCCTTACCAAAGAGATGTCCACCTGTGTAAGGTTTAGAGGCCAGACGCCACTTGGCCTTGGTGTCTGCTCACCAATTCCTGGGCCAAAGGAGCCTTCGTGCTGAGATGTCTGCAGCGATGGTCCGGCAGTGTATCTAGCCATGTGCAGAGAAGCATCGGCTAGGTACTGGGACGTAGCCACTAACTTACCCAGACTTTGGTGAGCTCTGAGCTGGTCTGGAGGGATCCTGTCCTGGAGCTCACGTAACCCAAGGGCTGAAGCCCTGGTGAAGAAGACCATGGATGTTGCTGCCTTTGTTCCCCAGGCTGATGCCAGATGGGAACTACGCAATGCGGAGTCAGCCTGTCCCTGGGCCCACCCTTGTGGCTGATTCTAGTTAGGAAATTCCCCTGGGGGGGGACCAGGCCCCTGGGGCTGAGGCACAATGTGAGGAAAGGGGTTCAAAAATGGGCCTTCCCGTTGTTCCTGTCTGACCTGGGGAAGCTGCCCTCTGTGAATTAGTGGTTTCCCTGCTTGACTTGGCTCGCTTGGAGTTATTCTTTCCACTTGCCTCAGTAGGATGTTTCCTCTTGGCCGGCTCGTTGGTAGACTTTTCTGCCCTGATGAATCTGCTGTGCGCTCAACCTCAGCAAAACGACCCCCCCTCGGTGTTATAACTTACTAAGGGAGCCCAGCAGAGATGATCCGGCCCGGTGAGGGGGGTGGGCCATGGGGGGTTGGTAGGCACTGCGTCCTTCTGGAACAAGCTGGCCCTCCCCAATCCAATCACTCTTGTCCGGTGATAAGGTTGATTAAATCTAGAGGCCTCTGCCTCAACTTGTCAGAAAACTGCCTTCTGGAATGTTCCTGCAGGCAGTCTGGGCCTCTGTAAGTTTCAAAATGGCAGCCAGGAGGTAATTCAAAATGGTGGCCGCAAGCTCTGCGCACCAAAAACGGCCGTTAGAAAGGAGGCCTGTGAGGCCTGAGGCCTAAGCTGCGATGAGCCCTCGTTCCAGAGAATCGCCTGGGCTCCTAACGCAGCGGAGGGTGTTTGGATGGTCAGCTGGGAGGCGCTGAGACTGTGAGGCCTGAGGCCTAAGCTGCGATGAGCCCTCGTTCCAGAGAATCGCCTGGGCTTTTAACGCAGCAGTGGATTCAAAATGGTGGCCGCAGCTCTGCGCACCAAAAACGGCTGTTGGAAGGAAGGCCTGTGAGGCCTGAGGCCTAAGCTGCGATGAGCCCTCATTCCACAGAATCGCCTGGGCTCCTAACGCAGCGGAGGGTGTTTGGATGGTCAGCTGGGAGATGCTGAGACTGGCCTAGGCCCGATAAGGCCTTCAGGCTCGGTGAAGTTTCGGAGCTTCCGGAGCTGCAGTCAGTTGTAAAAGTCAGACTAGAGCTTGGCTCTGTTAGCAGCAATTCAAGGAAGCTCTCAGAAGAGGAGAGGAAAAAAGGGGTCTATGGATGCCCAGCCTGTCAGCCTGGCTGGGCAGTCAGGTGAGGATGATTCCAATCGTTGGAAATCTTCTTTATGTTATGAAATTAATGAAATCAATTAAATAATGAAAAATGAGTAGTTAGAGCTAGGCTAACAGAATAAGAACAAGGGAAAATGCACAGTCTTCTGCTCCAGGAGCGAAGAAAAAAACGCGTCTTAGAGCAAAGAGACTAAGTCTAAAACTGGGGTGCAGTTGGCACAGGGGGGGCGGTACAAAGATTTCAGACTTAGTCTAATTAGCAGATAGATTAAGACAACCCATCTGTGGGTTCGCCATCCAATCATGCTGGAGAAACTTCTAGTCTGGATTTCTAGTCTGGAAGATTCTATCTGAACAATTTATGATCAAAATATTTTATATTGACTGGTAATAATCATGAAACAGTTGATGTTGCTACAGAATCCTTGACCAGTATCCTGGTGCATTGTTTAAAGATAAAAGAAGGTAAAAGAATGTACATTAAGTCTAAGAGACATGTATCTGTAGCATGCTTGGAGCCAAGGTTCAATCTGTAATACAAATCATTCCATGAAATGGAAAAAGTCTAAGCATGTGCAAATTACATTTTCTAGTAATCACCTCTGTAATAATATATCCAGGTATATAATGTCACTTTTAAGATTTTGAGGTTTTTTTAAAGGGTATCTCTTGTTAGAAAAAATAATTTTCTCACTTCACTCTGCCCTAGTTCAGAGAAGGGCTACCAAGAAAGTGAAGGCCTAGAAACTAAGTCTCATGAAAAACAAATGTGGGCTTGTTTAGCCTAAATAAAATATTACTTAGAGGTCATTTGGTAACAGTCTTCAGACATCTAAAGGATTGTTTAGTAGAGAGAGACCCTGCTTTCTTACCCCAGAAAGCAGGGTCAAGATTAAATTAGTAGTGAGCCCTGCATTCAGCAAATGATTGGAGTTAATAAACCCCAATATCTCTTCCCTTCCTCCCCTTCCAACTCTATGATTCTATTATGGTTTTCCTGGATAGTCTTAGCACTCAGATTCATCATTAAAGACTGGATCTGGATTGGATTTCAAATACAGCTGACTATCATGCAGAGTCGTCCCAATTTTTTTATTTATAGAGTTACTTATTTACTAGGTCTTATGTGTTTATACTGTATAAGCAAAGGATGGTTTCCATTGATCTCTTACTGTAAGGAAGTCAACAAATCAAAACGATTGATGTGATAAATTACATTTACATTTACAAAAATTCTGCACCCACAGAATGATTGACCTAGCATAGTATGGACGAATCTGATTTTGGAAAATATGTTCTCTTAAAGAAGAGGGTTTAAAACTGAGAAGGCTGAAAGTGACAAACTAAATAAGAAGGGTCCTAGAGAAAACCTGTGCTTCCCAATTTTACTGGATAGCAGAGACCACTGGGATAAAATAATCCAGGGGTGACAAACTCGTAACATCACATGACATGTTGTGACATATCGTGACTTTTTTTCCATTGCCGGCAATGAGGTGGGCGCGATTTTGCCATTACGCATCTGGCCTGTGGGCTGGCAGTTTGACACCCCTGAGATTATCCTATAGATATCCTAGTTGTCAGCCAGATTAGGACTTTAAAGGTGATGATCAGCATCTTGAACTGCATTCAGAAGCAAACAAGTGACCAGTGCAGTTCTCAGAGTAGAAGTATCATATGAGAGATAGAAAAGCATCACTAAAAAAAAAAAATACCAAGATTTTTTTCTTTGTCAAAATTAATTCTGAGAAATAAAGTGACAGCAATTGGATATAAAATACAATGTGACCACAAAACATAAAGACAACCCTGACACATTAAACCAAATTAGAATTAACATTTGAATCTAATTACTTTTGAAACGTTTTAAGCATAAAATTACACTCCAATTTCAAATAAGCAACTTATTGTTAATTCATAGGATTCATCTGTGCTTTTGTATTTTTAATTTGTATGGCAGAAGAGAGCAGTTAAAGTCTAGGGCTGCTGCCAATTGTAATACAAAGGTTCTCACACTTTGGGGACTTCATTAGTGGTATGAGTCACTTGATAAAGCCACCCTGAGACCTTGAAGAAGAGACTAAAAGAGATAAAGAGTTTTTTCCTGATATTTCTTCATTGCCAGATTTTAATGGAGGTGTCATAACAACATTGTCATTAGATGTTTCAGATGAAAATAGTTTCATACAAAATCTAGCAGCCTGATTGTTTTAGTTTGCTTGCTTGGATAGCTTTCAGAATCTGTTAGTTTGATTATAGTTTTTAATTTTACATCAAACACTATAAATGGCAGTGAGCTTTATTGGATGCATGACTATGCATAGGCAATTGGATATCCTGGAGAAATTTGGGACTATTCCCACCACAATTTGTCTGTTCCTCTTTCATCATAAAGGGATACTTCATAACCAATGATGACGGGATAGAACAGACATCAGTGAGACAATCCTTTCTTTCCCTTCTGCTACTTGGGGAAGCATTAGAATAACTGGAGATTGTTGAGGGAAGTCACAACGTAGAAGCACTGCTGTATGATTTGTTATGTGTTGAATAGCAATGGTATAGATCACACTAACTCCTACGCTCTAAGCTTTAAAATGTTAAGTGTGAGTGTTCCTTAGCAACCAGGAAAGATAGCCAATCAGGTCTAGACTATTGATTAACTGTAGAAGTTTCTCCTGTTAGGAAGCTGCTATGCACTGTTGTTTGTTTGTTTAAAGGCTGTTTGCGTCAGTGGCAGCCTTTAGGATTAATCTGTTGAGATGCAGCTTATTTATTCAAGACAGTCACATCTGCTAATAATGTAGCCCTTAAGTTTATTTATTTTATTTATTTATTTATGAGACTTATATACCGCTTTAAGTGCAAACACTCTCTAAGCGGTGTACACCAGTAAACAATGTATATATATATTTACATTGCCCCCAACATCCTAAGAAAAGAGAGCAGTCAAGATTAGGAATGTTTTAAAATTACCCAAATATATATAAAAACAATAAAGTCCACTAGAGTTGGTCAGCCAATAAAATAACAATTTAACACCTATGGATTGGCTCTGTTTGAACTGGCCGGATGGACAGTTGGGGTGGGGTTTGAATGGTTTCTTTTAATCTAACTTTTCATGTGGGAAATATTCAGATCCTGCCTTACTCTCCTGATGTCAATATCTTCCAATAAAAGTTCCTGTTGAAGCAATACAGGTTTCAAGAGTCTGCTTTATTGGGAGGTTTAACTGAGGCAGGACCTTACACATATCCAAAGAGAGATTCTGAGGAAAGTATTAAGTGGGGATTCTGAAGGCTCTATGCTTGACTCAGTGCTTGTCAACATTTTTATAAGAGATCTAAAGTGTGAAAAAGATGTTTATCTGATGTGCAGATAACAGCAAGCCAGTATCTTAAAGGTCATCATCATATGTAAAAGCTGAGCAAGAATAATTGCCTCATATATTTTCTCTTATATTTAGATTTTAACTAAAACTTTCTATTTGAAAAAGAAACATTTCACCAAAATGAATAACCTGTAGGGGAAAGGGGTGGGTGGGTGTGTTTTTTTTACCAGCCCACCAAGGTGGAACTGAAAGGGCATTGAGAGGCAGTGGAAAAGTACTATTTATTTGTGATTTATCCAAGTTGGATAATGAAGTTACACCCAGTTTACGTTTTGTTTTTAAGTCTCACATCCGATGAAGGTCTACGAATTTTCTAACAGTATTAATTTTTGTTAGTTCAGGAGGTTTGCAAAGCAGGGACTGAAACAAATTGCATGCTTCAAACTCAGGATTGAATATTCAGATTTCCCCTCAGTTTAAAAAATAAAAAAAATCTACTTCTTACATCATTTCTGAGAGGGACATGCAAAATGATATAATAAGGTATTTAAGGCCCAATTCTCTTGATGAATTTCAGTGTTCCTCTATTTTGTTTTGTGCTTTTTCGCCCTATCTCCTTTAGGAATTAATGTCCCAAACACAGTGGCCAGTGTCTGCATAAAAATCCTCAAGCAAGTAATTGAAGGCTTAATATATGGACATGTCTATTTTCTCCAAACTGGCAGCACTCATTCTTGTTGTGTGACTCTCTCTTCCAAGCCAGCAAATTGATTTCTTCTCTCTGCCAGTTCTGAGTTAAGAACTAAACCAAGAGGATCATTTCAGAAAAACAGATATCACTGAAATATTTAATTTCCTATCAATACATCCCCCAAATTTGTCCTTGAGGCTTGACAGAGTCTAATAAAAAGTAATAAGGTTCTCCCTTTTAGTGTGTTGACCCAACTGTTATTGCTCTAGTGCTGCACCTCATATAGTCATCTCACAACTGATGATGCCACTTATCAAACTTTATATTATAAGGAAATAATCGATAACCCATCACAGGAAGAATTTTTCTACCCTATGGCATAAAATTTAGTTCTGTTTGCAAGGAATTTGCTGATGTTTTTGGGCAATCCTAATAAACATTAAATATAGCCAAACTGTAGTCATAGTTTTAAGAAGATCTACTGCAAACACACTTGGTTTACATTTTCTAGCAATAGTAGTATTAGAAGCAGTTGCAAAACATTCAGCTCCAAATTGCCTGCCCAAATCCCATTTGTATAATGCTCTTAATAATACGCAATGCAAGTTGCACATACACCCTTCCCAAAGTTGTTCCCTTAACACACTTCCTGTCTGATTGTATAACCTGTGTGCCTTGAGGCCAGTAACCATGGTGATGGGGAGAAATGTGTTAGAAATTAGTTGGTTTGATTGGGTGAGTCAGGTGAGGTGAGTTGAAGGGTCTGGCGTATTAATTATGAAATCTCCTGACAGGAGAAGCACATATTTTTCTCTCTGTACTGTTAAAGAATTTCTGATACCCATCAGATGTAAGAAGAGAAGAAGTGAAAAGTAAATAGGGATACAATATTTATATTAGGATGTTTGCTGTATTGTCTCCCTCGTGACCCACCAATAACTGATAGGTCACACTGGAATATTTATCTTCCATTTGTGAATCTTCTCCCTTTAAAAATAAAACTAGTTTTGCTGCAGCGACTATAGAGCATCTGGGTTTATTTAAAGAGAGCTAACAAGGATAGCACAGCCCTGGGCTTTAGCTTTGCTTAGCTTGTTCTAGCTTGAGTCAGGATTTTATATGGTGCAACCTGCTGGGATAGTCTGTTGGGAAACTATTTGTATTAAATGGATTTTTTAAAACAAATCTGTAATGATTATATCATTTATCCCTCTTGTCGAGAGTGCAGATATTATTCAGCTTTATTACATTCTACTTTTCTGCCTGGAAAAGAAAATAAGAAGCCCTTGAGTAGGAATGGAAATACTGTATCTTAAAATAATTTCAGGCTGCTTTTCTAATTGTTTTATGCTCTAGAGAATCACTCTATGAAAGTCATGATAGCCAATTAGCAGGAGAAACAACAATGCTACGGGAAATGACTAAAGGCAGACAGGCATTAGATATTTTATGTGAATATACGACTGCTATTTTTAATATAATTGTATTTTTGGCTAAAAAAAAACCTTTGCAAAAAATGTTCAAATCACACTTGATATTTCAGGGACTGTCATTGTTAGTAAGAGGCACGTTCCTTTCCCTGCTATGAAAAATATGATCAGTTATGGATTTTGTTGGTGCCTGGACACAATTATAAAATACTAAATGTCACAAAAGTTTTTTCATTGAAGCAATATCTACATATACACAAATACAATCTATGGTAGTTCAATTTTCTTTTCTGATATTTTTTTATTCATACTCAATTCAGTAAAAGATTATTAGCAGCTGATTGGTCTTAAAATTATCATCATCATCAATCATCAATTTCTATTTAAATGGAACAAAAAAAGTAGATAGCCATATATTATTCATCTAGTGGAAGCAAAACTAATATTTATACACTATACATGTGAAGAAGTCAACATATGTGTGCTGTAGAAAGACATTTTTCACGATTGTGGTTCAAGATACCAGTTCTTCTCTATAAAACTCTTAATGGCACAGAATTAGTTTGCCTATAGCATAGTTATCTCCAATGTTTTGTTTTTCTGTTTCTTTATATTTCCTTTAACTCTGTTAACTACCCAGAGCTGGGTGGTCCTATAAAAATTGCAAGGATAAATAACAACATAATGTAATATAATAAAACCAGTCAAAATAACTGGGAAATTCGGTTAGGCATGAGGTTATCAGCTTATGGCAGATGTGAATAAAGAATTAGCAGTATAACATACACATTAGTGATTCCTCTTATGCATGGGGATACACTAGATTTAAATCAATTACCTTTATTTGAATCGAATCCTCTAAATGCATTGAATTGTACTAAGATTCTCTTGAGTTTGGAGACAATAATCAGATTTAAATATCTAGTACAGTGGTGGCGAACCTATGGCACGCATGCCAGAAGGGATACTCGGAGCCCTGCCTCCCCTCGTGGCCCCCTCCTCACCAGCAGCTTCCTGGAAAAGAGTCACTCCTGGGCACAGCCCATGCGGAGCAGTGTAGCCAAGACCTGGCAGCTGGGCAGTGAGGACAAGATTCCACCCTTGTGCCCCATTGCTTGCAGATGACGCTGTGGGGTGCAGACAGAGGGCATGGCTGCCAGGGTGCTACTAGGCCACCTTAGCGATCAGCTGTGGCAGGCCTGGAGGGTGGCCCTGTGGGCAGATGGGGGACTGGGTGGGATGGGGGCAGGGTGGGATGGAGGCAGGGTGGGATAGGGCAGTTTTTGGCTACTCGGTCTCTAAAAGGTTCGCCATCACTGATCTAGTAGATCTGGAAGTGGTGTGAGAGCTAATTCAAAATATCTTTAGGAAGCCATATCAGATCTGACTGAATATCAATGTCTTTAAGGAATTGCTTGATTGCTTCTACTACTGTTATGCCCTAGGATGTGCACCTGATTTAAAGAAATTGCTAAACGTTTCTTATTGTATTGCCTCGGCCCAAAATGAAACATAATTATCAGAAAGGACCCAAGGAGTTTGATCTGCTGGGAAGGAAAGCAGTTTAATTCAGTATACAAAGATATATCAAGGCCCTGGATGTGTTTTGACTGATGCCAGACTGGTAACGTAGGATCACATTTGAAAGGACTTGAAATATGGTCCTAGAAAGCTTGTGAACCATTCCAATGAGGCAAAAGATGTATATTATTATTGAATAATAATAATAATAACAACAACAACAACAACAACACCCTTCTCTTGGTGTAAAGAAAAAGTTTGAACAGCATCTTACATATGGTTGCAGCATGAAATACAATTCCAAGATACTTATGACTTAATTTTCTCAATTGTATAATTGTTTAATTCCCAAATATATGTTTTGACTGCTTAGCAAACACCAGTATCTAGCTTTTATTGTAATTAATATCAAATGCTTCTTTATTGCAATATTCAGCCAGCACACAATTTATTTTTTTTTAGGCCAAAAGAAATGTGAGAAAGCATTTTCTGCATATAAGAGAACTGTGATATATTTCTATGTCAATTTTGGTGCTGATGGAAAATAAAAGCAATGATGTAATAGTTAAGTAGATGTAGTGCTAAACTGCATCCCTGCCAGACTCTGTCTATTAACAGGAACTTCCTTGATATAATAAACTTAGAGATCGCACATGACCTTTATAGCTGAATTTTCAAATAATTTATAAGCAGGAAGAATCTTTTTATCTATAAAGGAATTTTGTAACTTATACCAAAGAAATGACAAGCAATGCATTTTGGTGAATCAGTGAGCTACTTGTTATCATGTTTTTGTTTCTTCACCAGCTGTCAAACTGCTAAGAGACCAGACATCATTCAATGTCTATCAATGCTTGTCAATGTCCTACTGACCTAGAATAGAGAGTAAAGGCAAATATTCATGGACAAATTAATATGCATTTGTTTTGTCCTTGAGTTGAGTCTGTCAACATAAATTAAATTGCCTCTAGTGTGAAACATTTAATGGTATGCTTACAGTTTTAACATAGCACAGTTTCATGACAATAATTAGTGGGTCTCCTGATTTCTTTTCCCCTCCCCTCCCCTCCCATGTCATGCAATCACTGTCTGTAACATGCAAGGATGCAGGGTTGGGTGACTCCAAGCACTTGCCTGAGACAGAAAATTGTTTGAGTGAATATAGATCTATCAGTCTTCTGGAAGGTCAGTATTCCACTAACAAAATAACATAGTTGGAAGGGATCTATTAGTCCAACCCTCTGCTCAAACAGGAAATCCTATACCATTTCAGACAAATGGTTGTCCAATCTCTTCTTAAAAACCTCCAATGTTGGAATACCTACAACTTCTGGAGACAAGTTGTTCCACTGATTAATTTTTCTAACTGTCGGGAAATTTCTCCTTAGTTCTAGGTTGGTTCTCTTCTTAATTAGTTTCCATCCATTAGCAATAACAATTATCCCATCTGGCATGCCAATGGATGGAGAAGGACAGTGAGTGAATGCAATATTGCAGACTAACTCTTCTCACAGCCTGGAGTTTGATCCTGACAGGCCTGAGGTTGATTCATCCTTCTGAGGTTGGTAAAATGAGAACCCAGATTGTTGATTCTGTAAACCACTTAGAGAGGGTTTACAGAATATGTTGATTCTGTAAACCACTTAAAGAGGGCTATAGACAGTGGTGGGATTCAGCCAGTTCACACCACTGCAGCAGAACTGGTAGCTAATTTTTTGTTGCCCAGGCACAAAATGGACTTCTGGGAGCTGCATCCACCCGGAGAACTGGTTGTTCACATATTTGAATCCCACCACTGGCTGTAGAGCACTATGAAGCTGCATATAATTCTATTGCTGTTGCTATCACATGCACAAACAAAGCTCCCTTCTGCATCAAACACATTCTTCCTATATCCTACTGATGAATCAGATTGTATTTTTAAACATGGGAATAATTTTTGGAAGTTAATAACTTCCAGATGATAATATATCAACACTGATATTTCCACATTTCTTTTTAAATAGTTTTATATACCTTAATCCTGAGATGGGATGTCAGCAGCTAGGTCATTGTAATATTTCCATGCAGATAAGGAATTTTTATTTTTTGAGAAGCACAAGAATCAGTGAAGTTTGTGCCCACAACCAGAAGTTGTCAAATGGTGGCATCCTTGACCAACAAGCAATATTTTTTTTCACAATGTCCAACTACTTTTAATACACCATATATTTTTCCATGCTGAAGCCTTACTGCTTAATGCTGGTTGTACCCTCATTCTTTTTTACTTCCTCTTTACACTTGTTTTTGTCCTCCTGATTATTTTTCCACTTCTTTTTGGTCCCTCCTATTTAGATATACTGGACTGCTGGGGGACAAAAAAGTAGATAATCGTAACAAAAGGATTGCCCACTCCAGGATTGCTTATAAGATTTGAAATTTAAAGGAAATAATTAAATAATTAATATATGTATGTGTGTGTGTATATATATATATATATATATATGTTTTCTGAGGTTTTCGCGGGTATTTGTATGTAGGTCTTTGGTTGTTCGGGTTTTCTCCCACGTAAAATTGGAAGTATCTTGGCGACGTTTCGACGAAGTCCCATTCGTCATCTTCAGGCTGGTGCTTTCAGCTTCGTGCTTCGTGCTGCTCGAGGCACGAAGCTGAAAGCACCAGCCTGAAGATGACGAATGGGACTTCGTCAAAACGTCGCCAAGACACTTCCAATTTTACGTGGGAGAAAACCCGAACAACCAAAGACCTACATATATATATATATATATATATATATATATATATATATATATATATATATATTTGATACATGAATGAATTTGTGTACAGAGTATTTCAATTCACATGTTATAAAAGCTTTTGTAAAATTCGGAATGTGACACAAAGTCTTTGACCTAACATACTACAATTATTGTGATTCAGTGCTAAAACCTCCTTTTTAACCTTATTCTTCTACTTGTAAATAGTTTAAAACCATTGTACATTATAAAATGACTTTATATATTGTACTAGACTTCAATACTTAAATGGGTTAGGGAAGGAAAGTAGTGGTTCCCATAGTGACAAATTAAATCTGTACATTCAAACTCTAACTACCAAAAGATATGACTTTGCAATATCAACGGGGGAAAAAGATGGAGAAAATGGGCTAACACAGCACAGAAAAATATAACTTAACTTTTCTACTATTGTACAAACAGAAACACAATTTTTCTGCTATTTTCCGTAAACAAACTCCCTGAGGGACAAAGGGATCTGTTGAAATTTGTTCTTTGTCAATGACAAAATCTTCATTATTTCCATCCAGATTTTGGAAGTATCATTCCACAATGTAGAGATTGGTATACAATTTTGTTCAAAAGTGAACTAATTTCCCCATTGTATGATTTTTCCACTGATTTTAATAATGCTTTAATAATGCTTTATTTATATTCAGCCAAACTTAACATATGTTGTTGCATATTCATCTTTCTAAACCATATGTTTTTGCATGCAGTTTTCTTACACAAACTTAATTTACTTATTTTTCCAGCTCAGAATGGTGGAGACTAATAAAGTTATTTATTGATGCTGACTGCCACAATAGATGAATTCTTCATTAGAATAATTCCATGAATTTCTTTTAAATCATTAGCAAGAAACACTTTTGAAAGTATTTTTATCCGCATACACAGAATACAATCTAGGAATAGTTATGCACTTTTATCCTTTTTATTGCTATAAAAATATAGTACTTGGCTTAGCCAGGACTCTGCCGGAATGATTTGTGAAAAACTATTCTAAAGCTGCAAGCATTAGTAAAGAAATAAACATAAAATATCTAGCACATATGCTTCTTGTTTGTATCTATTGTTTTAGTTCGGTGTTATTTCTTTTTCTGAGCATTTGTTCTGCACAGTGGCAGGTTATGCTTATTTTTGAACTGTACTCACCTAGTTCTTCCAGCAAAATTATCAATAAATAGTAGAAAAAGTGTTGTCATTGTTTTAATCAATCTGCTTGTCACAAATCTGACTTAAGCCTGACAAGTTTAGCTTCATAAAGTACACACACACACACACACACACACACACACATCCTGCCCTGAGGAAAAGGGAAAGTATCAAAATATTTCAAATTATTGCTTCAATAATTAAGTCTTTAAATATTCTGGAATAATAAATGTACTTCACTGGGCATGAGAAATCAATGTCAACACATATCTGCCCAAACCTACTGTTATTAAGATTGGTTATGATATCAGAATCTTGGAAGTCGGAATATGCTTCTCCTGCCCTTTCTTTAATCATCATTTGAATTTGTAGAGTGTCTCTTATAGACACTGTCATACCTCTCCCCCCCCCCCCAGTCTTGGCTTCTACAATGTTTGTCTGCTCATTACTTTATTAACAGATCGTTCCATCAAGGTCATTCTCTTCATTATGCACAACCAGTGGCTAAATTAAATTGCAGTCACCTCAGACATTAATAAGTGATATTGAGAATTTCATGGGCACAGGATTCACAGTCCTAATCTAAATTCACTTTCTTACTTGGACATCATAATAGTATGTTTTCTTTTAGTCAACCAGGGAACTTACCTTTCTAGGATATCCTGGGAATGGGACGGAGAGGCAAATGATATCACCATCATAATCATGTAATTCACACTTTGATCAGACGTCTTGATGCAAATTTATAAACAAGTCATTGTGTGATGACTTCATGATGTGCATATTGTCATTTGGCGTCATTACATCTTGTCATGCATGCCTAATGATGAATTAGCCCAGAAACAAACAAAGAAGTGGTTCATCAATTCACCATGACTACCAACTATCCCATCTTCTGGTTTCACTTCTGGTGATATATAAGAGACTAGTGTCTTCTACAGACTATAATCCACAATCACTATTGTTGAATTAGTCAACAAGTCTGTCTCCAAGATAAACACATTTTGCTTTACTATCAGTAATTGGAGTGTCCTGGACTCACTAATTGGTAACTCAGTGGTTCTATGGAAAGTTATCCATGCAATTAACCTTTCTTGCTATCCAACAAGGTGACAATATTTCACCATATAAACCAGGGGTCTTCAAACTTGGCAGCTTTATGACTTGTGGATTTCAACTCCCAGATTCCTGGCTAAGGAATTATGGAAGTTGAAGTCCATAAGTCATAAAAGGGCCAAGTTTGAAGACCTCTGATCTAAACTTTATTAAATGCTGTAAGAACCAGAAAAATGGCAATACCTCCAGATGGGTTGAGTTTGCAGCTAAAGAACTGTGAGTGGCTTTTCTGAATGGAAGATGGAGGCTGGAAAGGCCTTACTTCTCTTTCTCATTAATGCTTGTAACAGAAAGTGACGAGACAGGAAAGGGGAAATATGTAATAATCCCTGAACACTTGTTTGTGAAGGGAACATGCTGCACCTATTTTGGCCAGAGTTACCGAACTCCACCTATAAGCTAGCTAAATGCAAAACACATTGCTGTTTTAAAGGAACAGTATTGTTACATTTGAACAAGCAGCTACAGAAGAAGAAAAATAACCCGTCCTGCCAGAGCAGCAAATGCTCTGGGGAGAGAACATGGAGAGATTATATTTATTCTACAAAGCCCAGTAGCAATTGAAGCAGGAATTTCCAATAATCTTTCTTTTTTTTTTGTCCCAAGCATATAAAGGATTGAATAATGAAGGGAGAAGGAATTGATTTGTAGCCTTCCTTCCTATTCTGTGTTTTTGAATGATTCCACTACTAAAAGAAAAATAGTAATATTACCAATTAAATAAGCACAATACTTGGGTGATGACATAACTATATATATTATATATTGCAAAGTTATTCCTGGAAATATTGGAAAGGAAAAGTAATGTCTAGCTTCCTTTCAAATAAATTCCTGTAATTAGGATATTCCACAATGAAGTTGAGGCACTAATCAGGGCTGTCCATTTTCCCCACAATTATTCATATTATCTATAAAACTTCTGGTCCCTAAAGTAGATGTAATCAGCATATGAAAAGCTTGAAGATAAATGCAATGAACATGCAATTGGTCTCTTTGCAGATGATGAGCCTAATTGTTTCAGAACCTCTGGAAGTAATACCAATAATTCAAGGAAATCTAAGGATACATTTGATATGTCAACCGATTATTCAAAGCACTGTGACATTATATTTTCCAAAACTAGAGAGAAAAGAATCACGATTATAAGTGTAATTAATATATCACAAATAATTATTTATTTGGAGTTAGAATTTGCATCCTATATCCAGCTCGCAGGCTGGCATTTTGGTACCCCTGTACTAGAGCATATTTTACTTGAGCTCCTGAATACAAGCAGAATATTTTCAAAGCATCCAAAGAGCAGAAGAAACTAGGGGAAGCTGGCTGGTGTGATAGCCAGAAAGTGAGAAGAGTATCAGTCCATAGCATAGAAGTAACCAGAAAGAGGACAGTGGTGAGTAGAGACTGACTATTGTAGCTAAACTCTAGAACAGGGGTGTCAAACCGCCGGCCTGCAGGCCGGATGCATCATGCTAAAACTGCACCCACCCCATTGCCAGCAATGGGAAAAAGGTCACGATACATCGTGACACATCACGTGATGTGCGAGTTTGACACCCGTGATCTAGAAGGAGAAACAACTTCAGCTAGAAACCAGAGGACCATGAATTCTAATCTTGCCATACCCATGAAAACCAATTGGGTGATCTTGGGCCAATTACTCACTCTCAGCCCAACACATCTGAGAGGGATGGAATAGAAGGAAGAGGAGGATGCGTTGGATATGTTTGTCACTTTCAGTTATTTGTGGGATAAAAGTGGATATAAAACATAAAATAAATAAAATAAAATAAAATATACAAGAAATAAAGATCCAATTCAACAAATGAGGACAGAAATGATCAAATTCAAGAACTAGAGCAAAATGCAAGACTAGCTTACTGTTTTTATCTTTTTCTGTGCTAACAAAAATCGCTTTGCCAGACGTTACTTTTAAAGTAGTCATATGGTGCCCAGTAACCATAATCTTCAAAGGCTTTTTATCAGTACAGACTGTAAACAGATTTTTTCTCATGGGAAAGAATCCTTTCAATCAACATCCAAATCTTAAATCAAGTTCATCTGTCCCTAATTTGTCTGAAACTTTCCAAAGCCAACAATAATTACCCATTTGTTGTATATTAAAAAACATAGAAATGTTTGCATTCATTGTTAAACTGTTTTTAAAGAAGTAAAGCTTCTTTAAAGCTTCATCCAGTGATTTCTATAAAGCTTTTCTTTCTTCTTAATTTTTAAAGAAAGCTAAAGAATAAAAATAAAGTCCAAAGTGATTAAGACATGAGCTAGTTGAACTTAGATTTATATAAGTGACTTTAGCAGCTATAAGCATGACAAAACCCTGCTACTATTAGCCAATTGCAAGCTAACTACAAAAACACAGTTTTTGTCATCTGCTTGAGGAAATGCAGTTGAATGAGCATATGGTTAATCGGAAGATCTCTCTTTAATTCCAGAAAGATCTCAACTGTCCAATTCCTGTAATCTGTATTCTTCTGTTTCAGAGAAATGTCAGTTGGCCATTATGTCCCCCTGGAAGTGTGTGACTCAGATGTTTGACTCATAGTGACAGAAAGTTTTTGAACTATTTAACTCTTTATTAGCATTGCTTGTGCAATTGCAGAGGATTAAGCCCCATTGAATAAAACTGAAACCGTTTTACAGGTGGAATTAAAAATCACAGTTTACAAGAAAGAGATGAAAACAATGGATTTACAAATTAAAGGTATTGATTCAAAATTGATAAAGAAATACAAATACTAAAACAGATGAGTGATTTGGATTATTCCATTATAATAAGTTTACAAGAGGAGTTTCCTGGAGTTGCTACATTGGAAGTACAAACGAGTTTTGATACGGTTGAAGAACTCAGAGAGGGAGATTCTGAGAAGACAGATGCTAAAATGTTCTTTGAAGATTTTAAAGATTGCCTGCAGAAAGAAGAAAGATTGCAAAATTAATGTATCTGATTAAGGTTAAAATAATGGACTGTTATTTGGGGAGATGGTTAATACCTTCTTGATTAGGGCTGGATGACAATGGATATTTCTGGTAATGTTTAATTGGTTTTGGACTGGGTCTGAACCTTGACTATTTGAAGAGAAGAAATGGGAATGGGATTTATTTATGCTGTAATAGCACTAGCACTTAGATTTATATACCGCTTCATAGTGCTTTACAGCATTCTCTAAGCAGTTTACACAGTCAGCATATTGCTCCCAACAATCTGGATCTCATTTTACCAATCTGGGAAGGATGGAAGGCTGAGTCAACCTTGAGTCAGTCAGAATTGAACTCCTGGCAGTCGGCAGACTTAGTCTGCAGTACTGCATTCTAACCACTGCGTCACCACAGTGGTTAGAATTATATATTTATAATATATGTTCTGATAATCCCTGCTAGGCTTTTGCTTTTTAATAGGTAGCTATAAGGTTTTAGAGATGAATTTATAGAAACTGGAGTAAGATGTGAAATGAAATGATGTTTGGTTTTATGTCAAGAGGTGGTGATAACTTCTTAATATTGATTATTCTTGTTGGGGAAGAAGGGGGAGATTTCTTTTTCTTTTTTCTTACTTTTATCTTTTTCTTCTTTTTCTCCCCTTTTATTTATTTTTTTACATTTTTAATATATCTTTATTTTGTTGTTGTATATGTTTTACTTGCATAATATAATCCTTAATAAAATTATTTTTAAAAAACATAATAGCTTTGCTAGAATGAAGGACAGAATAAGAGGAAAGCAGGGGAGGAAGAAATCAGGAAACGCCTGAAAGAAACCAACTGCAAAAGAAAAAGGAAGGGAGGAAAATAAACATGTTATTATTCTGTTATTCTGTTAATGTTCAACATTACAGAATCGAAAGGTAGAGAGAAAAATCAACTAGAAGCTTTATTTTTATTTTTCGTAAATTTATTTAGAAAATCATTGGGTGGCTGAGATCATTCGCGACACGGGGTGAGATCATTCGGTGACACGGGGTGAGGTATCATCAGTATGCGGATGATACCCAATTATATATCTCCACCCTGTGTCCTTTCAGTGAAGCAGTCGACATGATGTGCCAGTGCCTGGAAGATGTGAGGGTCTGGATGGGGGTGAACAGGCTTAGACTCAACCCTGACAAGACCGAGTGGCTCTGGGTCTTGCCCCCCAAGGGTCATTCTGATGGTCCATCATTAGTCCTGGGGAGGGAAATTTACCTCACTCAGTGCAGGCACGCAACCTGGGTGTCCTCCTGGACTCACAGCTAAATTTGGAACAACATCTATCGGCTGTGGCCAGGGGGACCTTTGCCCAGGTTCACCTGGTGCACCAGTTGCGGCCTTATTTGGGCCGGGAGGCTCTACTCACGGTTACTCATGCCCTTGTCACCTCAAGACTGGACTACTGTAATGCGCTCTACATGGGGCTACCCTTGAAGAGCGTTCAGAGGCTGCAGTTGGTTCAGAATGCAGCTGCGAGAGCGATTGTGGGTGCACCAAGATACACCCACATGTCACCTATCCTCCACGAGCTGCACTGGCTTCCTGTGAGTCTCTGGACGCAATTCAAGGTATTGGTTGTCACCTTTAAAGCCCTTCATGGCTTATGACCAGGTTACTTACAGGACCGCATACTGCTGCATAGTTCCCAGAGACTGGTGAGGTTCCACAGATTGGGCCTCCTTCAGGTCCCGTCGGCCAGACAATGTCGGCCGGCGGGCCCTCGGGGAAGGGCCTTTTCTGTGGTGGCTCTGACGTGGTGGAATCAACTTCCCCCCAAGATTCGAACTACTCCCACCTTGCCGGCCTTCAAGAAAGCTATTAAAACTCTCCTGTTCCGGCAGGCCTGGGGTTGATGTCCCCGGGGGGGCTGGGATTCGATTGGGACATGCGGTGTGAATGTATTCATTTTTAATTGTTATACTTGTTGTTTTAATTTTGTACGCCGCCCTGAGTCCCTAGGGATTGGGCGGCATATAAATTTTACTAATAAATAAATAAAATAAATAAATAAATAAAATTTATATAACTGCCCATTTACATACATGACTTTATAGTGGAACTGAAATATTTAGAAATCATGTTAAAGGTTGCAGGTATCAATATGTTTTAGGAACCTTACATTCACTACCATCCAGTCCGAGCTGAAGAAGCTTCTTGGATAAGAGGCGAAACATCTTCAGAGAAAAACAAGGAAGTCCAATTGCCTCCTGAAAAAGCACCTTTGGGACAACCATGACCTGGATGATTAAGAATCTCCATAGACATTTAGCTATGCACTTTGGGATGAACATCCTTTGAATGGTGCGGGATTATGAATGGATTTCCAGAAAACATTTGGACTACAGGAACCATTTGCATTTCAGCTTGAGATGCAGACAACATAGACTCATCCCCAACAGCCTGCACCTGTCTTCAACATTGAAGGAACACAGGGCAAAAAACATCCTGTAGCCAAGAAGGCGCCACACATATTTGCACTACTCAGATGACCCTGAGGACACAGGTAAGCCTCCAAATGGCCTCAACGACTCTCTAAAAGAATGCAAATGACCAGCTGTCTGCCAGGAATATAAATCCTTCCATTCCTCACTATCCATATCTGAAGAAGCTTCTTGGATGAGAA
The DNA here is from genome assembly GCF_016545835.1 of Crotalus tigris. Classification (NCBI taxonomy): domain Eukaryota; kingdom Metazoa; phylum Chordata; class Lepidosauria; order Squamata; family Viperidae; genus Crotalus; species Crotalus tigris. Next base: position 345,115 of record NW_024100115.1, on the reverse strand, counting down.
GTGAAATATCTTCAAAGAAAAATAAAAAAAAGTCCAGTTGCCTCCTAAAAAATCACCTTTCGGATTGTACAAAATAATTCCCAAACATTGTTAAGTTCAGTAACAAGTAAGTAGTTCTGGAATAGATGTTGTTTCTTTTTCAAATTCCAAGCTGCTTGTATCTACTGCTTTGGGAATGCATCAACTCCCATGGAGCCTTCCTTCCCCTCCTGATAGAATCAAACCTTTTTCCAAATTACAGAAAAAAGATATAAAAATAATTTTTATATGGTGTGTGACTTCAGAGAAATTGTCATTACTAAAAGTAAATCTGCTGGAATAACTTCAGTAAGGAGAGCATGTATTTTATGGATGTGTCTGCTTAACATTATTGTTTAATTTAACTGTGAAACGCTTGATTTGAAATGGGGTGGATAGTAAGTTTATATTAGTTGAGTCTACTGTCTATATTTAACAGTGATCTTTATTAAACAGAGTACATGTAGTAGCTTGGAAAAAGATAGGCCCAAAGGTCAATTCAAAAATATCCTGAAAATGTCAGCATTATACATATATTTTGCAAAAACTGTATTATTTTTCAGATCAAAGAAATAGAAGTCGGCAGTACATAATCATCTTCACTTTAACCCCAGCTAATTGCTCTGGCCCATATCCACATTTATTTCTATTCTAATTAATGTTGCACTTGGTATAACTTTTAAAAGGAACTCCTGCCAGTTTCAGGATGATAGCTATTATTTCTCTCCTATGGAATCTCTGCAATATTACGCAAAATGATAGTGGTGGAACACCATGTCCTCAGATTCCTTCTTATCAAGAGAGATTAGGAATTTCAAACCTAGCTCTGCCATTAGCAAAATTGAACTGGAAGCTTCAAATGATGGATGCTGGGAAAGTAGCAGTAAGAGCTTGGAAACTGCTACTCCATAACCTATCTTCCCTTTCTCAAGGTAGCAAGTAAATTCTCTACTAATACAGCAAATTTAATTTCTCACTGTTTTAATTTCAGTATGTGGAATGTGTGCATAAACATGCACATACAACTATTGTACCATTATCAGGAAGCCAGCAAGATGAGGGAGATCCCAGGTGAAATGAGAATTGTACACTGAACTCATCTGATATTTCTTCACATAGTAATAATGACGGGGACATTGGTGAAAGGAGTTTATTGTATATTAGTGCAGCTTCCTATTCAAATCTTTCCCTATCATTCACATTTTTAATTTACCCAAAACTATATTAACATGATGCATCAACAGCAAAGGCTAAATCTGAATGATAACCTGGGATAAGCTTAAACAATTTTTAAGAGAGTAAATATAATATTCAAGGAGAGGTTGGGAATATCCATTGAAACAATAAGAAAAAAGATAGAGAATACCTCATCCTACTCTTCCATCATCATCATCATCTTCATCATCATCATTTTCTACTTATTTGTGTAGTATTTTTGAAACGACCCTAAAATTAGACTTTTTTATGGGCAGAAAGTTGTGGATCTGTGTGTAACTTATGGATGGCTAATTCCATTAGCAGGAATTCTTGCCTCAATACTTTTGTGGTGTGTGTGTGTGTGTGTGTGTGTGTGTGTGTGTGTGTGTGTGTGTGTGTAGTGCTTTTTTGTAAGAAAAAAGGTGCCGGAACTCAGCCCCTCCAGCCACCAGACCATTCCATGATTTGCTCCCCTCCCGAGCTAGACTGCCATGCTAAGGTGGATGGGATGGGCGGGGATGGAAACTATTACAATGATTCAGGAACTGTCAAAACAAGAATACTACTATGTGTCTAAGAATATTTATACAACAGCATCCCTTCTCAAAAACACTACAACTCCTGGCAGACTTTGCTGGTTATTTACACCCACTGAGCCAAGAGGGAAGACGGAGGTGGGCGGGGTTACTGCTATTGCCATAGCTGTATGAGTGATGTATAGGATCGGGGGCAGTTCTACGATGGGCCATGAGTCAGTCGGGGGCACTTGGGGCTGATACGCTGCCAAGGGGTGGTCTAAGAGAGCGGTCAGTGTCAGGCCTTTGGCCTGTGCAGCCAACTAACCTGATCGACGGTTCAAGGGTGGGAGGGTACCGCAGGGATCACCTTTTGCCACCACATCTATCTCAGCACCTTGGGAACAACCACAGCATCTTCTAGAGACTCTCCTTCCCCTCCCCATTTTCCTTACTTCCTCCAGGCTGGGGTTCTCGGTCGGGCACTCTTCTTGCAGGAGGTCCAGCCATGTCCAGGCTGCTGGAAAAGTTGTTTGGGATCGGCCCGGGGGAGAAAGGTGTTGTAAAGGGTATTCTCCCCAGGAGGCCATCCAGAGGCTTAAAGAAACCAAGGACATGCTGAGTAAAAAATAGGAATTGCTAACCTGCTTTCCAGCTCTGGCATGTTTCTGTTCTGCTGCAGGAAACGGAGTTTGTGAGATAAAAAAAGTTCAGTCAGACCTTCCAATTCCTTGTGAGATCTTTTTTTTTTAGTTCCACAAATTCTGCTGAAAAAAGGTGCTGGAACGCTGTTTCGTACGTTCTATGATTATTTTGCATTTAAGAAGCTTATGATACAAAAGTGGCCGTAAAAATTATTGATTGATTATATGCTACTATATCAGTGTCATTTCTTAGCTATAGATCTTTTCAAGGATGATTTGTCACAAAGCTGGCCTTTCAGGTATTTCTAAGTGCACCCATTAGCATTGTAATTAACTCCATCTACCTTGCAGTTCTTCTTGTCTCTCTCTCTCCCCCCCCCATCTTTATAGATTTCTTAAGAGATCTGGGTCTTTCCACAACGTGTGCAAAATTTGATCAGCTTGGTCATTAGCACCTTGAGTGAGAATCCTGAATTTATTTACTCTATCATCCATTTCTTTATTTTCTTGGTTATCCATGATATTCTCAGAAATGTGAGAACTTTAAAAGTGTCAATACTTACTATTGTGCTTCTTCAAGGCTGAACTTTTGCTACCAGAAAGCATAAATCTGACTTTTGTAGGTATAGAAATGTCCTGCATCTGAATATTTTTTTCATGTACTCCAAGTGCTACTCTAGGACATATTTCATGACTTCTGAGTCCTTTATTGTTTAGTTGACTCTAAAAGACAGAAGCTAACCACCACCACTTCAATAACTTCATTGTCACTTCTAATGCTAGTTGTTGCACCTTTTAGATTAGTTTGGTCTTTATTTTATTTAATATGAATCCCACTCATATTCACTGCTTCTTGACTTTATTACTAGACTTTGCAAATCATTTGCATTTTCAACTATCAGAGTAGTGACATCAGCATAATTTAGATTATTGATGTTTAAAGCCATCCTACCTTCCTCCAATCTAGCCATCCTCAATTCGTATTCAGCATATAAATCAAATAAATATGGATAGAGTACACAGCCTAGTCATACCCTTTTGACAATCTGGAGCTAGTCTGTTTTGCCATGTTCCATGTGGACTGTCGCTTTCTATCTTTTGTATAGACTTCACATGGGGACAATGAAAAGTTCTGGGCTTCCCATTTTCCTAAATATATAGCTGACACAATTGAAATCCTTCAATTCTTCGATGAAGCACATATTAACTTTTCTTGCTTTTTTTTCTCAATTATCCAATGTCTCTTGTTCCTTGGTCTTTTTTAAAACCAGCCTGAACATCTGGCATCTATCCATACACATAGGTTCTAATCTGCATTAGATTATCCTAAACATTATTTTATAGTATGTGAAATTAAGCCTATTGTGCAATAATAGAGCCAGTTTGGTTTGATGGTTAAAGCACCAGGCTAGAAAGCAGGAGTCTATGAGTTCCAGTACAGCCTTAGCCCTGAAATTCAGCAGGGTGACCTTGGGCCAGTCACTCTTTCATCCCTATGGAGGAAGCAATGGCAAGCCATCTCTAAAAAAAAAAAAACCTTGCCAAAAAAACTGTAGGCACCCGCCAGGAGCCAACAGCGACTCAAAAGCACCTCACCCTATCCCCCAAAAGGACTCCTTTAATGTTATTGTATTGGGAACATTATCTTTGTCACTCACACAGAACTTTCAGACTCATCCTATTCAAGGAGAAATATACAATATTAATCTAGCACAAATTATCAATATTATGATTTTTAATAAAAAGAAAATTATGCACGTTGGATAAATGAGGTAAGATTCAAAGCCACTGAGGGTTGAAAAAAAGTAATTATTTCTGGAACCAAGTTACTCCAGCTGTTTCCAAATCACACACTTTTTCTTTTAATTAATGATTTCATTTGATAGGTGTAGGTTTGCTAAAATATGCCTATTATTAAAGGTGGAAAACGTGTACTTCTTGATATGAAATATCTAATTAATTTCATATGAGAAACACACATGCTTACATACATATGTCAGATAAGATTAATCTTCTTCACTAAGATGGTTATGCAACTTGACATTTATCCTCAAAGCACCATAGGGGCTTAATGAGAATATTTACCTCATGCCAGGCTATTATGACATCTCTTTACTAACGAAGAATGTACCTTTAATAATTGATCACCCACAGGCATTTCATATATAACAAGCATCTTGCCCTTGAGTGTTTCAAAGCCATCTTTGTGCATGCTAAACAAGGCATCTTTGTCAGGCACTGCCCTCAGACTCTGAAGTGTTCACAGAGTAGACATGCAAACTGAGCATCCCCTTCATTGGAAGAAGAAAAAATTCTGATTATAATGGAATGTCTGTTTCGAGCAGCTATCTCCACTGACATTAGAATGCTTCCATATGCATGTTAACGTCTGTCGTCTATTATAATTACCCGAACCTTATGGTCCTTCTCCCGGTGTGGGTATGTAAAATAGAAGAATATTAATTCCCCATGCATCAATCATTTATAATTAATAAGCAGTATATTTTTAAACCCCATTACCTATTTGTAAAAAAACAAACAAACACTTGTCTTAACTGCAACTGCAACTTGCTAAGTAGCTTTAATATCTGAATCTTATAGTTTAAATAAGATACTTTGTTTATTTTTTAAACTTATATTCAACTTCTAGGGTAAAAGTCTACTGGAAAGCACCAATGACCTTGATCCACTAAGCAGTAATATTTTCTTTCTCTCATGGTGAAGATGCTGATGATTGCAAATGGTTCTCATACTTCAGTTCTTCCATATCTGCTATCTTTTGTCATATTTAACACTAAGCAATAATTTGAAATCTCAACAATTCCACAAATGCAGGTAGGATACTGAGCATGTCTTAAATACAGATGTATAGTGACAAATCTTAAAATATAATATGTTGAAGAGATCAATAGTCTGCAGAGAAACATTTAGGATTTCTACGAAACTAATAAAAAGAAGCAACAGTTCAAATACAAGGTTTTCCAACATTTACATCGCTGTGGATTTGTTTTTGATTTTTTGGAGGATTTTTTTTTTGTAGTCTCCCAAGAGAAATACATATTTTTTAAAAAATAACAAAAAGGAAAAAGAATATTTTCTTCTTAATCCCAAAAAGATGTACTCTCTGTGCAGAATGATTTCCAGAGCTTGGGGAAGGAACTTAGCAGAATAGGCTGTAGGCTTACTTTCTCAGAGGTTTTACCAGTGTATAAGGAGCAAAACGGAAAAGGCCAGCGCATAGCACAATTCAATATGTGGCTAAAGGAGTGGTGTAAAGGGGAAGGCTTCGGATATATTAGTCACGATGTCAGTAGCTGGTCCAATCAAAAGATGTACAAAAGAGATGGTTTGCATCCATCAAAAAAAGGGACTGAGTTACTCGGCTATAAATTCACAGATTTTCTGGAGGGAAATTTAAACTAAACAGCGGGGACAGGGAGTTAATTGATACGGAACAACCCTGTCCCTGGCAATTTAAAAACTATAGGGCTATCAGTGCATGTAGCATAGATGTGTGTGTGGACAAGAATACCAACCTTGCTACCAATCAAAATGAAGCCTCTAATAGCGAGTGCCACATAAAGTGCACTAACCAAATAGGTGGTAAGACAATAGGGGAACTCAGGCACCACACAGGTTATGTAGAAAGGAAACACAGGGCCACCCACAAAGGACTCAAATGTTTATACACCAATGCACAGAGTATGAACAGCAAACAGGGTGAACTAGAAATTCAGGTTAATGAGGGCAGATACGATATTGTTGCCATTACGGAAACATGGTGGGATGAAACTCACACATGGAACACACAGCTAGAGGGATTTAAATTATTTAAAAGAAACAGACCAAATAAAAGAGGAGGTGGAGTTGCTCTCTATATAAGAAATAACTACATCTCCACAGAAATAGAGTACAACAATGATAAAAACTGTCTTGAATGCATTTGGGTCAATATAAAAGGGGGGGGAATGACATTGCCATAGGTGTATACTACAGACCACCCAACCAAACAGAGGAAATAGATGAACTTTTTGCTAGTCAGCTAACTAAGGTATGTAGGAAGCACACCACAATAGTAATGGGGGACTTTAACTACCCTGACATCAACTGGGAGACAAACTCCGCACCAAGTGGAAGATCAAACAGGTTCCTGGCAAACCTAGCAGACAACTTTGTCTCCCAAAAAGTAGAGAAGGGAACTAGGGGATTAGCCATTTTGGATCTAATTCTCACTAACAGAGATGAAATGATAGACGGTGTTGAAGCCATAGGAACCCTGGGAGGAAGTGATCATGCAATATTAGAATTCAACATTATAGAAGCACAACCAATAGAACACAGTCAAACTAGAGTCTTGGACTTCAAGAGAGCTAATTTCAATAAACTTAGAGAGGGCTTGGGAAGGATTCCATGGATGAGAATCCTCAAGGGGAAAACAACTCAAGAAGCTTGGGAAATTTTGAAAAATGAGATAATAAAAGCACAGTCTAGCACAATACCAACAAAGAGGAAAAATAACAGCTCTCAAAAGAAACCAGCATGGCTGCATAAAGAACTCTCTGACAAATTGAAAGATAAAAAGGACAAGTACAGAAAGTGGAAAGAGGGGAACATAACTAAGTCAGAATATCAGCAAATAGCCCGAGCCTGCAAAGATGAAGTGAAGAAAGCCAAGGCTCAAAATGAACTAAGGCTTGCGACCAAAGTCAAAAATAACAAAAAAAGCTTCTTTCAACATGTAAAAAACAAGAAAAAAGTGAAGGAAATGATTGGTCCATTAGTGGGTGGAAGTGGCAAGAAGGTGACAAGCAACAGGGAGAAAGCAGAACTATTTAACTCATTTTTTGCATCTGTCTTTACACAAAGGGAAAAAACAGACCAACCTATCAAAAATAGTGCCATAAAAAACAAAACAGAAACACAAGTTAAGATAGGCAAGAAAATGGTTAGGGAGCACCTGTCCAGCCTAGATGAGTTCAAATCGCCAGGACCAGATGGATTACACCCCAGAGTTCTCAAGGAACTGGCAGATGTGATATCGGAGCCACTGAACTATATTTTTCAAAGATCCTGGAACGCAGGGAACTACCAGAGGACTGGAAAAGAGCTGATGTAGTTCCCATCCTCAAAAAAGGAAAAAAAATGGATCCAGGAAATTACAGACCTATCAGCCTGACCTCAATACCTGGGAAGATCCTGGAAAAGATAATCAAACAACGAATCAACGAACACCTAGAGGCAAACAAAGTCATTACTAAAAGCCAACATGGGTTTGTCAAAAATAGATCATGCCAGACAAATCTTATTGCATTCTTTGACCAAGTGACAAAATTAGTGGATCAGAGGAATGCTGTGGACATAATTTACTTGGACTTCAGTAAGGCATTTGATAAAGTAGATCACAACCTACTACTTGACAAGATAGAAAAATGTGGGGTAGACAGAACCACCACCAGATGGATCCGTAGTTGGCTGACCGGCCGTACTCAGAGAGTGGTCCTCAATGGAACTGCATCTATATGGAGGGAAGTGTGTAGTGGGGTGCCCCAGGGCTCTGTTCTGGGCCCAGTACTCTTCAACATCTTCATCAACGATTTGGATGAAGGGATAGATGGGGAACTCATCAAATTTGCAGATGACACCAAGCTGGCAGGAATAGCCAACACTCCAGAAGACAGGCTTCAGATACAGAAGGATCTGGACAGACTTGAACACTGGGCACTAACTAACAAAATGAAATTCAATGGTGAAAAAAGCAAGGTTCTACATTTAGGCAAGAAAAACCAAATGCACAAGTACAGCATAGGTGGCACCATGCTCAATAGTAGTAACTGTGAGAGGGACCTCGGAGTCCTAGTAGACAATCACTTAAATATGAGCCAGCAGTGTGCGGCAGCTGCCAAAAAGGCCAACACAGTACTAGGCTGCATTAACAGAGGGATAGAATCAAGATCACGCGAAGTATTAATACCACTCTTCAATGCCTTGGTAAGGCCACACTTGGAATACTGCATCCAGTTTTGGTCACCACGATGTAAAAAAGATGTTGAGACTCTAGAAAGAGTACAGAGAAGAGCAACAAAGATGATTAGGGGACTGGAGGCTAAAACATATAAGGAACGGTTGCGAGAATTGGGTATGTCTAGTTTAACGAAGAGAAGGACAAGGGGGGACATGATAGCAGTATTCCAATATCTCAGGGGCTGCCATAAAGAAGAGGGAATTAAGCTATTTTCCAAAGCACCTGAAGGCAGGACAAGAAGCAACGGGTGGAAACTAATCAAGGAGAGAAGCAACCTAGAACTAAGGAGAAACTTCCTGACAGTGAGAACAATTAATCAGTGGAACAGCTTGCCTCCAGAAGCAGTAAATGCTCCAACACTGGAAGTTTTTAAGAAGAGACTGGACAGCCATTTGTCCAAAATGGTGTAGGGTTTCCTGCCCGAGCAGGGGGTTGGACTAGATGACCTCCAAGGTCCCTTCCAACTTTACTATTATTATTATTATTATTATTATTATTATTAATAGCTTCATACATCCAATGGTTTGGTTCCTCTCTCAAACACACTTTAATGTGTATGCAGACTAGCATACAGGTTTTTGCAAATATTAAAAATAATGTTTTTAAAACTTTAGGTTGCCTGATCACCAGGTTTCTTCTAAAGCACACAATTGCTGAGAACTGCTGAGCAATCCTGAAATATTAGTATTGCAGTATATCTTAAAGAATACCTATCAGATCTAACTTGCCTGGCTTTAATTTTTTCATGATGGTTTCTTTTAAACCCAATGGACAAAATTGGATTTGCACTTTTGTCTGAATCTGATCATTTAAGCAATTTATATAGCCATTCATCTCACCATGAGGACTCTCCCAACAACTTTTCCTTTTGACTAAAAACTTTTTGTCAGAAAAGGTATTGCCACACTTCTTGCTAACACAGATTAACACAGCTTTCCTCCTACAATGCTGCTTAACAACAGGGATTTAAGGTAACTTGCAAAAAATAAAAAATAAACCAAAGAAACAAGCATTGAAATTCCATTTTATATCTTCAGCTTATTGTTCTATAAAGTGGCTATTTGAAAACAGATTTACTCTTCAGAAGACGGTACTTTCAAGGGTAGTACCTTGGTTTCAAAGAAGTTTCATTCCTTCTGGCTTCAAACAATTTAGTATCCATGCTATTTTAACTTCTCACACAAAATGCTATTATACAGCATCTCAGTTTATTCCACTATTTTGTGGATATTTTTCCTGATTATTTATATCTGTGGAAGTGTCCATTTAGTGCTGCAATTTCTGTCTGGTATTACTCAATCCTTCCATTAGGTCTGGAAATAAAAGCCTTTATTTAATCATGTTCTGCTTCTTTTTGCAATGAAATGTGATTTGGTATTGCTCAAGAAATTTTTAAAAAATGCTACCACAGCATTTTATTGGGAAAGTAACAGAGAAAAACACAATGGAAGGCCTTCTTTTCATCAGAATATATTATTCTTTTGGCACTGGGGTCAATTTTGGCTATTTCTTTTTTTTAAAAAAAAATTAAAGGGGAAGGAGTTTATCAAAAAAACAGTTTGTAAACTCTAGAGTAGATATAGGTATGCATTAAATATCAGATAATGCACTGAAATGCAAATAAGTTCTATTAAAATGCAGTGATAATTAGACAAGTCATACTGTAATTAAAAAAAATATTAAGACACCACACTAGAAATATTAATTGAAAAAAATAAATGCTACTGTAAACTTTCAGACATAGTTAATAGTGTGGGTGTGGATGCCTAGCAGTGTTTTGCATTAAACTTACTTGTTAGAGACTTGAAAGAACCATGAATAATTTAAAATGTTAATACCAACCAATTTTAGATTGGGAAAAATAGAGATTATTCCTTTTTTTTCTTTTTTCTTTTTTTGTGCCATTTTTCTGTTTGAACACCTCCTTTTTGAAGTTTCCACAAAGCAGAGTAAAACAAACTGAGTATAACTAATAATCTTTAGAAACTTCAGTTGAAATAATCAAAATCAGCTTCCTATTCATAATATTATCTTTATCATTACAGTTAAAGTACTGTGGGTAAACAGTTCAGACAATGCATCTTCCTGTGTACTTGACCTTAATCTATGCCTAAAACAAGAATTCTACAGATATGTATGAAAGGAAATGACAGCACTTGAAACACAGTCATTTTTGATGCAAAACTGCTTTGAATGATACCACATTCGATTTGGGGAGGAGTTATAATTTGGTGATTAAATGGACTCCACTGAGCTCAGCAAAGTACACTGCCTTCCTGAAAAAATGTGGGATGATTTCATTGTTTTAGTTTGTTGTAAGCCTCCTTGAAAATTATTTCACCGAAAAGCAAATCTGGGGGGCACAGGTCAAAAGATATTCTAGAAGCACGCATCCAGTTAATCACTTATACCAGGGACTCCTACACTCTTTGCCATCACATCTCCCTTTAATGTGAACTTAGTGTACACATCCCTCCTGAACATCCCTGAACAGTTGATTTATTGTAACAATACTACTAGTAGAACCTTCTCATCTTCTCTGCACTCAGTCTTTACTTTCCCAAAGGAGGTATAGCCTACAGTTTGGGAAAATCTGACTTATACCATATATGATGGTAACTAAGGAAATAGAAATATTTTAAAAAGTCAAAGTAACATGCTTTTCTTTCTAGCTTTTTCAGTTGTTGCGATGTGAATGAAATCCTACTATAATCCATATAAAATTTATGAATAAGTGGGAATAAAAATGTCAAAGAATGATATTTCTTGCAGACAACTTTGTCAAATACTAATCTCTAGCATGAGGGCATGTACTATTGTGTCAACCCTAAAAATCCATAAGTCTTATTTCTTAGTAGTGTCAGAATAGATGAATATAAGATAAATATTTCCTGTATTTATGGTGTTTCTTTATGGGAATTGATTATAATTTTGAAAGGAATGTTTGTTGAAGAAAAAATTAGTAGGCTAACTGGCAAGAATGAAATCATCCCCCCCGCCGCCCTACTTTTTCCAATAGACTGTTATTTGAATGCAAAAGACATGTCTGTCATATATGTCATTGAACTGCAGTTAGTGAATTTATTTAGTGGATTCTATTTAGTGAGGCAATAAAATATTGCCAGGATTCATCCCTAATTTGAGACTAGAAATTGCATCAACATATCATTGCTCCAATATCATATTTATAACATTTTGCACTTTTTTCTATGGAATTATATTTTCTATGTCATGTAAAATCTTCCCACTATACTATCAATTGGTGGTCCCACTGGAAAAAAGAGGATTCTTTTAAGGAACCAATTTCATTGAGTGATTATATGTGCCATCCTCCCTAATTTTGCTATAAGTGCATAGCAAATTTTGCTATAAGTGCAACGAAGGAGGAAGGAAAAAAGAAAATAGTTTAATGTAACATTAATTGATGCAATATTTTGGAAAACATAACGTTCCCTGTTGTCTCTTCAAACTATTAGGAGGATTTTATGTGCTTTAGGGACACAATGGCTCAGCAGTTAAGATGCTGAGCTTGTCGGTTGGAAAGTCAACAGCCCAGATTTGGGATCTGAGCACCACATGATGGGGTGAGCTCCCATTACTTGCCCCAGTTTCAGCCCACGTAGCAATCTGAAAGCATGCAAATGTAAGTAGATCAGACATGTCAAACCCGTGACATCACATGATGTCACGCAATGTATCAGGACAGTTTTGTCATTGCCAGCAATGGGATGGGCGCAGCTTCTGGATGATGCATCCGGACCACATGCTGGCAGTTTGAGACCCCTGGAGTAGATAAACAAGTACCACTTTGGTGGGAAGACAACAGTGTTCTGTGCACCTCAGCATATAGTAATGCTGTTCACATGACCAAGGAAATGTCTTCAGACAATGCTAGTTCCCTTGACTAAGAAATAGAAATGAGCATCACCCCCTCGAATCAAACACATCTGGACAAGGCAAACCTTTATCTTTACTTGCTTTAGCAAAAATTCAACAATAACAGCATCCCCTTCCTCTAAAATTATCCTGTAGTATAGAGAATTTTAGGAGAAAATTTTGATCAGCCCTACTGATTTCCACTAATGAAAAAGAATCATATTAATAAAGATATAAGGTTTTCTTTTTTCTATTACCAGCAAGCATATGGGTGAGATCAAGACCTCATATTTATGTAATCCAGTGTTTCAAACAAGCTAGGTTCTGATAAACATTCAAATTACTTCTTATTGTTATTTCTCCCACTTCTCCCTAGATCACTGGTAAATACAAACCTTGTCTGACTTTGATAGAAAACAGTTATTCTCTGGTAATTCTTCTGTCATCTACTGTATATACAGGAAATACGTAATTTTGGACAGGGACAGGTAATACAAGTCTTAATCCTTTCTCTAAATTATAGATTCAAATAAATATTAGTTGGCTTTAGGTATACTTACTCTGTTTACAAATATGCTCATATAATAGATATTCAAAGCAATTATATATATGCAGGTAAAAACATTTTCCTCTTTATTAAATCAAGATTCATGTTATTTTTAAAAAATAATATTAAATAGCATATAGAGAAAATAATTGTTCATGTAGAGATAATTGATCAATTTTTAAAATGTTTTCCTTTTGCTTCTATAGTGTAAGAAAAGAGATGTGTTTTATAATAGGAAAAAATAGCACATTATTCAGATTCATTTAACCATTCTCTAGTTAATGCAGCTCTAACTAGTACGAGTTTTATAGTAAATTAATAAGAAACCTTCCAATATGTCTCACTTATAACTTTTAAAAATTACTTTAAAACTGGGACAGGGAACCAAAACATTACTTAAACTTTGGGGCAAATAACAATTGCTATTGTGATGGTGGTTGTTTTTGTTGTTGTTGTTTAAGGTTAAAAGAGGTCCTGACAAAAATGCAAAGCTTCCAAAATCCAGAAACCCTTCTAAGTAGTCCATAAAATTAAATGCTTTGTTGTTAAAAATTAAGCTTAAACATCTTGGAAGCATTTGGATACAGACAAATTCATTTCCCTCTCAAGAATATAATCTATACAATCAATTCTTTGAAGATGAAAAATGCCAATACACTGTTAAAATTAAAATTATAACTGTGACCTGTTTTTGCCACAGGCATTCAAAAACATATCTGGCAACAATATCAAGACGGAGATTTTAATCTGAGTGGTGAAATTAAGCAGTTCCTGTTAAAGAAATTGATTTATTACTCATGCACAATATCAACTCCTAATCTTCATGTGATTTTTCTTTTCCCCATGGGAAAAATATTGTTTTAATAAAGAGGTTAAAAAATTATAAAAAACTACCATATTTTTCCGTCTATAAGATGCACCTTTGTATAAGACGCTCTGGTAGGCAAGTTTCTCCACATCAATCAGCTGTTTGGCGGACCACCGAACAGTTGAGCTGGCAAATTCAGAAGTTTGGCCAGCTGATGATCTTGCCCCCTCCCTCTCCCATTAGTGGCAAGCCCACAGGGGCTTGACACCTGCACCAGGCGGCATGGCAACCCACACAGACATGCCCTGGGCTGCGGAGATTACCATTATTTTTTCTTGTATAAGACGCCCCTGATTTTTGAACAGTGTATTTGCAGGAAAAAATATCATCTTATACAAGGAAAAATATGGTATTTTCCCCCTCCAGGTGACAGTGTGGGTTTTTATGTAAATTATTTTAAGGTATGTTGTGCATTAATACCTATATAAAAAGAAAGGTCCTACAATATCATGCAAATATCAAATAATTACCCTGTGCATATTCAATGGCACAGTTAAACACAATTGACAGTCACACTGTGGGTTTTTCTTTCACAAAGTGTTGCCACCATTTTTAAAATGTGGCAATGGATGGCTTTTAAATTGAGATTATGCAAATTAAAGTATTGCTTTATATCTACCTGGTAAAAGTTGATTGTACTAGGAAAATTTATGCTGTTATTTAACATATGCTTTCTGATGGTCTCATCAAACGCTTGAATTTGGAAAAAAATATAGAGACAATTCTATTCTCAAAGCATAGATGTTTTTCACCACTGTGACAATAAACCTAAAATAAGTTCCACCCAATACTGATCAAAACCTCAATCTAATCAAAATCTGCTTCTGGAGATGAATCTGGGATGTGAATTAAGAAGTATTATCCTAAAAGTATTAAATGATGGAGGTACTCATATCTTTCTGGTCAATATCTGTGCATAATGACTGGAAGTTATTTTTCTTTAATCACAATAAGTGAACCCCAATTGAATATATTCCACAATATTAAAAAAAGATTAAGTGAAATGTGAAGCCAGCATAGCTTTCCGATATTGGCCAAGAAGCTATAAAAATTAAGAAGCCTTTCCTCAGGAAATAGAAAACTTGCTTTAACTAAGGAAAACAAAAGCTGGAGTAAATGGAAAACAATAAGAATTTCTTTAAAAATACTCAAAGCAGAAATATAGCCAATGAGGCAGTTGGTCTGTTAAATTAAAATGAAGTTAAGAGATGCTCAAGAAAAGCATAGACATGGCTGAGAAACTGAATAAATTCTATGCACCTGTCTTAACTGCAGAAGATATAGAGCATACTTGAGCCTATATTGATTTTCTCAGAAAGGGAATCAGAACAACTAAAGCCAATTGAGATAACAAGAACATCATCACAGAACATCATGATAGACTACATAGTGACTTATCTTCAGGAGCCAGATGGCATCCATCAAAGAGTTCTGAAAGAATTCAAATGGAAATTGTGTACCTAGCAAAAACATATAATTAACTCCTCAAATCAGGCTTCATATCAGAGGACTGAAAGGTAGCATACCTAATCTAATGCCAAATTTTGAAAAGGAGCTTGGGATACCTGGGAAATTACTAGCCAGCCAGCTTAACATCTGTTTCAAGAAAACTGGTGGAAGTTGATGTAATCAATCGAAAAATCAAACACATGCAGTACTAAGTTTTAAAACAGGAAAATATTAAATGAGGGAGGCAGCACATAAATAAATAAATAAACAAACAAACAAATAAATATTTGGATTTTTCAAAAAAAAGGGAAAATTCATGCCGTGGATTATTTTAAAATTAGTACAAAAAATAACGTATTACTCTACACCAGGCATGTTAAACTCATGACATTACATGACATCGTGCGATGTATCGGAGTTTTTCCCCAATGGGGTGGGCACACTTTCCTGGTGACACGTCCAACCTGTGGGCGGACAGTTTGACACCCCTGCTCTACACAAATAAAAGTCTACCTCTGGAATACTTGAAGAAATGATTAAAATGATTGAAATATATAAATCAAGTATGACATGAACAAAGGGTTCAGGGAGTTTTCTTTCCCCTTGTATCTAATTGGAATAAGATTTACAACAGATAAAAGAAGTTCTTCACAGAAGTTTCAATTAACTTATTGAATTTATTTGTGGAATTTAAAACTGTGAACACACTAGAGGGATCTGGTTGACCATGGTAAAAAAAATATAAGTTAGAGTAAATAAAGCTAAGCTTAATCCAGCATTGCTAATCTTACCTTCTAATGACAAAACACCCCATGACAGCAATTAATTCACTATATTCATGCTCACTGCAGTCAAACCAGAAATAATTAACTTGCATGTAAATGGAGAAAAGAAAAAAGCAATTCAGAAAATAAAGTGCTTTGAAAAGAGGTTAAGTGAATCACCTAGAACAGGGGTAGGCAACCTCGACTCTTTTATGACTCATGGACTTCAACTCCCAGAAATCTTGAGTCAGCATAGTTGAAGTCCATGAGTCATAAAAGAGCCGAGGTTGCATGCCCCTGACCTAGAACAAAAAAAAAATTAAACATGTTTATTTGATAAATTGTCTTTATCTATTTTCCAAAGCACCTGAAGGCAGGACAAGAAGCAGTGGATGGAAACTAATCAAGGAGAGAAGCAACCTAGAATTAAGGAGAAACTTCCTGACAGTTAGAAAAATTAACCAGTGGAACAACCTGCCTCCAGAAGCGGTGAATGCTCCAACACTGGAAGTTTTTAAGAAGAGACTGGACAGCCATTTGTCTGAAATGGTATAGGGTTTCTTACCTGAGCAGAGGGTTGGACTTAATCTTTGATTAAGAAAATGCATGTAGTCCTGAACAATTGAGCCTAAAATTTATGTTGCTAAGTGAGAAATTTGTTCAGTGGAGTTTTGTCTCCATTTTATGACTTTTCTTCAGATATTTGTTAACTGAAACACTGCAATGGCTAAATTAGTAACATGGCTGTTAAGTGAATCTGGTTTCCCCATTGACTTTGCTTGTCAGAAGGTTGCAAAAGGTGTTCACATGACCCCAGCATACTGCAACCATCATAAATGTAAGTCAGTTGCCAAGCATCCAAATATAAATCACATGACCCTGGGATGCTGCTGTGGTCATAAGAGTGAAAAATAGTCATCAGTCACTTTTTTCAATGCCATTGTGACTTCAAATGGTCACTAAGCAAACTGATATAAGTCAAGGACTACCTGTATGTCTTCCTAGATACATAATTATAGATAAAGAAAATTTAGCAAAGTTAAATCTTACATGGGCCTCTTTGGGATGTTTTTATTTATATTTGGTAAGGTAATAGCAAATTCTTGGATCAATGTACTACATAACAGAAAAAAATGTTCTGTTTCCAGGACCATGGATTGCAAGAAATCTTTGAACTCTGTTGGGGTGTAGTTTGGTTTTTAGTGTTGACAGCCATAATTATCTCTTTTGAGAAATTAAAAAAAAAATACTAAAATCTTTTGGTTGGAAACTATGGGTGGAAACTGAGATAGTCAGTTTAAATAATTTGATATGTAATGATTATATTAAGGATTTTTTTCTCAGCATCACATCGACTTCTTAATCCAAAACAGCAGCAATATTTTCAATTTTCTTTTATTCAATCGAGTCCAATTTTCAGAGTGGGTCTGGACAGGTCAAACTGCAGTTTTTGGCAGTGGTTTGCCATTACCTTTTTCTAAGGGCTGAGAGAAAGTGACTGGCCCAAAATCACCCAATTGGTTCTGTGCCTAAAGTGAGACTAGAACTCACAGTCTCGTAGTTTCTACTCTGATGCTTTAAACACTAAACCAAATTGATACATAAACATACGCTTTGATATGGTCCATACACTTTGGTGAATTCAAAGGTATCTTATTTGAAAGAACCCACAATTGTAATTAAACCTTCAACATATACATATCAAAAGTTAAGAAATATTTTAAAGTTGATGTCACTGGAATCTATGATCTATGGATTAAAAAACTGAATTATCCTATTCATTGCATCAACAGTTACAAGTTCTTAAGAATGTTGAGCCAACAAAAAAATCTATTTCAAGTTTATTGAACTCCCCAAGAATAGATTCCAAATTTCCTTTGTTGGAAATCACCACCAGATTGTGTAGCTGGCTAACAAACCATACTCAGCAAGTAATCCCCAATGGCACTACATCCACATGGAGAGAAGTAAGCAGTGGGGTACCACAAGGCTCCATCTTAAGTCCAATACTCTTTAATATCTTTATAAATGACTTAGATGAGGGAATAGAAGGGGAACTCATCAAATTTGCAGAATACACTAAACCGGCAGGAATAGCCAGCACCCCAGAAGAAAAGCTCAGGATCCAAAAAGATCTTGACAAACTTGAACAATGGGCCCTATCCAACAAAATGAATTTTAATGTGGAAAAAAAGCAAAGTTTTACATTTAGGAAGGAAAAATCAAAAGTATAAGTACAGATTAGGTGAGATCTGGCTCAAAAACAATAACTGTGATAGGGACCTATCATGCAAAGTATTAGTACTGCTTTATAAAACCTTGTAAGACCACACCAGGAATACTGCAGCCAATTTTGGTCACCATACTCCAAAAAAAATGTTGAGACTTTGGAAAAAGTTCAGAGAAAAGCAACTAAAATGATCAAAGGCCTGGAGACTAAAACATATGAAGAACAGCTGCAGGACTTGGGTTTGGCTAGTCTAAAGAAAAGAAGAAACAGGGATGACATGATAGCAGTATTCCAGTATTTAAGGGGCTGCCACAAAGAAGAGGGCATCAAACTATTCTCTAAAGCACCAGAGGGCAGGACAAGAAACAGTGGTTGGAAACTGACCAAAAAGAGAAGTAACCTGGAATTAAAGAGAAACTTCCTAACAGTGAGGACAATTAATCAGTGGAACAACTTTCCTTCACAAATCATGGGTGCTCCATCACTGGAGGTTTTTTAGAAGAGACTAAATGGTCACTTGTCTGAAATGTTATATGTTCTCTTGCTTGAGCAGGGTGCTGGACTAGAAGACCTCCAAGGTCCCTTCCAGCTCTATTCTATTTAAATGTAAAAAGGGGGGATTATTGACCCATACAATTTGTTTTGTGACTTACTTGATTAAAAAAAACCAAATAAAATAATCATGGTTATATTAGGAAGAGTGGCGAAGGGCTACAAAAATGTTTTGGTAAATTGGAAAAGTATTATAATTCCTGATACTGGATTTTGTAAATGTGTAATTTATCTGTTTTTGAAAAGGTAATTTTATCTATTATACCACCAGCTCCATGGCATATGGCAAGGTTATTTATTCCCTTATTCATTTCTACCTATCCCATAGATACAGTAGGAGAAGCATGCTGTGGTCCCATCTGCCAACGAATATAATGTAACAGGATCCAGGAAGTGAGCTTTTTCTGTTGCTGGGTTTGCCCTTTAGAACACCATTCTGTTGAGGTTAGATTGGAAGGTTTTTCGAAGCTCGTGGGATGTGGATGTGTTTGTAGGCATGGGGTTCAGAGTGCTAGTTAGTACCCATGGTTATTATTTGTCTAGAATGATTCAGCTATTTATCTTTGATGTTGTCTGTATGCCATCTTTCACATAAAACTTTGCAAAGTTTGGAAACGGTACTGTTTTATAGCCTTTATAAACAGGAAAGAAATAAAATCAGTCTAAAATAAATTAATAAGCCTTGTATTATATGCCAAATGATATGATGAAATGTTGACCTGAAACACAAGTGCTAGATCACAACAGGAAACAGCCAGTCAGAAAAAAAAACTAATTAATACAATAGACTGTGGGAGGTTTGATTATAGAAAAATTATTGTTTGAAGTAAGTTGGGAGAGGAAGGAACAGATAGAAGAGAGATATAAATGAAAGGGTCATGTAATCTGAGATATTAAAAAATAATAATCAATCTGTTTAAGCTGATTGATATGTAGAGAAGTTAGAGCAGCCCTAGGAGTGGGTCACAATTTGCTGATAGTGTGAACAAAGTGTGACATCAGTTTCTATTCGTCCTTCATTCAAGACATTATGATTGAGTGTTGAAGATGACCTAATCATAAGAACTACTCTCATTGAAGCATCCAAGAATGGTCTGATTGGAATTGCCACTCTTTTCTGAGACAGACTTGTTATTCCCTGATTCCAGTCCTAAAATTTCCCCACCAAATGCAATCTAAAAAGAGCCATAGTGGTGCAGTGGTTAGAATGAAGTATTGCAGGCTAATTCTGCTGACTGCTAGCAGTTCAATTCTTACCACTCAAGATTGACTCAGCCTTCCATCCTTCCGAGATCAGTACAATGAGAAACAAGATTGTTGGGGACAATATGCTGACTCTGTAAAAAGCTTAGAGAGGGCTGTAAAGCACTGTGAAGCAGTATACAAAGATGATTAGGGGACTGGAGGCTAAAGCATATAAGGAACGGCTGCTGGAATTGGGTATGTCTAGTTTAATGAAGGATGAAGGGGGACATGATAACAGTGTTCCAATATCTCAGGGGCTGCCACAAAGAAGAGGGAGTGAAGCTATTTTCCAAAGTGCCTGAAGGTAGGACAAGAAGCAATGGATGGAAACTAATCAAGGAGAGAGGCAACCTAGAACTAAGAAGAACCTGACAGTTAGAACAATTAACCAATGGAACAACCTGCCTCCAGAAGTGGTGAATGCTCCAACACCTGGAAGTTTTTAAAAAGAGACTGGACAGTCATTTCTTTGAAATGGTATAGGGTTTCCTGCCTGAGCAGGGGGTTGGACTAGATAACCTCCAAGGTACCTTCCATTATTATTATTATTATTGATCATCGCACAGTCAGCCGGATGTTCAGACTGGATTGGGCATTTTGTCTACCTATCGAGTCCTTACCCAGGACCTGGGATAGGCAGATGTGGATGTTCGATGGTATTACAGGTATCGTCGCAGGATGGAAGCAGTTCCTAGCAAGGCCGCCTTTTGCAATTGACTAATAGCGAATTTGTCAATGCCAATGGTGTTCAAATGGTGCTCCAGTTGTTTTGGGATTGCACCCAAGGAGCCTATGACTATTGGTACTACCCTTGCTTGCTTTTGCCACAGTCTTTCTATTTCTATTTGTAGGTCTTTGTATTTTGTTATCTTCTCCAGTTCTTTCTCTTCTATTCTGCTGTCTCCAGGCACTGCCACGTCCACTATCCAGACTTTTTTGTCTTTCTTATCGACAATTGTTAAGTCTGGGGTGTTATGTTGCAGGTGCTTGTCTGTTTGAATTCTGAAGTCCCAGAGCAGTTTAATTTTATCATTTTCTATGACTTTCTCTATTTTATGATCCCACCAGTTTTTGCTTACAGGCAAATGATATTTTTTGCAGATCTTCCAATGCACCATTGTTGCTACTTTGTCATGCCGCTGCTTGTAGTCAGTCTGTGCAATCTTCTTGCAACAGCTTACCAGGTGGTCCACTGTTTCTTCAGCTTCTTTGCATAGGCGGCACTTACTGTCTGTTGCTGTCTTCTCAATTTTGACTTTATATGCATTTGTCCTTAAGGCTTGGTCTTGTGCAGCCAGAATTAGTCCCTCGGTCTCTTTCTTCAATTTTCCTGCTCTTAGCCATTGCCAGGTCTTGTTATTATCTGCTTTCCCAGCTATTTTTTTCATGTATTGGCCATGTAGTGCTTTGTCTTCCCATGCCTCTATTCTGTTCTTCATTTGGTCTTTCTTGTAGGCCAGTTTGGTCTCTCCAGTAGTCAGTAAGCCTTCCTGATATACTAATTTCAGTGCATCTTCATCATTGTTCTTCAGATATTCTTCCAAAGCCATTTTTTCTTCTTCAACCATCTGATGTACTTGTAGCATTCCACGCCCACCTATTTGCCTTGGTAGATAAAGTCTATCAATGTCACTGCGTGGATGAATGGCGTGATTCATTGTCATTATTTTTCTGGTCTTCCTATCCATTGCTTTTAGTTCTGCTTGAGTCCAGTTCACTATTCCAGCTGTGTATCTAATGACTGGGATTGCCCAGGTGTTGATTGCCTTTATGGTATTTCCTCCATTGAGTTTGGACTTTAAGATCTTCTTCACTCTCTTGATGTATTCACCTCTAATCTTTTTCTTGACTTCAGTGTGCTTGATGTTGTCAGCTTGAAGGATACCCAAGTATTTGTAGTAATCTTCCTCATCCAGACTCTTAATGTTATTTTCGTGGGGCATCTTGATTCCTTCAGTTTTCACTATTTTTCCTTGTTTGATAGTAAGTGTGGCACATTTGTCCAAGCCAAACTCCATTACAATATCTTGGCTATATATACGGACAGTGTTGAGCAGCGATTCTATTTCAGATGATGTTTTTCCATACAGCTTCAGATCATCCATGTAAAGGAGGTGGGATAGTCTGGCAGATGTTTTTGATGTTTGATAGCCATGTCCTGAGTTATTCAGTATTGTTGACAGAGGAAACAGTGCAATGACAAATAGTAATGGTGATAATGAATCTCCTTGAAATATTCCTCTCTTGATATTAACCTCTCCCAGCCTCTCACCATTGATCTGCAACTGTGTCTTCCATTGTGCCATCGATCTTTGCACAAATTTTCTGATGTTTCTACTGACTCCTGTTATTTCTAGGCACTTTATTATCCAATCATGTGGCAGAGAGTCAAATGCCTTTTTGTAGTCAATCCATGCCACATTCAGGTTGGTCTTCCTTCTCTTGCAGTTTTCCAAGATCATTTTGTCTATTAGGAGTTGATCTTTTGTTCCTCTGCTATTGGGGCGGTTTCCTTTCTGCTCAGGTGGAAAGAGATTGTTTTCAACTAGATGCTGTTGTACTGCATCAGCTACCACACCAGTTAGTAATTTGAAAGTTGTTGGTAAGCAAGTAATTGGCCTGTAGTTGCCTGGTATTGCCCCTTTTGCTGGATTTTTCATTATTAGGTAGGTTTTCCCAGTTGTTAGCCACTTTTCAATTTCTCCTCCTTGTAGTATATTGTTGAACTGCTTGGCAATGAGTGGGTATATAACAGTTAGATGTTTCAACCAAAACCCATCCAGTTCATCTTCACCTGGTGCTGACCAATTTTTGATTTTCTTTGCTCTTTTTTCTACCATTTTTGTTGTTATTACTAGTTCTTTCATTTCAACTTCTGTTTTATTTGCATCCACCTCTTTTAACCAAGCCGCATCCTTGTTGTATTTCTTTGGGTTATCCCATATCTGCTTCCAGAACTGCACTGTTTCTTCCTTGTCAGGTACTGACTGATTCCTTGCAGTTTCTCCATTGATGGATTGGTAGAAACGTTTCTGATTGGATTGAAATTGGAGGTTCTGCCTATAGTTTGCAATTCGAGCTTCATATCTACTGATTTTCCTGGCTATAGCTGTTATTTGTTGCTTTATTATTTCCAGTGCTTCCTTGATCTTCCTTGTTTCTAAGTGGTATTTCTTGATTAGGTATTCTTTGGTCTTCTTGTTCTTCAGCTTCTTTTCTTTCATCTGTTCTAGCTTGCTTGCATGTGATCTTAACTTGCTGATCTTATTTTCTAGTCTAACCTTCCATTTTTGTGGTGCACTGTTTGTTTGTTTTTCTTTTTTGTTGATTTTGCATCCCAGGTATTCTGTTATAACTGCAGCTGTGCTGTACATTAGTTGGTTTGTTTCTTGCAGTGAATTGGTGCTTATACTTGCTATTGCAGTATTTGCATCTTTTAATGCTTGTGCTAGCTGTTTCTTTGGAACAAGCTTCAATGCAGGCAGCCTTATTCTGTTGTTTTTGTGCTGTTCTAGATGCTCAGTTATTCTTTGTTTCAATTCTTTTATTTCTTTAGTTAGAGGGTTTTGTTCTTCCTGAGGAAGAGGTGCCTGGTTTCCAAATGAGAACAGTTGTATATCTCTACTGGATTCCTTCACTGCCAACTCCCCCTGGTTTGCCTCTACATTCTGAATTACTTCTGGTAAGGCTTTGATTTCTTTGCCCTGGGTAAACCTTTGCAGTTCGTCCAATTCTGTTTCTGTAAATACTTTATTTCGTATTATAAATCGGCGTTGATCTGCTAGTCTCTGTTCTGTTATTTCTGATTCTGGATGTTGTTCTTTCCAGAACTGGTGCATTCGTTTTAGATATCCTCTTCTTGTTGGACTTGATCTGTAGTAACAGATCATTATTTCTTTGTTTTCCATCACTGTGTATCTGCGACGGGTAAACACCTTTTCTTCCAGTAGTTCTGCAGCTGCTGGCCCTGGTTGCTCAGCCAACAGTCCTGAGTCCTGTAACCCATTTTTCACCAGATATCCAGGAACTCCAATATCTAGCACGGACCTTGTTAACCCGGGCGACATCCGAGCCGGTATGGCATTCTGCAATTTACGTCTCACCATATTTTTTATGGGAGAGACACTCTTTGTCTGACTCCTCTGATGAGACCTGTCCAGTATGGTTGAACCTCTGGCATAGCTCTCATCTTCCTCAGAGTACACAAGCCCCACAACCACGTCAAGGTAGTGCCTCACTGGGGGATTATTATTATTATTATTATTATTATTATTATTATTATTATTATCATTATTATTATTATTATGTGCTATTGCTAATAGTTGTGAGAGAGTGGGTTAGACTACGCAGTCCTCTTTCAGATTTTATCTAAATTTGGATTACTTTTCCCTAACAAAATACAATAATGTTTCCTTGCTCATGTCCACAAATTAAAAATGGATTGTTATGTTATTGTTGTTGTTGTTATTGATGTCCAGATATTTTTTTTTCCTCACAAAAAGTTCATTTTCATTTTTTGTCATTTTCTTCCAACCCTGGTTAAAAGAAATTTCATCTGCAAAACTGTGAAGGGCTATTTCCACAAGAGTGAATAAGTCCACTTATCTTAAGCTGCGTTATTGAGCTGGCTCCTTTATACAAAAGGTTAAACTGAATTTCCCCTTCAATTGTCTTCAGTAATATTAAAGAGGTCCAGATGAAATTTAAGCTTCTTTCCTTGCATATTACTCATTTCCCCAAAAGTCCTGGCAGCACATGGGTCCTTTTTCTGCTTCCCAAAAGGCTGCCAAGTAAAAGCAGAAAGCATTGCTTTCTCTCTAATTGGCTTTATGAAAGCGTTACCTTATCAATGTAATCGTGAAGCTTCCCAGAGCAAGAGCTGGAATTCTTGTCCTCACTCCCCAAAATCCGAGATAAGACACTAAAAGGAGCCGGTAATTCTTGAAACTTCCAGGCACATCATTAATAGGATTTTGCTCCCTTCTGTGATCTCTCGTCACTGTAATGTTCTCTCTCCATCTTCACAGCATGCAGAAAAGGTGATGATGGGAGAGGTAATTTGTCTCAGTTCTTAGATGTAGTTATCAAAGAAACCAGCAGAATAATGCCAGTTTTTGATGGCTCAGGGCTTCCACTAGAATTTATCAGTAGTTTGTCTGGCATTAACAAAGTTGCTGTTGTGGACTTACGTGTTTTTCTCTTATTCATTCAGTTGTATTATTGGATGCATCATTCCTATTCGCCATATTGTTTACTTCATGAGTAAACAATATAGCACCACTGGTATTCTTTATCAATTTCTATAAATGGTAGAGGAATGGATAGTCCATTATACTGCAATATGTACTGTGTATCACACAATCTTTTATTACTAAACACAACAACAGAAAATATGCAAACTGCCAACAGGAACAAGACTCTTTGTCATATTTCCTTCTAGCTAGTTTTATAGTATATAAAATAGTTAGACTTTTCATCAAACCTAGTCAGATGATTTCAGACACAAATCATTTCCAGTAAATGAAATAAAGTGAACACTTCCCTCTGGATTGCATCGATATGTGCAATTTGGAGTTATTCTTACATTAAAAGCTTTCAAACATCAAACACAACTCATTGGAAACATTTATTTTCTGGGGCTTGAATTTCACTCTTATTTCTGTTATTTTAGGCTCCAAATTATTAGTTCAGGCCCATTTAAAAAAGCAGATAACCAAAGTACAAAGCTTCTGTCAGAGTTTTCAGCTGACAAATATAGTTGTTAAATAAAGGGAAGGCAACTGGCAAATCTAAAGCTAGCAGGATTCCTGAATATAGCCAGATTCAGGGTTCTCTAGTTTCCAATAAGCTCTTTAAAAACTGCAGCTGTAATGTGTTCATTGTGTCTAAAACACATTAAGCATTGGGCACAGAAACCATTAACCACATTGCAACTGCTTAAATGCTTAGCCCGTAGCAGTTGCTGACAGCCTATCTGCAAAACGAGCAGTTTGCATATTCCAGGCACATATGCCGAATAAACCCAGCACTGTCAATTGTAGGAAAAAAATAATCTGAAATGCCCTTTGCGTGCATATCATTTTACTTTTCCCATCCTCTGTATTATGAAAAATGATACTACAGCAGGTTGTTAGAGCCAGAGACAAGGAGAGCATCTTAGCAATTCTCACATATTTCGGCCACCCACCCTCTGACTCACATTGTGTTTATCAGGGATATGAAACTTGAGGATACTCCCACTCAATGGTGCTTTGTCCTAACCTTGCTTTGTCCTAGAATGTGGCTGCTAACAAATTGTATAAATACATATGCACAGGCAAATATAACACATGCTAATGGTTATTAGGGACTAAGCATCTCCAAGATTGGACTCCATTGGAATTGACAGGCTAGAAAATCTCAGCACTGCATGCACTTTTGTTTCTTTATTCTTTGGGGAGATCCCTTGGGAAGCATCAACCCATCACAAAACAGCCCATAAGCTTTGAAATTCTCCAGTATTGTTCATCAGACTGCATAATACATGGACCAGTGGATGGGGAAGGACAGAAAGTGCAAATACGTAGGAGTAAATGTAGCTACAAGGTCTCAATTTAGTTCCATTCTCAAGATGGAACCTCATAGTTCCCTTCGTCCCGTTAGATCCCACAGGCTGGGCCTTCTTCAAGTCCCGTCGGCCAAGCAGTGCCATTTGGCGGGGCCGCGGAGGAGGGCTTTCTCTGTGATGGCGCCTACATCTTGGAACCAGCTCCCCCCCCGGAGATTAGGACCGCTCCCACCCTGTTGGTTTTCCGTAAGCTGCTTAAGACCTGGCTTTTCCGGCAGGCCTGGGGTTTATAAAATCTGACCCCTAGATGACTGTTATTGTACTGTTTGTTTTGTCATGTTTTATGGTGTTTTTATTGTTAGCCACCCAGAGTCCTGCGGGAGTGGGACGGTTTATAAATTTTTAAAATAAATAAAATAAATAAATAAGATGGAGATTAAATTTAGGGTGAATTGGTTTCTGCTAGATACTGCAGATCTGAAAGATGGGAAAGGCAGTAGCTGGGTCCTACTTTTGAAATCAAATATTTCAGTATTACTCCAGTGTTGTTGTTTTGTGGTGAGGCAGAGAGTAAAAACTTTCTTCTCTCCATTCCTAGCCATCTTTGTTAATTTTAATGTTAGTATTAATAGTGATTATGGTAATGTTTTAATACTTTGTCTTGTTGCTTTTATTGATTGTAAGTCACCTAGAAGAGATGGGCAGCATATAGCTTTAATAAAAAATAAATAAACAACCACAACAAAACCACAACCAAAGTTTCTATTAATAAAAGCAAACTCTTTAGTGATGCCTTAGGTTTAAAAAGTGGCATATGTGTAATATTATTTAGTATAAGGAAAGATCTGAATCCTTCTTCTTATCTTTAAGCATCTGATAACAAAGATTCTGTATAAATGATTCTGCATTAATTATTAATTGTTACACTCTGATATATTGGCACAATAAATGAGGCATTGCAAAAAGCAGAAGTAATTAATCAAAAACCAGGAAGTACGCCAGGAAGACCACCCCCCCCCAGCTTAGGATGCCCCAAGAATCAAGCAATAGCACTTAAACTTATATACCTCTTCACAGTGCTTTACAGCCCTCTCTAAGAGGTTTACAGAGACAGCATATTGCCCCCAGCAATCTGGGTCCTCTTTTACCAACCTCAGAAGGATGGAAGGCTGAGTCAACCTTGAACCAGTGAGAATCGAACTACCAAACTGCAGTCAGCCAGCAATCAGCAGAAGTAGCCTGCAGTACCTCATTCTATCCACTGCACTACCATGGCTCATGGCAAACAGGAAGCAGCCCCAGATGTGTGGCATGCCAGCAAGCCCTGTCCTAGCATGGGTCAGTAGTATGGCACAAAAGGGTTTCTTGGGGCAAAGGCCGAGGTCAGGCATGGTAAAGCTCAGGGTGGTAGGTGGCCAAAAGGACATAGATAGGGAAGGTTTGGTAAGAGGGGGGTCTATGTGTGGCACCTGAATTTCAATCATATCATCCTGGGATGCTGCAATGGTCATAATTTCAGGCACAGGTCGTAAATTCCCTGTTCAGCAACACTGTAACTTCATACGGTCACTGAATGAATGGTCATAAATTGAGGATTACCTGTAAGATAAAACTAGGAAGGAGCTCATAGAAAGATAAGCAATTCACACACACACACACACACACACACACACATATACATACACACACACATATATATATATATACATATACACATACATACATCATACATACATGCATACATACACACACACACATATATATCCATTAACCCAATCTGAAACAAAACTAAGAAGTTTTAAATGAGTATGGGAATGACCTCAGAAAGCAAGGTACCGTATTTTAAATCTGGCTGTGAATAGTAAATATTTCTCCTCTGTATTATTTTTAAAACAAGCTAGATGGCTTGTTTAAAGCATCTAACAGAAAATACAAAGAGAAGGCACTAGAAAATCAAATCTATCTTTGTCATGATTCTTCTTCACAAATTCCTTTTTAGATGCTTTTTGTCATTCTCCTCACAAAAATAGATGTTAAAGTACATAAGCTGACAGACAGAAAACATTAGAAAACAAAATACCCCACTTCTCTCTTTCATTTTTAATATCTTTTGTACTTAATGCTCCAAAATCGAGATTAGCACTGACAGATGGCACTTATACAGCCTAGTGAGAAAAGAAACAGATTTTTTGGATATTAACGTGTATATGGACACCATTCACCACAAGAGCGAAATAAGAGGTGCTGCTTCCTATAAATGTGAAGCTACCCAGCTAAGGGAAGCTTGACCTCTACATATTGTATTTACACATCCTGGGCAATGTCCCTGTCCTTGTGGTATGTGGTATGCAGGAAGAGGCAAACATCAGAAGATTTATGATCCTTCTGACATACCTGTTGTGATATCTAAGCTGCAGGTGTCTGGTTTAATTATAATGTATATAAATCTATCACAATAGATATTCTCTCATACCGCTGGGTGAAACCTTCAGTAGAAGTGCTTTAGGACAGAGGTCCCCAACTTTTGGGGCACCAAGGACTGGTTCCATGGAGGAAGGTTTTTCCACAGACTGGAGGGTGCATGGTTTTGTGTGCTGTCTGCATCCCACGGATGGGCTTTGCTTGTTTGTGCAGACCGGTTGCTGGCATGCCACAGACTGGGACCGGTCCATGGACCAGTGGTTGGGGACCCCTGCTTTAGAACATATGGAACTGTATACAAACCACTTTTTTTTTTGAAGAGGGTAAGCAGATGTTTCTTTTGGTTTTCCAGGATCATGCAGCTATTTCCAAAAGTGGGCCAGATTGTCAGCCACTGAGGAAAAAAAAAATCTGCTCCAGTGACATTTAGAACAACCTGTCAAGCTTGTATAGCATTATATAAAGATGTAGAGACTATACAATGATCCATCCAATTCTTGTCACTGTTTCTAGCATAGTGACTGCAGAAATAGTTCAGTTTAGAGTAAAAGTTTAGGGTTAAACCTTTAAAGCAATATTCTACAATGGCAATAGAAGTGAATGGGCTGAGTGTTTCTGCACATGTAGATGCAAATTGAAGTGCCCTTCAGGGGCTAATAGCAATAAGAGATTTCTAAGAAAGAGGGATTGAAAACTAATGTGATCATTCCAAGTCTTATTAAAAATAAATACTTACAGGAATAAACATTTAATGTTTCCTGGGATGGACACCAGGTGCATATACAATATTCATGTGGTGTCCATGCCAGGGGCAGGTTTGTAAAGCTTTTATACTGAACATACTGAACATTCATTAATCATGGGTGCAATACAAATTGTCAATTAAAAATGTGTGAGGAAGTAACTTATTAGCCTGAGAAATGTCTTCCCTGTGAACTCTGCAGTCTCTGCTTCTAACATTATTCCCACAAATATTCCCAGGCCATGCTAGACAGCTACTATTTTTTTATACTAAAGCCCATGCAGTGGTTAAATATAGTGTTAGCTATTGGATGTCCAGCTGGGACACAGGCATTGGGAAGCAAATGACAAAATGTGCATCACAGCAACATAATAGTGGATATCATAAGACATATATCTACATCCAATATTGGGTTGCAATTATAAAAGGCTTGTGTATGCATCATGAAATCACTATTCATTTTTGCTATTTTTGTCTCGCTATGGTTGTATTAGATGCTTCTGGGCTGCAATGATCCTGCAGTGACCAAAGTTCATACTGAGAAGAATCTAGTTTGGGGGCAAAACCATAATTTGCTTACCTACACTGATAAATATAGGGCTACCAAATCTGGAGTAGAAAAATATTGTAAGCTCTTCTAAATAGATTAAACTAGGAAATGAAAATTATACAGGCCAATATTACATTAATTATAAAGAATCTTGCAAGTCTGCATGTATTTCCAACTCTTTGCCTTTATCTTCATGAGAACTAGGAAGAGTCTTGCTGTGACACTTACTTGGGTTACAGTTCTGGCCCTGACTCAGATTTCTTTTATCTGAATATTGTCTTGATTGAAGCTTTTTTTTCCTGTTCATTGTCAGATTGAATGGCACAAGGAATATATACTGTAAATTTACTATACTATGTTTCCCTAAAATGTTATATGAATTTTGCAACTCCCTTATGATTAAAATTACTGAATTAATTGATATTAGGATTGGACTAGAATAAATATAGCACATATTAAAATATACATAATTTCCATCATTTCATTAAAATATACTTCCATATACAAGATAACTGTATTTATTTTATTTTCATTTCTATGATTGTGATCATTGTGTTACCTTTTATTACCAAAAATATTAATTTTCTCAATACATTCCTCTTGCTAATTATTGCTTTGGCTTCATTGAGGAATTATGAAACTGCCCAGTTATATCTTGTTTCAGGATTAGGCTGAAGTTTGTTAAATTCTCTGACACTGTTTGTTGCAAGGAGATCTAAAGGATTATTTTTCCTTTCAAGGTAGATTTAAGGGAGTAGTCCTTGATAGATTATTAAAACTCCCCAATTGGATGGACTAAAAGGCTTTTCTGTCTGAATCACAGCAATGATCATATCTATCCTTCCTTCTCTGTAGGATAGATTATCACCTGTTCCAGCTTGCAACAACTGATCAAGTTCCTCCTTAAATATTACTCTACATATGGGCCACAAACCACCAGCAGGATTCAGACAAACTAAAATGCTCAGAAAATGGCAGTGAAGCTGATAAGGAGACCAAAAACTAAATCCTATGAAGTGAGATTATAAATCTGGGAAAGGTTTGCCTTAAAAAGGGAAAACTGAGAACAGAATATGATAGTATCATTCACATACTTGAAAGAAACTGGTTGAATCTTGGTCTGGATAATAATCTGAAGTTCGATCATCAAGTTACCTAAAACAGAATTAAATCACACAAAGAGCTATCTGCAAGCTGTCTGCAGCCATTTCTCTACTGCTGCTCCTTAAGCTTCTTTCTTGCTAACAAAACTGAACTGCCCTGGAAAAAACAAGGAATAAATTGAAACTTGGCCTGGATCCTATGAACGTAGAACA
The DNA here is from genome assembly GCF_016545835.1 of Crotalus tigris. Classification (NCBI taxonomy): domain Eukaryota; kingdom Metazoa; phylum Chordata; class Lepidosauria; order Squamata; family Viperidae; genus Crotalus; species Crotalus tigris. The sequence goes on along the minus strand of NW_024100115.1, from coordinate 313,612 downwards.
TTGTAGACTGGACATTGGATAACTGATTCAAATACTGTAGGCAGTTTCTAATTGAATGTTAGGAAACATTCCCTAACAGCAACAGAATTTAATAGTGGAACCAATTATCAGAAAATGTAGACTCCACTTCATGGATGCATTCAAGCAGAGGTTGGACACCATCTGTTGTTGATGTCTTTTTGCTTTAATTTGGATTCCTAAGTGGACTGGGGAGGGGAGGGTTGGATTTAATGGCATAAACAACTCCTTTCAAGTCTATCATTCTATAATTGTATCACTAATGAATGAGCCCTTGAGGAACCAAATAGGAGAGGAGCAAAGAGTTTGCACAATAGTACTAAAAAGAGATGACAGATCTGATGTACAAAGAATTCTTTTGAAAAGGGAAAATGCTGATTATTTTAATTTGTAGTGACACCAAGTCATACAGATTCCTAATAAAGTTGTTCCCCCTTTTTCTCATTTGAATCCCCATCAAGTTTAAAATACTTTTCAAGTTCTGCATCTATAAAAGGCAATTTAACAAGCTTGGTCCTTTTGATGCCTTATTTTTTTTTCCACTAACCCCAATATTTGATAAGAGAATAAAACCTTAAAGCTTCCTTTCTTCCTTCTTCTTTCTTAAAGTGATTGTACTATAGAAACTGAGTAAATAATTAAGATTAACATTTTATGGCATCCTAGTGGATGCTAATTAGACCGTTTTTGCTTTATTCATGAATAAAATGACTTATGGGCTACAATGCAGAACAGAAAAATAGAATAAGGAAAGCAAAAGTAAATTAATATGATTTCTATTTTTATTTCTATTCCAAACTAAGTTATTCTGAAAGCAGAAGAGTAATTGCTATCAATTTGATCCATCCCCTAGCAACCACCAACAGGTGACCATATAGTTCTACTCAGAATTTCTTTCCTGCAATTATATATGTGGTGGTACTTTTATTTATGAAGTAGTTTCTTTTAATGATCCTCATTTCCATGCTTTTATCTCATCTTCCTTGAGTTCATTTATTCAGGTTTCTATTCTACACTTTTTAATAATAATAATAATAATAATAATAATAATAATAATAATAATAATAATACAAAGACCTAAAAATAGAAATAGAAAGACTGTGGCAAAAGCAAGCAAGGGTAGTACCAATAGTCATAGGTGCCTTGGGTGCAATCCCAAAACAATTGGAGCACCACTTGAACACCATTGGCATTGACAAATTCGCTATTAGTCAATTGCAAATGGCAGCCTTATTAGGAACTGCTTCCATCCTGCGACTATATCTGTAATACTATCAAACATCCACATCTGCCTATCCCAGGTCCTGGGTAAGGACTCGATAGATAGACAAAATGTCGCATCCAGTCTGAACATCTGGCTGACTGTGCGATGATCAATAATAATAATAATAATAATAATAATAATAATAATAATAATAATAATAATAAAAATAAAGTTGGAAGGGACCTTGGAATTCATCGACTCCAACCCCCTGTTCAGGTAGGAAACCCTACACCGTTTCGGACAAATGGCTGTCCAGTCTCTTCTTAAAAACTTCCAGTGTTGGAGCATACACCGCTTCTGGAGGTTGTTTTAATTTCCTCCCTTTTAGATTCTTATAAAAAAAAGAAAATGATCTTCTCATAATTAGGACTATTTTATATCTGCAGTAAAGTTATATATGTATCAAAACTTCATCCGTGATTTTTCTATCTTCATGTATGTCTGTGTTCTTAAAGAGGAGTGTATTCCCATGTCCAGGGGGCAGGGAAATGATATCCATGTATGACAGGGGTCTTCAAACTTGGCCCTTTTATGACTTATGGATGCTGACTGAGGAATTCTGGGAGTTGAAGTCCACAAGTCCACTGCAGGCCACTTTAGTTGACTGTGTTCAGCAGGTCAGCAGTTCAAATCTCACCGGCTCAAGGTTGACTCAGCCTTCCATCCTTCCGAGGTAGGTAAAATGAGGACCCAGATTGTTGGGGGCAATGTAAATATATATATACATTGCTTACTGGTGTACACCGCTTAGAGAGTGCTTGCACTTAAAAGCGGTATATAAGTCTCATAAATAAATAAATAAAAGGGCCGTGTTTGAAGACCCCTGATGTATGAGATAAATTTCTCCTTGAAGCAATATACATTATTCTGTTACAGTACTTACACTCTGTTTATTAATGTAATAATGAGAAAATCCCAGTAATATATTTCTGCTCACTAATCAATGATGTATATCAACTATTTCTTATGTAATACATAGAAATGACAAAATGCATATAAGTAACCATTGAGACTTCCATTTTAATATGTCCCATGACCAGGAAATATGATCGCACTCATTGAAATATAATGTTCAGCTATCACATTCAAGTATAGTGCTCACGGCAATGCACATTTTGTCCATTTCATTATGTAGTACCCAAAAAGTTCAGGATCTTTTAAACATCTGGCAAGGAAAAAATAAGAAGTGATTATAAAATGATCAATGACATTTCCACTCCATCTGCTAAGGAGGGAGTGAATCATAGCGATGACATTTCCTGATTTGGATCAGAAGAGGGTTGCAACAAAACAAATGCATACTTTACTGGCTACAAAAAATTAGCATAGAGAAATTATGTATGTGAATGTATGTTTGTGTTTCATGCTTCAAATGCAATACAAAAACAGTCAGAGATACAAATGTAGGTCTTGTCTCCCAAAGGAGTGACACCATTCCTCAAAAAGAAGGACTTGATTTGAAGTGGACAGGTGTGCTGCCACTTATGCTGAAATACTTTTTTTGTTTCAAAAAAACTTTGTTTGTTTCAAATTCAAAGTACTGCCTGTTATGCCTTTTCTATCAATAAAACTAAAGAAATCATGATCAAAAATAGGTTTTTCTCCTGTTTGCTGTATTGAAATTCAAAAAGAATTAACTTCAGTGGATCTGCAAGAATTGCAACATATATAGGCAGGCCAAGGGGGCGATGGCAGAGCAGTTAAAGACACTGGGCTGATAGCTCAGATTTGAGACCCAAGTGCCACACAAAAGGGTGAGCTTCTGTCACTTGCTCCAGCACCTGTCCACCTAGCAGTTAAAAAGCATGCAAATGCAAGTAGATCAATAGGTACCACCAGTGGGAAGTGCCCATCTAAACAAGCAGGAGAGTGTAAGTTCCATCCTGCCTTAAGCATGACAAACCGGCTGGATGACTCTGGGCCAGTCACTCTCTCCCTGCCCATTCCAACTCACAGGATTGCCACCTTGAGTTACTTATAGAGTAATACGGCTGGGACAAAAATCTAATAATAATAATAATAATAACAATAATAATAATAATAATAATAATAATAATAATAATAATAATATGCAGTACAACAGCATCTAGTTGAAAACAATCTCTTTCCACCTGAGCAGAAAGGAAACCGCCCCAATAGCAGAGGAACAAAAGATCAACTCCTAATAGACAAAATGATCTTGGAAAACTGCAAGAAAAGGAAGACCAACCTGAATGTGGCATGGATTGACTAGTGAATACATGAAATACATGAAAAAAATAGCTGGGAAAGCAGATAATAACAAGACCTGGCAATGGCTAAGAGCAGGAAAATTGAAGAAAGAAACCGAGGGACTAATTCTGGCTGCACAAGACCAAGCCTTTAGGACAAATGCATATAAAGTCAAAATTGAGAAGACAGCAACAGACAGTAAGTGCCGCCTATGCAAAGAAGCTGAAGAAACAGTGGACCACCTGGTAAGCTGTTGCAAGAAGATTGCACAGACTGACTACAAGCAGCGGCATGACAAAGTAGCAACAATGGTGCATTGGAAGATCTGCAAAAAATATCATTTGCCTGTAAGCAAAAACTGGTGGGATCATAAAATAGAGAAAGTCATAGAAAATGATAAAATTAAACTGCTCTGGGACTTCAGAATTCAAACAGACAAGCACCTGCAACATAACACCCCAGACTTAACAATTGTCGATAAGAAAGACAAAAAAGTCTGGATAGTGGACGTGGCAGTGCCTGGAGACAGCAGAATAGAGAGAAAGAACTGGAGAAGATAACAAAATACAAAGACCTACAAATAGAAATAGAAAGACTGTGGCAAAAGCAAGCAAGGGTAGTACCAATAGTAATAGGCTCCTTGGGTGCAATCCCAAAACAACTGGAGCACCACTTGAACACCATTGGCATTGACAAATTCGCTATTAGTCAATTGCAAAAGGCGGCCTTATTAGGAACTGCTTCCATCCTGCGACGATACCTGTAATACCATCAAACATCCACATCTGCCTATCCCAGGTCCTGGGTAAGGACTCGATAGGTAGACAAAATGCCAAATCCAGTCTGAACATCGGCTGACTGTGCGATGATCAATAATAATAATAATAATAATAATAATAATAATAATAATAATAATCCCCCAGTGAGGCACTACCTTGACGTGGTTGTGGGGCTTGTGTACTCTGAGGAAGATGAGAGCTATGCCAGAGGTTCAACCATACTGGACAGGTCTCATCAGAGGAGTCAGACAAAGAGTGTCTCTCCCATAAAAATATGGTGAGACGTAAATTTCAGAATGCCGTACCGGCTCGGATGTCGCCCGGGTTAACAAGGTCCGCGCTAGATATTGGAGTTCCTGGATATCTGGTGAAAAATGGGTTACAGGACTCAGGACTGTTGGCTGAGCAACCAGGACCAGCAGCTGCAGAACTACTGGAAGAAAAGGTGTTTACCCGTCGCAGATACACAGTGATGGAAAACAAAGAAATAATGATCTGTTACTACAGATCAAGTCCAACAAGACAAGGATATCTAAAACGAATGCACCAGTTCTGGAAAGAACAACATCCAGAATCAGAAATAACAGAACAGAGACTAGCAGATCAACGCCGATTTATAACACGAAATAAAGTATTCACAGAAACAGAATTGGACGAACTGCAAAGGTTTACCCAGGGCAAAGAAATCAAAGCCTTACAAGAAGTAATTCAGAATGTAGAGGCAAACCAGGGGGAGTTGGCAGTGAAAGAATCCAGTAGAGATATACAACTGTTCTCATTTGGAAACCAGGCACCTCTTCCTCAGGAAGAACAAAACCCTCTAACTAAAGAAATAAAAGAATTGAAACAAAGAATAACTGAGCATCTAGAACAGCACAAAAACAACAGAATAAGGCTGCCTGCATTGAAGCTTGTTCCAAAGAAACAGCTAGCACAAGCATTAAAAGATGCAAATACTGCAATAGCAAGTATAAGCACCAATTCACTGCAAGAAACAAACCAACTAATGTACAGCACAGCTGCAGTTATAACAGAATACCTGGGATGCAAAATCAACAAAAAAGAAAAACAAACAAACAGTGCACCACAAAAATGGAAGGTTAGACTAGAAAATAAGATCAGCAAGTTAAGATCACATGCAAGCAAGCTAGAACAGATGAAAGAAAAGAAGCTGAAGAACAAGAAGACCAAAGAATACCTAATCAAGAAATACCACTTAGAAACAAGGAAGATCAAGGAAGCACTGGAAATAATAAAGCAACAAATAACAGCTATAGCCAGGAAAATCAGTAGATATGAAGCTCGAATTGCAAACTATAGGCAGAACCTCCAATTTCAATCCAATCAGAAACGTTTCTACCAATCCATCAATGGAGAAACTGCAAGGAATCAGTCAGTACCTGACAAGGAAGAAACAGTGCAGTTCTGGAAGCAGATATGAGATAGCAGAATAGAAGAGAAAGAACTGGAGAAAATAACAAAATACAAAGACCTACAAATAGAAATAGAAAGACTGTGGCAAAAGCAAGCAAGGGTAGTACCAATAGTAATAGGCTCCTTGGGTGCAATCCCAAAACAACTGGAGCACCACTTGAACACCATTGGCATTGACAAATTTGCTATTAGTCAATTGCAAAAGGCGGCCTTATTAGGAACTGCTTCCATCCTGCGACGATATCTGTAATACCATCAAACATCCACATCTGCCTATCCCAGGTCCTGGGTAAGGACTCGATAGGTAGACAAAATGCCAAATCCAGTCTGAACATCTGGCTGACTGTGCGATGAATGATAATAATAATAATAAATGGAAGGGACCTTGGAGGTCATCAAGTCCAACCTCCTGCTCAGGCAGGAAACCTTACACCATTTTGGACAGATGGTTAAAAACCTCCAGTGTTGGAGCATTCACTGCTTCAGGAGGCAGGCTGTTCCATTGGTTAATTGTTCTAACTGTCCTAAATAGATATATTTTTCTGTGCATAAAATATGTTTTCTTTTACATGGGTAAGCCTAAGATATATGTCCTCTTTTACATGAGTTTCCTATGTGAGGTCTCTTTTGTTGCTAATGTTAAAGCCAGCTTTACTGTAAACCTATAAGAAAAAAAACCTGACACTGTGAATACAGGTGGTGGAAGACTCCTTAAAGCAAGATTTTTAATCCCAGCTTTTTAATGCATTGACCCGAGTTCATTTATCAGTTATCTTATCTCTATAAAGGAGATTTTATTCTATAATTAAAATATTCAACTGTTAAAATCTTTAACAAGACTAACTGAAGCTCCTGGGTGCTTTTAAGGACAGTCCCATGTAGACTACTGTAGGGTGTTCAATGAATAAATTTCAGAAGCTCATTTTAGAGGGTAGGTGTTGCTATAGCAAAGACAGTTTTCCAGGATCGCAATAGATGGTATTTCTTAATTGAAGGAAACCAGCTCAGTGCTGGATGGAAATGTCTTGGCAGATGCTATGGAAGAGAGACCCTCAAGTAACCAGAACTTGATAAGTACTGACCAGCATCTTGAATGCCACCCAGAGGAAACTGGCAGCCAATGCAGTTCATGAAGTAGGGGTATTACACGGGCATTCTGAGGAATGCCTATTACTGCCCACTGTTCTACAATGGGTCTGTTGAAACTTCAGAATGATTTTCAAGGTCAGGCCGATGTAGATTGATTTGCAGTAGTTAAGCAGTAAGGTGACCAGGGTATGACTGATTGTCTGAAGAATTTCCTGATCTAAGAAAGGATAACTGACATACCAGAACTGTGCAAAATCCTTCCTGGCTATAGCTGCCACTTGTTCACTGAGCAGGAAATGTGAGGCCAGAAAGACCTCTAGAGAATGAAAGAAAATGACCTTGGCACAGAAAAACCAGATTGTTCACAGATCAAAAAGGAGAAAAGTGCAACTCATGCCCAAATAAATCCAAGGGAAGGAGAACAAGACTCAGACAAATACCTCCTTAGTCTTGCAAGAGTATAAGGAGGGAGAACTTTAAAGCACAATCAGATTTGCAAGATTCTGTTATACTGTTCCATCATAATAAAAGTATTTTAGATTTCTATTGTCTCACTAGATGGCATTGCATAATAAAGGGAGCTCAGAATGCTGTCAGATCAAATCATGGTCAAAGATACTGAAAACTGCAAAGATAAAGGAACACAAGTTTGGATCTGCCATTATCTACAAACATGAGCAAAGCTATCAGTAATAAATCTCAGCCTGAAACTTGTCCAGATACTCAATTTGCTCAGATTCTCGTGAAGTGCAGACTGGCCACTTTCTCAATAACCTTTTCCAAAAAAGGAAGCTTGGAAAATAGATGATAGTTATTGAAAATTGTTGTTTTCAACAGGATGGCATATTCAGGAGGGTATATACTACCATCTCTTTCAAGCAGGAAATGCCACTCCCTCCATCAGGGGGGCTAACACTATAATAATTTTGTATTAATGGCGCACATGATCATTTTTAATGTCACCAAGTTGCATATATAATATATTAATTAATTAATACCTAGGAGAGGTATTTTTCCTCACTTAATATATATTATATATTAAGTGATGAAAAATATCTCTCCTAGGTATTAATTGTTCTTTTCAGATGCTATGAAAGGGCTAACCAAATATATGATAATTGTGGTGTATAAATCATGACAACAGAAGACTCATTACATGTGCGTATGTTTTAAATTGTGTAGACATAATCTGGGAGTTTTCATGCATCTAAAAAAAAGGCCCATTCATTGAAATGACTTCCTGATCCTTCAACATGACCTTCTTTTATAACATCTAAACTCCCAACTAAATACATCAAGCTTCATAATCCTAAGAGATTATAACACTAGAATCTATTACAGTACTAGAAGAGGTATTTTTCCTCCATGGTGACATTTAAAAATTATTATGTGGGTCATTAATACAAAATCATTGTCCAATTTGGACTGAGGGAGAAAATGTCACAATTTGGAATTATAGAGCTGGCACCAACCTAGAGTTGTTAAATATAATGTCATATTTAAAGTGATATAAAATTTAATGACATCAGAATATAAATTACAATCTGTGAGCAACTGTTCCAGCTCAGATAAGGTCATCCATAATAGGACTAGGAAAAACAAAAGATGACACATGCATGTTAATGCATCACACACATTTAGTGACTTTCATTACTTGCTTCAGATATCGAGATACTAGTATGTAATTGTGGCATTTGATGTGATGACATCATATGCCATCATTCCATAATTATCAGTTTTGCTGAGCCCATGGTTTCTTATGATTCAGCTATTAAATCTCAGAATGTATTCTTTGCTTTGCTTTTGGGGGAATAGTTTGCAAATATATTTGATTCAAATTGTAATTTTTTAAATAAAGTAAAAATCATAAATATAATATTTTCAACTTTATACTTATTTATTTTTGATTTGTAGTGTGAAAAAAAACTGAAAACATATTTTCATCTAGATAAGGGAATTATATCTATGCCCTTCTTACTTTGTCAGGTTGCTTGGGAAGGAATGTGTGGTTCTTGCAGTGGGTAATTCCTCTTTAAGACAGAAGTTAGTCTTAACCATTTGTTAAGGAAGCAGTGGTTTGCTCCTTCCTCAAGTACAGGGGTCTTCAAACTTGGCCCTTTTATGACTTGTGGTCTTCAATTCCCAGAATTCCTCAACCAGCATCCCTGGCTGAGGAATTCTGGGACTTGAAGTCCACATGTCATAAAAGGGCCAGGTTTGAAGACCCCTGCTCAAGAAGCTATTGCTAGACTCTATCATCCAGTTTCCAACCTTCCCTTTTTAGATCGTAAAGAAGGTGGTCATGCAGCAGCTTCCGAGCCCTGGAAGACACAGATTCTCTGGATGCCTTCCAATCAGAATTCAGGCCTGGGTATGGGACTGAGATGACATTGATTACATTCTTGATGACTTTTGGTAGCAGTGGAATGGTGGTGGTTTGTCCATCCTTGCTCTTTTTGATGTCTCATAAAATTGATCATAGTATACTTATGAAGTGGCTCCTGGAATGGAGGATAGGCAGCACATTTTTCTGCTGTTTCTTCTCTTCCTTCAGGGTCATTTTCAATTATGTTGAGAGGGGGCAGAGGTCCAGCCTGTGCTTCTTCCTCTGTGGGATATTGCAGGATTTCATATTTTCTTCTCTCTTGTTTACATTTACATGAAGCTGCTGGGCTAATACAAATCTTATTAGAGAAGGGGAAAAAACCCACACAATTTCAGATCTTTTCTAAAATGTTTCATTCCTATTTTGTGAAAAGCAATATAGGAAAATAAGAACAGTGAAACATAAAATATTTATACTGCATGGGAGATCTTGATGCCTTACTTTATCTTTGTACTATAAATCAGTACGAAGCAATCTTGCCACCGCATTAACTGCCATCCCGTGAGTTAAAAGTTGATTGAATATTACTTTTGAGAGGTGAAATATCTTTTGGGTAAATGTAAGTAATGCCTTTGAACATTTAACATAACTGGATATGACTAACACATAAATTACTAAAATGTGGTTTCTTTATCTGAATACATCATAGGCCTGAATACTTCATACCCATTAAAGAAGATTTTGAAAGCAGAAGGAAAAATCAACAAGCTGTCATCAATTTGTATTTTTCTAAATTAGCAAAAGATTAGAATACTGAGATATCACTCATATTGATTTAAAAAATGCCACGTGGAGAAGAACATTAAAAAAAAATTTTTTAGGGCAATAGTGTTCAAAGAAAGGTTTGAATTCTTGGGCTCATGTTTAGCGATACTAATAGTGGTACTATTCATTATTTCTTTACATAATTGTATTTTGGTATTTTATCTTTGTTGTTAGTAGAATTGTATGTTAGTATTTTACCTCACTTCCAAACTATCCAAGGGAAATTATATACTTTTCCTTCATTTTATTCTCCCAGAATATTTTTATATCTTATTCTTTCTTTTGTTTTCTAGGAATATTACATAAAGAATTCTAATGTTTCAGATGTCACAATATAGCAATAGATGGGTGGATGCCATGATGGCCTCCACATTTTATCAAGTAAAGGCTTCTGACTAGGCATTATTTCTTTCTTTCACAGATTCTGTTTTCATTCAAAATAGAGACTGATCAGTTCAAAATTACTCAGATCTGGATCCCATCCCCTCCCAGTTCATTTCATTATTAAGCTTATTCTTGACTTAGTTGATATTTATATAAAACATCATACAAATAATAGGGTAATAACATTAATTTCCAGAGTTTAGATGTTCCTAGTTAATATAATTATACCAAATATATTGTCAGAGGGCAGGTAAATTGGGAGATCCAGGAAGTTCAAATGGGTATAAAGATTTATTGTAAGCTTAATCTCTCTACAAGAATCTGAACTACTAATGATGAAAGCAATTTGGCAATAACTAAGGAATTATATCTCTTCTGGGCATGAAGGGATTCATGACTGATGATGTGTTTGACCCCTCCCTCAGGCTCAGTCTGATCATCTCCTACATATATAGGGGTATAGATTAAATGGATTGGAAAATACGAATGAATTTCTAGATCTGGATCAGGATCACTGATTGGAAATGGCAAATACATATTACAAATTTCAGGGAGAAATTTCTAAAACCAGAAGTCGTGCTGATTTCTGCTAGAACAATGTGCTGCATATTGTACATACTTTATTAAAATAATCGTGATTTGAATAATAAAGACTTATTCTTTAATATAAGCAACTAAATATGCATTTATAAAAAATATAATACTGCACTAAGATTAAGTGACTAGATATCACTCTTAACTGAAGAATAGAATAGAATAGAATAGAATAGAATAGAATAGAATAGAATAGAATAGAATAGAATAGAATAGAATAGAATAGAATAGAATAGAAAGGGACCTTGGAGATCTTCTAGTCCATCTGCCTGCTCAAGCAGGAGAACCTATACCATCTCAGACAAGTGACTGTCTAGCCTCTTCTTAAAAATCTCCAGTGATGAAGCACCCATGATTTCTGGAGGCAAGGTTTTCCACTGGTTAATTGTCCTCACTGTTAGGAACTTTCTCTTTAATTCCAGGTTGCTTCTCTCTTTGATCAGTTTCCAAGCATTGTTTCTTGTCCTGCCCTATGGTGCTTTGGAGAATAACATGGCCCTCTCTTCTTTGTGGCAGCCCCTCAAATACTGGAGCACTGCTATCATCTCTCCCCTATTTCTTCTTTTCTTTAGACTAGCCAAACCCAAGTTATATAGCCATTTTTCGTATGTTTTAGTCTCCAGGCCTTTAGTCTCCAGGCCTTTGTTCTCTGAATTTTTTCCAAACACTCAACATCTTTTTTGTGATGTGGTTACCAAAGTTGGCTGCAGTATTCCAGGTGTCGTCTTACTAGGGTTTTATAAATGGGTACTAATACTTCATGTGATCTTGATTCTATGCCTCTGTTTATACAACCCAAATAGCTTTTTGGGCAGCTGCTGCACACTGCTGACTCATAGTCAAGTGATCATTCACTAGGACTCCAAGGTCCCTCTCATACATAAGCCAGGTCTCACCTAATCTGTACTTGTACCTTTGATTTTTCCTGCCTAAATGTAAAACTTTGCTTTTCTCCATATTGGATAGGGCCCATTGTTCAAGTTTGTCAAGATCTTTTTGGATCCTGAGTTTTTCTTCTGGGCTTTTGGATATTCCTGACAGTTTAGTGTCACCTGCAAATTTGATGAGGTCCCCATTCAATTCCCCCATCTAAGTCATTTATGAGGATATTGAAGAGTACTGAGCCAAAGATGGAACCTTGTGGTACCTCACTGCTTACTTCTCTCCCTGTGGATGTAATGCCATTGAGGACTAGTCATTGAGTATGGTTTGCCAGCCAGCTACAAATCCATCTTGTGATGATGTTGTCTATTCCACCTTTTTCTAGTTTACCAAGGAGTAGGTTGTGGTCTACTTTATCAAATGCCTTACTGAAATATAAGTATACTACATCCACAGCATTTTGCTGGTCTAGAATGTAGATTTTGTAGATTTTGATTAAAACATATAGAAGAACATAAAATCTGGTATAATTAAATCTGTCTTTTGTTTTTCTGAGTCATGATTCACAGACCCCTGAAGACAATGAAAGTATGTATTCAAGCACCATAGACTGTGCATAGAACACTCATTAGTATAAGTAACAGAACAACTGTGGGTAGGAGTTTAGCTTATCTGTAATTTAACTGCACAGGCAGAGATGGAAAGAGGATTTTGCAGGTGTTTAGGCCAGATATTCTCATTATCTGTTTCTCTGTAATTACATGATGAAAATAAAATTGTATATCAATGGTAAATGTTATGAACAATATGTTTAATCAAATGCAATCAAACCCAACTGTAGTCTGAAAAAAATGTAATGTGCATGAGCCAACATCATTATAGATAATTGGAAGTAAATGTCCACATAAAAGAGGCAACACATAATTTAGTTACACATTTTAATTGCTTCTAGATATAGATGTCATCTATACATCTACAGGAAGTAAATTACATATCCATACCCTAATTGTTAACTCTTTGACCCTTTCTCTTAGAGAATTAGATAAGGTGATTACAGTTTCATTTTAGCCAGCAATTTCAACAGCAGATACTTTTTAACTTGAACTTCAAGCTCCTTTTTTCTCTTTTCACCAGGTCCACAGAGTGATGTCACTCTGCAGATCGGTTATTAAATAATACTTATTACTTATCTATTTTGCAGACTGACACACACACCCAGGACCTTTAATTAATACCAGACTTCACTTATGTTTAGCAATCAATTCCTAGAAATCCTTCTCTAAACCCAGAGATCACCCCAGAGATCATTCCATCCTTGAAAAATGACATACAAGGAAAGGTGGGAGATGTTCATGTTCTCTTTAATATGGGAGCCTCCAGATTCCAAGTACGGTAGTGCATTTTTGTTGTCCCTGTAGCACCCATCAAAGAATGTTAGACAAGCTTAACATTCTACACTGGAATCTACTCCCACATTGCCTTTAGGAATTGTCTCTACCTACCAAAAGACTATACCCTATTAGACAGAATTTAAAACCTTTTGATCACTCTTTTCACACGGTTTGTGTCCTGACTTCAAGGGCTCAGATAAAAGCTACAGATATTTTCTTCCTTAGAAGGTGGGGAATGACATTACCACTGAATAAATAACAAACAATTGGATCATGGGGCAACTTTGTTAAGCCTATCTGATGTCACTTAAATCTTACCCTTTGATTATTATCAAGCAGGATTATGGAGGTTATATGGGGAAAAAAGGAGTGTCTGCAACAAAATCATTGAATTCCTTTACCTATTTGGATTGCTTATGCTATTTTAAATCAATATTCTCTGCTGGACATAATCCAGTTGATAATCATAGCAGTGAAGAAGATAAGCCCAGCAGGGTAGAAGGGAAGCTGTGATTGTAGTATCATATCAGATTCCAGGTCAGGAAGCATTCCTGGAGATGTGACAGTCAGAGCAACACATTTTCAAAGAGAACCATTATAAATTTGAGCCATATATAACAATAAATATCCAAAATAAACAGTTAATGACAGTCCATCCTAAAGTGTCATTATGAGGAAAACACTTCCTCTTGTTTTCTCAATTTTTCTCCTTGTTCACCTCTTCTGGGTTAATTGCTTAGATCATAATTATATTGATAAATAAACTGACAGCAGTTTGGAGAGCAAAGCAAATCTTTGACTTGAGGGATTCATAGCTATTATTTTACAGTGTAACAGAAGCAAAAGGAACAACATTGAATTTTGATCATCCAAATGGGTGGTGGTATTGTGCATCTAAATCATATTAAGCATATAGAAATGTGTTTATGGAGATGCTCAATCATCCAGGCCATGGTTGTTGCAAAAGTGTTTTTCCAAAGGGCAACTGGACTTTCTTGGTTTTTCCTTTCAAAAATGTGAGAGCTGACAACTGATCCTCAGATGACTACAAAGAATGTAAATCCTTCCATCCCCCACCAGTCAGTTAGAACTGAAGAAGCTTCTTGGATGAAAAGTGAAAAGAAAAAAACAAGGAAGGCATCTTTGCGACATATGGAACTGTGTTGTATGGTATGGCTTTTAGGAGCAGAAGTGTAAATGCACAACCTAACTACCGTTGCTGTGATCTTGATATACAGACAGTTAGCAGAATCCAAATTGTTGCTCCTATGAACATAAATTTAGGTAGCAGAGAGTGCAATATAAACACCAGTATTTATGATATATGTTGACAACATCAAGAAGAGTGAAAAGTAATAAAAAGGCCAATCTAATAGTTTATCAGAGTATTCCATCACAGGACATCAAAGGAAAGGGCACTGATTATATTACCCTTTTTATCTTTTCATTAACTATTTGTGCCAATGTTATTACAAATTTTATTTACTATTTATTATCATTTATTACATTTTTATGTTTCCTATCTCACTTAGAGCAACTCTTAGAAAAAGTAAAAGAACAAGATAAAATATTCAGGTGATAAATATTAATATTAAAAGTAACATTACAATTAACAAAGATGACAAGAAAGGGAGTAAGATATACACCGGGTGGAAGCATAATCTTATCTCAGTCTATTAATCTCCTCCAGTATGACACATATCTATTGGTCCCCCAGGCCAATCATCAGGGACAGGTTTTCAGGCTCTTTCAGAAGGCTAAAAGGAGGACAGATCTCACTTAAAGAACTGGAGCCACAGAAGAAAACACTCTTCTCCTGGACCTGTCAGACAGAATTACTTGACTAATAGAATCGGCAGCATGTCCCTTCTGTTGACACGGGTAGGGTGGGCCAATCCCATAACTTATATACTTATATAATATAGAGTCTCCTGGCAGGGAACCCAATGAGTCACTGTAAGTATTTCTCATAAAGTATATTTTGTTGCTTCTAGTTCCAAATGCTTTGGTTTTACTCTTGATAAGCATTTTCCTCACAACAAAACCTTCCTGTGTTGAAGGTGGACAGCATCAGTCACAATAATTTCCCAAACAAGGAGAGAGAGTAAGAAAAGTGTAGAGAACCTATGCAGATATTTAACAGCCATTAGTTGATTAATATCAAGGGCATTTTGTAAATTTTGCTTTGCTTGCCCTTAAAATTTTAATAAGCAGCATATTTCAGAGAAACTGGGCTAATTAGATTTAAATATGTACCTATAAAGCCAAAGGTTTATATCCAAGTCAGTTCTGGATTTAGCAAGGAGCATCTTTGTGATGCTTTTCTCAATGAAGATGCATCCAACCCAAATAATGCAAGGCAAGACAAGGCAAGGCAAGGCAAGGCAGGGCAAGGCAAGGCAAGGCAAGGCAAGGCAAGGCAAGGCAAGGCAAGGCAAGGCATGATCAAAAATGAAATTTAGTTGCCCGCTTTCAAAATGACCACATACATGACACACACCTAAACATACTATATACAACATATACATACTATATACAACATATGTATAGACCTACACCCCTACATATGAATATTAAACACTGTCCATCTTGACTATATAACGGAAGGAGGAAGTTTGAGAGTTCACAAGTTTAATTCTATGTGGAACGAAATTGTGGCTGAATCTGGATGTTCTGCTTCGGATATCACGGAGCCTCCTCCCAGAAGGTAACAAGGAAAACAGGTCGTGAAGAGGATGGATAGTGTCCCAGACAATTTTACAGATCCTGTTCCAGCAACACTTCTGTGCTATGTCCTGGATGGGAGGGAGGGAATTGCCAATTATCTTTTCAGCTATCCTCACCACTCTCTGCACCTCCTTCCTGTCTAAAACAGTGATGCTTCCAAACCAGACTGTGATGCTGTAGAAAGTGGTAAAGGTAGGGGAAGGAAGATGTGCTTTTCTCATGCAACGCAGAAAATGAAGGCACTGCTGTGCCTGCTTCACCAGTGTCTCACTGTTGAGTGACCAAGCCAGCCTACTTGTTAATTGCACACCCAGGAATTTGATGCTGGTAATCATTTCCCACAGGTGAATCATTAATGCACAGAGAAGTGTGGCTGTGCCTGTCTTTTCTGAAATCGACAATGATCTCTTTGTTTTTTCTGGTATTTAAAACCTAGCAGTTTTCCTTACACTAGTTCACCAACCCCTCAAACTCCTAGTGGTAAGCACCCTCAATGTCATCATGAATGAGACCCACTACTGTTGTATCATCTGCAATCTTCACAATATGGTTGGTGGCAAACCTAGCACAACAGTCATGGGTCAACAGGGTGAACAGCAGTGGACTTAGGATGCAGCCCTGAGGAGAACCTATGCTCAAAAACATGGTGTTAGAAGTATTTGTTCCAACTTGCACATATTAGGGCCTATTGGTAAGAAAATCAAGAATCCAGTTGCACAAAGGAGTGTTTAAGCCTAAAAGGCCCAGTTTGTCTACTAGGTGCTGGGGAATGATTGTGTTAAATGCTGAACTGAAGTCGACAAACAACAAATGCACATGAGTATTTCTTTCCTCTAAGTGCTTCAAGCTCAGATGGAGAACAGAAGAAATAGCATCCTCCATAGATCAATTTGGTCGGTAAGCAAAATGCTGGTGGGAGGCTAGATACAATAATGTCCTTTATCAGCTTCTCAAGGCATTTTATAATGATGGATGTCAGTGCAACTGGACAGTAATCATTTAGAGTCTGCATTTGATGGTCAGAAGCTCCACATAAGGCACGGGTATCAAACTTGCCACATCACGTGACATGTCGTGATGTATCATGACTCTTTTTGCATTGCCAACAATGGGGTGGGCGTGGCTTCAAGATGATGAAACTGGCCCATGGGCCAGCAGTTTGACACCCCTGACATAAGGGGAGCACAGACTTGAAATCACCATACAGGTCAGCATGGTCTCTGTATCCTGGCAAAGATTCCCTGGAGTAACGAATCCATATAAATGAAATCAACTGTTACAAAGCATGCTGTTAGCATAGTAGGTTGAGCACAGTTGTTCCACACATTGCCATGTATTTTGGATATGCAGTTGGAGTATCATATCACAGTTTTTGGAAGCTTCTTTCCTTCGCTTTGGGGTCCTGCAGCTGAAGACCATGTGATCTTCCCCCTTTGGATATGGACCATATAGTCTAAATAAAATGTTCTATCTACTACATTCTTAGATTTCATTTTTTTCAGTCTATAATTTCCTCATTTGCATTCCATCCATCCACAGAGTGTCCTCAGCTCATATTTAGTGGACATTGGTCTACATCAATCTTATTCAAGTGAAAACTAATGGTCCTAAATTAAATGAGTTTTTTGATCTAAGTTCAGTCTCCAGTGAACAGCCATTCTTATCAGAAAAGAACTGCACATAAATCATCATAATTCTTTGGTAAACGTCCTGCTGGACTGAAAGAGAGAACATATGGATTCAATACAAGGACTTGGTGAATGTTTTTCTTTTTCTTCGGTTGGTCCAAGAAAAAAGATGTATCTCACATGATATGCTGCAAATGGTATATTACACTGATACACTAGCCAATGGTTATTTTAAAAATAAACAAAACAAAATGTGCCAAAGCACGTTAGCTTCACTGAAAAACAGCTGAATGGTACATATAGTTCTTCTCACATATGTATTTTATTCTGATTTTATTCATACCCAATTCTCATCAGACAATCAATAGATAGTGCTGCTATCAGTCCCCTGAGGGCTACATTCAACAGTAACATTGATAGTCACATTGTTCACATATATATGTATAGACATAAAACATATAAGGAACAGTTGCGAGAATTGGGTATGGCTAGTTTAACGAAGAGAAGGACAAGGGGGGACATGATAGCAGTATTCCAATATCTCAGGGGCTGCCATAAAGAAGAGGGAATTAAGCTATTTTCCAAAGCACCTGAAGGCAGGACAAGAAGCAACGGGTGGAAACTAATCAAGGAGAGAAGCAACCTAGAACTAAGGAGAAACTTCCTGACAGTGAGAACAATTAATCAGTGGAACAGCTTGCCTCCAGAAGCAGTAAATGCTCCAACACTGGAAGTTTTTAAGAAGAGACTGGACAGCCATTTGTCCGAAATGGTGTAGGGTTTCCTGCCCGAGCAGGGGGTTGGACTAGATGACCTCCAAGGTCCCTTCCAACTTTACTATTATTATTATTATTATATTTGCAACTCACATATTGATTCAAAATACTAATAAAGGATTTAATTTCTATTGATTCCTACTTAATAGAACTTGATGTAGTGATGGAAGATAATATTTGTAGCTCAGGGTTGAACTGTGGAGTCTTTAGTGCTCTCTGAGCTTGGTTATTTTCTTGCAGATATTTCATTACCAAAGTAGATAATGTCATCAGTGCTAGCAGTTTGATAATTAAACATCTGCAAGAAAACAACTTAAGGTCAGAGAGCACCAAGGACTCCACAGAACTTGATACACACAGTTGTTCTTTATGGATTTTTTTTTCATCGAAATATCTATAAATATTTAGTTCAGACTTTGTCTCATCTCCATCAGCCTTGCATTCAGAACACAAAACCATCCATTGTACTGTACATGAATACATATGATATACGGAGGTTTATATAAGAGTATAATTTGATAATTTAGGTTTCAATTATGTAGAGTTTCAAAGGTTAAAATCAGTACTTTGAACTGAATTTAGAGCTGAATTTGGAGTTGTTCCTGCAGTGAAATAAAACACTCCCTTCATGAAATTCAGTTTATTTTAATCTGTCATAAATTAGAGGACAAATAGGTTATGGTAATAATATGACATTATTTGATTGGCTGATAACAGAGTGGAACTACTAGGGGAAAAAAATCCATCTCCTTTACCAGCCCCTGCATATTCTTTAGAGTACGATTTCTCCAAGAGCAATATTTATGTAAAGCATTATGAAAGCTTCAGCAATAATATCCTATGCAAGAGAACATCGGTGCTGGTTTTCAATAACCATTGCTAGGAAGAAGGGAGAAAATTTAGCTATTATTGGGTTGGTTCAGGTTAGTTCATTGATTGACATACTGCATAATAGAGCATGTTATGGTGAATTATAACCCTTACGCACAAAGACTCACACAGAGATATCTGTTGAAACCAGCCCCCTAGCTGCAAAAGACTGAAGGAAATCTCTGTCCAGTATTAAGTGATGTAGAGAGCCTGCAGTTCATGTGGCACTTTTCTCCACATGAATACCATATGCTTATAATAGAGTCTGCTGAAAACTAATAAGGCCTTCATTTATGCTAACCACCGAAAGGAAGATTACATTTTTTAAAAAAAAATGAGGAAAGAGAGTTCAAGAGAAGCAAGATCGGGAATGTAATTACCAAGTTCAGATTTGGAACATGGCTAGACCACTGCATGGAGCTTGGGGAGCGTTAATTAAAAATTAACCTCAGTGATGATAATATCACCTCAACAATAATCTCACTAAGCCACTTAAAGAGCTTTGCTGTCCCTCCCCATCCCTAATGCTCTTGTTACTGAAAGAGCAACCCAAAAAAAGACCTAATACAGCACTATTGATCTGTTTTGATAAATTGTTGTAAAAAGAAAGAGAGCCACACTGATTACTCTAAATGTTAGACAGTGATATAAACAAGTATGTTATATCAGAGTAAGAATGGTAGGTCATATTTCAAGAATGCTCTCAATCATTGAAACTTTATTTCAGCTGTATATGTCCCTCCAGGTTGAAGTTGTGGGGATAAAATCAGAAAAATCCCTATGTAATCAGTCTTGAGCTCCTGGAAGTAAAGTAGTTTGTCTCATAAATACATACATATAAACCCTGGCGGAAATTCTATGATTCACATGTTGATTTCTTTGCCATTTGTTTCTTTAAAAGCAAATTTGCCTCACCCCAAAGAGAAAGAATATGTTATTTGCTCTCATGCTTGATGGCCATATGTACTTTTGAACTATCATTTTATTTATAAAAAGGGAGGAAAAATGGAAAATAACATGCTTAGAAAGATCAAAGAAACAAAATACCTTTCTTGTATAATAATCAGAACTATACTTACATGCATTTTCATATTATCTTACACAGATGTATTTTCCAACTGTGAAACAATTTACAAAATAAATTAAATGAGAAATTGAACATATAGTTGTATGTGTGTGTAGAGCCTTCAAATTAGTGTTGACCTCTGGTGGTTTCTGGGACTACAGTAGTCTCTGCAGGGTTTTTGACAAGATTTTTAGAAGTGGTTTGCCTTTGCTTTCTTCCTAGGATTAAGAGAGAATGACTGGCCCAAGGTCACCAAGCTAACTTTGTGCCTAAGACAGGAGTTGAACCCACAATCTCCTGGTTTGTGATCAAATGCCCTAACCATTACACCACACTGGTTCACATAGATTACTATATACAACCCAGACTTCTAAACAGCTTCCAGTTAAGACGCCTGTCAAGACAATGTTTTTGCAAATGTAGAAAAAAATATATGTTTTTAAGATTATTATATAAGTGACAGAGAACAGGTTTCCTTTCTATATGGTACAATCAGTTTTTGCAATCATTTCATCTCTGTATGCAGCTTGAATATCTACAAAAGCAGTGATCTTTCTGACTGAATATGTGAAATATGTCCAAAAAGAAGCCACCATAGCACTATAGCACACATCGTAAGGTTGGGTTTAAAGCATCCTTTAAACCCCCAGTGAGATGAACTGAGCCATTTCTTCCTTGTTGACTTTGCTTTATGTGTTGAAGAATGTCTGCCCTATACATTATAGCAATAGCAATAAGACCTTATAGCACTCCCTGGGTGGTTTACAGTGTCAGCATATTGCCCCCACTAATCTGGGTCCTCATTTTACTGATATCAGAAGGATGGAAGGCTGAGTCAACCTTGAACCCCATCGAGATCAAAGTCCAGGCTGTGGGCAGAGTTTGCCTGCAATATTGCATTCTAACCACTCGCCACCAAGGCTCCCTACTTTTGTCTCTAGTCTGGGCATGTTCATTGGAAAAAGAAACATCCTCATTATTATCCTTGGATTTCAGAAGGCCACATTCAACCTGCTTCCAGGTTGTCCCATCATGAATACAAGCCACCAACTGTTTCCAAAGGAAAGGAAGAGACACTTTCCTCTACTTACCTCCAGCCCACTACAAATGAGACATACTTTATTTTTGTGTTTTCTAATTTCTAACCATCCAGGATGTTCTTTCTGGTTTGTTCCTACACTTTCTTCTTTTTTTCTACAGGCAGTCCTTGACTTATAACTATTCATTTAATGACTGTTCAAAGTTAAACAGTGCTGAAAAATGTCCAGTCTTTGCACTTATGACTGGTCCTTGTATTTATGATTGATCACCATTTGCAACCTTCCCCATTTGGCTTCCAGCAAGCAAAGTCAATGGGGAAAGATGAATTCACTTAATAACTGTGGTGATTTACTTAATAACCACAGCAAAAAAGGTTGCGAAATGGGGCACAACTCACTTAACAACTACCTCACTTAGCAACATAAGTTCCTGTCCCAATTGTGGTTATTAATCAAGGACTACCTGCATTTCATTTTTTTTTCTATGGACCTCTGCATTGATTACCAGTAGGAGATGACCAGGCTGAGCTGGAGGGAGGGGACCAAATGCACCATCAGTCATTAGTCCCTCTGTGCTTACATGAGATCTAAGTCCGGCCCACCTTGAAATCCTTCTACTCTTATCTCTTCTAATTTCCCTTGGATGTTAGTAGTTCAGTTTCTTGTACAGAGCTTAAGCTTGCAATAAATCTTTATACCCATTTGAAATGCCTTGATCTCCTGATTTTCCTAGGACTTGACATTAGTAGTAGTAGTAGTAGTAGTAGTAGTAGTAGTAGTAGTAGTAGTAGTAGAAATAGCCTCTTACCAGGCCATTATTTGATGCCCAGCGAAACCATTAAAAAAATTTCTTTCGTATAGAATCTTGACTCATTTAGAGACTGGGATTAGATCAGTCAATTCTTTGCTATTTGAACATTAGTCTTCATCCAGCAATCTGCTTAATCAGATGTAGAAACTTTTCTTTCTTTCTTTCTTTCTTTCTTTCTTTCTTTCTTTCTTTCTTTCTTTCTTTCTTTCTCTCCTAGGAACACTGTTAAAATGTTGGCACTATTTTCTGTATTATTTTTTATACAGCTTCTAAATAAATCAAAGAGTAATAGTTATTTGAGGTATTTCAGATTTGGTGTGAAACCTTTTATAGCAAGACATTTGGACTATTTGAAAGGTGTGAAACCTTTCTGTCGCAAGTGACAGGGAAAACAATGAAATGGTTTATTGCTGGACCTGTTTCCTTTATAAAAAAAAAAAACAAAGTTGGTACCTCAAGGAAAGAAAAATGGGAATTTTTCTTAATAGCTCTGCATGGTGGTAGCCATTGATCCTGGTGACATTGCTGGGATTTTTTTTTATGTTTCATAGCATAAGAAAAGGCAAGGCCTGAAGTAAACCAAAAAGAGAAAGAAAAATCTTAAGTGCCAGTAAAAGAGTTTTTATTTATGGCCAATATGTTTTGCAAAATGTGTCCCTTTCTCAAAGGTTGTTTTAGAATATCTGTAAAACTACAGATACTTTCCAGGCAAAATCCCTTTCAAATACAAGTGTTACAATTGCTGCACCATGATGCATTATTGAATTTCCTCATGGTAACTGTATTTTATACATAATTCTAATTCTCTAATCTACTATCAAGTCTAGATTTAGATGTGATTTTAATTCCTCTAGTGTGTGTCTTGAACTTGCTTTAGTTCTGTAACAAAAAAAAAAAAACCTATTACCTTGTCAGTGGATTTGGGAAGATCAAATTTTTCTTAAGAAACTTGTTCAGAAAATCACATATTTTATATATATGCCTTCAGTTGATATATATGTAATGTGCAATTAAATATGTAAATGAGTATACTTTGTGACAACATTTTATTGTTTTCATGCTAATTTTTAACACGTCAGTTTTAATATAATAGAAATCCAAAGGTAAACAAGATGGTACACTAATATCCAGATGGTTAAGCTTAATATTCTTAATATCACTATTCTAACATGGAATTGTGATTATATTTTTGAAAATGGAGTGTAGCGTGGGGGATCATTTTCCATCCCAAAAAACCTAATAACATCCTAATCTTGACCTTTCAATAGTCTGCATTCAAATTCTCTGGAATTTGTATTTTTTCCATTATACACTGTACAAACTTTATGATTTTTAATTAATGGATTTTTAAGGAATTGTTACTTTAGACATTACTGCTCAATTGTTGGCTGTAAATCAACACATATTTGAGGGAAGAAAGCTTTTTTTTAAAAAAAAAAGCTTATTTTTTTAAAAGAAATTATTTAAGAGTGTATATATCCTAACACTATCTTATAGGCTGAAGTCTTTACAGCTGATCTTCCTGAAGTAATGTATAATTTATGTGTTTAAAATAGAAGTGTTTTTTATTGTGAGAAAGCTCTAGTATTCATCACTAATGGCTGAGTTATCAATACTGTATAAATTATCTAGGTTAACTTGTTCTCACTGGATTATTCTCAGGAATTTTCTGGTCCTTATTCTTTTGTTTTATTCTTAATTTTTATTAAATTCATATGCTGCCTGACCCCCAGTGGAAGAAAGAAAAAAAAGGGAATGTCAATTCACTCACCAAAGACCTGGTAAATAGCCAGGTCTTCAGGCCCTTTAAAACACAAGCAGGTTGGGGCCTAGCTGGATCTTGGGGGAACCTCAATCCAGGGGGCAGGTGCTGCTATATAGAAGGTATGCTTCCAGGTTTCTCCGGGTTTAACTGAAGGAACCTGAGGTAGGTCAATCTTGCCACATTGGATTGGCTGGGTATTCAAATTGTCTGATTTGTCCTTAAGTATTGTCTTCGTAGTAAGGAAATGCAAAAGAGAGAGAATTATAGAACCATTAATAAAAAAATGTTAATTGGAAAAAGAGAGAATAGCACCTGAAGAATTATGCAGATTTCTGGATAAGTGATTCTGGATAAGGAATATCAATGGAATCAGCCATGTTAGTATTCTTATTAAACTGGTTGCCTGCATATGCATACAGTAATCCTTGAGTTATGACTTTAATTGAACCCTCCAATTACAGTCTTAAGTTATGATAATCGTAAAGCAGGTCACTGTGTGATTTGATTTTACAACCCTTTTTTGTGGTGGTCATTAAGCGAACAACATGGTTATTAAGAGCCATGGTGACGCAGTGGTTAGAATGCAGTACTGCAGGCTACATCTGTTGACTGCCGGCTGCCAGCAGTTTGGCAGTTCGATTCTTACCGCTCAAGATTCCATCCTTCCATCCTTCTCAGGTTAGTACAATGGGGAACAAGATTGTTGGGGGCAATATGCTGACTCTGTAACTGCTTAGAAAGGGTTGTAAAGCACTGTGAAGTGGTATATAAATCTAAGTGCTATTGCTATTAAGCAAACCCATTGTTTGTTATGGGTCAATTTGTGCCAGAAACTGGAAGTAAACACTTCAAACAAAATCATCATAAAACACAGTCACACATGACCACAAGATGCTGCAAACAGCAATAAATGCGGACTGGTTGCTGAATGCCGAAAATGCACTCATGTGACTGTAAGCAGAGGCCTACATTAGGACTTTGAAATCGTATTATAAATAGCTTTGGAGGAGTATCTATTGTAATGTACATCAGTGTTGCCTAACTGAACTGGTATGTGAATAGATGGGTTTCCATAATCATCCTGAAGTTTCTTGGCATAGAGCTGTTACAGATCCTTGTGTCTAGCAAAATTATTTGAAAGGGGGTTGCAAAAGTGTGGGTGAATATGCTTATTCCCTTTATCCATAATAAGGATGTCCATTCTAGTGGACATTATAAGGACATTAAAAGGAAGCAAACTCTCTCTGTGTGTAATTTAAATACAATATATATTCAGCAATTGACTTTTGGTAGCAATATTATAGTCAGCTACCTGACTATGTAGAAACAAGTATGATAACTCTTCAAGCTTTCTTGTTTCCAGTATAGTAGTATAGAAAAGTATAGAAAAATTGCACATGCCTATGTATACATAATAGAATTTATAACCAAGTCTGTCCTACTTTATATAACAATGGCTGCACTGAATCTGCAACAGCACAGTTTATACTTTCTTTTAAATAATCTCTTTGCATCATATCAAAAGCATCCACGCAAGAAAGGTTTTACTGTTTAACAGATAAATTATTTCCCATTGCAGATTACTGTATTATAGTCACATAAATTCTATTTTCCAATTCCTGTTTTCTGTATGCTTTGAAATGCCTATTTGCTATAATTGTTCCATGAACTCTGAAATCTAATATATATGTTGATACATTATCTGAACTATCCCTTAGGCAACATTTTATTTACTTTGTTAGAAGTAGCCATTTGATAAATTGCAATTCAATCTTTGTGACGTTCCTTTGAATTCAGGAAAATGTGTGTCCTGAGCAGACATGTCAGGCAATTTTAGATGGATTTGAATTGTTCTAAAAATTCAACAGTTGAGCATTCCCTGAAGTCAGGCATTAGACAGTACAACTCTATAATACACACTATGTAACCACTATTCAGTTACTCAACTGTTGCTTTGTATAGTAGATCAAACTTGTATACAAAGTTAATTTGTTCTAACAAATCAGAAATATCATACTGAGAAGTTAATGTGAGGTTTTTAACCCAATTCAGATATGTAGTCACAATCTTAAAAAGCTTTTGGTATGTATTATAGATGCCCAAAATCTGAGTTTCTACATGAATATCAGTCTTATTATTTCATCTCTATAGGATCTTTAATAATAATAATGATAATGATAATGATAATGATAATGATAATGATAATGATAATGATAATAATAATAATAATAATAATAATAATAATAATAATAATAATAATAATAATAATAATAAAGTTGGAAGGGACCTTGGAGGTTATCAAGTCCAACCTCCTGCTCAGGCAGGTAACCCTACACCATTTCAGACAAATGGCTGTCCAGTTTCTTCTTAAAAACTTCCAGTGTTGGAGCATTCACCGCTTCTGGAGGCAGGTTGTTCCACTGGTTAATTGTTCTAACTGTTAGGAAGTTTCTCCTTAGTTCTAGGTAGCTTTTCTCCTTGATTAGTTTCCATCCATTGCTTCTTGTCCTGCCTTCAGGCACTTCTCTGTGGCAGCCCCTGAGTTATTGGAACACTGCTATCATGTCCCCCCTCGTCCTTCTCTTCATTAAAGTAGACATACCCAATTCCATCAACCTTTTTAAATTAGAATAGATTTTTAGTAGTGGACAATTGAATTTATAATTTATACTATGTTTACTATCATATATTTAGTGCATCATGATATATCATTTTTAAAATGATATATTGTGATATACTGAGTCATTTTCAATCAATTAATAAAATAGTGAAAAACTTTAACTTCTATGATACATGTCAATCCCTTTGCAATGTACTTTGTACTTCACTTTTTTTCCTTTTTCCTCTTGTTCATGTATTTTTCCTTTAAAATGTTTAAGAAAAAAAAGCAAGATGTAAATAGTAACTCCCCTCAATGACCAATTTCGTATATTGGTTGTGTGCTAAATTGCTTTTAATAAGATGTACATTTGAGGAATTGGGTATGAAATCTAGATGAGTGGTGAATCCCAACTGGGATTCCAATGGAAGATTAGACCTTTAGAATGGACACCTTTATATATAGTCTATTTTATGTTTCTCCTTATTAAGCAAAAATACAAAAATACATAGAGAAGTAATAGTGAGTGATGGCAACTCTTTCTTATAAATTATAGGAAGATACATTATATTTTGTTTCAAATGTCATTTAATTCCCTGCAAAACAAAATAACTATTAGCATTCAAATCAAAACAAAACTTTCCATAACATAAATTAAAAAAACATTATAACGTTTCTCTTTGTGAAAGATAGGTACTTTTTTGCATTCTAAAATATTGGTAAAGTTTACCAAATTCTGTCTAGAACAAGACATCTATAAACATTTTCTTGCTGCCTAAAAGAAATCCCACAAAATTTAAGGAACTGTCCATATCAATACTAGGCCCAGTATTTTTGAACATATTCTTTAATTGTGGTTCCTAATAAGTTGAAAATAATAAGAACAGCAATAGTCATGTATTAAATTTATATGTTATCCAGCTCACAGGGACTTGGGAAGTTTACAAATTTGTGGGTTTTGTACTTTTTTTTAAAAGGAACACAAAGCAAAGGAATAGAGATGACAGAGAAACAAACCCAGTCAGAAACAAGGAAAAGGAAGAAAAGAGACCAACAATGTGATGTAGCTGCTATAAAAGCAAAATCAAATTTAGGCTGCATTAGTATAAATTGTAAATGAATGAACATAAAGATTCAACTATAGTCTACATTAATCAGATCCAATACTGAGTACTTTATCCAATTCTGGGAGTCAATGGCAGGAAAATCTACAAGAAATTGGAATAGATGCAGAAAAGGTCAACACAATTTATCAGAGGACTGGAAATTAGGCCTTTAAAAAAACTTGGGAACTTGGCATATTTAGCCTTGAGAAAACTGGAGCGGGGGATATGAAAGCACTTTTCAAGTACTTGAAAGAGAAGTGAGAGTATCACACAAAAGAAGGTCAAGGCCTGTTTGTTATCTTCCCAGATTGAATAACATGAAACAGTAGACTTAAGTTACAAGAAGGCAGATTCTGGTTAAATGCTGCTTCCTAAATTTAAAGAAAAATGTAATTAAGTGAAACTGTTTTTAAGAGGGTTGATGATCTCCTTCTCAGGGAAAGTATTTAAGCAGAAGTTGACAAACCATCTTTTGAGGATTCTTTAACTTGTATTTCCAGACTTGACAGGCCTACAAAATTATAATTTTATGTATTCATAAATCATATCTTACACTGGGAGAGTATGTTGCTGCAGTATTTCAAAGATGGTCAGAATGTCCTTTGTATCTTCTGCTCTAGTGATTTTTCTCTGTGACCTATTATGATCTGAATCATGAGATCAAATAAAAAGGCTTAAAAGGACACAATGCCATTAGCATCAAATAACACATTCAATACATATTTGGTTAAGGTTTATGGGGGCTTACGTATCCATAAATATTTCCAGGTTGTACTGTAATCAACCAGTCCTTTTGTTCCATCCCAGCCATGCCAAAAGAATAGCTCTTTGTCAAACCAGCTTTTTTTCTGAAGCTTGTAGAAATATGCTTTTAGCATCCATTGCAGCTAATGGAGAGAGTTATATACAGTTTATTAAAGGATATTTGGTATGAAGTTTTCAAAGAAATTAATTCCCCCACAATGAAACAAAATATGCAAAATGGGTACTTGTAAAATGGAAGGTTGAGATGATGTCTTTGTGAGATATGAGATAGAGATGATAGATAGATAAATAGATAGATAGATAGATAGATAGATAGATAGATAGATAGATAGATAGATAGATATTTCCACATAAGTTAAAATCAAGAGACTAAATTGAAATTTAATTACAGTCTTTAAGAATCCCCAGCTGCCATGTTATAGGATCGAAATGCTTAATCTAGACAGAATAAATTATCATTGATTCTCTGTTCATGAATATTTCACTTCATGAAAAAAAATCTTTCAGGGATATAAAATATTCCCTATATCTACCATGTATTAACCACATTCCTATTCTTTTGCTGCAGTTTCTGTGCACAGCTGTCTCCTGCAAATTCCTTCCTTCTTTGTGTATGAGTGTGTGTTTGTGTGTGCATTTAAATCACATTTTGTTCTTTAGGATCCTAGCCAATCAGTTATCATCTAAGGAGGAATCTGATTTAGCTACTTGAGATAGGTGAAGGGCAATTAAGACCATCCTTCACATTTGTTCTTAATTGGTATGGCAAAGGCAACAAGCAAACTGAGCTGAGGGCAAAGAAATGCAGTTACCTAGGAAACGGGGAGATTTTCTTCCTCTCCACACAAATCTGAAGTTTGATCTGAAAAGAGAAATATTCCAGTTTCCAAGATAGCTGCTTTGTATTCACACACAATGGCTGTTTTCTCACAACATGGTGAACTGCTAGGTATCCAACAATATTTTAACTGAGAGTGTTGACAATCCCATCCCATATGATTGGTTTTGTCCCAGTGTGTTGTTCAGTATAAATATAAAAAAATGTACTATTTGAATAAACTGTGGGATGATAACTGAGTTATTTTTTAGTTGGCCATTTTTTCATTTTCTGCATAACTTATGGCTGATGTGGCCTCTATGATTTTATTGGAAATAAAGATGATGTCAACAGTTTGCTATGTTCTGAAATTTGACTACCTATCCAAAAAGAGAGCAAAGGAAATTATTAGTAAAATGAAGCTCCCTGTGGAAAGGAACAAGAGATGATGTTAGGGAACATTTAAATTGATTCATTGTAAGTTGTCATGTCCCTCATAACTAGAGTGAACATATATCATTTATTATAAAGGATAGTTTTTCATTTCTTTTTGAAAAACTCTTCTCTAGATTTATTTATTTTTCAAAACTTCTCTTTTGTCTTTTATTTTTATCATTTAATTGTTATAAACTTTAAGTTATAAATATTAAGAATCGCCTCTTTTCTAATCCCCTCAAATTTTCACAAGAGCTCCATGATGCAGTTGATATTAGCATAGATCAATCTTTCAGGTCTTACACAAAGATTTTTACAAATATTTAGAAGTAGAGGAATGCTAGCAATGGCTTTCGATTATATAACAAATCTCAGTCTACCATGATTTACAAGTTAATATTTCTGCATAGTTAAAAAGTAAATTGAGAAACATCTTCCACTACTTGAAAGTCATCACTGGAGAAGAGATAGGAATAAAGAGTGTGTACTTCTGCTTCCTTTATCTCCAGTCTTCCCACACAGATAGTAAAATAGATAGTAACACTAAAATTTTCAAAACAAATCGCTCATGAAATGTCACCCAAATGAATGTGTTTTTGAGATTTATTTAACCTATACTTTCAGTGATATCATGGAAGAATTTAACTCATGCCTTTAGAAAACAAACTAAATAAATGCATACTTTTCACCATTTTGTCCACAGATGAGATTTTAGAATTAAAGAGTGTTTTTAGAATTTTACTCCGAACAAAGTATAACTACCGGTTCTAAGTTCTGTATTTCAGGACTATTAATCCTACACTAGACAAGAATGGCAAAGGCAAATGTTATAATCAGTGAAGCTAAGATGTAAACGTCAATCTATGCAGCTGACTCTCTTTGCAGGAGCCAGAAAGGGCAGGAAGACCTCAACTGGGTTTAAGGAAAAAGTAACTCTTTAATGTATATGTATTAGTGCATATATCTATATAATGTATACATGGTGCACTATTTGAGTATAAATACTGTTAAGCTGGCAGAAATTTAAAATAGAATTTAAAAACCTAAAAGGTGCATATCTTTATCTTGGATAATTTATTAACTGGTTTATAACAGGTAGAGCAAAAATAATTATGATCTCAGAATACTTGGAAGTATATTTGGTTCCATTAAAATATTCTTTAATAATTATAATAATTCTTTACCCATGATATAAAAATGATGAATAAATTGCTGGTATACTAATGCTGTTCCTTTTACATAATAAACAAAACTATAAAGAATAGGAAAACAACAGTAATTTTAATAGAAGATGAGAGGTGATGGTTTGAAGGACATGTAAATGCATACATTCACAAATATTTTTCTCCATTTCCCCTCACAAAAAATAAAATAGTGCTATGTTTATCAAAAATGGACAATGTATTTCTTGACTAAAATAATAAATCTGGTCATTAACAGAATATTCATCAGAAAAATGTTCAGATGTTATCTGAAACACTCTACTTGCTTGAAGATAATCCCATGAGCTATATTGGTTAATATTAAAGTGAAATATGCAATAACTCTATTAGTGAACAAACACCTGTTCACATTCATATTAATTAGTAGAGAAAGCAGATTTCATAGAACCCTTGAGGCTAATCAGAGGAAGCAGACAATTGTCCATTTAATGAAACAAGTAGGTTTTAAGACAGTTACAGAAAAATAGTTTATAAATTAATGTTGATATATATAAAAGTAATGCTTTAGTAAAGAAGAATATATAATTTTAGAAATAACAATAAGTAAACATCACTAACATTTGAGTTTAGTCTTGGTTTTATTCAATATACAACTCATCCTTATCATCATTATCATCATCTATACATCATTTTATGACCAGAGTTTAAAAAGTCTTGGCCATGCCTTAAACAGAAAACTAAGAATAAATAGGAAGGAATGCATCAAGCTCATAAAGGAAATTCAGTTTAAATGTGATATCAATTGAAGTATCCATTGAAATTGAAAGGGACACCAATCAAAAACAGATTGATAAAAGTAATATTAACATTTTGCATTTGTTTCCTGTAATAGCAATTGATATTTGTTCAGAGTGGATTAACATTAGTTAAATAACATTAGTTAATAATAGTCAACAGTTGCTGCAACATAGCATTTGCTTTAACTAGAGGATACTGTCACAATACTTTCAAAAAGGAGAAAATGATGATGAGAAATATTCCAAAATAAGAAAGAATTTAAAAGAAAAATAATCAGCTGGTCTCTTTCAATTGGTTTGTATAGAGGTGAAGAAAACCATGAAATTACAGTGATATAATGCTGCTATAAGGGCAATATCTTAGATAATTACCTGATGATAGTTTCAATTTTGCAACATGCAACAAAAATGCTTATGCTTAATTAACTAACGCATTGTCTTTTGCAAGCTAATCATACCATGTAAGGGATCTGTGCTCATGAAAGTAATTCAGGTAGAACTTATAGTTGAACATGTACAACCATTAAGTTGTGTTCCTTAATTGCTAACAACATTTCCTAGGAAATCTCCTTAACAAACTCTATCTACTATTTCAGATTAAGCTGATAAAAAATGTCTACAATGTAGAAAACAATAAAAAAGATTTATAATCACTTAGAAGGTTAAACAACCCCATTATTGGTAATTTATTGTCCAGAGAAGCAATCTGCTAAGTATAAATCTGATTAAAATGCTTACAATATTCACAATTTACTCAAGTTAACATTGTTCTTTTGATTTTGATCATCCAGCAATGGCAAATTAAATCTAAGCAATTGGATTCAGGAAGCAAATGTCAAATCCTAACTAATTTATATATTCTACTTTGCTTTCTATAACCTATCAGAGCAGATTTATTGTTGAATTGAGGCACTTGAAATGTTTTAATGTTATCCAAAGTTATTATATTATATTATTCAAGTGTCTTTTGAAGTGTCACTATTCTTTTTTTAAAAAAAAAACCTGTTTTATTGTTATTCCACAGCAATTTTTATACTTTCAAGGTGAATGTGAAAATTGTTCCATATGATTTGGGGGAACCCCAGGACAGTGTACATTTATACTAAGTATCATAATATTTATTTTTTCTTCAGAACTTTTTTTTCAGCCTGTCTTTGCCAACCCATATCTTTTCCCATAGCAACAAAAAAGAGTATCCTAATATGTTCATGTGGCTCCAGAAATGATGATAATGATAATTATCTCTCCCACAAGAATCTTGTAGAGATAATAAAAAATTTAGAAGAGTACAAAGGAGGTGGAGATGTTGTTCCTATGGTGGTAGTAATTTCCAATTGTGTAATGGTCCAACTCTTCACATTTTGTGATCTTGTATGGCTTGTTTTCTGTTCTGGGTAATATCAGCTTTGATGTTGTCTAGCCATTTCATTTTTTTGGGCAGTGTGGTTTCATTTTATTGCTGACCATTCTGATCATAAATGTCTTTTCTAGTGAGTTTCACCACATGATATGGCCAAAATAAATAAGGCAGATTTTAGCTTCCAGTTACATGTCTGGTTTTACAGATTCCAGAATTTGTTGGCTGTCCAAGGAATTCACAGGATCTTTCTCCAACATCACAGCTTGAACAAGACAGTTTTCCTCCTGTATCCAAATGGTCCAAATTTCACAAGGGTAGCCATAGAAGAGTGGGATAATCTGTATTTAGCTGTCAGGCTAATATCCTTTGCTTTTCCATACTCGGTTCATGCTCATCATTGCTGTATGATCCAATATGATTCAATGCTTTATTTCTGGACTGCATTCACTAATCAGTCTGTGATCCTAGGAAAAAGAATTCTTGCACTCATGATTGCTTCACCATCAACTGTTATTTTGACATTTCATTCCTCACAGTGGTCATGAGCTTGGTCTTTTTGATGTTTAAGAGGACAAATTTTCTCACTTTCTTCTTTAATCAGTGTTTCAAGCCTTCCTTGATTTTTGAAAGGAGAATTGTGTCATCAGCGTGTTGAAGACTGAAGTCTCAGCTTCCTCATGATCACGTCAGCAGAGAGTTCACAGATCGAATAAGAATGATGAAAGATGAAAGAATGGAGCCTTGTTGGACTCTTTTTCTATTTTGAACCAATCAGTGTCTCCATATGATGTTTGCACAGTCGCTTCCTGACTGGTGCTCAGTGTCTGCACTGACTTGACCAGATGTTTGGCACCCAGGTCTTCTAGAGCTCTCCACATTGCCCTGATTGACACATGGCTTTCTTGTAGTCAATAAAGCAGACGTTGATGTTCTTTTGATATTCTTGAGATTTTTCATAATCCACCATAGATCTGCAAAATGATCACAAGTGCCATGACCTCTTCTGCTAAGAGTCATGATTCAGAATCTGACTCTTGAATCTGACAATGTTGATCCAGCTAAGTCTATGCTTCAGGATTGTCACCCTTAGGAATCAGTAAGCCAGAATTCAGTTGAGGCTGAGCAATTACAGGCATCTCCTGTTCAGCTACAGAACCGTCAGATGATGAGGCACAACCTCAAGCCCCAGGACTAGATGCATACAGAGGCAAGCAGTGAGGGTTTTTGCTAAACAAAGGGGTAAGGAATGAGTAATTGCAGCTGTCTGTCTGCAAGTCCAAAGCTGCCAGTGATGCTTGTTTCTGTTGGGCTGTAAACATTTGCACTGAAATCACCCAGTATGTGCATGATGTCTTTTTGGGTCATTTCCTTCAGAATTTTTTCAATGCTGGCATAGAAACCCTCTATTTCAAGCTCCATTGCACTATTCGTTGGGGCATAGACTTGGACAACTGTGATTTTTGAGGGACTTGGCACAAATTCAAATGGTCATAATATAATCATTAACCATTGAGAAGCTTTCTGCTGCTTGGACAAATTTCTTACTTGAGCTAAATGCCATGTGTCTTCGTACAGCGCAGACCCTTGCATTCACAAAGGACTGGGGTTTCTGTGGGATTTTTCCAAGGTGCATCATTAATGCTTTGACTATTCACTGCAGGTCCTTGCTCTTCCTAAGGAGCTTGTTGAGCATAAGAAGCTTCCCATAAAAATTCTTGCTGATAATTTTATAAGATAGGTCTTCAGGTCTTATTTCAACCCTCCCCATTTATCCAGGCTTGACACCAGCATGCAAATATGTGGCTGGATTCCTTTAATATTTACTTTAAGCAAATGTTGGTTAATCTGTAAAGTGGCATACAACCTTCATCTCCTTCCCCAAGTGTTTACACTAGTTGGAATGAGGTGCTGTTTCAGTTGGTTGTTCCTCATATACAGTATTTGCTATT
This sequence comes from Crotalus tigris, assembly GCF_016545835.1. NCBI lineage: Eukaryota > Metazoa > Chordata > Lepidosauria > Squamata > Viperidae > Crotalus > Crotalus tigris. The sequence continues at coordinate 278,741 of NW_024100115.1, read as the reverse complement.
GAGCTCCTGGCAAAGCTCCCATTAAGATATGCTGCTGACCACAGCTTATGGTCATGGCTTGCCTGCTTGAAATAGCTGCCAAGCTCCAGATGTCATCTCTACTACCTTGTGTGCCTGCCATTTTCTATCTCCTTTCCTCCTATATCTCTTTCTTAGTGTTTGCTTTTGTAAGCTGAAGGCCTGAGTAGGTGTGACTTGGCAGCTGGAATGATGGCATGGGTGTTTGTGAGTAAATTTGTGAGTGAATAAATGAATGTATGAGGGAAATGGAGTGGGAAGCTGCCTGGTGACAACTATCCTTCCTGAGTGCATACCATACAACTTCACTCCCTCTCAAACTGTATTTTCCTCTTTGTAATATCTTCCCTTTTGCAGTAAATGTGTGAGAGAATACTAAGGAATTATAAGAAATTAAAGACAGGAGATGGGGTGGGGAGGAAAGAGAGAGAGAGAGAAATCGACCTACAGTAAAACTTAGACCTGTCTTACACCTACTTCAGTCATTATGCCTCTGAATAACGTTCTATCTTTGTAAACTATCTTTGTTTCTACCACAGGAATATATTGAGTCATACATTGCCTTTTGTTCTTTTCACCTGACACTTATGAGAATATCATCTTTTCCACACAGCTATTACTTTCTTGTTTTTCCCTTTCAATCCAGGCTGGGTATCTATGGGACTGCTTATTCCAAGTTAAATTCCTGTTAAAGATGTTCCAGTAGTAACACCATGCTATAAATCTCTGGCCCCATGAATTACAGGGGATTCAGAAACATATGAGGAATGGTTGCAGGAATTAGGTATGTCTAGTTTAATGAAGAGAAGAATGATAGCAGTGTTCCAATATCTCAGGGGCTGACACAAAGAAGAGGGAGTCAAGCTATTCTCCAAAGCGCCTGAGGGCAGGACAAGAAGCAACGGATGGAAACTAATCAAGGAGAGAAGCAACCTAGAACTAAGGAGAAACTTCCTAACAGTTAGAACAAATAACCAATGGAACAACCTGCCTCCAGAAGCCATGAATGCTCCAACACTGGAAGTTTTTAAGAAGAGACTGGACATGGTCCGAAATGGTGTAGGGTTTCCTGCCTGAGCAGGAGGTTGGACTCGATGACCTCCAAGGTCCCTTCCAACTTTATTATTATTATTATTATTAGTAGTAGTAGTAGTAGTAGTAGTAGTAGTAGTAGTAGTAGTAGTATTCTTTGCTGGCTCTTCCATCCTGTGGAATTCAATTCCCCCACCACCATTTAATTCAATACCTTCATTGTTAATGTTTAGAAAATTAATGAAAACTTGGCTATTAAAGCAGGCATTCAGGAATGAGATGATATCATTGTTCGTTTTCTATTTTTACACATTATACATATTAATTATGTATCCAGAACTATGGGGGGGAGAGGGAGCAAGTGGGAGCCAACAACTAAAGCAGGACTGCACAATTGTGCAGCAATCTTTGCCCATTCTGTATGTATGTTGTGATTTCACAGTAATGAACAAAAGGAAAATTGCTTACAGTGTGATTACATGACACTGCTTTGCTTTCCTTTTTTAAGGAAATTCCGTGTAGTAACTATCTATCTGGAAGACTGTAATCGTAATACTTTGAAGGATTTTCAGAACTTCCTTAACAGATGTTGAGTACCATCCAGCCTGAGACAGCCTCATCATACAGCTTCAAACACTTTATTTTAACAATACAAGTAGTCCTCTACATATGACCACAACTGAGCCCCAAATTTCTGTTGCTAAGTGAGACATTTGTTAAGTGAGTTTTGCACCATTTTACGACCTTTCTTGCCACTGTTGTTTAAGTGAATCACTGCAGCTGATGTTAGTAACACAGTTATTAAGTGAATCTGGCTTCCTCATTGTTTTTGCTTGTCAGAGGATCTCAAAATGTGATCACATGACCCCGGAACACTGCAATCATTATAAATATGAATCAGTTGCCAAACATCTGAATTCTGATCACATGATCATGGGCCTGCTACAAAGGTCGTAAGTCTGAAAAATGGTCATAGGCCACTTTTTTCAGTGCGATTATAACTTTGAACAGTCACTAAATGAACTGTTGTAAATGAAGGACTTCCTGTATAAAAAAAAGTTTTCTTGATGAAATACAAGAGTGGGTTACGTTACCTTCTGTCATGCAGTATGATGCTTTTGCTATTTTTACTAAAGGGACCGTCTCCCTTTAGGATATTCCTTTATTACTGTAAATCAGGGGTAGTCAACCTTGGCTCTTTTATGACTCATGGACTTCAACTCCCAGGAATTCTAGGAGTTGAAGTCCACGAGTCATAAAAGAGCTAAGGTTGACTACCCCTGCTGTAAATTGATGTAGACATCTGCTTTCTTTAGCTGGGGAACTAGAAGATATTCACACCTTGGCTGATCCAGCTGGGAGTATTCTTGGTGTAAGTTCCTTCCAAGGAACTCCCCTTGGCATAATGAGACAGCATAGCAGAACTTGAGTGAATATACTCTTTACTTTAGCAAAATAATTCTCAGCTGAGTTTTTATTTCAAGATTATTTATTTCCATTTCCCCATCAATCTGGGGATATTAGACTAAAATATTGGTTTTTGTTTGTCAACTAACTCATGAATGGACAACCTGAAGGTCAAACATGCATTTGAGAGCCCCTAATGCTTACCAAATAACAAAATAAGTAACTACTATTAGTTTTATACTAGGGAGCACAAGTTATTGGGCTTTGTTTTTCTTGTTTTCTAATGCTTTGCTCTTAATATTTGAGTCTCTACTAATAAGTTCAAAGACAAAATGATGCCATTAGAGATAATTAGTTGTGCCATTTACATTGCTAATCTGTTTAATTAGAGCAAATGAAAGGTGTTTTAGCTAATGCAAGAATAAAGCATAAAATGGACCAGGTATCAGGATTAAAAAATAGGATAGCTTCTAGGTAATCAGCAAAAGGCTAGTAGTTTCTGCATTAACCTTATAGAAAAAAAGGCTGCATTTCAAATGAGCAGCCTAAATTGTTCCAGAGACTTACTGCCCTCAGAAAAGTATAGCCTAATCAGTACTGCTACATTTTTCAAACAAATGGGAAACACTGCAAAGCAAGCTAATCAAAATCCATTTGGTAGTTGTGTGGTTTTGGAAAGAAATTTGTAATGAGTTGATAGCACGCAATATTTGTCAAAGAATTTCAATATATCACTTATTTCCCATCTGTTCCTCTGAAATGTGAAACTGCTGATAAAGCAAATGCAGTTATGTAAGCAGAGTTAATATTAGACTATAAACATGAAAAAGCGGATTTACACTTTAGATAGCTAAATGTTGAGGAAAAAAGCATAGGAACAGGAAACTATTTCACTGCATCTTTGATTAGGAGAAATATAGATATATGTTATAATTATTGTTTCAAACAATATTTGTGTCAGAGAAAAGAGAGAAAGAGAGAGAGAGAGATAGAGAGAGAGAGAGAGAGAGAGAGAGAGAGATTGCTTTTATTAGGAAAAAAAAGTATAGTTGTACAAATTGGAATATTGAGAAAGAAAGACAAAAGATGCTTTATTGATCTGAGGATGGTTACTAAAGCACTGCAGATTGACAGAAGAATCAGTCAATCATTTCTAGACCAAAGTCTGAATGCTTCCTTGAGGCAGAATTACCTAGAAGAAACAGACATGCTTTGAGTATGTAATGGAAAGAGATAAGGTAAAATGGCTATGCTTTTTAGCTAGGTTGTGAGAAATGAAAGGTAATACAGCCAATAAAACAAAAGAATGGTATTATAGTAGTCCTCGACTTAATGATCATAATTTCTGAACTTCTGTTGCTAAGCGATGCAGCCATAAAATGAATTGTGACTGATTTTATCAACTTTTTTACCATGATTGTTAAGTGAACCATGCAGTTCCTGACTTTCCCCACTGATTATGCTTGTCAGAAGTCCCATGGGAAGTTCATAAATAGTGATCATGTGACCCTGGAATGCTGCAACCATTGTAAATACAAACCTAATTTTGATTATGTGACCACAGGGGTGCTGTGGTCGTAAGTGTGAGGACCAGTTATAAGTCACTTTTTTTCAAGACAGTATTACGTTTCAACACTTAAGTGGTCATGACTATCTACACAGGAAGGTCATTGACAGAATCTTATATCCAAAAAGTGGAAATATTTAAAGATAACATTGCACCAATTAAGGTACTTTTTTAAAAAATCAAAGCTCTTAAGAATCAAACTGTGGTAAATCTGTAACATAAAAACCAGATTTAGATTTCCATGAATTTATGATTAACTAAATGCCTATAAAATGGTTTAGAAATATAAAAATTTCCAAAACATAGCAGGCAACTATCACTGTCACTGGGCTTAGTAATCTATGAATATGGACCAGCCATGGTCTCTCAAACCTTACTCCAGATGGTTGGGAACATTTTTTAAATAATTTTCTAGTCAGGCTGTGAAAGGTAAATCATAAGCAAACATGAAAACATGTTAAAAGAGTTAAGTTCATTATGTTTAAAATAATAACTAAAATTGATGCTAAAAATTTCCCTCATAGCATCAAACTGTATTTCCAACAGTAACAATATCTGGACCTACCTGCAACTGCCACCATTTTGTGAATGCCTGCATCATTCCTTTTTTTCATTCTTCTAAAATAAACCCTTGGAACATGTATCATAATAACTTGTTTTTATTTACTCATCCCTAGCACCCACTCACCCCATTTTGGGAAGGCACCATATTTTCATGTCATTCCTCTTGATTTATCTCTTCTTATCTCTGTGTTCATTTCTTACTTAAAGCAGACCTTGAGACTTTCCAATATTATCTTCCCTTTGCATGCTATATTGAATTCGGACTACCATCTGCTCTGGGAAGCACAAGTGAGGGCTAAATATTTTATGAGTTGCTGTCTAACTTTTAGAAGGGAACAATTTCTCATTCATATCCTAAGCTTCTGTCTCTTTCTTTCCTCCTGTACATGTAAATATCCCCAAAGCATATCCCCCCCCCTTTGTTAACTCTCTTACATGTCTATATTTGGGGGGGGCAAAGTCATCAATGAGAGGGTTTTCTTTCTCACACTAAAATTATTTTCTCTTCCTTGAAAGAACTTTGTATATATGGTAGCTGGTAACATTATGCATGCTTTGAAAATAAAACATTCCCTTGTCTCATTTTATTTTTTTAGTTTGCTGAGATTTAGAATAGAACAGAGCTGGAAGGGACTTTGGAGGTCTTCTAGTCCAGTCCCCTGCTCAAACAGGAGGACTTGTACCATCTCAGACAAATGACTGTCAGCATCTTCTTAAAAATCTTCAGTGATGCTTGTTATAATGTGATCTTCTACATGCTTCTTCATTTTTAACCTACTCAAACAATAACAAAAGAACAACAAAAAGTTTCATTCAGAAACATTCAGAGTCCATACATACAAGGCATATACAAAAAAAAAAAAGCCAAAGAACCCAAGGTAGACCTAGAAAATCATCAAAGACATCAAAAACACAATATCAAATAACAATGGTTGAGGCTACTAGAAGAACAAGAATCAGAACATCGTATCTCCCTTGACAAGAAGGAAGGAGGAGGAAGGAGGAGGAGGAGGAGGAGGAGGAGGAGGAGGATAACAGGAAAGAAGAAAGAGGTTGGCAAATCGAGACAGAGAGGGAACATAGTGAATAAAATATATATTTTTTACTTCTAACATATAAGCTTCTCATTCTTTCAGGAAACTGGAGGCAAAAATGCCCACTAATCTACAACCAATCTTTCTTATGCTCTCAATACGGTACTTTTCATGTCATCAGCAAAGATAAGCAAGGTTACTGCACAAAGCTTTGCTAAACTGATGCCAGGGCAAATAGAGCATTAAGGCATGGCTTCATAATCAATGCATGTCAATACATGACCTCGTAAAGCTCTCTGTTATAAAGCAAGTTGTTCTATATTTTTTCCCCTAGAGCTGCAATAGATTCTAATCAGTTTTCAAGAGACTTCTTTAAACTCATTGGAGTGCAGAATTTTTTTTTTTTATTTAATTTTTTCCAAAAATTTTACAAATAAACATCCACCCCCCCCTCCCAAACCACCCCACCCTCCCCCCCCCCCGACTTCCCAGAACTGAATATAGGATTATTAAACAAATTTTAAAAAATAACGTATACAATTTATAAGATAATTAATAATAATAATAAAAATCATAATAATAATATATATAATAATAATATACATAACATAAACTTTAAAGTAAATAATATATATAAAAAAAAGGAAGAAGAAAAAAGGGAAAGAGAAAAGAGAGAGAGAAAGAAAAAAGAAAGAGATAGGCGAAAAATAAAACATATATAAAAAAGTATATAAATAATAATACAGAAGAAGAAAGAAAGAAAGAAGAAAAAAAAACAATCATTACAAATTATAAAAAGGCTAAATAATATTTTTCCATATCCAAATTATGTTGCATAAAATTTATCCATTTTTCCCATACCGCAAAAAATTTCTCTTGAGATTGCTCCTTTAAAAAAGCCGAAATCTTTGCCATTTCTGCCAAATACGAAACTTTATAAAACCACTCTTGTAAATTAGGCAAGGATTCCTTCTTCCAATATTGTCCTATTAACAGCCTAGCGGCTGTAATCAAATTTAGCATCAATATAACCTCCCTAGCATCACAATCAGTAACAATACCTAATAAAAATAATTGCGGAGTAAATTTTACCCTCCTTCTAAAAATTCTCTGAATATTCCACCATATCTTAATCCAAAAAGCTTTTATATGCTTACACGTCCACCAGATATGATAATAAGTAGCATCCAAGTGTCCACATCTCCAGCATTTTGGCTGTAAATTAGAGTAATTGGAGTGCAGAATTGACATGCACTTGGGAGTTCATATTGCCTGAATCTGGTATCAAACGGAAGACCAGTTCCTCTTAAGTCAAACTGTGAGCTTAGCCTTTATAACACTCTGATCTGTAAAACAAGGCTATACCAAAGGTGACAAACTGAGCAGGTACTTCTTTGAGAATAATTTCAAAATGACTCTAGGAACTTGAGCGAGGCTTAAGTACTTGAAAATCATCACATCTCTGTTGTTTCATATCCAGCAAATAGTCTTTAGGAGCAGGAAAATGGAGTCTTTCTAAATACCAACTTAGCAGCACACTGACCAGTGGTGGGTAAGAGTTGCCTTACAACTGCCTTTAATCCAAAGACTTACCGTAATCAGACTGATTATTTCCCAACCACATGAAGTGCTTTTGGGAGGAAAATAATCATTTTAAGCCGTACACTAATGATGGATGTGCAGTCAATTAATCAAGAGGTTAATTTCATTATTGTTTAAGTAACCAAAGTTTGTCCAGTTCAATATTCTGTAATAAATGTACCATCCTCCACAAATAGAATGGCAATGGAGGACAGGTTGTAAAAAGTATATATATGCTTCTTTAGAAAAAATGATTGATCTAATCCTCTTCTTATATTTCTTCTGTTTTGAATAAGCTTATATTCTTCAAAAATATAGGCCTCTTGTTCAACAGCTTCCTAGTTGCAGACTTTGCACTATAAAAAGGATATATTAGGACTCTAGAGGAATAACGAATGCCATGCAGTTCTGGTGCATATTTCTTTCTATTCAAAATTGTCCCTACCTAATTTAAAATACTGAATATATTTTCTAATGATAAACAACTATTTTTTTTCTGAGCTTTAGTATATGTTGCCCCATATGTAGGCAACAGGGTGCAGTTCATAAGTATGTTAAATATTATTCAAGGGAAAGAAGAAGTACCCAACTGTAATAATTTTTCTTTTCCTTCTAAAGTTATAAGATTTTACACAGTTTAAGATTATTACAAAAATTATGTTATTACTATTTTTATTTTGCTCCAAAAGTATATGGTAGATTTCAAGTACTAATGTTCTAGACATTTGCAGTCAGAATTCCTCTACACATTAGCATGTATGGGAATATGTGATTAGCAGTTTTGTGGCTTTGCTTAGACTTAATATGGTTTATTTATGTTTGTGTGTGTGTGTGTGTGCGTGTGTATGCATGTATGGGTTTAGTTTAATGACTTATATTTGTCTTGTTTGCTATATAGAGTTTCATGGATAGATGGACAACCATGTAAATGGATTAATAAACCAATATTATTCCGTCACATATAGACTTCTTCTGATAATGTGCTTTATAAACAAATGTCTAAAACAGGATTTTCTAACTTGCATCTCAAATTAAATTAGTGCTCAATATAGTAATGGTGCTTTGTGGGAGTTTGCATGGATGAAAGTAAATACAGTCTACCAGTAAAGAGGTATTGAATATTCTGAATCTCAAGTAATACAACCAATATTGGCTAACTCTCACCTTTTCCTGTGGGCAAAGCCTTTGGTTTTTTTCAGAATCCATACATGGGAAAAGTGGAGAAAAGATGGACCCTTCAGAAAGTTTTGTTTGAGATATTCCTGATATCTTGAGGGGAAAATAACTACAAAGGTTGGTTTGAGAATGATTTTGTAAATAGAAGCATGAAAACTAATTAATGTCAGTAAAAAGATCTGTTTCCTCATTTCACATAAAAACCATTAAAAATAACTGCAAAAAAATCCACTCTAACTTTGTTGGAGATAAATTAGTTGTAAATGGAAAATAGTTCATTTGCTGAAATTTTGGTAACCATATTCCTTTCACTCCAATATAATCTTGCTAAAGAAGTTTGTGATCTGTGCTGGGGACAAGTATTTATTTCTGGTTTAAGGCAACTGCCCAAGAGTCTGGCAGTCTATATGAAAGGGTAAGCAAAGGGAGCAGTTGGAACTGTGGCTTGAAGAAGTCAAGGAGACTTTGAAGAAATGGTATCTGGAAGATTGACTTCTTCATTTCAACAAGGCCAAAATCAGGATTGTTTTGGTAGAGAATTTGAGCCTAACTTTCTAAGCTCTCTATAGGCCCAGAAATAATCATATATCTTTCTTACCTTTCTCAGAAAACACCGAAAAAAGATGATTTTGTGCCGTTTTGGATAGGAAGGTTTGTAGAAACAGGCCCACTGATTGAAATCTCATTTCAGAATCTGTATCCAGGATGAAGTTGGTCATGACTTGGCTGGGCATGCAAACAGTTAACCCTAGTAGAATGTACAGTTGAAGAATTCTATCCATCCCAAGACTGCTTCATTGAATGATGATTTTCATAAATGAATCGGCATTCACACTTTATTCAAAGTCTAAATGTCATCTCAAATCGAATATTTCCCATGGAAGGCAATTGACATATTCACATACACTCAATAAAAATAATATTAAAAGACTTACGAAGAACTAAAATAAAATGCTTTGGTACTATCCCTTTCTACCTTGCAGCAACTTCAGATATGTGAACTACTAATTAAAGAACAAGTAGCTGCTTTAACATAGTAACAATGAAAAGCTATTGTTTGCCTAATCTGTATTTTATCATTATGCTAATTCTTTATAGCAAAGAGATAAGATTTTTTACAATGCTTTGGAAACTGGAACTAACTTTTTTTATTATTCTGGGTAGCCATACACTCTTGCTAAAGAGGTTCAGCAAAAAAGCAAAACAAAATTTAAAGGCCATTGATCTTCTCAAGTAATGAAAATCCAAAGGTAATTCACCTGCAAAGAGAGAGAAAAAGTTCAATTCCTAATGCATAGTTTATTGAAGAAAAACAGCATTACTTAGATAGCCTTTCAGATAATAAGAATCCAAGAAAAATAAAACAAAGCAAGTGTGTTTGAATTTGGAAAGTGATTCAGATTTCATTTGAATTGGCTGCTGAGCCCTTTTTCAATATTACCTTCACGTGTATTTTTTTAGTACTGAGGAATCCCTTTGAGAATTGATTAAGAATTGAACCATTATTTGGTCTTCAAAGCCTTATATGTCTTTCATAATTCACATTGCAAAAGCTTCAAATCCTGGCTTCAAAACATTTGGAATTCATAGCACAATTATTAAAGGTAACAGAAATTCATAAAGGGAAAATGGAGAGAAGCATTTAAAAAAAACTAAAGTGAGTGAAAACTCAAAATGTTTTATTTGTTGAAAAAGTTTTCAATGAAAGAATATGACTTAACTAATTTCTCCTGACACTCCACGTGCTGTTTTAAAATTCTATTGCCCTAGAAAAGGCAGAATCTAATTACAATATGATTAGATAAAACTCCTTCTGATCATGAGTAAAAAATATCCAGGAATATTTTTATAAATAACTGTGAAATAAAATAACCATGTGGAAGAGATTATTTCAGATAAATCCATTAGCATTAAACAATCAATTCACTTAAAATAACTAGTGATTGCTTTGTTCTTTCTCTGTAATGGTGCACATGGATTTCCAAGGTAAATTCAAGCCTTTATTCAGATAGCATTTGAATCTCCCTTGGTAACTTGAATTTGAAAAAGTAACATATTTTCATTACATCACAATTAATTCAAAGTTTAGAAGGTCAAGTTAGTGAGGCTACTCACTTTCATACAAATTTCTACCTTTCAACAACAGGAACTTCATCTAAAAGTTCACTTTCATATAAGCACATTTACATGGATATTCTAATTCAAACTAAACCTGGAATTCCATTAAAGAGACTTTTATAACTCAGCATTTTTGCTTTTAGATTTAAGTCCAATTTATTCCAAAAGTGAAATAAAATATAAGGAGAATAAAAGACAGTATGAGGAATAAACAGAGCGAATTAGGAATTTAAGTAAATGAGGGCAGATATGATATTGTTGCCATTACGGAAACTTGGTAGGATGAAATGAGCTAGAGGGATTTAAATTATTTAAAAAAAACAGACCAAATAAAAGAGGAGGTGGAGTTGTACTATTTATAAGAACTACATGTCTACAGAAATAGAGCACAATGATGAAAACTATCTTAAATGCATTTGGGTCAATATAAAAGGGGAGAAAATGACATTGCCATAGGTGTATACCATAGGCCACCCAACCAAACAGAGGAAATAGATGAACTTTTGGCTAGTCAGTTAACTAAGGTATGTAGGAAGCACATAACAATAGTAAATGGGGACTTTAACTACCCTGAAAGACAACTGGAAGACAAACTATGCACCAAGCAGAAGATCAAATAGGTTCCTGACAAACCTAGCAAACAGCTTTGTTGCCCAAAAGTAAGGAAGGGCACTAGGGGATCAGCCATATCAGACTTAATTCTCGCTAACTGAGATGAAATCATAGAAGGTGTTAAAGCTACAGGAACCTTGGGGTGGGGAGTGATCATGCAATATTGAAATTCAACATTATGTAAGTACAAACAATAGAACAAAGTCAAACTAGAGTCTTGGACTTTAAGAGAGTTAATTTCAAGAAACTTAGAGAAAGCTAAGTTTCTTAGGGAAGGATTTCATGGATGAGAATCCTCAAGAGGAAAACAATCCAAGAAGCTTGGGAAACTTTGAAAAGTGAGATTATAAAAGCCTAAGCAAGCACAATAGCAATGAAAAAGAAAAATAAAAGCCCTCAAAAGAAACCAGCATGGCTGCATAAAGTACTCTCTGATAAATTGAATGACAAAAAGGACAAATATAACAGGTGGAAAGAGGGGCACATAACTAAGGCAGAATATCAGCAAATAGCCCAAGCTTGCAAAGATGAAGTGAGGAAAGCTAAGGCTCAAAATGAACTAAGGCAGTGGTGGCAAACCTATGGCATGGGTTCCAGAGGAGGCACTCAGAGCCCTCTCTGTGGGCACACGCGCTGTTGCTCCAGTCCTAGGCCTTCAGCTGGGTTTTATAAAACCTTTTCGCTTTAGGCCTCTGCCGCCGTGTGCAAAAAAAAAAAAAGGTTCAATCAATCAGTTAATTTCAACTTCTTGCGAGGAAAAAAAAGATCTTGCAAAGTTGGAAATGATTGATTGAACTTTTTAGTCCCACCCAGTCTGCCGTTACCACCGCAGCCATACCCACCCAATTGGCCATGCCCACCCAATGGGCCACACCCAGCCAATGGGCCACACCCACCCGGCACTCGAGGATGCATAAGTGGGTTTTGGGTTGCAGTTTGGACACTCAGTCTCCAAAAGTTCGCCATCACTGAACTAAGGCTTTCAACAAAAGTTAAAAACAACAAGGAAAGCTTCTTTCAACATATAAAAACAAGAAAAAAGTCATTTTTTTCATCTGTCTTTAACTCATTTTTCTCATCTGTTTTTACACAAAAGAAAAGAAACAGTCCAACCTATCAAAAACAGTACTGTAAAAAACAGATTTGGAATACAAGTTAAGATAGGCAAGAAAATGGTAAGTGAGCACATGCCCACCTAGATGAGTTCAAATCACCAGGACCGAATGAATTACTATCTCTTGAAAAGGACATACTAGGGATTGTCTAGGGATTGTCCTTTCTATATGTGTGCATAAGAGGATTCGTATGCTATTTGACATCCTCCAATTATCTTATTTCTGCCACTTCTTTTCATAGAAATACATAGTTGATTACTGTGCCTAGCTGTGGGAGAGGCAACCCTGTGAATTATTTAAAATGTATCTTTGCCATAATTTAAGGTTACTTGCAAAGCACATTTTAACATACTTTTAAAAAACAATCAATAGTGGTTGAGTTAAAATATTAATTAGGCTTAATAAGTTTTAAATTGATTGTACCTACAGATCTATATTGTTTTAAAGTTATAGTTAGCAACCACAATTTATTTAATGTCAGAATAACTGGCTTTAAAGATCACTAGAATGTCAAGTTAACAAAACATTTACTGCTGTAACCATGGTTGTTATTTGAATGCATACTTGTCTGTCAACATAGCCTTTACATCCATTTGTGTAGACCTATAGTTTATTACTTTGTGATAAAATATTTTGAAAGAGCACTTTAAAGTGAATTGGTTTGTGAACACTATCTCTTCAGTTGTCATAAATCCTTGAGCTACTGATTGTTATTATGTTTATTATGAAAAGAAAACTGGTATATTCAGTGCACATGCTTGGAAGTTTAATGAATTACCCACTTATTGGATAGTTCTATGTAGAAAGGGAATGGGGAAATTTTTTTTCCCCACCAGTCATCTTATCTGTCTGCATTGCATGGCAATTGAAATTATATGACGAAGAGTAGGATTAATGGAGAAGTGGCACTCAGGAGTGGCCCTTCCATTTGCACAAATGGGGGACTCATGTGCCCACCATTCACACAGAAGCCGAGTGCCTGCTGTTCACGCAGAACCATCACCTCTCACCCCCACCTGTCCGCACAGCTAAAAAGGTTAGGGAACTCTGATTTAGATGGATGGAGAGGGAAAGGGAGAGGGAGATACATTCTGTGCAATCCAGCTTCTGTTTAATATTATGGAATCTAAGCTAGGAACTGCTTGGATACAGTGACGGGATTCAAATATGTGAACAACCAGTTCTCTGTGTGGATGCTGCTTCCGGAAGTCCATTCTGGGCCTGGGCAGCAAAAAAATAGCTACCAGTTCTGCCGAAGAGGTGCGAACTGGCTGAATCCCACCACTGCTTGGACACATTATTGTAATGAAGAGGCAAAATATACCTGCCAAAGTACTCAGTACTTAGACATAGATTTTTCAGATCTGTTTTAAAATGTCACCAGGAAAAAGGATGTATTTTTTTCTGGCAACATATATTTTTAACTGTCCACATCTTAATGAGATTGGGAAATCTGTCAAATTTCTTTATAGTGGCTGCATTGCAAAGATTGCACTAAAACTTTTCAGATTTAGAGGTTTATAGAGAAGCACATTGGATGAGTTAATGATGCTGTACATAAGACTGACCTCTTATTTTGCTGCATAGAAATTTTTGCGTTTGATTTTCTTCAGCCATCAGATGAAGACATATTTAACGGTCTGTTATGACTTCAAAGTCATTGCAAACACTTCTAGTGTCATATGTGTCAGTTGACAGGTGCTTTATCTGAATTGGAGCAGAAATTTTTCATTTCACAATTAGCATAAGAATAATAGCATTCCTTTGAGAAACTGATTTTAACTTTTTGATTCCCTACCCCTAGTTTCCTGCTGAAAAAACAGAGTGGAAATTGTTTTTAACAGCAATGTAATGTTCAGAAATGCTGGAGCCACACAATGGAAAAATTGGTTTTAGTTTTAAGTTATTGCAAATAACTATGTTCCATAAATGGCCACAGGGGAAGCAAAGGAACAAATGAAAAAAAGGTGTGTCACAATGCAAACCACATGACTTTCCAATTTGCATCTGGTGCCATGATGCAAGTATGAAAGGATGGAGTTTGTCACAATGCACATTTTGACATATCAACATTGTCACAGTAAGTATAAACTCTGCTATTAGTTAGACTGTATTGCATAACTAGATTTCTAATTGCAGAAGAGGATGGTTTAGTTTATGTACCTGGAGACATCTCTAAGATAGTGTATAATGTAGATTTCAAAATTCCTTCTTTAATTCTAGAGTCGATGAAGGGGATTACTACAGATGACAATGGTAGAAAGAAAGAAAAAAAAGAAAGAAAGAGAGAGAGGGAGGGAGGGAGGGAAGGAGGAAGGAAGGAAGGAAGGAAGGAAGGAAGGAAGGAAGGAAGGAAGGAAGGAAGGAAGGAAGGAAGGAAGGAAAGCAGAGGAGATAAGAAGGATGAGCCTGAGAATGGGGTTAAACATGTTATAGTTGCGAATCACTATGCAGCCACAAGACACCCAAGTCTAGCCCCCTCCCCATGAATTCTGTTGATCCTCATCTAATGCAAATTTGGTTTAACCATTAGAAGATCAGATTTATGTGTATAGCTAGCATGTAATAAACTTTTAGTGCTTTGTACTCAACTCTTGTTCCTGGTTACTTGTGGACGACAGCAAGCAAGCAGCTATCTGTTTTTCACTTTTCCAACATAATGATTCAGTTGTCCTGGCCTATAGACATGCAGGGAAATGGGGTTAGGGCAGTGGTAGGATTCAAATATGTGAACAACGGGTTCTCTGTGTGGATGCTGCTTCCAGAAGTCCATTATGGGCCTGGGCAACAAAAAAGTAGCTACCGATTCTGCCAAAGTGGTGCGAACCAGCTGAATCCCACCACTGGGTTAGGGAGTTGACAAGTGACAAAACATGTCATGATGCAAACCAGATGACCTAAATACTTGCATTTGATATCAAAACATTAGTAAAAAAGGCTGTGCTTCACATTGGGATAATAATAATGATGATGATGATGATGATGATGATGATGATGATGATGATGGAAGGGACTTTAGAGGTCATCTAGTTCAACTCCCTGTTCAGGCAGGAAAGCCTATACCATTTCAGACAAATGGCTGTCCAGTCTCTTCTTAAGCATTCACAGCTTTTGGAGGCAGGTTGTTTCACTGATTAATTGTTCTAACTGTCAGAAAATTTCTCCTTAGTTCTAGGTTGCTTCTCTCTTTGGTTAGTTTCCATTTGTTGCTTCTTGTCCTGCCTTCAGGTGCTTTGGAAAATAGCTTGACTCCCTCTTCTTTGTGGCAGCCTCTGAGATATTGGAACACTGCTACCATGTCATCCCTGGTCTTTCCTTTCATTAAACGAGACATACCCAATTCCAGCAACTGTTCCTTATATGTTTTAGCCTCCAGTCTCTGATCATCTTTGTTGCTCTTCTCTGTACTCTTTCTAGAGTCTCAACATCTTATTTACATCATGGTGACCAAAACTGGATGCAGTATTCCAAGTGTGGCCTTACCAAGGCATTGTTAAGTGATATTAACACTTCACATGATCTTGATTCTATTCCTCTGTTAATGCAGCATATTTAATTATTTTTGTATCATTACAGTTTGAACCTAGTACCTTTGTGTTGATTCAAATCTGCTTATAGCCTTTAAAAATAAAGAATTGCTCTTGAAATTATTGCTACTACAATTAATAAAAGTAGAGGAATAGTCCAGCAACTGCCTGTTCCATCATCAAACTCCTAATTTTAGAACTCAGTCATAGTAATTATATAGCTTTGTAGAAGTGCTATATTTCAGAACAATCTATTTTGTAAGGGAAAGCCATATTGTTCTAATATGGAACATGAATGTTGAATGGAATGCATTGTGTAATATAACTACTAAATTATATAACGTAAAGCTAAGAATCCATGTGTAACTATTACTATGCAATTTTTTGTACAAACTTAATCACCAAGATTATAAGTGAAAGTCTGTTAAATCGCATTGTTATTATAGAGACAGGAAGAGCAAACTTCAATATAATTTTGCATGATTGTTTAACAATAAAGAAAAAACAATTATTGTTTTACAGATCAATAAAGTATATTTGAGAGTATATGGATTTTATTGATTATTAATTTAGAACAACAATAGATGTTTACTGAATAGTATATAAGCTGAACAATTCCCTTGGTGTCTCCTTTTAAACAGAACACTTTGACATATGTCAATAAATCGCTGCAAATCTTCTTCACCCTGTTCTCTAGTTTCCTTTAAATTCTACAGCAATGCACCAAACTTATGTTGATGGAATTCATGATTACAAGAGGGAGAAGGAAGGGTGAGAACAAAAGTGATATGGCAAGACAAAAAATATTTCTGTCAACAACTTGCCATCCTAGGGTTCTATGTGGCTGCCAGTCTAATTCCATGCAAGTCTTTGGTTATTATAAAAAATCAGTTTAAATATTTCAAAGATGAACTCATATCTTTCCTAATGGTCTATTGTAAGGAAGAAGGAAGGGGTAAATAAGAATGAGGAGGAAAACAATACAGAGAAAAGGTTGCATGAAATAACAGTTGATGGTCCATCCCATAGCTTAGTTCCACTCTCATCAATTTTATATGATTACCCATGTCACAAGGTAACTCTGACTGACATACCACAAATAAAAAATTTAAAGCATGTAAAAACAAACATTATTAAAAAGTTTTAAAAGCATATGGCACACAAGATATTAGATTAGCAAGAAAGTCATCTCAAGATCTCACTGATCCCTTAAGACCTCCAAGCCTGATGAAAAAGTCAGGTCTTGAAAGGCATCTAGATGAAACTGATCTCATTTCAATGGGGAGAATGCTCCATAAGGCAAGTGCCATAAGAGAAGGCATACCTTCTTGGCCCATCAAATGTAATTCCCTAACAGATGGGACCTTCAGAATAATAATAGTTTTAATCTTTCCTCGGAAAAGTTTATGGCCAAAGGGATGATGCCGGCCACATAGCAGCCAATCAGCATAGCGAGAGAGAGCAAACTAATGGATAAAAAATCATCCATGGCCGGCTTCTCCTCCAGGTTCAGCGGTTCAACGGCTCGCCACGGTTCAGTAGGGAATTCGACCTCTCGGCTCCCAATAAAGCCACATGAGCCAAAATATGGCTGCGCCTCTTTAGCAGCAGGCAAGCGGGCGAGCCAGTGAGCCCCGTTTTCATGCAGAAAAAGAGAGGCCAAGCAGCTAAATCGCTGTGTGGCCGCTTCTCCTCTTGCTCGCAGCAGCTGGGCTCCACTCAGCTCAGGCAAGAGGCTCCTCTTTTTTCGGAGGGAAGGCAGGCGAACCAGGCCTCATTACTGAAGCGCACTCCTCCTCAGCCAATAAGGAATTACACCCATGGAAACAGAAGGCGGGAAGAAAACCTGTCTGCCCTTCCACGTCTATGCCTCCATCTCCTTCCACTAGTGCCGTAAAGGCCAAGTGGCAGTTGCCCTCCGCTTCCTCTCCCCTGCTCAATTTCCGGGAGACTTGGCAGTTTGAAAGGAAACGTACTCTTCTTCCAGATCTGATGGGATTAGCATTAAGAGCCCCCCCACAAAAAAATACCCAAATATGTATAGATAACTCTCCACCACTTTAAAGAAACTGATCCACAGATCAGTTTCCCCAGTTTTAGCTGCTAATTGTTGTGGTGGCACAGTGGTTAGAATCCAGTATTGCAGGCTAACTCTGCCCCCTGTCAGGAGTTTGATCCTGACCAACTCCAGGTTGACTCAGCCTTCTATCCCTCTGAGGTTGGGAAAACTAGGACTAGATTATTGGGGGCAATATGCTGACATTTGTAAACTGCTTAGAGATTGCTGTAAAGCACTGTGGAGCAGTATATAAGTCTACGTGCTATTGCTATTTATTTATTTATTTTATTTAGTGCACAGTGATGTTACATTTGCCAGGAAACTACAATGCTAATGCAGAGTAGTAGTTTGGTTGCCAGTTTATTAGCTCTGTTTGGTTCACCCTTGCAGGCTTCCAAAGGTGTGCCACAGGAGGGTGATCTAGCTTTGCAGCAGAAAGAAAGATGAGCACCTTTCCTGCAACAGCATCCAAGGGCCTCTCCCTTCTGAGAAGCCATCTCACAAATGGGAAAGTTCAGCACCAGCAGGATTCTAACCATCCACACAAAGCGCCATCTCATCTCCCCATTGAAATGGTATCTATTTATCTACTCACATAGAACATGCTTTCAAACTGCTAGATGGGCAGAAGCTCAGTCGAGTGATTGGAGCTCACCCTGCTACACAGTTCCAGGACTCAAACTTCTGGAGCAAAGACCATTTCCAGCATCATTAAGCTACTGAACCATTGCATCTCCTAATAGTTGTTGCAATTCTTTGATATATATCAGGGGTGTCAAACTGCCGGCCCACAGGCTGGACGCGTCATGCAGAAGCCACACCCACCCCCTTGCCAGCAATGGATTGTTTTGTTGTGTTTCTTTTGTTGTGTTTCTAGATTGTTTTGTTGTGCTTCTTTTGTTGTGTTTCCTGCCTGGTCTTCTTAAGAGGCTAAAATTAAACATGCAGTATTTGAAATAGCACCTGCTTGTAACTTATTAAAGCAGTTCCATTTTTTTTTCTCCTGTGATTACATGATTGCTCTTTCCAGCTGCCATGTGATCCAGGAAAAGAAACTGTTGATTTAAAAATCTGAGAAAACAGGCACTATACCCATACCTCCATGCTTTTCACTGTATCCTTTTGAAATGGTCTATATCCACAACAGCTACAATATACTTTCTATATTAAATATTTTTCTACTTCCTTTCTGAAGAAAGAAAAGAAGTAGGCTTTGGGTGCAGGTAGGTTTTGAATGCAAGGCTTTGGATGCAAGATCAGTAAATGTCAACAAAAAGGCATTTGCTAGAAAGAGCCATGATTTATCTTCATTACAGTTATCTGTTCACCAGCAAGGCAGAGTATTATACATTTGTACCAAGACATTGAAGCTGGTAACCAAGCTTCAATGCAATCAAGAAGATATATGAGGTGAAATAGTAGATAGTGTTTTACCGATTTATCATGATTGTACAACAGCTGCTGAATCATAGCTATAAGTAGCCAGAGTTCCTCATGATCTAATATTGTCAGCACATTTGTCTATAGCACCAATATTTTAAACCGAATGTTACCACCATTCTGATATACTATGGGTTTGAAGTGATCTGTTTAATTTTTACCAGGGATGAACAATGACAGAAATAATATATTTTCAAGAATAAATATAGAATTAGAGGTACACTGAGCTGTGCTGCTGTTTCCTATTTGAAAAAAAAAACTGTCACTTTTCATCTGCCCTTTTAGGAAGGCAAAATCAGAAAATAGAAGTTGTCAGGAGCTTTGAAAAATACTTTAATGGGATGAGGATATTATAACAGAAATTTGAAAGCCCTTTTCTTTGTCAACTTATATCTAACCTAATGAATATGAATTCTTTTGAGTTTCCTTCTCATGCTCAATCATATTTCAGTAATAGTTCAATATTCCCCTCCCATTTCCAAGTCAAACCTTCATTTTGTCACAAGACAAAATTCCCCATCAAAGTCACCCATGTTCTGAATGTGAAGCTTGACCGGGCAGCTTGCCAAGTTCAATGCACTAGTCTGAGATGGAATAATTAGATGAGACTAAAATATGTGCCCAACCACCAATTGCCCAGCAAGAGCCACTGAATACAACTACATACCCTAATCAGAGTTATGGTTAGTATACATTTGAAACCAGACAGGACTGATAGACAAACATCTGGGTAAAAAGTCATGGAACTTTATTTTTATAAAGATTTGTCACTTTATTATGCGCACAGAAGTAGAAAGCTTTGTCACTACCCACAATGGAAGAATGGCTGGTCAAAATGATGGAACTTGCAGATATCACTAAATTGACTTCCTTGATTAGAGAAAAGACAATATCTTGCCTGTTGCTTTCTTTGTTTTCTTTGTATCTAGTTGTATTTTTGAATCAGTTTTAAGTATTTGATATGGTTATATAACTTAATAAAGATTCTATTCTGTTCTGTTCCATTCCACTCCACTCCACTCCCTTCCATTTCATTCTTTGTTTTCTTTACATTAGTTCTTGCTAACTTTTATCTCCTCTTTAAGATTTTTAATACAAATTATATGAAACTAGTTATGTTCTCTGCCACTTCCCAGGTTCTCTATGGGTCAAAGTAACCCTTCTGATGAATCTAATGTGAAGCATCCCCCTGCTGTGCCTAGAATACAAAATATTATATTTCACCTTATATTCCCTGGCTATGAGAACCAGTGAGTGAGGGGAAAGTGCTGAATGTAAGGGACAGAGAAGTCCCTTGTTAACAAGAAGAGAATGGTAAAACACTGTCCGTATTTTCATTGAGGTGATGGTTGCAAACAGAAGGTCACAGACTGAACTGGTCTGTGACAGTGAAGAGCTGATAAACTTCAGGTCTGGTTTCTTGGATGAAGGAAAAATTTCAGTGGAAAACTACAATAAATGCCCACAACAAACTTTCTTGAATTGGGTGCTCTATTGTACATTTCTGTATAGCCTTGGCTAAATCTAGCTGTTTGTTTAAGTAGCTCTGTACTATTATCTCTTTCCAAAATTATCCAAAATCAGAGGTTCATGGAACCATAGAAGCAGGACTGTTCAACAGCCAAGATTATAGACATAAACTGTTTGAAAGAGAGACATGCCGACTAAGGAATGAAGTGAGTTGTTATATGCAAATTCTGCAAATGACAACAAATCAGGCCAATTGTCCTGTTGGTGGGAAAAGTAACAATGCAAAAATTGCTGCAGCATCACATTAATTTTCTCTGATTATGTATTCAGTTGTGAATGATGAAACAATGACAAATGAGTATGACTATTTAGCAAGCAAAAGAGGGCTTTCCAGAACCTGGTTGTAAATTGAGAGCCAAGATGTCTAATTGATGTCCAATCTCCTGTTCCAAAAGAAGAAGAAAAAAAAGTCCTATTGTTTTTCTCCCCATGTTGTGAAGTTTTATTGTTATGGCAAAGTGGTGATATATCTTCCCTCATAGGAACATATAAATGAACATTGTGAAACAAAGATCCTTCAATTACTGAAAATAAATAAGAATCTGTCTGTTATGCTAGAAGTCATTTATTTGAGCCCTGATGTGGGTTTTTTTGTTTTTGTTTTTGTTTTTTTGGTAAGTAAATACTATTCAACAGATCTACTTTCTGATTCCCTTATTCCCTTTCCAGTGTCCCTTCTGGAAGTGAGGGGTGGGATAGGACAAACCTATCAGATTTCAAGATTATAGTGGGGGGAAAGCACCAGAAATATCAAATTCAAGAGAGAGAGCTACCATGAAAGTTAAAATCTTCAGAAGGAGATAGAGTTATAAGGAACTGAAAAGACACAATTAGCATATTTAGTCTTACAAAAAATTAAGTGACCCGTTTTGCTTCTTATTTGAATATAAATCATGAAAAATTGCACAGTTGAAAGTCATTTTTCATTTATGTGTCCTACTGAGGTCTGAGAGGCTCCAAAATGTGGGCTGTGGGATTGCTTCCATTATGCTTGACACAATGCCATTTCAATCTTCTCACAATTCTGTGTTTCCTTAGAAGGAAAATGTGTTTACTTTATTTACTAACTGTAGTATGATAGAATTTACAGGGAATAATAATCTCAGGATTAGGAAAGCAAAATTGACACATGGAATAACTAGGGAGGTAATAGGAACTCTATAATAAAGGGATTATTATTCAGAAGATCTGGAAATATACTGCCTAACATAACTGTAGTGAACATAGGCATTAATTATTTGATCTTGTACTGGGAAATTTCTGTGTTTCTCTGTGAGCAAATCCTGTATCTCTAAACATATGAGTAAATTCATTCTAAGGAAAAGCCACAAAAGACTAATTGTATCTAAATTGTAAGTTAAGATACAATAGACAAGATGGCAAACAGAGCTGATAAATAGGGACATAAAACTAAATAACTATATTAGTCTCAGATGCATGAACATTTCATAATTCACACATTGCCAGTGGCAAAAGTTATAATAATTGCTGTTACCAGATTATTCTCTGGGATAAAAGCTTGTACTGTGTTGGCTTCTTTTAAATGTCATTTTATTCCACTCTCTTGCACTGTTGTTATCAATTTAAATTTCCTATTTTTTGGCCATGGGAATAACTGAAAGTATTCTTTTATACAGTTCTTTACAGATATGATTGTGGGTGTTCATACTAAAATAATACTTATTGTGGAGATAAGCATCAAACAGGGAAAACAATATCAACGTGGATCAGGATAGAAACTGACATAAACTGGCCTTGGAGATAAAGTATAACATTTTGTCTACAACCGTACACTCAAAACTGGTGGTTTCACAAAATTAGTTGCTTTGTGTTAGAAAAAAAAAACCCTCTGAATATTTAGAAAGCAAACAGCTCTTCATTTGATATATGTTTGACAAATATCATTGTTCCTGTTCCATTTTATATGAGATTGAATGCTTATATTTTCCTTTAAAAAAGATATTGCAGGAAGCATTACATTTCTCCAAATTCCGGATTCAAATATTATTAGGAAGCCTATTTAAAAAAAAAGAAAAGTCACAGTTGTTGACTGTGATAGCAGCAACTTTGTAACTTGAAAGTTCAAATTATCAATTCAGGAATGCTCACTGTGTATATTAAATGCTGAATTGAAACACCTATCAAAATTTGTGTCCAAGTCACACTAAGTTCAAGTTAATGCCAATCTTCTCTGGTACTACACTAAAGCCCACTTTTCTTAAATTGTGGTAAGAGTATCAGAAGTCACTATATTATAATAATCCAGCATCCTGGCAGCTTTGGATGTTCCAGTTCCAGCTGTGTAAGATGAGATTTGAGGAAGGGAACATCAAATTTGAAGATAGTGAAGGAGAAGTAATAATTTATACTATGGACATTAGATACTCAATCTTTCATTGCCTTTCATAAAAGCATAAAACCACGAGAATTGTCTTGCTGAATCAGAGCAATGGCCCATATAGTGCGGAATTCTGTATCAACCAGTGGTCAACCAGCTGCCTTCAAGAACTTCACAACCAAATTTAACCCTGTTTCTCCTAAGCAGCTGCTAGTCTAGGCATATTGTTAGCAATCCATGTAGTAATTTACAAGTTGATTGAATATGTTCATTTTCTTCTTAAATTTGTTACATATGATGGTAATGAGTTTCAGCTTAACTATGTGGTTGCTAAAGGTTCAGTTAAGAAAAACATGTTAAAAGTTTCCAAAGGACTTTCAGAAAAATATGTCAAAGATGAACAAGAATGCTGGGAAATCTAGAAGTAACCACTCTTCACTGTAGAATCAAACCTTCCAAAACTAATAGAACCATGTTCAGGACAACTGCTTTGAGAACCTCACCACATTCATTGAAGCATAGCTTCATAGAATGAAAGAGTTGGAAACAGTGTTAAAAATTTTCTGTTCCAGCCAGTGCAGGAATTCACTACTAGAGCCTCTTTTTAAATATTCCCAGGAAAGGAGACTCTACCACCTCCTAAGGCAATCTGTTCCATTGTTGAACAACTCATACCCTTATGTATAAGATTTTTACTTGATGTCCACTCAAAACCAACTTCCTTATAATTAAAACCTATTGTTTCTTACCCTATCTTCTGTACATATGCATAATGCATCCATCAGGAACCACACCACGTTTCAGGAAGCTTTTGTGTACAAGTTGTGTACAACTTCCATTTATTGTCCAATAGCTGCTAATATTCCCACTTTGGCCACTGCACCTATCTTCAGATCTAATTCATGTTTTCGGATACGGCATTTAGGAATAGCTGACCATAGTGAAAAAGAAAGAGAAGCAGCTAGTCAGATTCTATTAATGGTTGCAATCAATTTATATTTGTAATAAAAATGATATTATCAGAGATTCTTCACTGATCATAAAAATCCTTATAAGGCTTAGTAGTCTGTTTGGTAGGTCAATTCAGCTTGCTCTTCATTCCACAAACTAGACAAAAGAGTTATTTCAGCATTTTCTCCTTTTCTATATGAATAATGGTAAAGTCTTCTGAAAATCCATAAATACAGAAGATGAAAGTACTAACAGGAAATCTTGAAGAAATATATTTATAACTTTAAAGGAATCATAATTCATAACAAATATAGGAATCATAATTATTTTGCAAGACTTTATTAGAAATCAAATTAGCACACTTCTCTAATACTCAGGTAATACTAATATAAAAATTCAAGCATCATTTTCTAAACATAGTATACAATGTAGATAATTCTCTTATTAGTGTTTTAAATAAATAAAAAGTTTGGATAGGGAAGAAGAACAAATTTATATTTAATTATTTTAAGGTTAAAGTTTTTATGACAGCATAAAATGTGATTTTGTTAATTCATTTGTTTTGAACTATCTATCCATCTCACAAGAATGGCCAAGTTAGATAACATAGCAAAATAAAATTATAATTATATATTTTTTAAAAAAACAAACATAGTAAAAATAAATAAAATATCACCAGACTGTTATTGATTTTTTAAATTTTGCCTTAAATGCAAAACATGAAGCCTCAATAGAAACCAATCTATCAAGAAAATACATTGAAGTGGTTAGAAGTTTGAGTATGAATTTGTGACAGTGGATGATATAAATGAAATTGGATTTAGTCCTGATTCTAGTATTGACAGATCAAAATAGGAGATAATGCTTTGTAGCTATAATAAAATCATTACCAGAAATGTATTGTGAATAATGATTGACATTAATAAGAAATAGCGTCTTTAAGACCAAAGTGAAGCTGTGAATAGCCTGAATAGGCTTTGAGGTTCAGTATTTCTTCACAATAATCACTCCAAATACATTTGTCTGATTTGTCACAAAGCAATCTGCTAAACAGTAGCTCTGTTTTGAGACTTTCTTTTGTTGGAAAAATTACAGAGCCATTTTCTGAATTTAATTAAAGTTGTTCGAAGCAGAAGGGAGGGAGGGAGGGAGGAGGAGGAGGAGGAGGAGGAGTCAAATGTGAACTTTTACTTTAAAATTTAAACACAGAATTGCAAATCTGAGTTTGCTTAAATGTATTTCACAAATTCTTTTTTGGCAGCTCTCAAAAAATATTTTGTATAACCTAGAATAAAAATTATACCATGACAGGAAAGCAATCAACAAAGATACACAGTTGCTAACAACTACTGGATACGTTAGTGACATTCACAGGTTAAGGATCATTCTTTTTTTTTTAATTTAAATTTTATTAAATGTACATTTAAAAACAGAAGTGGACATGATTCAACTTCCCTGGCTACAACACTGCTATTAGTATTACCTTATGTTACAAAAAGAAAAACAGAAACTTAAAATACATTCTATAACAGGACAGAGTATAACAAACTGTACATATAACATCTGTAAATTTTTTGGTAAACCATCTTTCAGTCATCAACGTTGTAGTTACATATCTTTCAGTTGTGTCCTAATATAGGTGTTAATAAGAAGTCCTTACGATATCAACTAATCAATCAATAATCATCTCAGCGATCCCTCTTATCTCTAACCAATCGTACAAATTTTTCCAAATTTCATAATACTCCATTTCAGTTTTATTTTTAATCTCTAGAGTTAACCTGTCCATTTTGGCACAGGATAAGATTTTATTTATTATTTCTTCTTCAGTGGGGATTTCCTTCCTTTTCCATTTTTGGGTGTATGCCAATCTTGCTGCGGTTAAAATATGCTATAGTAAGTAGAAAGATGCTTTGCTGAGTTTATCATTAATAATCCCTAATAAGAAGGTTTCTGGTTTTAAATCTATTTTTTGTAATAATATTTCTTCCGACCAATTTTTTATCTGATGCCAAAAATTTTGTACTTTTGAACATTCCCACCACTTGTGATAGTAAGTCCCTGGAAGCCTTCTACATTTCCAGCATGTCAGTGAGGTTTTTTTAATCTATTTTTTGCTAGCCTTGTAGGGGGAAGGTGCCATCTATAAAACATCTTGTATAGATTTTCTTTATATGAGGTGGCTAGCGTTAACCTCCTATTTCTGTCCCATAATGATTGCCAATTATCTAGGTCAATACTGTAACCAAAATTTTTGTTCCAGATTAACACTGTTTCTTTTACCTGTTCTTCTAACAAATCTTGTTCTAATAAATATTGATATATCTTTTTTATCATTTGATCTTCTGTTCCTAGAAGAATTTTATCTAATTGTGTATGCCCTAATTTTATCCTGGTTCTTTTTTGTCTTTTATGTATTGCAACTGTATTTGTAAGTATGCCCACTATTCCAACTCTATACCATCTTCTAATAATCTTTTCCTTGTTTTCAGGTCTCCATTCTCGTCTAAGATATCTTTATATGTGATTACTCTTCCTAAATTTATGAATTTGGGGTGTATGAATATCTCTAATATGGATAGCCAATTGGGAATTTCTGTATAATTTTTTTTTTAATTTTTATCCACACGTCTAATAGTGCCTGTCTAATATGGTGATTCTGAAAGTACTGATGAGCCTTATATTTCCCGTCCCACATTATGGCATGCCACCCTATTTGCATGTCATGGCCTTCTAATGCCAGTAGTCTTCTGTTCCTTAAGTGAATCCAATCCTTTATCCATACTGATATTGCTGCTTGATAATATTTTTTCCAATTCGGGAGGCCGAGCCCTCCTCTTTCCTTTGCATCCTGTAATAACTTTAATTTAATTCTCAGTTTTCTACCTTGCCAGATAAATTTGGATCATTCTTACATAGGGGACAGGATTTCAGATTTTGTGTAAGCCTCAAAGTTCAGTTAAGAGCCTAAGTAGAAAATTGTAGCTTCATGAAAATGTCATTACTTGAGTATTCTTCCCCAAGTGAGATTCCAACTTGAAGGGAAGAATCAGTTAAGTACATCATTACTTTACCCCTTCCTGGCAGATTCCATATCTGCAATAGTGATAGATCTGCACTCACACAGTAAGACAGTAAGCCTACTGGGTTCTAATAAGCACTATGCTACACATATGGGGAAGTGGGATGATAAATTAAAAAGTGAATAACATTGAGTCACTCCCAGGAATCCCACTTTCATCCCACTGCTGTCAGTGCTATCATCACCAATATATGGATCAGAACAGTAAAATCAGCATGACCTGATCACATTGGAGAAAGCTACTAGAAGCTGCATGTGTTCCTCCATTGGAAGTTACTAGGAATTGGAGTGCTAGGTTCAAGTGGGTGGGAATAGGTTCGAGATTGAGATTGAGAGATTGAGGGAATGAACAAATTGAAACAAATGAACAGGCGGTACTGCATTTTATGAGTAGATGATAGCCACAGTAGGAGGATTGGACTGTGACTGGCCTTCATCAGGCAACTTGACTAATGAAGGAGCTGCTGAAGGTGGTCCCACAAGAATGGATTTGTGCTCACTATTTTTTGGACCTTATATTAGTTTCCTCTGTTGTGGACCTGGCATTGGTCACCAACTCTTGAGCTCTCTAACAAGGGTTGTGACTCTTGCATTCCCATCTTTATGCTTCATTTTCAACTTTTTCTGCTGGTGTAGTAGAATGTAGCAATGGGTCTTGGGAGGAGGGGATGCAATTTGAGGAGTAGGAGGCAACTCAGTCCAAATATTATGTTTGAGAGAAAGAGGGTGAAGAAAGCCCCTCCCTAATAGATTGTAGAGTATATTGTAGATGCAAATAGTAGAGTACTCAGTCTGGCAAGATTTTATCAATAGATATGAAACAATAAAAAACTCAGTTTGGAAGAATCACCATGAGTCGTTCTTGTTTTGAGTCTGATAACTTCATTCTGTATGCACTTGTTACTAGATTAAGGGTCCCTAACCATGGTCATTTATGTCATGGTTCCCTCCCAGCTAAAGCATTCCTATACATGAGGCTGCTCTTGAAACTTCAACTGGTACAAAATGCAATCATATGTATTTCAATATAAAACTTGTTATATCTCCACTGTCTAAGCTGCATTTGTTATCAGTTTGTTTCTGAGTTCAGTTCAATTCAGGTGTTGAACTTTAAATCCTTACATGGTCTGAGGCTGGGTTACTTGAGGGCCTGCTTCTCCTCAATGCTCATCCTACTATGTTCTATTATCTAGAGAGTTACATATGGTGGGCCTTAAACAGTAGGCCTTCTCTGTTGTGGTGTTTATGTTGTGGAGTCTTCTTCTCCCCCACCCCCAAAGTGAGGATGACTGCATCTTTTCTGAGCTTCCAAATGTATCTCAAGACCTGGTTATGAGTAACTTAATGAGATGGCTCTATTAATTGTTAAGTTATTAAATTATTAATGTGTTTAGATATTTATTGCTTTTGTTTGTGGTACTCTGCCCAGAATTACTTGTTTATTTGTGAGATGGGCACTATATAAATTAGATAAATAACTAAATAAATAGAGTAAACACTGAAAGAAATCTATGGTGCTAACAAAAATCACCAACAAATGAATATCACTCTATTTCTCCACAAATTGATGCCCACTATGTTTGCATCTCAAACTCTGTTGTTAAGGAAAATGATAGGATGCAATAATTGCAGAATCATGGGGCTAAAGCTCTTGTCCAAATGCAATCTCACTAAAATTTGCCTTATACCCTTTTGAAAACATACAGTTCAATATGAATGGACTTCTTCAGTGGCATGTAACCAAATCTTGTGAAAATATGTCTACAACAAAGAATGATAAATAGCAATAAGTTTATAACATTTCAGGGTTTTTATATATACATAACACATTTCGGTAAACAACAATCTCAGCAAATTGTTACACTTTGTCAGTTACATGTTCAGCATTCCCTACTTATTATACAGTACATTTCTAGCAAAATGTAGATGTCCATTTTGCTTTCTTATCACATTTTTGAATTTTATATCTCTCTTCTTCTAAATTGGTTGCCCCTTGTATTGGTTGCCTTCCGAAATAACAGAAAAATAATGGGCAAAGGCTTATGAAAGGAACTTAAATCAGACCGCTCTTTGAGATGAAACCCCTTCAGGCTTTATGAATTCATAAAGGTCTCTGTTTTTTATTCCACTGGTGTAAACACTATTCTACAATCACTATCACATTATAAAAATAACAAACCATAAAGCTCCAACATAAACAATAATCAAGTTGCATATCCGACACAATACACTGACTTTTCAAGGGTGCAAAATAAATCTGCATATGATATTATGATCATAGAACCTGTTTGCATTTTTAGGGACCATTAGTGGTAAAATATGCATGAGTATCCTGTAATCCTGAGTCTAAAAAAAAGTCCTCAAAACTCTGAACCTTTTTTTTGTTCATGCTAATGAAACTTTGGCATAAAACTCTTTGGATAAAGTTTAAAAACAAAGAACTCCATTTGAAATTTCCACCAAAAGGAAAAAAAAAGTGAAATGATAAGAGCTCAACCAATTTGTATGATACAACACTGGCCATATCATTGTTTTACAAACTGGGAATATATTTGTTTTGTGCCCTTGCTCTTCAACAATTGTTACATATAGATGTAAAATGTCACCCATCTTCTATTATATCATTTTCAAAAAAAAAAAAAATTCTCAGTATCCAATATATTAGCACCTTTAGGACTGCAGCATTTGGTGAAGGAAATGTATTCTACGGTCTCAGTCAGATACCAGATTAACTTCTTACTTCCAGGTAAAAAGCTAAATTGATTGGTATTTGCTTATTTTCTGTACTTTGAGCAATGCCTCCAGCTATGGAAGAAAGAAACTGCACACCCCAAATACTTCTGTTTCTCATCTATATAAACAAATAGGAGATCTTAACTTTTTCTTTTCAATTTCAAGTTTAGAAGTGTTATTCTTGTTGGATATGATTGAAATCTTTGGGACCACACTCATAAATATGTATCAACTTATGCATATACAGATCATTGATTCAGAAACTCAAGAATGCTCTATAGAGCATATCCGAGCTACTTTGCACATTTGCTCACATGTTCCTATAAATTGAGTCTAAGGTGACCTGGTTGTGGATGAGAACTGCAAAAAGGGAGTTACTAAAACCAACAGTTTAGCTTTTGATATAACAAAATGATGGAACTGCAGAGGTTCATAGATATAGAAAAATAATATTTGAAATATAGTAATAAATGTAAGAAATAACAACAGATGCAAATGCACATAGGACTCCTTATTTGACTAAAATTGTCACAAAATATTAATATAATGTTAAAATAAAAGTAAAGAGAGGAAAGTTTATCATGGCCTGAATATATTCTTCATTTACATTTTTGCATCAACATTAGGATGTACAAAAATGCTTCCCCATTTAAACATTTTCATCTCAAATGCTTCATCTGCTTAAAAAAATATTATCAGATACTTCTTTCAAGGTTAGAAAAAAGTGCCTTGTTCTGACTTCAAAACAAAATTAACTGTGTCACCAAGTGACAACATTATACTGCCATGATTGTGGAAGCAACCTTGAAATGGCCCAATGTGATGTTTGCAAACAAAAGAAAACAACTTAATTTCACAGGTCTGCGTTATTTTAGCAAAAGAGCAGAGACTCATTTGAGACCAAAACTATATTCCCCTATTGGAAAGGTCTGAAACAATGTACAATTCTACACCAGTCAGGAAAATGTTTTCTCTCAATTTAGCAGCCATTCACCATCACACACTCTTATTTAAAAAGCTTCATGAAATACTATTATTATCCAGCCTTTTATTGTTATTATGAAAGTCAAAGAAATGTCGTTTCTATTGCGTTATTGCAAAATTGCCAGTAAGTGGTTTCTGGCCACTTACTGTTAAGTTTAGAATTAGAGATTTTTCTCTTTTTCTCTCTTTCTCCCTATCAATTATTGTAATTATAAGCAACTAAAAAGAACCACACAGCACTTACAAAGGAAAGGATTTCAGTGAAATCCAGAACAGAATTTATTCCTAATCAAAGAACCTTTTTTAACTAGGATTATTGCAACTTTTGGTGCTCAGTTCATTAAACTTCACATGGCACAACTAAACGAATATTAATATAAATGAAAAAAAGAAATACATGAACACCAAAAGAGATGCAAAACATATTGATAAGTAACTTTGAAAAACTAAATAGACAAGACAAGCTACTAGTCAACAACATTTCACTGTTTCAATTAATTTGTCAATTTTGGTGGAACCATGATTTGCAATCCTTATATCTCATCAAATTACGATACCTCATAAGTGAGGTCTCATTCTTATCAGCTAAATTACAGAAATTAACTAGGACATACTCTGAAGCTTTATTAATTGTATTTGCCCTTAACTCAGACTCAAATTATGGGGGAGGGGTGAGGCAAAAGACTTATTACCTTTTGTTATATATTTTTTGATTATATATAAAATACTATAGAGAAACAATATTTGATTAAAAAAACTGAAAAGCCTGGATGGTAAATTTTACAAAAGCTACAATATTTCCTGGTAATAGTAATCAGTCCATCAGTTTATTACAGTGTTAGATCAGAACAAAAATATTGTCCATGAGTGATCTGTGAAAACTTATACAGTTATCTAATAAATCAACTGTATAAGTTTGAACTGTGCTGCTGGAGGCAACTATTACACATCCAATGGACTGCAAAAATAACAAAGAGGTCCTAGACCAAACCTCACCCAAAATAACCAAGATTGCCAAACAGAGGCTGTCATACTTTGGTGATGTCATGAGAGCTGACTCATTTGAAAAGTCAGTCATGCTGGAAGTGATCAGTGGAAAAAAGAGAAGGGCATCCACTAGTACCTGCTGGTTGGATACTATAAAAGTTGTCACTGGGATGACCATGGTGGATCTGAAGGAAGCAATAAAAGACAGAAGGGCATGGAGAGTGCTGATCCATAGAGTTGTTGAGGGTCAGACATGACTGAATGGTTGACAATAACAAAGGGTCATTCAAGAAAAAAACAAAAAAAGATGTTTTAAAATGGTAACATAAATCTGAATATTTATTTCTATCTTTTCCTTCCTCCAAATGAGCATAACTACACAAATTCTAGAAAAAAATGAGATTCAAACACCCTAAGTCTGGAAGTGATAAAACAGGAAAGTCATGTCAACATCACTAAATTCCATTGGCAGCTTTGTGCATGTACAGAAAAAAACTACACAAATATGTGAGATTCTGCAAAGCCAGAAAGTACCAGTTAGCTTACACAAACTCCAAATCATTTTGGAATCTATTTTAAGGCATCTGATTTAATTCAATGCCCCCAAACGATCTGAAGATTCTTTTCAAATATTTGAAAAAGAGATATTTTTGTGAAAGATCTATGAAACCATCCTTCTGAATCTCAACAGAGTCCCAGAATATATACAGCACATGTATTTTATTGAAATTTATTGAAAATGCTAGATGAAATTAGGACAGGCTTTAGATT
The DNA here is from genome assembly GCF_016545835.1 of Crotalus tigris. Taxonomy (NCBI): domain Eukaryota; kingdom Metazoa; phylum Chordata; class Lepidosauria; order Squamata; family Viperidae; genus Crotalus; species Crotalus tigris. The sequence continues at coordinate 246,115 of NW_024100115.1, read as the reverse complement.
AAGTTCAAGCAGGAAACCCTATACCATTTCAGACACATGGTTGTCCAGTCTCTTCTTAAAAATTTCCAGTGATGGAGCACCTACAACTTCTGAAGGCGAGCCATTCCAGTGATTGTTCTATCAGGAAATTTCTTCTTATTTCTAGGTTGGTTCACTTCTTGATTAGTTTCTATCCATTGCTTCTTATTCTGCCTTCAGATGCTTTGGAAATAGATTAACCCAAATGACCCATTTGGAAGGTGCTTTCAAAGAGAATGTTCATTTCCATCTAAGGAGCAGGAGGCAACTGTAACACCAATGACAGAACCACCTCTGATGACCTTAAAGATCAGCCCAAATCTGTAATACAGAAGGTAACTATCAAGTTCTCTAGAAGAAAATAACCTGATGACCAAGAGTAGTTCAAATTGTCCCTTAAAATATCTAAGATAGACTGAGTTGAAATATCATATTAAATTGTAATATAGTTTCTAGAAATTTGGCCAGGAGTATCATTTTATTGTATTTATTTATTAAATCTATAAGCCGCTCACCTCACCACCCAAGGTGAGTTCATGGTTTATATTTTATCATGTAGAATAAAAATAGTAAAGGAAGTTATTCAATAAATGTTGATAAGCTTTAATAAATATATTTACAAACACATTCCAATGGAGCTCATTCTCATACATACGTATATACAGTAATGTATTTATTATGTTCTGTTGCAACAGACCATTTAAAAAATTGGTAAGTTTAAACTGATTCAAGAAATAAAATCAGAACAATTTGGAAAAGTAGATTCCTAGTATTTCTTTTCATGAAATATACTATTACGTCAAAGAATATATAGCTATATCTGAAGCAACACATAACATATATAGCTCTGCATTGATGATGTATTGTTAATGATGAAAATGGCTAGTAGATTTAAAATCATTCAACTCAGTTTTAAATAATCTTATTAATCATAAAGGAAATGAACAGTGGAAATGATACTTTCTTGGCATTAATATATTATATAGACATATACATATTAATGTGCATATCTATATGTCTATATCATGCATGTACACACACAACCCTTATGTTGTTTCGATTTATTCTAATTGTATTCCTGAATGCTTACCTAATTGATACCCTCTGTTATTCTAAACTGTACCCTACTAAGCAGCTGCCATCTGGATTTGTAATAATTAATGCTCTTAACCAGCCTTTCAGGAATCAAGCAGAAAAGAGTGAGCAATCAAAATATCTTCCTTCTAGAGCTGTACTGATTTAAAGATGATAGAAGTGCCCTGGAGCTGTGCAAGGTTTTTTTCTTTTTAGGAAAATACAATATATTGACTGAAGAAGAAAAGGTCTTAGTGAAGATTTGTATTAGAAACAACATTTTCTCCACATGATTATTAGTGTCTTAGCTTGCAGCTATGAATCAGAAATGTAAGAAAAGCTTATGCAGCATTGGGTGAAGAGCAATAAATTATAATGAGAAAGTCCTGATTCAATTTCTCTCCTCAGAAACAACCTCGCTAGGTAACTTAAGGCAACCAATTTTTCTCCTGGCTTCCAAAGATCAGGCAAGTTCTGAAGACTTGAAACATGCTGTACAAAGCTGCCTCCAGTATATTATTTTGGTTTCCTTCTTACTATTATCCGAAAATGCTAAGATTAATATTGGCAGGCCAAAAACACCAGTTTGCCACCATTTCACTCCTCAACTACAGCCAGGGAATCAATGCAATAAAAGCAATGTCATGATAAATATATGTAGAGAAAGAAGCAAAGGACAAATCAATCTGACTGACATACATGCAGGTGAAACAACACAAATAATGCATTCATTTCACACATGGCAAGTTCAGCAATTGTGGAACCAACAAAAGCATGAAGCCAAATGGAACAGCACGAAACCAAAACCAGACTAAGTAGTAGTCAGCAGCTCCAGACTCCAAAATCACTACAATAATATTATGGCAAAGCTGATGTATATGAACTGCCCCATTAAGAAAGTGAACTTTGACTTTCACTCCAGTTGGCTGCCACATTTGTCATCCAAGGACTTTTAAGCATGGTAACTGCACTGTCCATTTTATCTCTAAATGCCTCAGTTTCCATCCCAGGTTGCTGTGCTGTCTTCTGTTAAGTTACAGCAAGCTTTTATAACTTCTAAAAGCTGGATAGCATGTAAAGGAATCTATAACTGTTCAATATCCGTAATGATCTTCAAGATGTGTAGGAAATACAGATGCATACTTAGAATAAAGTGCAAGGGTTCAGCCCAATGGAAAATGCAAGGAAATATAAGCTTATTTGCACTGTGGAGATGTCATAAAAAGTAATAGAGTATATGCAAATTCATATATTTGAATGTACTATTTTTTCTCCCTTATGCCTGCTTTTTTCATGTCAGCATTTAATGGTCTCTGAACAGCCAAGATCATAAAATGTCTCACTCTCTGAAATATAGGGACATGGGTTCATATCTGGATGGCTATATAATCAATTTATACTGCAAAGGCTCCCAAGGTGCCCATATCTTGTGAGCAAGTTTCCCAGTGTTGCATAAAACTGTGCTACATTCTAATGAGATGTAGGGAGCTGGATTCTATGAGCTTCCCACTTTGCAGTTATCCAGAAAATATATTTTTCCTATTTTTTTTTTTTTTTACTTTTCTACTTTTTCAAACACATTCCCTCTGAAAAAAAAATCTCAAAATAAAATCCCTCTACATGGAATAAGCCAGAAAATTATCTGGAACTAAAATATATGATAATTATGGGAAATGAGATCATTTTTCCCACCTGCCTAGACTTCAAAGAAATGTTGGAGCACTGTTTTTATACGTGAAGACAAAAAAACAGAAAGAAAGAGAATAGAGTTTTCTATTTGAACCCGTATTAAAAATAACAAAGTACTTTTTATGGAGCCATTCAGACCGAAGTGGCATATAAATTTTACAGAAAGAATGAATGGGCAGCTTACTCCTTTGAGTCAGCTTTAGTCGCTGAAGCACAAATATATGTTGTTACTCTGCAACACTAATAGCAATATGTACACAATGGGTATAAAAAAAATCTTCCTTTCTATCTCTTGTTGTAAATGTGCAGATATGAGGAATCAGGAAAGGGGAGGTGATAAATAAACTAAGAATAAATGATCTTGGTAAGCTTATATTGCTAAGTAGACCTATAAATAAATGAACTTACTTCCAAGTAATTGTGAAGACAGTTGCATCCTTAATATTTTTATGTTTAATATTTTTAATGGTTTGTGTTTTAGAGGCTGTATTTTGATAGATGAGGTGAAATAATGACATATAATATTGTCTCTGGGCATGTCCAGTAATCAGAAGAGCATTCTATAGGTGTAGAATGGCCGTTAAGTATGAAAAACAGTCATAATTTACTTGTTTCCTATCCCATTGTAACTTTGAATGATCATTAAATGAACTGTTGTAAGTCAAGGACTATCTTCACTAATGGGGCTCTTACTATTATTGGCAAGTAATCCAGGACCATATCCAAAAGATATTACCAGATGGCAAATAAATTCACACAGGCAACCTTTTATTAATCAACAGTTCAGTTACATGAATATTGCACAGATATATCAGGCAGAACATATTTGAAGATATTCTTGCAACGACAGATTGACAGAACAGGGAGCCAAACACTTTTTGACAGGCAAGAAAGGAACAATAGTCAATGTTATCATCTCCTATGCAAGTAGCCCTCAAAATGTCCACAACCAAGATCAGAATTTCGGTCACTAAATGATGAAGTTGTTAAGTCAGCTGTCACATGAATGGACCCTGACTTTACAACCATTTTTCCACTATGCAATTTAAACAAAATGCATGGTTGTTACATGAATCACACATTTGTTAAACAAATTTAGCTTCCCCAATTGACTTTGATTATTGGAAACTGGCTGGGAATATCGCAAATCGTGATCCTATGACTGAAAGAGGATGCAACCTTGGTAAATGTGAGATGGTTGCCCAGTAAGAAAATTGCAGTCACATAACTGCAGGGGTACTACAATGATCGTAACTTTAAGGACCGGTCATATAACTTTGAACTGTCAATATAATGAACAGTTGTAAATTGAGAACTCCCTGTAAATGATGGAAGTCACTTTGGGAAGTTAAAGGTCACAAGAATGATAAGAAATTAACTCACCTATTTTTTTCTATAAAAATGCATTCATACTTCCTGTTCTCCTGAAGGAGGAAAAGGATAATGGGAGCAAATAATTAAAGTAAAGAATCCATTTTGAGTTTTCCCAAAACCATTTGAAAAAAATTTTGCTAGGAGAAACAGTATACCATGATCATAAGGTTCATTTGATTAGAGAACAAATCTCTTAGTTTGCAGAACTCACTACACCTCCTACCTTTTTTTGGCAGCTCATTACAGCAGTCATCATATTTTAAAATATTCTCTTTTTTTGGAGCATGGTTGAGTTTCTGAACTACAGATTGGAAGCAGAGCTACCCTGGGGATCGTGAATCTGGCCAGGGAGGATTACAGCTGAGCATTCCAATCATGTCATTTTCACTCTGAGTTTGGGAGTTGTGCTGAGTCAATGCATAATCACATGGCATAACCCAATAAATAAAGTGAACTGGGAATAAAGACAGAAAGAACAGGGCTGTCAGTATGGATACAAGTTGAAGAGCAAGCTTGACTAAATAAAAGTCATGCAGCTGTAGCTCTAGAGTGTGATTTAGAGAGACCTACCACTCCCCTTACACAGTAATTACTTCATTCAGTTAAAAATGGCAAACTACATCTTGCGTTCTGCAGAATGAGGGTCTTTACTTCAACCCAATTTTCTTTTAACTTTGATCCAACTTTTGTTTTGTTGACATTTCAGCATGTAAATGGATTGTCAGAGATATATTTCTTTTGATTTGTTTTAATCAAGTTGCAGATGTTTTTCACGAAATGTATCCATAGTTCAAGAAAAAAAATAATAACCAACTAAAAGTGTACTGGATATTTGTGTGGAATTGTTTTTTAATTTACAAAATCCATAAGGTCAGAGATTAAAACTTCTGCCTCTTGCTGAACTTCTAAAGAGTGTATGGATAAGGATGTCAGATTCCCACATAATCATTCCAGAAAGTGCTCAAAAAGGGGGGGGGAAGAAATATGGTATTTTATTTACTTTATCACACTGTAAAATTGTGCAGATATTTTAGGGTGAATTACTACAGCAGAAGCCCAAACAAAAATAGTACAATAGTGTAACATATAACTGGTTTTACAAGTCTGAGAATCAAATCAGAATTTTTATTTATTATATATCATTAAATAGGATTGTGCAGAGTTTCAAATGGAAACTTCATTTGCATGATGCTTTGAGTGAACAACCCTTCAGAACTGTTTCATGAAGCAACATGACACCCAGTTTCTACAAAATAAAGGCAAAAGTGCTGCACTGCTTTCTGTCCCTTTTGAACGCTGCTGCAGCACATCAGTAACCCGAAAAAGCATCTTCTGGCTACTACACAAATTAAAAATGAGAAAGTTCCTCCCCAACATCAGCACACCTCAAAGAGATGGATCATATTGCCTTCAGAAAATCAAGGTAAAGCACAGCCATCTTATACAGGCTACCATTCATGAGACATGGATCCTTTTATTTTGAATCCTACAGATTAATATCATTTACATGTGGTTGAAAAGCTTAAATCTTCCTCCCAGCTATTTCATTTCCAAATCTCTTCCTATGCTTAAAAAAAAAAGATTAGAGTTGCAATTTATCTCAGATATTATTTATAACTTCACAATCCATTGTAAATCTGCCAAACATTAAAATGTTCATTTTGTTTGGGATTAGTCACAATGCCCTTCAACATAATTGCTTAACCAGAGACTTTCCACAATTGTCTCCTGAGTTTTGACCTACTATTTGTGGTTTTTTGGTTTATTTTTATGTTGGGTTATAATCCATACAGTTTCCAGCTTCCCCATGAATATGTGGTTAAAAAAAACTATGATATCATTTTTTATGGCTATATCAAAGAAACTTTTGTTTTTTAAAAACTGAGCACTTATCTGTAGCTTTTCTGTTTTAGCCATTAATATGAAAAGCAATTGAAAAACAATGAGCAATCACACTTAAAGTCTAGATGTGTTTATTTCCATATATATAAAATAGTAATCAAAATTCTAAACATTGTCCATTTCTGATCTTTCTACCAAAGCTATACTGTAATTCAGCATCTGCAAGAACTTCATAATTTAGAATTAGAGAAAAAGAAATTGCCTTTTGAATATACTAAGCATCAGAGAGAAATGTAATAATTAGAAATCTGTATGATCAATAAGCCCAAATACTTTGTCAAAATTCAAAAACAACAGCTGTTTGCATCTATTCTCTAGGCTTTCTCGGCCCTTACTAAATTCTACCCATATTTAAAATTTAGATTTTTTTAATGAACAGAGAACTATTGTCCATGCAGGATAAGCAACCAACATGAATAGTTATCCAGCTGAAGTGATTAGTTTAGCTTTAGATGCATTAGAAAACATATGCACTTTTTGAATTGTAAAACTCTTTCTTTACTTGCTTGGGTTTTTTTTTTTTTTTTTTTTACTGTCTGAACATTTCGCAGGGGTTCTCAACCTTGGCAACTTTAAGACTTTAAGCAAAGCTGGCTGAGGAATTCTGAGAGTCCACAGGTCTTAAAGTTGCCAAGGTTGAGAACCCCAGGATTAGAGAATCTTTCTGAAGAGAATGAAAAAGTAGAAGCACCATTTTCCTTGTTAAAAGCAAAATCTGCAAATGGTGATATCTGCTGATTGTGTAGAACAATGTTTCTCAAGTTTAGCAGCCTGAAGATGTGTGGACACCAACTCCTAGAATTCTCCAGCCACCATGCTGGCTGAGGAATTCTGGAAGTTGAAGTCTACAAATATTAAAATTGCCAAGCTTGAGAAACACTACTCTGGAACAGTAGCTCACCCAAAATTTTGGTTGATCAACTTCAGCCCTACCCACCCAATTGAGAATTCTGGGAATGATGGTCCCAACAACAGACAGGGGAATTCTTTATTTTTCTACTCAGACACTAGATGAATTGACATTTTTTTTGGGGGGGGGGGAAGTACATCTATTGTAGAAAGCTGGTCATTTGTACTTTCTATCCATTTGGTAAAATGCTAATTTTCCATGCCATACATATTCCCTAGAAGACCTAGTAAGTATAGATGTGGTATAATGTGCTATATATTTCAGGTAATGTTTGCTATATATTTCAGGTAATGTTTCACATCCTTCAAATCAAAGTTTCATACTTACTAGACCTTCTAGGGAAATTAGTTTAAAAGCATTATTTAGAAACAGCCAATTCAATATAAATATAGTCTGACTCCCTAACATGAGGGATGTAGGAGCTGGGCTTTAATCATTTGTCTTATTTTAAAAATATGTTTATTTAATGTTTAGCCCTTAACAACTGCAACTTTTGCAATAAGCTGTTAGATAGCTAATTAAGTAATATAATGAAATACCAATGGAATAGGCTGAACACTTGCCTCACAAATTAGGCATGGCATATTTCACAATGGGAAAACATTCAGGAAGATGAGTCACTGCTGATCTCTGAACCACCAATGATTAATCAGCTGCCATGAATGTCACAACTAGCCTAAATCCATGCCAGCTAAATCTAAATGAGGGTTGAAATCTACCGTAATTGTCACTGTCATTTCAGTAAAAATTACAATTGTTTCACTAGTACTTGATCTGAATATTCTTGCCAAATCTTCCTTTTACTTCCTTTTACTTATCCAATAGTGTGGGATACTGAAGGGCTACAGAATGCATTTCATGCTTCCTCTATGGTGACTAAGCTCATTAGTTACACTGCAAACGGAAGTTTGTTTCTTTGTTTTATCAGATTTATACAGCCACATTTCTATTGACTCTGGACATCTTATAATAAAAACAACTAAAAATTCCCAGTAAAATGGAGTAACCTGATAATGCTAATAAAGAACCAAAAAGAACAAGACAACCCAGGCCACTCCTTTTTCTTTGGGAGGCCTGGGGAAAGAGCTAGATCTTCAAGGCCATCCTTTAAAAGATGGAAGAGTCAAGACAATGCAACTTTGGGGATATACCATTCCTTAGAGAAGAGCCCACAACAGAGAAGACATGCTTTCTGGGACCCATTAATTGATATTATTTCAAAGATGGGACCCGCAGCGTGCCCATTTTGGTAGGTCTTACAGAAACATTGTAAGAAATATGGTCCTTCCGACAGGGGGAAGGACTTTATAGATCACAACCAACACCTTTAATTGCATTCCAAAGTTGAACAGTAACCAGCATAGCTCATACAGCAGAGATTTCCCATTGATATACTAAGGCCCACAACTGTCTCTTGTGGTTGCATTGTGTACCAGTTGCAGCTTCCCAGTGGCCTTTATGAATAACCTCATGAACAAGGTACTGCAATAGTCAAGACATCAGAGAATTAAGATGTTATGAGTATGAGAAGGGAATCCTGATCCAGGAAAGGTCCAGTTGCTACACCAGACTAAACTGGAAAAAACCCTTTTGGTCAAAACTGCTAGGTCTTCCTTGATGAGTTGCTGGGATCTAGGAAAACTCCAAATTGTGCACTAGTTCATCTGCAGAAAAGCAACCACAACCAGAACCAAAGATAGAAATCTTTGCTCTTGCATGACTCAAAAACCCATAGCCAGAGTTTTACAGGCTTCAGGTCTCAGCACATGAACTATATAGCATTCCTTGGTCAAACTGGGATCAAGATATACAACTAAATATTATCAACATAGTAATGACATTGGACCACATTTTAGCAGATGATTTCACCCAATAGTTTCATATATATATATATATATATATATATATATATATATATATATATATATATACACATATATTTAACAGGAGACAGGAAACTTCATAGATAATGGAATGAAGGATTTGCTGCTTCGCCTCTCCCCATCAACATCATAACACAGTTCCTCCCTATTCTCTGTAACTGGGAGAGAGAGAAAGTCCCAATGAGCACCTACTGCCAGCAAGATTAGCAAAAATGTTTAAAAACATGTCAGATAGATGTTGGAAATGTAAACATACCATAGGCATGTATTATCACATTTGGTGGACATGTGGTAAGGCAAAGGCTTATTGGAGAAAGATACATATGTGGTTAGAAAAAATATTGGGTGAACAAGTGGATTTTAAACCTGAACTTTTTTTACTAGGTATTATGCCTGAAAAGACTAATAAGCAGAAATTATATTTAATCTTACACATCACTACAGCAGCGAGAATAATTTTTGCACAGTACTGGAAGAATGAAGGACTACTATCAGAGGAAGAAATAATCAGGAAAATATTGGAATGTGCAGAGATGGACAGATTAACTATGAGGTTGAAAGATAAAGAAGATACAGACTACTATCAAATTTGGAACTTATTTTATTCTTGGTTAGAGAAAAGAATGAAGGATTAGGAATTGAACATGTATTAGCATAGCAAATTCCAGACAACTTGTTGATTGGAAAAATTAACATATGTTGATGAAAAAAAAACCAATAAATTTTTTATATATAAAAGAGAAAGTCCCAATGAGGTATAGTGATTAAAGTGCTAAACTAGGAACAGGAAGACTCAGGTTTTAATCATCAACTGGATGACTTTGGGCGAGTCTTTCAATTTCAGTTCTAGCTGGGAAATTTAAATATATATATCTACCAATTTGCCCTGAAATACCTTGGTAGATTATATATGGCCTTTAACCCTCAATGGAGAGGCTTTCATTTTACATTGGGTTGATTTGGCTGATCATTACATACATACAAAAACTCACATATATGTACACATATACGATTAAAAAATAAAGGAGCAAAAATTTAATATTTTACTTTTCTATATTTCCACCAGCTTGAAAATACATTACTATAGAGAAATCTCATTTAGTATGACTGGGATTACTCCTATGTAAGAGTGTATAAAATTTCATCTTGGTCTTTGTTCTGTCTCTGATTTTCTTAAAAATCATTTTGGCAATCTTAAGTGTATTTGGTTTGCAAGCAAGGAAGTCTTCCTGTGAATTATGAAAAGATTTTTTTTTTTTTTTAAAAGAAAAAGTCTTGATTTGTCTACTTTGTCAAGATTAGAAGCAGGCAAGCGAAGGATGGTAAAGGACCTAAGGCCAAATGCAGCTCTTGAGCTAATTCTATATACCTAATTTTGAAATGTCTCTACAAGCCTCTGCTTGCAGACCTCTGATTAGAAAAATCTGCCCCTTCCTCTCTAGCCTGTTATGTGAGAGAGAGAAAAAATGGAGCCAAGGAAAAGAAAACTAGGGAGAGAAAAAGACATATCAGTAAGAAATCACCTCACTTTTCACTCTTGATCTGCTCATTTTAGGCTGGCATTCCCAAACAGATTACTTCCCAGGACAGGGTTAGGGTTAGGGTTAGCTGGCTGAAGAATTCTGGGAGCTGAAGTCCACAAGTCTTAAAGTTGTCAAGGTGCAGACCCCTGTCCTAGGGGAATCAGTCCTCAAAATCAAATGCAAAGAGATATAAGAAGCATGGATAAACAGCAGTTCTGCAATCCAGAGAACATCAGGTTTTATAGCTAGTTTTGAAAAATTGTGAAAAGATATTTATTTTTAGAATTTTCACTCTTACTTGCAAGCATTTGCTTTACTTAATTTTTTAAGAAAAAAATCTGCATATTGGGAGCTCAAGCAGGGGCCAGTTAATAAAAAGGTAGATGGTCAAACAATTTTTTTCTCCCTCTTTCAAATATTGTTCTGTAGCATTTTTAAAGCTTTCTTTTTTGTTAGAATCATCCCTTTTATTCCATACCTTAACTCTGATAACAATGATTAAAGAATTGGATTAGAAGTGCGAAGGCCCGGGTTTAGATTCATCCTCAGATATGGAAACTAACTTGGAAACTCTCTTTACCTCGCTGATTCTTTTGTTTGTGTATGTGAAATGAAATGAAATCTTCATGTAGGCTGCCTTGAATCTGGGAATGGAAAACTTGGATATAAGTCTAACAAATGAGTAAATAATTACAAATGAAAATTAAGAATTGTGCAATGTTTTTGATTCAGCTCCAAAAAGAATTTTCAAAGAATCTGCAACTCTTGAAAGCAACTATGTGTTTTATTATCACTTGGCTGCCTTCTGCATCTGCCATGGAATCCTGGGAAATGATACGGTTGCTTTATGGAGTTCCAGACAGATACCGTATATGCCGGCGTATAAGGCGACCTCCGGAAGCGCTAAAATCGGCGCCAAAGACGGGGGTCATCTTATACGCCGAGTCGTCTTATATGCCAGAAATACTGGTAGTTTCCAGCGTATAAGACAATGTTCTAGGAAGGCGACTCGGCAACAAAGACGGGGGTTGTCTTATACGCCGGGTCGCCTTGTACGCCAGCATATACGGTACTACATTCACTCATCTGTGTGCTTTGAAGCACCACTTTGGAATCAAAATTAAAGAACTGCACAGCCTATTGCATGACTTGAAGGCTCCTGCCTGAACACAAGGCCCTGAGATAAGGCAAACAGTTTTAAATGGTGACTGTCATTTGTGATGCAAATACTCTCTGCCACTGGATATAGAAGACTGAAATCAAACCTTTTCTTTCATTTTTGGTACTTTTGAGGATAGTCACAGGAGTGAAAAAAAGTCATTCCTTTTTCCATACTGAGTCACTCAGCCTTCAAAATAAATGTCTTGAAGTCTTTGTATTTCTAGCTGTTTCTGCCTGAGATCTCTGCAGCACAAAAAGCCAATATTGGCAAATGATTGCTCCCTTTAAAATGGAAAGTTAAAAAAAATGTTCTGATAAGATAAATGAATTTAAGCAAAATTACTATGGGGACCATTCATTCAGGTCAGGATGATTGGCAGCTTTCCTCTATAAAACCAACAAACCTTCTCAATGAACAGAATATTTGCCTAACAAATTCGTAAAATAGAAGGAAAGTAACCTTACTAATATGAATATGAAAGGCTGGTGAAGGAAACAAAGCCAATTCTCAATCATGCAAAGAAGTATATTGAGAATTTTTCTGTTCTTAAAAAAAAGGCAATCCAGTTTATTTTCATATATATAAATAAGAAATAGATAAGGAATCTGCAGTTTCTTTTTCTTTAAGCTTTTTCTTTATTTTGTCAGTTTTTAAATATATTCCAACAAAGGCTTATTCCTAATTAGCAATGGATCAACCAAGATCTATACTTACTAGGTATACAATGAAGTATATCTAATTCTGATATGGGACAAAAATTTGCATGAAAATAATCAATTATTTTATGGAAATTTATCATGGGATGCATATAGACACATCTGATATTGATCAGTGCTCCTATTGGTAAAATAGCACAGATGTGTGTGTTTACAGAGTTCCAGAGAGTTCACATACCTGTGAGCTCTAAAGCACCATTGTGTCTGTATATGCATGTATGCAGTTGTGCGTTTCTTTTTTTCCTGATTTAGGAACATAAATTAATAAAGTCTTCAAAATAGTGTGTGTGTGTGTGTGTGTGTGTGTGTGTGTGTGTGTGTATTCATATCAAAAATATAAAAACACCGGGATAGATATAAAAACAGCTGTTTATTGTTAAAAACAACCGTTTGTTATACAAACAACTATCTGCTGCCTAAGCTTTCATTGGTCCTGATGTCATCAGAGTGAAAGCTGGAAGTTTGAGAGTCTGCTTATAAACCTAGTTGTTTTTGTGCTCTGCTCATTGAGTGTGTAACTGGTCTATCTGCCCTAATCGACTGTAATTGCTCTGACTGTCCCACACCCACTTGTACGTGTTTTGATCTTACCACCTTCTCCTCACATCGTTCCCTTCCTCGTTTGCTCTACTTTGCTTGCCCCAGTTGATCCTGTCCTTAAGCATTCTTTGTTGCTGTTGTATATTAAGCTATTGATTACACATTGGACTGTGTGTCTCAGGGATAAGTAACATTGCTGATGCACTGAGCATACCTGGAATTTTGAGAGGATGTTATGAATGCTTTCATAATATGGCTACTGAAAGGAGCAATAAGAAATGAATAAGTGACAAGTGAAATGAAAGAAACCACCCACTCATTTATCAAAAGAATCCTCTTGCAACTAAAATGGAAGGGTGAGGAGGCAGCCTTCCATAAGAACATTTTCCTATACTATTAAGAACATAACTATATTTAACAACCCTGGTTTAAGAAAACAAGAATTATGAAGCTTTCTTTCTGCATTATCGTCTCAGTATTACACAGAATTGCATGCATTAGTACAATGCATTATGGAAAGCAGAAGGGGAAAACCTATTAGTCAAAGAGGACAAGCCTGGCCCAGGCCTCTTAAATACATTAAAAGTAAGTGAAAACCAATAGATCTGATGTCATTCAGACCCGAGCCTACCTTTCCCTGAACTTCTTTTCAAGTGGGCAAAAGATAGAGACTCCTCTTTTAGCCACTGAACCCAAGGATCTGTTGCTCTCTCTCTGCCCTGCCAGAGAAAAGTTGAGGGAAGAGAGCCATCATTGCTTAACTAAAGATGCTGCCTGGACACAACATAAGTTGCATTCACTTATCCAATCAATTGACTGACCTAAGGTGCAAAACTTAAGACTTCAGAGTTATTTGGCTGTGTCCGCCCCCCCCCCCCGCCCCCATGACTTCTTCAAAGATCACCAACAAATTGTGATTTTTATTGTGGCTCAATGAAAATACTATTAAATATATAGGGCAAGTTGCTTTAATTCTACTTGATTAAGTGTAATTAAAATTAAATCAAATTTAATTTGATCCTTATGACATTCACTTTGTTCCTATGCCTACAACATTTTGGAATTTGGATCCCAATTGCACTATTAGAACTGATTATACTTACGCACTTAAAGAGTAAAGATACTTGTGGCAGATAAATGGGTTTAGATAGTATGTTTCTCAGGTGGTTCTACTTAAAACAAAAGTGTGGAGTAAAATTTATTTGATAGGAACTGCAGAAGACCATCCTTTTCTGGCTAATCTCAATGCTATTTTTCCAGGTCTGACTAATTCCATTTCTACCAAGGCTCTCTGAACATAATTCAACTCAGTACCTGGAAATCTCATTACTTATATGGTCCTGGCTGATTTTGAGGCAAATCAGCTCTTATCTCAGCAGGGGAAGTTTTCATTTTACAGCACTTCATTTTAATAGATTATAATTACAAGTTTCATGGAACATCACAAGTGGATGTGTAAATATGCAGCATTTGATTAAGGAGAAAGTTATGAAGAGAACAACTGAATAGGCTTTCTGTAAATTATATCCCCAGCTGCCTGAAATTATTTTTATTTTTTATGCATAAAGAGAAAATACTATAGTGTTTGCCTACAATTCAGACTGTGAGACTTATCTTGAATATTCAATGATTTGAATGAAACAGATTGTAAATTCCCAGTTCCGTACATATTTTTGTAACAATATTTCTTAAGAATTCTTAAAAATCTTTAAAAACTTTTAAGAACTGCTGGTTTCTGTACATGAGATTTTGTAGATGAAATTTTCACTTATTGTCTATGTTGATATCAGTAGGACTTTTAATATTGTAATTGTATATGGATAAATATAAATATGGATATTTATCTACAAGTCAGTCTTACATGGATTGATACTCAGTTTTATCACTGCATTTCAAATATTTAATTTTATTGGGGCTCTTTTGAAAAAACATTAAGAAGCTAAACTTCAGGATTCTATATCAACAAAGACAATTGACTGTAAACTAATTCTTTTAATTACATATCAACTTAATCTTAGTTATTCAAGAATGCCATTATTTTCAAAGGGAGAAAAAGAATAACCAGAAAAATATGCTCAGTTTAAATTTAATTTTCCTCTTGTCTTTGCTTCAAGTTATTGCCATAGATGAAAGTATAGGTTCTACATTATTATATTTCCAGTTTATCTTTCAATTTTTTCAAGTCAAGAAAAGACATCTAGCATATTTCTCTAAAAAGCAATAGTTCAAACTGAAAACATATTAAAATAAAGTTATTTATGTATTTATTTGGTTGATTGATTTCTATAGCCACCAATCTCAGCACGACTCAACAATTCAAAATATGGTATGTATTTCAATTAAAATAAAAAAAATATTTTAAAACAATAAAACAATAACAAAGAGCAAAAAGTATTAAAATAGTAAAAAAATTAAAATATCTAATTCAAAGTTTATGTTACACAATTTCAGCTTTTATATTAAAACAATTTCATGGAAAAATGGAGGCAAATCATCTCCATCCCAATCCTTATTTTGTAAAAATTAGTGCAATGAACTGAATCATTTTTAATTTGATTGGGAAACTGTCTTACAATTAGAGGGAGATAAATTCCTGGAAAGTATGGGATTTATGCAGAGCCTTGTTCATGGGCCATCAAAGCTTATATCAAAATAACAACACAACTGGTGATCTTGCATCATGACATCTGATGCAAGTATTTAATGTAAGTTGTAGGATTACATCATGATATATACCTTCTTGGTTGTTGCACTGTCATGTGGAACAACATACTCTGTAAGGTATTGGTGAATAAGGCTTTTTTTTTTTTTTTGCTTACTATATTGTGAACCATCCAGAGCTGGTTTGAAGTCTAGCAGCACCTAAATTGAAATAAATATGGGTGACTCTGAGTAGGACCCCTAATGCAAGAATAGACAGAATTGGTGCCCAAGATGGATTTGTGCATAAAGCTTCCTGACCACACTTACCAACTTCTCATCAAGCAGAACCTGTGAGTCTTTTAAGGTACACAATTTGTGCATCAATTACATCTGGGGAAGCACTACTTCACTGTAATGGATTATGAGAATAACCTTGGGAGACAGGAAGAAGAGCCACTTCCTAAACAAAAGTGCTACATTTGAAATATTCTTCTTCCACTGCAGAGGCAAACCTCTGCTCTCCTGGCCTTTTAGAAGTACCTGAAGAGCAAGCTCTGCTGATTTGTTTGGGGAACACAGAAGAGCACGCAACCTTAGGTGGTTACCACTGTGAAGATCCTCTCCCATCTTTTAAACTTTAGTCTATTCCTGTTTCAACTGCCTCCTATTGGAATACTATATTTATGTGGCTTTTATGTTTTTACATTGTCCAGAGTCTCTCTGTGAAGAAGATGGACAGTCTCTAAATCTGATATATAAATAAGATAAATATAATTGTACTTCTGTCACCTTAAACAGATCAGCCCAATCAACATGCAACTCCAAACAAATCCAAGCAATTGTATTTGCTAGATGACTTTAATATTCCTCATAATAGCCCTGCCAAAGGCCCTTTCTCCATGACAGGGCACAGGCCATTATATGGGAAAGACTGCTGGTCAAATGCCACAGGATGGAAAAATAAGCTCTTACCACTAGTATATAATCCCTAATATGGGCTTTTACTTATGTTTAATTTGGTTCATACTTTGAAAGATCACTTCAGTCATTTCTGGTGATCTCTGTGCTACTGCTGTTTCTCCTTAAATGAACAGACAAATCAAAACCCTTAGTGAGTTATCTGTCTCAAGCAAATCTGAGCAGAGCCTTCATAGTATATAAAAGAGGAGGAAGAGAAATTGGTAAATGTTTGCTACATTAATTTTTAAAAAGACACAGCAAGTATTTGCCACAGAACCAATGCATAAATGATAGAAATGAAAACAGACCTAAGTGTTTAAGAAAAAGCAAGCAAATATTATGAATAGAAAATGAAGAGAAATACTTCACAGATAAAATGCAGAATAAAGGAGATAAGACTCTGAGATGATTCCCCAAACCTTTTCCTAGTTCAAACACAACAAAAGTCCCTAATAGGTTGTTTTGCATGCTAGATGTTTCTCTACACCAGTGACAGTGGTATACACATTTTGCTATGTGTGGTTGTTCTGTAAAAGAAATCTATTTTAAAGACAGCTTTTAGCATTCAAAACCAAGAATGAAAATCTGGTTGATGAAGAGATTTAGCAATCTCAACATTCTAATGCCCCCCCACTTTTAATTGTATCTAACCTGCCCTCCTCTAATTGTCAAAAAGACAAAAGCAGATCCAAGCAGTCCAACAAAGAGGATAAGGATAGTTGACCTTTTTTGTAATTTATGAGTGTAGTAAACAATAGATTCCCTAGTACACAGTAGATTTTCAGCTGAATGTAAAAATATATTTGAATTGCTCAAAATATAAGCAGGGGTTTTTTTGTTTTGTTTTGTTTTGTTTTGTTTTTTTGGTGTATATGAGCCTCACTAGCATCTATGCAGAATGCATTCCTTCTTTCATTGTCCAGATTTCATTGAGAACATCATTTTCCTACTGTAGGTTTAAACATAGATAACACAACAGAATCACTTGTTTAGGTTGGTTCATGTATCAAAAGCAAATGAATGGAGGACCAGAAACTACTGTAGAACAGAACATCTGGAGTAAAAAAAAACACCTCTGAATAGAAGGCAGTGATTTATTTCTTGCAAAATGTATACAAATTAAAATAATATGAATAATAATCATATTAACTTCAATAATATTATTGGGAAAAAAATTGTTTGAGAAAATCCTTCTACTTTACATATCAGCCTCAAAGTTATATTCATTTGTGTTGTGAAAGTGATCACAGACCTATCATGGTCTCACTGCAAAACCATGAATTATTTTGTGCTGTTGATTTCAGATGGTTTAATTGGTGTAGATTGTATCCAAATAGTCATTGTTTTTTGTCATCTATGGTCTTTCTGAAAATTAAGGTGACTTCATTTCAAACTTACCTCATTACATTAAAAAATGGTAAATCAGGAAATTCTTTTTTTGTAATCTTGTCTTTTTGATAACAAAACAGGACAGTCAAACTTTAGGAAATTTGCTCAGATCAGAAAAGCTATGTCCAATTCTTAACATTAAATAATGCAGAGAAGATCAAGCATGTCTTTTTGTTAACAGAACAATTTGTTCCAGATATATATTTGAAGTGTAGCTACGTGTCTTCCATTCAGCATTTTACTACTTCTAAATAATCTATAAAGTGAAGAGATATTTCCAACAAAGGAACAGAAGACAATTGTCAACACTCTGCAAACTCTTTTAAAAAGTGCTTGTAAAGGCTTTGAAGTTTCAGCTTATTCAAAATGTTAAGCTCCTGCACTTGAGCTGTTATTCATCCATGCCAATTCCATTACAGGGCATTATGGAATTCTTTGATCTTTTGTCACTAATTTAAGACTGAAGAGCAAAAGTCATGAACAGATTTACTAAAAACTATAGAAAATAAAAACTTGGGAGACTAGAAAAAAATGAAATGTAAGAAACAGAAACATTGCTGATCTTTCAGCAAGGTTTAAATGGAAGTGAAGTAGATAGCACACAGAGGCAAAGGAAGGTAGGCTTTATATTTAACTTACTATATGGCACCATACTTTCTGTAGATAAACCCGTTCATTATGCTGTCAATGGATCACTAATTCTGTGTTATCCTTTCTGAAGTCTGGATTTAAGGGAAGTTATTCTTTTACTCCTCTAACTATCCCCTTATGATGTTTATAAATTATAAGTTTAAAAAAAATCAAGATGGCAGCAACAATGGTTCCATTGAAACTCTGCCTTTTTATTTATGTGCATCAGAGAGCTTTGCTGTGAACATCCCTGTATCCCACTGTCCTCTTGTTTCCCTTCCCTTGTTTCCCTTAGATCATTTTATTTATTTTCTCATGTGCCGCAATGATGGTGCAGTAGTTAGAAGGCAGTATTGCAGGCTAATTCTGTCAACTGCCAGGAGTCAACAGGCTCAAGATTGATTCAGCCTTCCATCCTTCCAAGGTCGCTAAATGAGGGCCAAGATTGTTGGGGGCAATAGGATGACTCTGTAAACTGCTTAGAGAGGGCTGTAAAGCACTATAAAGTGGTATATAAGTCTAAGTGTTATTGTTACTGCTATTTTCCTACTTTGCTTCATTCCATTTATTTATTTACTGATATCACCGTAATACTACATAAGTATTTCAGCCACATGACTGCCATTGGAAGTCTTAATGTAGTCTTAAAACTTCAAGTAGTACCAAATGTACAAGCAAGATCAGCTGCTGATCAGACAGTAGGCTCATTGGGTAACCTTTGAGTCAGTTCTTGGATTGCTGTGGGAAGAATCATCTTGAGCTCCTAGAAAAAAAAAAATATTTGTGTGTGTGTGTGTGTGTGTGTGTTTATCTGCATCAGAAGTAAATTGGAGGTCCAGATTCTCTATCATGGGGATAAGAACAGACTCTTCAAACTGTGAGCCTGCCATTTATTTAGATCAATATTTTTCCTCAGTTGTAAAAGCTCCCCAGGAAGTGATATGTAATTATATCCACTTTATACTTTCAGCTTCTCTGGGGAGAGGAGTCCTCTGACCTTAAAGTAGGCAGTAGTGTGCCCCTCCCCTCAGGTACCCATGGCTGGGCTCAACAATTATGTACAATTTGTGTTGAGTCCTTGGCGGGAAGTAGACACGAGAAGCAGTTGAAGTTCTCAGTTTCCTTTATTCAGCGTTCAGCTTACAAGTAGATGGCTTCAGCAGCTCCCAAAACCTCCCAGCTTCTTATATAGACGCTTCCCGGGTAAATGTGATACTTTTCCCACGCCAGCACCCGCGCATGCGCACGGCGCTGGCGACAGCCTGTCTGGTCCCGGGCAGCTTTGCACCTGCCCGGGACTGCCTGCAAACGCCCGAGCCGTTTGGAAGGCTCGGGACATAACATCCCTTTCCCCCGGGCTAAAACTACTACCAACATATAAACATTTATTTTATGCAGTGTTCTGCTTCTCAGTGCTCCTATCGTTACCTGGCTTTTGTTTAGCCAGCAATGTTATGTAATCCTCTAAGTATTTAGGAGACTTCTTTGCTCTCTGTGACCTTCTCAGCTCTGGGTTACTAGCATGAGTTCCCTGACTGGAGGGAGATGTGAGCCTGTTCTCCTTATTTTGCCTTGGTGCCTTCCAAGGACTGTGCCCCGATGCTTGGCCTGCTTGCTTACCCACCGGGCTCATCAGGCCAGGGCTTCTGTCACTTTGTGACCTGGTTGACCTGCCTAGCTGTAGACCCTCGGGCCCCTTGAAGTGATAGCCACTGCTGGGCGTCTCTGTTGAACCTCCTAGGTCCGTCCAAGACCTGTCAGGAGGCTGACCATTCCCTGAACCCCGTTCTGTGTCCGGGCTTGTGTGGGTTTCTGTACTTTCCCAAAACTCAGTTACTCCCTGATTTGGGCTAGAGGTGTTGTAGTCGGGACTTGGTTCCTCGACCACCTCCCTGTATGTTTGACCCCCTGTAGAATTTGGGGTAAGGTCAGGCCAACCTTGGGGATTGTGTGCCAGCTCTCTTGCGGGGACTGATTTGTTGGGATGCCCCCGGGTATCCTCCGTGACTGGAGTGCTGTGTGATGTGTGTGGAAAGTGAGTATGCCCCCGGGGTGACTCCCTGGCTGGAGTAGGCGTGGATGCCTGGTAGTTAGGTAGGCTCATAGAATTCTTGTTCGGAGCTCTCGCGGAACCCTGGGATGGGCCGTTTGTGGCTCCATCAGTGGAGATGGGCAGCAGCTTGTGCCCTTCCCTTTGCTCCAAAGGGTCCCCCTCCCCCCCTGGAAAAGACCCAGGAGTCTCATCTGAAAAGTCCCACCTAGGGCGGAGTTGGTCGATGTGCCGACGCAGGACACGACCGTTGTCCAGGGCAACCTCGTAGGAGAGAGGACCTGTGACCCTGGAAATAGAAGCGGGGACCCAGGTATGACCAGGCCCGTAATTGCGAGCCCAAACCGGGGCACCCACAAGTAGTTGTCTAGGTGCCCTAGGATGTGAGGTAGATGAAGGCAGTCTGTCCGGATGCAACCGGTCAAGTTTAGTAGTAAGTTGACGCCCCCAGCGAAGTTCAGCTGGGCTTCTCCCTGTAGAAGTGGACGGTGTGGTGCGATAAGAAAGGAGAAAGTCAGCCAACCTGTGATGCCAGTCCCCATAGGTGAGTCTTTTCAAGGCGTCCTTTGTGATGCGCACCATACGTTCAGCCATACCGTTGGTGGACGGGTGGAAGGGTGCAGACGTGGCATGACGAATCATGTTAGCCTGTAAGAAAGCTTGGAATTCGGAGGAAGTGAATTGAGGGCCGTTGTCAGACACGATGACATCTGGAAGCCCGTGTGCAGCAAAAATCCCCCTCAGTACCTGAATAGTCTTTGCAGTGGTGGTGGAAGAGACAGGTACAACCTCAAGCCATTTTGAATGGCTGTCAACAAGGACCAAGAAGAACTGGCCCTGAAAGGGCCCAGCGTAGTCAATGTGCACGCTAGACCATGGGGACTGCGTTTCCTCCCATTTATGCACGGGAGCTTGGAGCATCTCTGGGCGAGATCGTTGGCACAGGTGGCAAGCATGCACCTTAGCCTCAATATCCTTATCTAAAGCAGGCCACCACAAGTGGCTGCGTGCAAGAGCCTTCATACGAACAATGCCAGGATGACCCTCGTGGAGGGATTCTAAGACCCTAGTCCTCATTGAGGTGGGAATGACAACTCTGTTTCCTCAAAGCAGACAACCCTGAGAAAGGGACAACTCGTTTCTTTTGGACCAGAAACTCTGAAACTCAGGACTAGGGCAGTGCTCAGGCCAACCGGACAAAACCCAGGAACGGACACGTGAAAGTGTGTGATCTGTACCTGTTTCAGCGGCAACATCCCTGGCACAAAGAGGGAGCTCGGGCAAGGCTTGGATTGATAGAATGTTGACAGCTGGCGCAGGGTCAGCTTCTACTACTGGCAGAGGCAATCTACTGAGGCCATCAGCATGGCCCATTTCTTTCCCAGGCTTGTGGAGTAAAGAAAAATCATATGCAGACAGAAAAATAGACCACCTAAGCATTCTAGGGGAAATGATTTGGGGAGTCTGCTTACGTGTGGTAAACAGTCCCAGCAGAGGCTTATGGTCAGTAAAGACCGTGAAATGCCTGCCATAGAGAAAATCGTGGAATTTTTTAATTCCAGCGACAACAGCCAGAGCCTCCCTGTCTATCTGAGCGTAGTTGCGCTCAGCAGAAGACAATGTTCTGGAGTAATATGCAACAGGAACCTGAGTTCCATCAGACCTGAGGTGGCTCAGGACAGCTCCTACCCCGTAAGGGGACGCATCACATGCGATGCACACAGGAAGAGATTCGTTGAAATGTGCAAGTACACTGTTAGAAGTGAGCAAGGCCTTGACTTTGTTAAAGCAAGCCTCATGTGTTTGTGACCACTGCCACACTGCTTGTTTGTCTAGTAGCCTGTGAAGAGGCTCAGCTACACTAGCTTTATGTGGAAGAAAAGAATTGTAGAAATTCAGGAGGCCCAGGAAGGCCTGAAGTTCGGCCTTGGACTTTGGCCTAGGTGCTTCTAAAATAGCTGTTAGTTTGGATTCAGCAGGGTGAATCCCAGCAGCATCAATTTTGAACCCCAGAAATTCAGTAGAAGGCACCCCAATCTTGCATTTGTCTTTTTTGAGCTTGAGGCCTGACTTCCTGAATCTTAACAGAACAGCCCTTAGCCTTTCAGCTAGAATGTGTGTGGAGTCTCCTGCAATTAAGACATCATCAAAGTAGGGGCAAACCCCTGGTATACCCCGTAGTGTGTTTTCCATTACGCTTTGGAAAATCCCAGGAGCGACATTCACTCCAAACTGCAGCCTTTTTACCTTAAAGGCTCCCCTGTGGGTCACAATAGTCTGAGCTATAGCAGCATCATCATCAACAGGCAGCTGTTGATACGCTGGAGCTAGGTCAAGCTTTGCAAAAACGCGCCCCTCCTTGAGGGAGGCCAGAATATGACTGACCACAGGAACAGGATAGGCATGTTGCTGCAATGCCTTATTCAGAGTGCATTTGTAGTCAGCACAAATGCGAATGTCCCCATTTGCCTTTAGAGGCGTGACAATGGGGGTCTCCCAAGGACTGGAATCAACAGGTTCTAGGATTCCCTGTTGAATCAGTTTGTCTAACTCAGTGTCAATTTTACTCTTTAAAGCAAAAGGGACCCTTCTTGCTTTAATTCTAATGGGAGTGACAGTGGGGTCTAGCTTTAAGGACACAGGGGGTCCTTTGAATGTGCCCAGCTGGGGGCTGAAAACATCTGCAAATTCTTTGCAGACTTCCTGTAGGTCGAGTGTTTGTAAACTGTTGAGTCCTGTGACGTGTATCCCCAGGGCCTCAAACCAATCGAGTCCTATGAGACTCGTTCGTTCACCCCCTACTACTAATAAGTCTAGTGGACCTTCAAAACTCTTGTATTGCACGTTAAGGGTGGCCTCCCCCTTAACACACACTCTTGAATTTTGAAAATCTGTTAACACAATGTCAGAAGGCCTTAACTTGGCCTGAGTTCCACTACCGGAACAAATCTTCCTAAATGTATGCAAGGAGATAATTGAAAAGGCAGACCCTGTGTCTAGTTCCATAGATAATGGAACCCCTTGTAGCTTCACCTTGAGTGACAGCTTTTTCTTAATGGGCTTGTGTGTGCCTGTCCTAAGGATGCTTCTTCGCGAAGCGCAAAACCCTACCCTATTCTGGCTGGGGAATCTGGTACCTTTCAGGCGCAGTTCTTCCTGAGGTTGTACCTTTCGTCGGCCCAGACACACAGCTGCAATGTGACCTTGTTTGCCACATGCCCGGCAGGTAGCGGAGCGGAACTTGCAGTCGGTTCTCCTGTGGCGAACTCCACAGCCGATGCACTTGAGCAGAGCTGAAGAGCTTCCCTTCTGTTTTTCTTCCATCGTGGGGTGGAGACGGTCGACTTCCTCGTCCGGATCCTCCTCGGAGTTTCTTTGGGCGTCTTCCTGGTGCACGGATGCAACCTCTGGACTATTTCTGATCGGCCGCATGTTCTTGACAGCGCCGCCTGCTGCTTCTTCTGCGGTGACTTCCCTTAAGGCATCTTGGTAGGACAATTCTTCTTTAGCGAAAAGTCTCTGTTGTAGATCTCGATGCCTTAACCCGCACACGAATCGGTCCCTCAGTCGTTCTTCGAGGTCTTTGAACTCGCAGTGCTTGGCGGCCTTCCGTAATGCGGCGATGAATTCTTTGGCCGACTCACCGGGCCGTTGATCCCTCTGCTCGAAGGTGTGGCGCCATGCGATGACAGACATCTTGGGGTGGAAGTGCTCCTTCAGTAGCTTCTTCAGATCTGCGTAGCTGACAGACTCTACTGGAACAGGTGCTGCAAGGTTTTCTGCGATGTCGAAGGCGTCTTGACCGCAAACACAAAGCAGGGTGGCAGCCTTCAAGCTCTCTTCCCTCACTTGGTTTGCCTTGAAGTAGTTCTCCACCCTGGCTACGTATGACTCCCACCGCTCTGGATGTGAGACGTCGAATTCCGAAAGCCTTCCGATTTTCGCCATCTTCAGAAGACGAGTCTATCAGCCAGCCTACCCCCGAATGCGCACTGGATTGGCGGGTAGCTGCCAAGTCGACGCCGTTCCGCCGCTCAGGACTCACTTGGGTAAGCTTACACTTATTCCTTTCCAGGCGGTGTAAGGCATCCCACCCTCGTCGCCAGTGTTGAGTCCTTGGCGGGAAGCAGACACGAGAAGCAGTTGAAGTTCTCAGTTTCCTTTATTCAGCGTTCAGCTTACAAGTAGATGGCTTCAGCAGCTCCCAAAACCTCCCAGCTTCTTATATAGACGCTTCCCGGGTAAATGTGATACTTTTCCCGCGCCAGCACCCGCGCATGCGCACAGCGCTGGCGACAGCCTGTCTGGTCCCGGGCAGCTTTGCACCTGCCCGGGACTGCCTGCAAACGCCCGAGCCGTTTGCAAGGCTCGGGACATAACAATTTGTATCCAGTTTCCTTCTCTCCTTTGCTCCAGGCGCAACTAAAGATGCTGGCTGCCATCAATATAGCCCCTCATGGCACAGACTGAGTTATCATAGGGACTGCCTCTTTTCTGTGCTTTCTGCCCATACTGCTTAATAAGTTTGTTCCAGGTCCCAATTAATATTTTCATTAATTGGGACTTAGAAGCATGTCTGCTCTCTGAAACAGCATCACCCCTGAAATCTACATATGACCCACGCTTCAGTTATTCTGGGAGTCTTTGAAAACTCAGCTTTGCCTTGACTTAAACTGGTTGCCAGTATTTTCTGGACACAAATGATTTATGCTTTTATTGTTTTTCTTTTCAAGAAAAAGATCTGTTAAGATTCTTTAAAAACAGTCATTCTCACAGTATATGTTTACAGTCTGAGAACTGTAGACAAATTGGGGAAAGGGCCAAGCACCATCAAAAAATCACATGCCAAGAATTATGCCAAGAATTTGGGATAAAAGTAACTTTTATTTTTATTTTGTCTCTAATTCTTTCTTAGATTACTCATGGAAATACAGCTTGCAGTTCAAGCTAATGTCAATTTTTTGAAACTGAAGAACACAATATACTTTGATATATCTAGCCTGAGAACTCATTACAGTAAAATCAATGTTAATTAAAGCCACAAGCAATCTAGCTCCAATAATGGTTAAGGCGTTTACTGATTTTAGTAGAGGAAACATAAAAGTCAAAGAATCTTCTAGTCCAGTACTGGACATCTATAGTCCCTTTACAGCCTATGGATTTCAACTCCCAGAATTTAGGAGTCATTCATGCCCAGGAATTCTGGGAGTTGAAGTCCACAGGTTGTAAACAGTCCATTGTGCCAACCCTTATTCTAGTCAGACTTCCAGAACAGGGTATTTTTTTTAAAAAAAAAGCAAATATTTTTTAGATGCGTAGTCTTAAAAAGGCCTTTTATTCAATTTTGCAGAAAGAAAAATACCAATTAGATAATGGCAAGAAACTGTGATGTTTCAGATTTGTTAGTCATTTTTGTCTTTCACCATTGTCGTGCTGCGCATAGTTGGTAGGAGTCATAGTTCTTTTAATATCTGGTGTGGGACAAAATTTCTCTATATATGGAGGAATTATAGTTTCTTAGTATTCAGAATAAAACATGTCCTGATGTTGTTTCGATAGTGGGTGGGAAATAAGAGACGGCTATCTGCTTCTGTCCTTCCAAAGCAATTCTTTGCTATTGTAATAGCAAAACCAGGCAGTGCAAATAAGCCTTTAATAAAGGAAAGCTAACCACATTTTGCATCATGTGAAGAACATGTAAGAGCAAGGGGAAGCATGATATAACAGACAACCAGTCACTGTTGTTTAAGGATATAAATTAGCATAGGGTTGTATTTTTCCTTCTTTAGAATTTTCAAGAGATATACACTTAATTATTAGACATATTTAATAAGGATTAAGGAGATGCAGTGGCCTAGCGGTTAAGACCCTGGGCTTGTTGACTGGAAGGTTGGCAATCTGAGACTGCATGATGGGATGGGTTCCCATTCTTGCCCCTGCTCCTGCCAAGCTACTACATGATGGGATGGGTTCCCATTCTTGCCCCAGCTCCTGCCAAGCTACTACATGATGGGATGGGTTCCCATTCTTGCCCCAGCTCCTGCCAAGGTACCAGTAGCAATTTGAAAGCATGTATATGCAAATAGATAAAGAGCCACCAGTTTGGTGGGAAGATCACAGTGTTATGTGCACTTTGGCATGTAGTCATACTGGCCACATGACCACGGAAGCATCTTTGGACAACACTGGCTCCTTCAGCTAGGAAATGCAGATGAGCACTACCCCCTAAAGTCAGACATGACTGGTCAGGGAAAACCTTTGCCTTTAACTTTAATAAAGATTAAAGTTCCAGTAACCAGGTTTTGCAACTTAGGTACATAGATTTCTTGGGTGTTCAAACATTCAGATGATACATGGATATATGCATTCAAAAATTACCTATTGCAGAAGTTCAGACCAGAAGTAACAGGGAAATATTGCCAGGACTATGAGAGAAGAGGTGGCACCTGTGAGTCCATTTCTATTTGTGCCATTTCAGTGATTGAAGAAAGTACCTAAAAAAGGCGTATGTTGCAAGATTTGCCTGAATGCCATGTGTCTTCATAATCTGCATTAATTTATTGCAGAATAGATTTTTATGGGCATTACCTGGCTTATACACTCCATCTTAGTGCCCCATTGCAACTGAATTTTGGTAGCAAAAGCATTGTGTGGATTCTACACAATGTGATTTATTAACAAAAAAAAGTGCAGGATATAATTCTCTAAAAATTCCTTCTCCAAAAAACACCATCAGATTACTGGTCATGCTTTTGAACTTCTCAGCATTTAAAAAAATGGGGAAACACCGTTCCAAAAATTTCTCATATTTGAAATAGCTAAAAAATAAAATTCTCAGTTTTTAGAGAAGCTATGTCTATTACAGCATTTCCCCTAATCTGTCAGACTAGTATAATAAAATATAATGTGAATAGATATATTGTGTCTCTTCTTGTTTTTATGACTTTGTAGTTACCAAACTAGTGCACAGAATTATTCAGCTGAATTCCAGGACAGCTATATGAAAAGTAGGGAGAGAAACATTATTTGTATATTGATGTTTTACTAAAACGCATAGAACAATTTATTAAAATCATAACCTTTTAAAAATATTTCATTTTGCTTTTATGCAATTAATGTAATATATTGGTGCCACAAGCTTTCATTTATATTTCTGTTCTTTCTGAAACAATTTATTAGTTCCCCTGCTCAAACATTTCTTACATTTTCCTCTTTCTTTTACCGGTCCAGTTCATATAGCAAAAATAACATATTCAAGAACTTTATAAACAATTGCATTAATTGAAAATGTTATTGTGAAATACATGTACTAAAAACAGTAATATTAACTTAATGAGAAAAGACAAGGCCACATTATTCACTGGAAAATATGGATGATTAAAATTAATGTACTTAAGAGTACCTAAGCCCTAGAATTAGCAAGGTCACCCATCCAAACTAACATCACCAAGAATAAGTCAATGAAAACTATAAGGAGGAATCAGATGTCATATGTAAATCATCTATTGAATTATTAAGCTCACACGTCACATACACACAAAGATATGAATACCATATTTATGGAAGGGAAGCAAAACAGTATGTGTTGGCTTCATTATCAGTTGTGAAGTCCTTATATCTTATATTTGTGCATTACATGCAGTTTTAAAAGAAGAAAGCTAATATCCATATA
Source organism: Crotalus tigris (assembly GCF_016545835.1). Classification (NCBI taxonomy): domain Eukaryota; kingdom Metazoa; phylum Chordata; class Lepidosauria; order Squamata; family Viperidae; genus Crotalus; species Crotalus tigris. The sequence continues at coordinate 217,980 of NW_024100115.1, read as the reverse complement.
TATGTAGTAGTTCTTTTCTCCAACATTCTCCTTATAATATGCCATTAGCAAGTGGGGGTCAAAATAAAGATAATCTGCTAAATATATATAGAGAGAATATGGTGCAAGGATTAAATTGTTGGACAGGCATTGGAGAAATCAGTGTTCTAGTCCATTTCCAACCATAGAAAAATTTGGATTAGTCACAATAGGGGTAAGGTATTTATTACTTTAAGTTCAAGGAAGGAAGGAAGGAAGGAAGGAAGGAAGGAAGGAAGGAAGGAGGGAGGGAGGGAAGGAAGGAAGGAGGGAGGGAGGGAGGGAGGGAGGGAGGGAAGGAAGGAAGGAAGGAAGGAAGGAAGGAAGGAAGGAAGGAAGGAAGGAAGGAAGGAAGGAAGGAAGGAAGGCCCTTAATCTTTTAAAGTGTAATTCAGATCTAGGGCACAGAAGAATAAATGTTAAATTCTAAGCACAGACTAAACATCTATGTCTTCCAGTTATTGCTAAATTACAGTGCTCAGCATGTCTCAACATTACAATCCGATTCTCATCTGACAATATCTGCAGAAATGCACATTTACCATATCTGCTCTGAACCATCTTTAGAAGAGAGGTGCATCTGCTGCCTTTAAGGCCTTTGATGTCTTAGAGTTCTTTTGAAAGTTACAGTCAGATCGCAAGGTTTAATGTGTTGGAGGGGATAAATACAGGAGATTCAGTATGAATAATTATGTTAACTGCCTTTCAGTCCCTGAAATTATTTTTTTCTATTTTCACATTTTCTTAGTCCTTGTTCTTCAGTGTAAACAGTGATTGCATAGCCCTTCTCTGAAGGCTGCATATTTGAAAGCTATAATTTAGGCAACAGGAAAAGGAGAGAAGAAATATTATACATGCTGACAACCCCAATCTAAATGGACACCCATATGCAGGCAATCTATTCTCAATATTTTTATTTTGACACTTCTGTAACTGGGTGTCAAGCCCCCAAGGGCTTGACATACATAGGGTAACGAGGGAAAACGATTGGTACACCCCCAAACCCCAAGGATGCCGAGATAACAGCAGCCACAGCCAAGGACTACCCCAGGCAGGGACCTGGGGCTGTGCGCCTCCCCGACCACTACCCGGTGCTGCTATGCTGGGGGCGCCGACCTGCAGCTCGCCGAAATCCAGCTGACGCCGGCATGCTGGGGAAATGCCGGCGCACGAACACGTGAGCCAAGCAAGACAGCATATGACGAAAGGGAACGAAGCGGACAAGATTGAAGGACCCTACAGGCGTGCTCAGGGTGGACTGGGGGTGGGGGATACTTACCAGACGGGTAGGATATCAGCTGGGGACAGATGGGGAGTGGGAACAAAGCACAGAAGCCAGGTGATCGAGCAGAGGGATGCGGAGGCGGGATAGCGTCGGTGAAAGGGAGGACACAGGGAGAGGGTGGAGCATTTATTAAATTTAGGCGGATGTCGGTTTGGGGCTGGGGGTGGGGAAACAGGGTGTGGCACACAGTTATAGAGCACCGGAGAACTACCATTCCCAGTGCTGACTTCATTTCATCCTCGGAATAAAGTAGTTGATGAGTTCGTTGTATACCGGCGTTCCAGTGCATTCTTTCTTCTTGCGGACGACGGCGGATACTCCAGACAAGTAAGTTAGCACTCACCAATACCTACTGCTCCTAGTTCCCCTTTCACATGCTGTGAAGGGAAGACATGGCAGAAGGCACTCAAGGAGCGTCCCTGGTGGAGGGGGAGGCGGATACCGGCGGCATCGTGGATGTCGCCCCAGTGCTGGACCAGGCGGCAGAGCAATCCGTGGTACGGCCAAAGCTGCTGCTGCTTGCTAAACAGGGCCCTGGAGTGGAAGAGACGGGGTTGCAAGGCCACAGGAGGAGTGGTGGCAAAGCCCCGTGGTGACGGGGGTGCAGGCCGAGCAGGTTTTGACACCCAGGCCGAAATCTGCTCATAGGGGGTGGCGAGAGAGGCGAGTTACTACGGAAGATGACGAAGACTGGAGTTATTCCACGGCTCCAGGCCAGGATACAATGGATGTCCTGCGGAACCAGTTTGGGGAGGCGAGTTACAGGCGCGGTTCTAGCACGTGGCAACAGGAGGAGGATTCCACGATGCGCACCCCGTCGCCCCAGTTCCGGTTGAGCAGCCCAAGATTGCGGGTACCCCCTCCAGCAGGTGGATCTCTGGCCACGGGTCTCCCGAAGGGTGGCCGGTTGGGACACACACAACCACCACACCAGGCGGGCCCTAGGAATGTGGCTAGAGGCCCCGCGGTACAAGGGAGTGTGGCACCCCAAGGCACGGTGCCTGGGCATGTCAACATCATGCCAGGACAACCCCTGGGCCCGTGGGGTCCAGGGAATTTCTGGGGGGCCCCTCCAATTCCAGTAACATTTGATGGCAACCCCGACCAACTAGCATTGTTCTTGGGCCAGGCCATAAGCCATCTAGATCAATATGCTCAGTTGTATACCTCTCAATGGGCCATGATGGGCGCTGTTACTGCTGCCCTGCGGGGAGAGGCGGCTGCATGGGTGGCTGACTTGTACAGCGACCACGCTCGGGAGGTGGAGAATGCCGGGTTATTCTTGGATGCCTTGCATGCAAGGTTCGAGGATCCCACCCGAGCGCAGAGGGCGGAAGCAGACCTCCTTGCATTACAGCATGGGAAGCGGCCAGCCATAGACTATGTGCGGGACTTCCGTAGATTGGCTGGTCGACTGTATTCTTCATGGCCAGAGCGTCTACTCGTGCACCATTTCCGGGCTGGCCTCGACCACGAATTACATCAGGCCTGCATGTATCGGGGAGTTCCGAATAGGCTTCGGGATTGGTTTAAAGTAGTGGTCGAACTAGAGGTAGGCCTCAAAGAAGCGCACAAAGGAGTGGGTGAAATCATCCGACCACGGCGGGATAGTGATAGGCCTCGAGAGGGCGCCCAGGAACCACCACAGCCATCATCCAAGCCTATTGCTGGGACTGGAGGAGCGGGGTTCCGGTGTTTCTGCTGCAATCAATCCGGTTATCGTGCAGCCGAATGCCCAGCACCTAGCCCGCACAAGGCCGCACCCATTAGTAGTGCCACCCCGATGAAGAAACTCACGGAGAGTCTGAGAGCCCCAGTGCAGCAAATTAGCCCGGGAGCAAGAAAAGGATCCCCAGTGGCCACGGAGTCCGCAGCGGTGGCGCGGTACCAACCCGAAGATGACGAGGACAGTCCAGATGACGGCTCCACAGATCCGATGGTAAGTGACCCCATCAGCCCATTTGTACTACCAATCATCTTAACGAGTCCGATAACAGGGGTGCGGGGAACATACCAGGCTTTGATAGATACAGGTTGCACCCGGTGTCTGATTAGCAGGAAAGTGGCCGTAGGCAGTGGCATCTGGATATACAAGTTAAAACAGCCTATTCGGTTCGAACAGGTGGATGGGTCGCTATTGGGAAGGGCCCCGGCTACTCACATTACCGAACGGGTTCGGATGGACTTGGGAAATCATTGGGAACTCTTGCGCTTCATCGTTGTGCCTTGCATGACGGAAACTGCCACACTGGGGTTGGCTTGGTTGGATAAGTGGACCCCCACAATACGATGGGAGGGGGGTTATCGGAAAATACGTTTGGGGATAGGTCCGTCGCTATTGGAGGAAGGTGCTGGAACTCCAGTCCCTAAGGTCCTCAGGATAGCGCAGCTCCAGGAGAAAAAGGGGGAGCAGGCATACCCCAAGGAGTACGCAGATTTAGCGGAGGTCTTTAGTGAGAGGAAATGTAACCAACTGCCTCCGCACTGAGCGACGGACTGCGCTATTGAATTGCTGCCGGGGGTTAAGCTTCCCAAACCCCGGATGTACGCCATGACACCGAAGGAAGTACAGGAGTTGCGCAGGTATATTGACCAGAATTTAGCCCAGTCCCGGATAGCAGCCCCGGTGCTCTTTAAGAGAAAAAGGATGGATCATTATGTCTATGTGTGGATTTCCAAGGTCTAAACGCAGTGTGCGTCGAGCATTTATATCCCCTTCCCCTTATGAAGGATTTACTAGCGCATCTAGGGAAGGGTCGGATATTCACCAAGTTAGATCTCCGGGAAGCTTACTATAGGGTCCGAATTAAGGCAGGGGATGAGTGGAAAACGGCGTTTAACTGCCCATTGGGCAGTTTTCAATTTCGTGTTATGCCTTTTGGACTGCAAGGGGCCCCTGCAGTATTTATGCAGGTAAGAAATCAGGTGCTGCATGACCATCTGTACTGAGGGGTCCTTGTGTACTTGGACGATATCTTAAGCCCCCAAAACGAGGCGTCAGCTGCAAAGCTTCCTTGGATTCGCAAATTTCTATCACCACTTCATACCTTCCTTTGCCACCATAGTTCAACCCCTCACCGATCTCTTGCGGACAAAACATCTCTCAGGAAAACCCCGTCCAAGTCAACCATTAGAATGGACCATGGACTGCCAAAAGGCATTTGAGGCTCTAAAAGCCTTGTTTGCAAAAGAGCCGGTATTGCGCCATCCGGACCCGGGTATCCCGTTTGTGGTACAAGTTGATGCCAGTGACGTGGCTGTGGGGGCGGTGCTCCTTCAAAGGAATGAGACTGGAATGTTACAGCCCTGCGCTTATACTTCCCGAAAGTTTACGACAGCTGAATGGAATTGGGTTATTTGGGGAAAAGAGGCCTTTGCTGTCCGATGGGCTCTGACGACATGGCGACATCTTCTAGAAGGGGCCGAGTCACCATTCGAAGTATGGACAGACCATAAAAACCTAGAGGTGTTCCAAACCCTGAGGCGCCTGGGACCCAAACATGTCCGTTGGGCTCAATATTTCGCTCGGTTCAAATTTGTGTTAAAGTATGTACCGGGGGGAAAGAACTTTCTGGCAGACGTGTTATCGCGGATGCCACAATATCGCAGTAAATGGGAGGAGGTCATACAAACATTGATACCCTATACTAGGCAGGAGATGGCTACTAGTATACATCAGAAGTCGAAAGCCGATGAGTTAGAAGCTATGAGAGCTGCCATGTGGACAGATAAGTGGGCACAGGAGCATTCAGGATGGTTGACTAAACGAGATGGAATAGGTTGGAAAGGTGATAGAATGTATGTACCGGAGACCTTGCGAAACGTAGTCCTTCAGAGGGGCCATGGCGCCAAGCAGGCAGGGCATTTCGGGTTCTTGAAAACCCTACATTTACTGCGGCGACAGTTTTGGTGGCCGAGACTTAAGGGGGACGTAGAACGATATGTCCGTGATTGTCATGTGTGCGCCAGTGCGAAGCCCTGGACAGGGAAGCCCATGGGCTTGTTACAGACAGTGGCCGATCCATCCCGGCCCTGGGAGGAAATCGCTATGGATTTCATCGTAGACTTGCCTGATAACTGAGGCTACAATACAATCTGGACAGTAGTAGACCTGTTTTCCAAACAGGCACATTTCGTCGCGTGTAAAGGGCTACCATCTGCACGACAGTTGTCCCGACTGTTTATCCAACATATCTACCGGCTCCATGGAACCCCGAGATGAATTATATCAGACAGAGGGGTGCAATTTACCGCACGATTTTGGCGAGAGTTCATCCGCCGGCTGGGCTCGTCACAAGGGCTTAGCTCAGCGTATCACCCCAGTACCAATGGGGCGGCGGAGAGGGCTAACGCGATGGTGGAGCAGTATCTCCGTAGTTATGTATCCTTCCAGCAGACCGATTGGGTGGACCTCCTGCCATTCGCTGAGGTAGCCTACAATAATACCGTCCATTCCAGTACTGGGTATACCCCGTTCAACGTGGTGCATGGTGTGGAGTTTAATCCCATTCCGGAATGGTCACTGGAAACGGATAGGGGTCAGGACCCCCAGACATGGCTTTCGCAGGTAACGGGGTTGTGGGAACGGGTCCGAGAAGCACGAAAAAAGGCTGAAGCGGCGGTCAAAATACAAGCCGATAAAAAAAGAGCGGAACACGAGCGCTTCAGGATGGGAGACTGGGTATATCTGGCCACCAAGTATCTCCAGCTACGAATACCATGTAGGAAATTGGGGCCGAAATACGTGGGCTCATTCCAGATAACCAAAATAATTAACCCGGTCACGGTCCAATTACGCCTACCAGCATCCCTGGGGAAGGTCCATCCCATATTCCACTGTAGCCTCCTTAAACGAACATGGGGGGATGCCGCAACCACCAAAGGCCCTGGGCCAGTCATGGGGTCCTTTTACGCAGTACAAGATATCCTAGACTCCCGAGTAAGGCGGGGAAAACTCCAATACCTTATACATTGGAAGGGATACCCGATTTCGGAGGCTATGTGGGTGGGGGCGGGAGATGTTAATGCCCTGAAGCTATTTCGGAAGTTTCACCATAAGTGCCCAAACAAGCCGGGGCAGGACCGGTGTAACATGACAGATTCAAACTCTTCCTTTTCCTTTTCAGGGAGAGATGTGGTAGAAGGGGCCGCATGTCAAGCCCCCAAGGGCTTGACATACATAGGGGAACGAGGGAACATGATTGGTACACCCCCAAAGCCCGAGGATACTGAGATACCAGCAGCCACAGCCAAGGACTACACCAGGCAGGGACCTGGGGCTGTGCGCCTTCCCGACCCACTACCCGGTGCTGCTATGCCGGTCTGGACAGCTGCAAGCTCGCTTCCGGATTCCGCCCTCTCCGACCACAGGCTGCTGCCGGAGCGCGCCTAACAGCTGCTGCCGGGGGCGCCGACCTGCAGCTCGCCGAAATCCAGCTGATGCCGGCATGCTGGGGAAATGCCGGCGCACGAACACGCGAGCCAAGCAAGACAGCATATGACGAAGGGGAACGAAGCGGACAAGATTGAAGGACCCTACAGGCGTGCTCAGGGTGGACTGGGGGTGGGGGATACTTACCAGACGGGTAGGATATCAGCTGGGGACAGATGGGGAGTGGGAACAATGCACAGAAGCCAGGTGATCGAGCAGAGGGATGCGGAGGCGGGATAGCGTCGGTGAAAGGGAGGACACAGGGAGAGGGTGGAGCATTTATTAAATTTAGGCGGATGTCGGTTTGGGTCCGGGGACGGGGAAACAGGGTGTGGCACACAGTTATAGAGCACCGGAGAACTACCATTCCCAGTGCTGACTTCATTTCATCCTCGGAATAAAGTAGTTGATGAGTTCGTTGTATACCGGCATTCCAGTGCATTCTTTCTTCTTGCGGACGACGGCGGATACTCCTGACACTGGGCCTATCACCCTTCTCATCTACACACCTCAATATTTTTGTTTTGTTTTCTTGTGGCTTTCAGCCTCTCCAGAATCTTCTGTAATAAATGATGCCTTCTATGCTCTTCATAACGTATCCATCTTTACTTAGTCATGTATTACTTAAATGTCCTTAGTTTAATACTTATTTTGCCTCTCTGCTCCTTTTATTAGACAGATAAGAGTGGGAACAAGGTTAAAAATAAAAATTACAAAATCAGCCAGGCTTTTATGAATATAGCTCCAACTAACAAGATAAAATATTGATGAGCATGTGGTACAGCATCATGTTTGTAGATGAAGACTCCACCTTATAAGAATTTAAGAAATAAATGGGAAAAAAGCAAGACTTTTATTTCTGTCATCTGTACAACATTTTTAGCATGAGTATTTCCAACACCCACAATGAATAAGAAAAAAACAATTTATGTAAAAGGCAGGCAAGCAGGCAAGCAGAAAGGAAGGAAGATAGACACCGTACAGATAACTTTAAAAAGCTCTTAATGAAGACTGGAGAAGAAGTTAATTATCTCTGAAATGGCCAAATAATATACAGTTTCGGAAGAACTAAGAGATTCAAAGCTTGCAATGGATAGTGAGTAATAATTAAGAGGTGACAACTGGAGAATTGATCTTGCTCCATTGTGTGCAAGAAATATGGTGACAAGGGAAAAGTAAAATCCTAATTGATTTTGTGAGTCAAGGTAATAACCATTGCTTTGAAGTTAGAGCCTCACTTTCTTAGAAGATAAAGAAAATCCCTAGTGTGTCATAGTCAAAATGAAAGAGCAACAAAATTATTTGAAGCTTGTGGGGGGGGGGGGAGATAGATCTATGACTACTTTTCATGGCTTCATAGAACAAATATATCCAGTTTTCAATTCCAGAAGTAAAGATAACCATAGCTATAGAAAAGCAATGCAGTTCCAAATTGTAAAGGATCATAGACCTTGACCCTGAAAGGGATAAGGAAAAAGGACCAATATTTCAACCATAAAGCAATTTTGCTCTCAGAATTGAAAAGGATGCACTTTCTGTTTATGAGCAACAATGTCAGCTGATCAGTATTTTGAACAGTGAAAACAAGCATTTGAGAAAGAATATATAAAAAGATCCTTCTTTTGTAAAAACTTCACATACACCTTTCCTCAGAGTGTAAGTACTTGGGGGAAAAAGATGTTATTTTTCTGATCTCTCTCTCTCTCTCTCTCTCTCTCTCTCTCTCTCTCTGTGTGTGTGTGTGTGTGTGTGTGTATGTATATTACATCAAGTCTATGGTAAGTCTGCAGATAGATTATGCCCGAGTAATACATTATGCTACATTATTCAGTTTCTAAGACTCCCAACTTTAAAAGTGATCAATTTACGTTGGATTAAAAACATCCACATAAAAAAAAACCATACACATAGATAACAACAACAAAAAATTTTCTTGGGAAGACAGATTCAAAGCACACAGCATTTTAGGGGGTTCATGCATCATTATCTTTAAAGTCCCCCTAAAGGATAGCAGGACTGAGACCATATGGATTCATGTTGGGGGTGGGGAATGCTGATTCAAAATGTAGGCACGGTAACAGAACAGGATCACATCTTTCAGTTTTTTGTGGGAAACATGAATCAGATTTACTACTTGAGCATGTAGACTCCAGGATGCTAGCTTTTTCAAGGGAATCAAAAGGAGTTAGGTGCAACAAGCTATGCTGAGGGTCTTTATCTTGACAACAGCCCAACATTGCTGGACCCATCTCCTGATTTAATTCAAAAAGAACAATAAATCAAAACTTTGTTATTTCACAATACCTATTATTTGTTTTAGTGACTGTAATATTCCTTAAAAGTAGATTGGTTAATACTGCCCTTTATTTCATACCACATTTAGTACTTTGACACATTAAGACTAATCAGAGAATATCCCACTTCTCCTTTATCTTGATTATCATACTTCTTCTTCTTCTTGTACCATATCCATTATCGGACGTTGGCGATCATGTTGGTGATCCTGTTTTTATCAGTAGCCACACGAAAATGTGCTGCTGAGTTTTGTCCAAACCAATCCCTTAGATTTTGAAGCCATGATGTTCTTCTTCTGCCTGGACCTCGTTTAAGCAATTGAAGTTCTGAAGAAGGGGTTATAATCAGTTCCCTTGTTTCATACATCAGGAAGCAAAGCTGTTTGAGCAGAAGGTATTATAATGTGAATTTCTCATATTAAAAATTACATTATTAAATTGTTTATATTAAGATTGCACCTTTATAAAAGTATTGCATGAGGCAGAAAGAAAAATAAGGAAAACTCCAAGCTGCTTATAATCCTTGGTTTCTCTGACATATAAGTATAGCTATAGTTGCAAGGAAATACCATGTAATCTGAATAATATGCAATCATATATATCTAAATTAATCTTAGTTAGGTTAAGAGATCCTGAGGGTCTCTTCTAGGAACACAAGGACTATATAGATCAAAGATATAAAAATAAGCTTTATTTATGGATTATTATTTTCCAGTTGTTTCTACCTGTCTGATCCAATCCACCCTCATCACAGGACAGGCAAGTCCCAGAAGGACACCATTTTCGGCCATGGCACCTGTTCTCTTATATTTCATTCCTTTGGAGATGAGATTGGTCCTGATCCTGCTGGTCTTTCTTAAGACCTTTAAAATTCAATTCTATGAGCCTGGGAACCGAGATGTATGTCAGAATCCCTCTCCTGGGTTATTTTAATGGCTGGTTTATTATTCCTCGCTGCTGTGTGGATGGTTTTAATTTTTTTTTTGCATGGCATATGTTTTTACTCATTTTGCTATTTTACATTATTCAGGAATTGTGAGAGGGGCAGCTATATAAATTGATTAAATTAAATAATTTGGAGAATCACAACCTATGTTTGGGAATGAAAATTCATTTTTATTCTCAGTTCTGATCAGTAGAGTCCACTCTTACACATCTACAACTTTGAATATCTTCCTCTTGAGATCCATTTATTTATATTTTTTTTCTTCATGTTACTAAACCCCACATAAGGACTTCTAGGACATTTTTAAATCATAGATCTTTTAGAGCAATGCTTTTGAACATGCACAATAATTTCTGTTACTTTGACAAGATTTCAAGGTTTTAAGGTAATTAAAACCTCTGTATAGTTCTCTAGTCTCATTGTATGAGTTGTTTCTTAATAGATGCATGAGGATTGCACTGCACGTTACCTTTAATACTTCATCTTTTTTCTTTACATTTCTGAAAATCAGGAAAAAAGTAACACATCTTTTCAAGGTATCATTTTTTTATCAAAAAGACAACAATATTCATCTTAGAAAAGGCATGATTAGTATTCCATGGAAATTTTTCAGCAACAATCACTAAGAAATCTACCACAAGTTAAAAATATCAATACATTTGAACAATTAAGAATAAATAAACCGTTTTTTAAAAAAATCAGTTGAAACATCCATATGTACAACAAATATAACTGGGTAAATATATTTAACACTGAAAAATTACTCAGCAAAATAATACTGTTAATGAGCATCAAGTCTATGCTGTGATCGCAACTGTTGTTAAGGGGAACTTCTACAACTTGAGACTGACTTGACTGACAAAAATCTCATAAGGAGTGAAAAGATGGTTTTAATGATCACAGAAAGAAATTTAATGTATTCCTCACAATTGATATCCTTATAGCATTTGAAGCTTTGTATGCACTCCATTGAGGTTGGGAATTCAAATGCTTTAGTTCATAATCCCATGAATTTAAAATCCAATTGATTTGGATCCAGAAAAGCAGTTAATAAAGTCTGTCCTATTGGATCAGATAAGAAATCTTCATTATTTTTGCCTCTTCCAAAACAAACAGTGGATCCATTAAAGTATGCCTCATGGACTAACCTATATTGGATGTTTGGAAAGTTATCAGATTTAGAGATGAAAAATAATGGATGTTCATTTTCAATATTATCCAGAACTGGCTTTCATTCAATATTATCCAGAACTGGCTTTAATTCAGAGGTCAAAACCCTTGCAATATCCAAACAGGGAAATAAATTTAGATACTTTACCAAAAGTTTTATGACTATTTTTTCTTTAAACAATGATATTAGTCATTCTTAAGGTCTAGATATATAACCTTAGCTTGCTTCATTCTATAATTCCAAAGAGGCAAGAAGCTTGAAAATAATTGGTGAGTCTTGATGGAGACTGTATGTATGTATGTATGCATCTATGTATATATGTATGTGTGTATATGTATTCTGTGTGTGTGTGTGTGTGTGTGTGTATTGCTACCCATCTTTTGCACAAATATAAGAATATTCAAAACATAGTTAAGTTTCACTGGGACTGCCTACATTTCTCCTCTCAGAATAATGTTTTAATATTGTAATGTTTTATTCTGTTATTTATGTTATTGTAAGTCACCCAGAATCCCTTGATAGAGAGATGAGCGGCATACAAATTTAATAAATAAAAAGGTAAAGATAAAGGTGTCCCCTGTTCAGTCATGTCTGATTCTATGGGGTGGTGCTCATCTCTGTTTCTTAGCTGAGGGAGCCCTGTTGTCCGAAAACATTTCCATGGTCAAGTGGCCAATATGACTACATGCCGAGGCACATGGGATGCTGTTACCTTCCCACCAAAGTGTTGCCTATTTATCTATTTGCATTGGCTTTCAAACTGCTAAATTGTCAGGACATGGGACAGGAATGGGAGCTCACCCAGTCATGTGGTACACAGTCAATAAGCCCAGCATCTTAACTGCTAGGCCACTGTGCTCCTATTTAATAAATAAGTAAGTCATGGTACCCAGCAGGGATATAAGAAATTCTTTTACAAAAATATAATGTGTATTGTTTATAGTGGGATTCAGGTTCCTTCATTGTGATATAGATCCCATAGTATCTTTGTGTGAAAAAAATATCTTTAAGTTACTGAACACATTTAGCAGTGGAGGTAAACTCTTGCTGCTATAAATACCACAGAATAAAAAGTTTCAAAGCAATTGATAAGGCTTTCATCATTTGTACCATAGTCATCAATCCTATTCTTTCATCTTTGTTTTCCTGAAAATAAGATCTATCCCGAAAATAAGACCTAGCTTGATTTTATGCATGCACTTAATATAAGCCTTACCCCCAAAATAAGCCCTAATTAAGACCCCACCCACTCTGTCCCACTGTCTGGTTGCACGAGATGAGGCAAGGTGTATGCATAAAAATCAAGCTAGGGTGGGGGTGGGGGGTAGAGCTATCCCACAGGCCCTGCACTTGCTTACCTCAGAATCACTGCAGCCAGGCCTCCCACACCCTGACACCTACCTCACCTCAAGATGGTGGCACCGATAGTCCTGCCTAGCAGGAGCCTGTGTGGCCACCACTGGCCCAATTCTTCTGCAGCTGCCCACCACTGCTCATGTGCATCTCCCCCGGCCTCCATTCTGAAGGCCTCTGTAGCCAAGAAAGGAGCTCTGGGTTGACCCGTGTGCCAGCCCCCAGCCTCCGTTTTGCCAGCACAGGCCTTCAGAAAAGGCCTCTGCAGCCCAGAATGGAGCTCCTGCTGGATGGTGTTGTCAGTGCTGCCTTGAGGCGAGACAGTGGAAAAATCCCCCCAAAATAAGACCTATATAAGATCATTTTTATATACTGTCAAAAACAATTATAGGTCCATGTCATGACTACTTGAGGAGCTACCATGTTTCCCCGAAAATAAGACCCGGTCTTTTGGAGGCAAAAAAAAATATAAGACCGGGTCTTATTTTCGGGAAAAGACGGTAGCTCCTCAAGTAATCATGACATGGACCTATAATTGTTTTGACAGTATCTAAAAATGATCTTATATATTATTTAGGAACTTGTATTATTACCAGCAAGTGCCACAATTTCCATTCTTGGGTGTGTAAAATTTTTTATTGCTATGTTATTTAGAAAGAGATTTAAAAAAAATCATAGCCACTTTAAAATATATGTGATTCTACTTGTCAGATGAGGGTGGAAAATATGCCAATGCAAAATGTTCTTGGTAATAGTTTTTTTACAGTTACTTTGATTAGCATTTTTAGCATCACTGGTGGGAAAATCACACACGCCCACATATTCCCATACAATAATTTCCCCTCCTACTGCTGTTTTCCTTTCCATTTCCAAAACTGTCAAGACTACTCAAAAATAATAGGTCTTGATAACTCTAGGGTTAACAATAATACATCTTGACAGCCTTGTAAATCCATGCTGGGCAGTTTGCAACAATCCAAACACCAGAGTCTAATGCCAGAGATTTCTGCAAGATAAAGCTTTGTCTTTATCATTTTATGTACAATTGGTTCAGACAATATTTATTTAGGCCCTCTCTTGCCTGATAGTATTCAGTTAATTACTTCAATCTCTGCACATAATTTGGTACTGAATTAAATAATGTTCTGTTTAACAAAAAATGTTTATACATATATAAAATCCAAGAAAGAAAACCCCTTCTATCATATGAATGCAATATACCGCTTCCTGTTATAAATTGTATGGATTTCCATAAGATCCAATACCTGTTCCTAGAATTAACAACAAACATATCTTTTTTGCTGTCAATCATATTAGTCTTTTCTTTTCAAATGCAAGCTGATCTGTCCTGTTATTGAATCATACCAATTATAAGGAAGCAGTACGTTCAGGGCAATTAATGCAATATGTAACACCTCAAAATATGAAGGTTCTGCTGCAGCACAGTTCAAAACTAATTTTTAGGCTGCAAATAGGTTGATTTTCTTATGACATGTGTTTGTGATAAGAAATTTAGAGAGGACTTTAAAAATACAATTCATGAGGAATATATGAGCTTCTACTCTTTAATGATTAAAAATACTTTTCTAATCAACCTTCTACACATACAATTCATATGATTAAACAACATGCAACTCACTGAGTCACCACACACACACTCTGCCAGGTCCAAGGAAATGTGAATAATCGCTAACTTACTTCCATGAAACACCTCCTCTAACTCCTAAAACTTTAATAATTAAAATATTAAAAAAGAAAGTGGTAAATGAAATAAAATCCATGGAACCTCTTCCTGGTCCTATCACAATGAGGCATATAGCTAAAGAAATTAGCAACTTCCTCTATTCTTCCTGTGATGTAAGGAGCTAGACAAATCTTACAAGATATAAATAGCATCAAACTTTATTTTACAAAAGGGAAAGAGAATAAACATTTCATTTTCTCTTTGATAATACTATTATATTATATTATATTATATTATATTATATTATATTATATTATATTATATTATATTATATTATATTATATTATATTAAGATAATATAAAATTATCAGTGGCGGAAGGAATAAAAATATAGCAGACAGCATCTCAAAAGAATCTTTGATTAGACCATGAAATGTGTTGGTCTATAAACTAAAAAAACACAATAATACAGTTTGCATGGAAAAATATACACCAGAGACAATATATTAAACATACAATCCAAAAAAAAGTAATTGCACACAATATTCCCAGCTAAACTTGTTAACTATTTTTAGCACCACCTGTTCCCTGAAGCTGTCTTGCTTTTCTAAACTTTTCCTTAGTTTCTTGTTGATTTTCCCACCTTTTCAGGGCTTCAGGAACTTTATTCCTTAGTTTGGGAACTCGGCTTATTGCTTCTCACTCTATTCTCAGAGGACTGCCTGCAGTTTCCATAAGAACAATGTATTTTCTACCTGGATAGGAAGGAATAATGAGGTACCCAGCTTGAAGCAGAGGAATACCTGAGATGTTTGGGAATGCAAGGTGACATTACATCAGTCTGCTTTGTAATTCTTATTCTCATAGCACTCTTTTTTTTCCTTTCTGCCATTTCACTATATTGCTTTATAACCTTTACCAGCAAAAAATCAATTCTACCGTGTGATTATAATTAGTTTTCATTTGCTTTAGCTAATCCAGGCATAAACATTAATTAGCTGATAAGAACAGAATCTTCTTGTCTCTAAACTTTCCTAAAATTCATAATTTCTTGTTTGGACCAATTTTATTTCAGATCCAAACAAAATACCACAAAAAAGTGTACTGTCCTATTTCTAAGGCACTCATAAAGCAAATGATGAGAGAAGACATAAAGCTTCTAAAACTAAAGCCATATCTAATTCCTTTATATTTCTGAGATAAAGAATTTTTTTTTATATAAACTGGTAAACTGGCTCTTCTCTTTCTATGGATTTTACCTAGGTGCTTTTTGGGCTCATTCACATGTCCACAACTATGTGCATTTATTTATTTATTTATTTGGTTGACTGGTTGCTTTGTTTTGTTTTGATTTATACAGGCATTCTGCAGGTTAGGAATGTCTGACTTAAAAATAACCCATACTTATTAATGGAACTTATTAATAGGCTCCCTATTGCTAACAATGGCATTATCCTTCCTTGAGTTGTCAAGACTAGATAACCTTTATTGTCATTTTTTTTTACTGTGGGCACAATGGCACACATTAAAAATGAAATTTAGTTGCTTCCCCTCAAAGTGTACACATACATAACACACATTTAAAACATACTATATACAACATATGCAGTGCTTTTTTTCTAAAAAAAAAAAAAGGTGTTAGAACTCTTACATGTCATACAACCTGCCTTGCTTACCCTACAAGGTTCCATCCAAAAAAGATGCTGGAACTCTGTTCTGGGCGTTCTAAGAGAAAAAAAACCCTGAACATATGTATAGACCTACACCCTTACATATAAATAACATATAAATATTATTCACTGTCCATCTTGAATACATAACAGAAGGAGGAAGTTTTAGAATTCACAAGGTTAATACTGTATGGAATGAAACTGTGGCTTAATCTGGATGTTCTGCTTCGGATACCACAGAGCCTCCTCCCAGAACACAACAAGGAAAACAGATCGTGAAGAGGATGTGTGATGTCTCAGACAATCTTGCGGACCCTGCTCAAGCAATGCTTATGTACTATGTCCTGGATAGAAGGGAGGGAACTGCCAATGATCTTTTCTGCACTTCCTTCCTGTATGAAGCAGTGATGCTTCCAAACCAGACTTTGATGATATATGACAGGATGCTCTCAATAGTCCCTCTGCAGAAAGTGATAAGGATAGGGGAAGGAAGATGTGCTTTTCTCATGCGACACAGAAAATGCAGGCGCTGCTGTGCCCATTTCACCAGTGTCTCGCTGTTGAGCAACCAAGCCAGCCTACTTGTTAACTGCACACCCCGGAATTTGATGCTGGTAACCATCTCCACAGGTGAATCATTAATGCACAGAGAAGTGTGGCTGTGCCTGCCTTTTCTTAAATCGACAATGATCTCTTTGGTTTTTCCATGCAGTGTTTTCATGATCTGCTAAACCCATGACTTTTTAATATAAAGGCTGTTTTCAGTGATTTGTCAGCTCAAGGAATGAGAATGCAATCTACCATCTTTAGTAATGGACAGTTCATTTGCAAGTACAAGTTCCAACGTACATTAGTTAAAGAGAGTTAGGAATGGAACTTGTTCTTAACCTAGAGACTGCCGATATTTTTTTTAAAAAAAAAACTCTGGGTGGCTCTAATCAGCAAGAAAACCCAGAACTACAAGAGCCATGACCGACCAAAACCATAAAGCCAAAACAAAATCCAGCACCTCAGTCTTCTCTTTGGGGTGCTCCATAACCAACTTCAGATATTCTTATTCTACCCCAATGCCAGGGTAAAAAAGCAAAGCCTTGATGGTTTCTTTGGGTAGGTATTTATATGACAAGTTGGCAAATGGGTAGCTGCAGATTATCACATCTCATTTCAGCGACATGCTGCCCACAAAATAGAATATGCACCATAACATCATGTCCTGAGGAAAAAGTCAGAATAGTGACTGCACTGGAGCAAGATAATTCTGTGGATGAATCTTCTGAAATAATACACAAAAATACAGGTATGTCTTCTTGTTCCCCATTTACAGAGTGCAGTTGTCTGTAATTAGTTATTTTAAAAAATATCATACTTTATTTCTTCAGGATGGTTTACAACAGTTAAAAACAGAGAGGCCATAAAGACCTTAATAAAAATATCAACAACAAAAGATTGTCATGGTTTCATGGATGGTGCTGACCCAAGCAGCACATACACAAATGAGAGTTTATTAGACAAAGGAGTTGCTTTGAGTATAAAAGAAAATCTATCTATCACAGCCTTATTTACAGAATGATTATCTATCTTATATCTATTACTTTTATGGATTATTTTAAACTCTATTCTATTTTCCTTACTGAGCTCTAATCTAACTTCTATTTCTATCTTATTTTTTGTGTAACTTATTTCTCTTATTCTGTAGCTTTAACTGAATTCTAACTTCTTATATTCTATCTTTATCACTTAATTCTGTTTACAGATCTTTAATATTTCCCCTTTCTCTCACTAGGACAATAGGTTGAAACACTGCATCCAGCTTCTCAGCTCCACTTTAACTCTTTCTCATCCTATCATCCATTTCTTCTGTGACTATCTTAGAGGCTGGACTCTGCTGTTAGTTAGCTTGACTGAGGGGCCTGACAGCAGTATTTGATGTTGCCAATAGGGTCAGATTTTCTTGGCCTTCCCTAAAACCACTTCCCTCCCACCCTGCTTCAGATGACGGGAAAAACCAAATAGAGTATCAATTGAGGAGAAAATAGTAAAGTGGTAATGAGTAGCGGTAAGAAAGCAAAATATCTTAAGACATACTTTGCATTTGTCTTTTCTCTGAAGGAAAATGAGATCCTAGCTAATCATGGTTATACCAATGGGAGAAAGGGTGAATTGCAACTTAAGATGGAGGATAAAAGAGATTTTAATAAATTTAAATGAATTCAAATCTACATGGAAAGGCTGAACGTAAAAGAATTGAGGTCTTTGAACTATGGTGCTGGAGAAGACTCCTGCAAGTCCCCTGGACTGCAAGGTGATCAAACTGGTCAGTTCTAAGGAGATCAACCCTGACTGCTCTTTAGAAGGCCAGATCCTGAAGTTGAAACTTAAGTACTTTGGCCACCTAATGAGAAAGAAGGACTCACTGGAGAAAAGCCTAATGCTGGGAAAGATTGAGGGCAATAGAAGAAGGGGACAACAGAAAATGAGGTGGCTGGATGGAGTCACTGAAGCAGTAGGCGTGAGGTTAAATAGACTCCAGAAGATGGTAGAGCACAGGAAGGCCTAGAGGAACATTGTCCATGGGGTCACAATGAGTCAGACACGACTTCGCAACTAACAACAACAAAATCTACATGGCTTTATGGATTATATGCTAGGGTACCAAAGGAACAAAGATGAGGTGATTTCAAAATCTTTTCTGGTAATCTTGGAGAAGTCCTAGAGTGGTCCTAAAAGATTGGAGGAGAGTAACTGTCATTCCCTTCATCAAAAAGGAGAAGAAGGAGAATCTATGAAAATACAGATCAATCGGCTTGATGTTTGTACTGGGCAAGGTCTTCAAACAGATTATCAAGTGGTATATTTGTGATCCATTGTATAATCATGCTGCAATTAACAAGAGTTAGCCTGGGCTTGTCACAAACCATACTAGACTAATTTTATCTCCTTTTTTAACAAGCTATTAATACTAACTTAAGGGTTTTATGGATAAATGGAATGCATAGATATACTGAACCTGCGCCTCAGCAAAACTTTTAATAGAGTGCTTCATGACATTATCATTCATAAAACAATACAATGCATGCTAGATGATACTACCATTAAATGTACTCAGAATTGGCTGAATTAATTATTCCACTTCAATTTGGAAGAAAATAGTAAGTGGAGTGTCAAGGGGTTCTGTCCTGTCTCATGTGGCTCAAGTTTGTCAGTGACTTGATGAAGGAGTTGGGAGAATAGTTATGAAGTTTACAGATGACAGAAAATTCTACAGCTGGGTAGGAAAAGTATAAAGTACAAATATAGAGGAGAAAGACCTGACTTGGCAATAGTATGTGTAAAAGGGATTTTGGATTCAAGTGAAACATGATTCAGCTGTATGATGCAGCTGCTAAAAACAGGGAAATACTGTTTTATGGTGCACTAACAGGGACATAAAATCCAGACCACAAGAACAATTGCTCCATTTAACTCAGTCCTGGTCAGATCCCATCTGGAGTGTAGTGTTTAGTTCTGGCAACTTGGTTCAAAACAGAGATTGACAACTTAAGAGAAATTCAGGAAAAACATGCCAAGATATTAGAGGGCATGAAAACAACTCTATGAGAAATACTGAAATAATTGGACTATGTTTGGCCTAAAGGGAAAAAAAAACAATTGAGGGGGTATATGATAAGAAATCTTCAAACATTTTAAAGGTTGTCATGTAGAAGAGGAAGTTGACTTAAAACTACAGCAGGGAAGGAGTAGGCTACATATCAGAACAAACTTACTGTAAAACTGTCAATCAGTGGAACAAACTGCCTCATGAAGTGGTGAATTCTGCTTTTCAAAGAGCTTCCAATAAAGATTGGGTATATGGTGGAGATACTCTTGTGGATCCTTCACTAAGGAAGCAGTTGATCCCTATGGTTCTTTCCATGTCTATGATTCTGTGCCCCTTTTTAGAGCAGCAGAGTGCAGCTTTCAGCAGACTAAAGCGATTCAACATTCCTGCCTTACAGTTTCCAAGTTCTGAAACAATGTATGATCTATCAAAGAACTAGAATAATGAAATCCTATGTGAGTGTACCTGGAAGAATGAACCACTGAGTTCATTGTGCCTTATTCATAAGTAGTTATGGTCTTAGAAGTGAGGTATGAAAAGTATTTCTTACATATCTCTATGGGAGAAAATCTAAACATCTACATTACTGCAAATGATTCAGGCTATTCAGTATGATTCAGTATTCTAAATCATTGTTTCAGTGTTAAACATTTGCAGAAGTTTTTCATAGCTTGTTGAATTAAATACCATTTTAAAATCAATAAGCAGAGTATTCAGCAGAATTTACCCATGAAAATGTGAAATCATAAAGCAGTTGTGAACTTTGATTTTCTTTCTATTAAAA
Organism: Crotalus tigris; assembly: GCF_016545835.1. Classification (NCBI taxonomy): domain Eukaryota; kingdom Metazoa; phylum Chordata; class Lepidosauria; order Squamata; family Viperidae; genus Crotalus; species Crotalus tigris. The sequence goes on along the minus strand of NW_024100115.1, from coordinate 197,746 downwards.
ATCAACACATTTTTGACCAACACAGGTATCTAAATAAAAATCTTATATAGGTATTTTCCTGCAATGTTATGGGAGCTTATGAATTGAAAATCACTGAGAATTTCTCCCTATAACCCTCAAACAAAGAACTGTCAATCAAAGTCTGAATTTGGTAAATAAATCTTAGTTAATATGAAGTCTGTGCAGAGCTTTTATTATGCCTCTCAGACAGTATTAAGGACACCAGTCTACACTCAGAATGAAGGCTCAGAATGACAATAAAGGGAAATTCTAGTTACATTTAAGCATGTCCAAGCAGAAGCAGCACATATATAACCTAGTTAAAACACTGCATTTATTCAGAGATGCATATTGAAGCTTACATTTTTAATGCAACAATTTCATCCTATATGTATTCAATTCTTTTCTTGTCAGAGCGACCTGTCACTCTGCATGATACTATGTCAAGAGAATTTATTCCTCCTTTTTTCCTCATGCAATAAGTACTGGTGGCCAAACTAGATTGATGGCTAGATTAACAAACTTATCTATGCCAAATCATGTTCTGGGAGCTCTTGCCTATGGGAATGAAGAATAGGGAATGAATAGAAAATAAGTGTATATAGGGTCAATCCCTGCTTTTCGTCAGAGTGGTCAAATGTAATGAGATAAGAAGAGCAGAAGGTTAGAAAAAGATATTGTCAAAACATCCCATTCTCTACCTTATGAAGGATCTATTAGAAAATATGAGTGGTTAGAATGCAGTATTGTTAGGCTAATTCTGTTGACTGCCAACAGTTCTATTCTCACTGGCTCAAGGCTGACTCAGCCTTCCATCTTTCCAAGGTTGGTAAAATGAGGACCCAGATTTGTGGGGCAATATGCTGATACTGTAAACTGCTTAGAGAGAGCTGTAAAGTACTATGAAGTAGTATATAAATCTAACTGCTATTGCTATATTCATGGGGGGGGGGAAATCATTCATTCAGAAAATAAGAGACTTGGCTATTTAGTTCTTTAGGCTTTTCCGTTTCCTTCTCAGAGCCTATCCAGAGGTTATGATAAATGTGTTATTGCCACACACATGTGCACATACACCTCTGTCATAAATGTTTTAAGAAGTAATCAAGATCTAATCTAAGGGAAGTCAATCAAGTATCCTCCGGTTGTCTTGGACTAGAGTTCTCAAAATATCTGGAGGAACACATGGCTATTTACCTCAGTTTCATCAATGTTTGGTTGGAAGCATTTTGATTTTGCCTAAGAGTGCCTAAAGAAGAAAAGTTGGGAAAAATTGTAAGAAATATCATTTTTGAAAAATGTCATTGTACAGATGATAGAGTTTAGTATTTAGTATATCAATAAATATATTATACTATTCCACAGGAAATCTATCAAGCCCTAGTACTTACTCATATTCAAAATCACTTCTTTAATTTAATCCATTGTCAAGCAAGTAAAAAATGTTTGTTATTGTAAAGAATCTATTTGAAGAACATAACTCTTAGTTAATAATGCATTTACTAATTGGATTTAAGACAGTTTTTCCGCCAAAATCTATATTTTTTCAAAGTATGTACTTAAACATGGAAATTGACTGGTCCACAGAAAGGAATTCTTTGGGCCCTTCTTGTTAAGGGATTTTTTTCTCCAACATTGGAAAATTACATTTATAGTTCCACTTAGTGGACTGAAGATCCAGTGTTAACTGAGACTTATGAAAAAGTTGCTTATGACTTACAATTATATTGAAAATATGATTTTTTATGGAAACTGCTGTGCAAAATGTTAGACTTCTCTACATATATGAGAAGCCCCTATACATTTGTGTGTTTACATAAAAAATATCTATGTATGTGCATTTTAATACTTTTCATTTTAAAGGGTCCTTGGTGCTCTCTGAGCATGCTTGTTTTCTTGCAGTCGTTTCATTAGTTTAACAAGGTAACATCATCAGTGCTAGGAAGGAGTGCTGTTTGTTGTCAGTTTATATTTTGGTGTCTTGCCTGTCTGGGTGGATGGGGGCAGTCTTAGAGATTCTTGGTTGGGTTGTTTACTGATGGCTCTGTGGCAATTTCTTGATTGGGGTATTGCTTACTTGATTATTGGTCTGAAGGTGACCTAGGAGTTAATCTATGCTGATCTGAGTGCTGATTACTGGTGGAGAGGTGCTGGAGTCTTTTTCTCTTTTGGGCTGGTTGATAGTATTTTTTACATAATCTATAGATGTTGTTAATGTCTACTTTTCATTTTGTATAGAAAAATTCAATTTCATTTCTCTCACCCTTCACCCCCAACTCTCTGTAGATACAGAAACATAGAGAGAATGCATAAGTAATTGGGCATATGTTGAGTATGAATATCTTGTTTGAATACTTTGCGGGTGTTGCCAGATAGAATTTTCTTAGAGTCGTTTGGATGCAAACTAGTGTGAGCAGAAGACAATAGCAGTTTAAAGATGTAATTCAGGTATCCCTTTTTGTATTGCTTCATTGATGACTTGATGATGCTATGTAGATACTTAAGTCATTATTGGGAAAATGGCCTAAGTCTAAGACAAAAACATGACTTCTGTTGTTTCCTTATTTCATCATTTGACCCTAAACAGAACCACATTTAACATTTTTTTTTATTTAGAAAAGCCAAAGAATTACTTTCCACTGGTAGTAATAGCCATTTGTAGGTATGTTATGTTTTAAGAAGCTTTTTTATATGATAATTTATTTGAATCAAGCAAGTGCAAATAGGATAGGTTTCTTTTTTAAAAAAAAATCTTAGACACTTTGATTTTTTTTAAAACAGTCAAATATTACCATGAAATCTCAGCAGTAGGGATAATATGAGAAATGACCAACTGAGTTTTAAGCAAGTGTGACTATAGTTCAGGGCCTTCATTTTCAGTTTCATTTCAAATTCTTGTAAAAAAAATCTATTACTTTACAGAGTCTCAAGCAAACCAAAAAAAGAATGCTTTTTTATCAAATTTCAAACTAGATTTAAAGGTTACTATTTATCTAGTAATCATAACCTGGGAGTGGTTTTTTTTTTTTTGACAACTACCATAATTAATTTGCAGCTGCTCCTTTCCTTTTAAATGTAGTTATTTATCTGCTTTTGAAATTTCACAAGATATCTACTTCCTCACAGTGAAAACCCACGTTTCTTTAAGTGAGTTTTATTGATAAGAGAGGATGTTGTGTGATCCTATAGAGTGTAAAGGGAAATAAAAATTCATAACAATTGTTTGCCCTGTATAACCACAGATCACAATGTCTTTCAGATATTCATAAAAATCTTTAAAATGTCCTTCTGGATTCATGTTGTCTCCTTTATATTTATACATCCTTCCAGGCTTCAGGAAAACTGTCAGACAAAAGGAACTTTTGCAAGTACATATTACTGATTCTTGTCCTAAAGGAATTCTCAATTCTCATCATGTAATCATTGAAATGTTGAATATATATGAAAAGAAGAAAGAGAAATATAAGTTACGAAAATAACCAAGTTGTTGTTTTTATATAAGTTAGTGAGGATTTCCAAATTCTCTCTTTCTCAGATCATGAAGGAAATATTACAAGGGCTGAAAGTGGAACAGACCTAAATATCAGTGGTGGGATTCAAATATGTGAACAACCGGTTCTCTGTGTGTATGCCGCTTCCGGAAGTCCTTTCTGGGACTGGGCAACAAAAAGTTAACTACCGGTTCTGCCAAACTGGTGTGAACCAGCTGATTCCCACCACTGCTAAATGGCATACTGTAGGCATTATAAAAATGGCTAACATGGCCTTATGAAACAGCAGCCATGATATTTATGGTAAATCTGGACACATCAAACTACCTGAAGTAAAATTCATGAGCATTCTCTTTCTAATCCTTTACACTTTTCCTCCCTGGGAAGCTTTCTAGAATATTTGTTTTCTTCCTTCTTCAAATGTAGTTCCAGCTTGTCGTATTTATTTCTGAGAATGCTTATTCTGAGACATTATTGCATATAAAAATAATTCTGGAAACTGCAAATTTAGCCACCAGTACAGCATGGTATCAGCATGGTTAAAATTGTGTTAACACCATCTATTTACTGTAAAAGTTTCAGTCTCAAGCCCCTTTGAAGTTTCTGTTTAAGGCTTAGTAAAGATTAATAGTCCCTGACTGATTATAGTCTTACTAAGTTCTTGTTTCTATAGGCCACAGCTCCATCAGAAAAGGGTAAGACCCCTATTGTAATAAAGAAAGAATTCATCTAGTTAGGCTATTTCACAGTGGCTATCTAGGAACTTATAGAAAAGCCATGTAATGAAGAACTGATTTATGTGACAGAAATTGAAAGACACATCACAAGGTCTCCTGAAACATAGTCATAATAATTTCAAAGATTGACTAAGCCCCACTGGATGCCAATGCTAATGTCGCATGGCAAGAATTATATAGCAATATTAATGTGTTATTTATTATTTATGCCTTTTGACAGGTTTCCAAAAATTATTATTATTTTTGTATTCATAAGTAATATGAAGGTACTGTATATGTATGGAGCCATGAACAGAAGTACACATGTACAGTAGTCATTGGGTTAGTTTGTGACACAGAGAAGAGTCACAATTAGACTTAAAGCCTCAGGTAAAGATGTTAATTTGCACTAACTTCACTGATCTGAAGATTTTGCTTCGTTCAGTCTAAAGCCCATCAATCTTGCTGATTACTCCCTGCATTTTACTAATTTCAGGGGAGGGAGAAAATATTTTCTTTACATTGTTCATGAATATATAACATTCTATCATGCCTTCCTTCCTTGTTTATTTTTTCCCACTACATAACCATGCAATGATCTTGGAATCCTGGCCAGAAGTTAGAATGTTGTAAGTTGACTCAGAGATGATGCTTCCAGAAGTCTATTCTGGGCCTGGGAAACAAAAAAATAGCTACCGGTTCTGCCGAACTGGTGCGAACTGGCTGAATCCCACCACTGTATCTGTCTGTCTGTCTGTCTGTCTATCTATCTAATCTAATCTATCTATCTATCTGCCATTCTCTGCTGAACCATTTCTGATTGGATATCTGCCTATAAAGGGATAATATACATATGAGAATTCATAGAAACAATTCATAGAAATAAAAAATAGAAATTTGAAACAGAAAATAGAAATAGAAAGTGCAGAATTTCCAATATGATTCAATACTTTAGGGTTAAAATGAACATGAGACGTGGGTAATGGTGCCAAAACAAATAAGATGTGGAATATACTCCAAAGTATAATCCAGGGCTTTTCAGCCAGTGGTACAGGTACCACCTGTGGTACATTGGCACCTGGCAGGTGGTACGCGACCATCTTAGAAAAGTCACAGGGGGGAGGGGAATGAGCTGAACCGGTGGCAGCACCGCACAAACCTGAGTGAGAGATGGCTGGAGCTGCAGGGCTATCAGGGCTCAGCGGAAGCACCAGGATCAGTGCCGCTTTCCAGCTGAATGGTGCTTCTTCGGGGCTGTCAGGGCTCAGTGGAAGCACCAGGATCTGCACCAGACTTCAGCTGGAGCTCGGTGCTGATCCTGGTGCTTCTGCTGAGCCCTGAAGAAGCATCAATCAGCTGGAAAGCAGCACTGATCCTGGCGCTTCTGCTGAGCCCAGAAGAAGCGCCAATCAGCTGGACTGTTACAGCATCTCCAGGGTCTTGTGATTTACATTCAGATGCTTGGGAACTGATTCATATTTATAACAGTCACAGTGTCCCAGGGTCATATGAAGTGACCAAAATCCACTGCAACCACCCAGCAGATGGGGGGAATAAAAACCAAACACCCCCCACCCCACTTCTGCTGCCAATCCTCAACAGAAATGCTCACAACAATGAAAACCTCGGACAGAAGGAAGAGCGCCGCTGGGTGGGCAGGCAGGTGTCTTGCTTGGTTGTGGCTTGGGGGTCACTTTTTTCAGTGCCATTGTAACTTCAAACAGTCACTAAGCAAAATGTTGTAAGTCGAGGACTACCTGTACTTTATCACTTTTTTCCTTTTTGGGGGGGTCATCAAGTTTTTGACACCTTGCTAGGCGACTGGTGGTACTCGGATACTGCCATATCCTAAAAGTGGTACAATGGGTGAAAAGGTTGAAAAGCCCTGGTATAATCTACTCCATGTATTAGGCAGCTTTTGGCTGGTTTGCATTTTCTTATAGTTTGATTTAGAGTTATAGAAAAAGCAGTAATTTATCATGGAATATGCAAGCAAAAATTGCACAGCTAGCTAGACCTGAAAACTGTTATGTGGTTAAATGTATAACTAATTTCTGTAGCATAATTTGGGGCATCTATTCTGTAAAGGTCGCATAGTATAGCCAAGTTCCATTAGATTGTAACATAAACAAAAAATATTGGGAGAACATAACAAGAGTAACTGCTGCTGATTATAATTATTGAACCAGTTTCTATTCCCTGCACTTCAGAAGTATAGAAATGCTCCTTCAGTTCAGGATTCATGCAAGCCTCACGATAACTTCGCACATGACATACAGTAGATTGATGCCAAATTCAAATTTTATTCAAATTTTAATGGCACAATCATCAGAATTATTTAAAACAATATCATGGGAAAATGTGCTTTCCTCTTCATAGCATGTCAGTTATTTATAGCAGCAAAGTCAGAACAATAGAGAATGTCTTACACCAGGAATAAGTGAAGCTGAGGGTATTTTGTAATATAAGTGTTCATTCTAGAAGCTTTCAGCTTATTTCTTCTACTCACTGAAGTCATTTTTCCTAGCCTGTCTGGTGATTTATTCTTGATTTCTACCTTGGGAAGAGAAGGAAGAAGAAATATTTCCCTGTTTGTCTACAAATCTTTGGAAATCCCCATAAATATATGCAAATTGTATGCAAATCTGTATGTCTCATTGATCCTTCCCTATTTCCCCCCTTTCTGTTTATGTAAAAATGCTACCATCAGAATCCAAGAAATAACAAGGGAAAACATTAGGCCTGTGTGAAGTGGCCTACACTTTGTCTCAACTGTAAGTTTGGAGTCATGGAGGCAATGAAATGAGCAACTTCAAGCATATCAGAAATGCAGTTCATCTCAATGGGGCACTTTGCTATCTTCTACAGAAGCATAAAAATACTGAGCTAACAGGTCTCATTATCCAAAGAATAACCATCTATCAGGTGCAGCAAAATTTCAATTTTCTTTTCTTTTTTAGTTTTCCAGTATTATGGCTTTTCCATAAGAAATCCTATAAGAATAATGTAAGGGTAGAAAAGAGACTGTGCATATGTCAGACAGTAAGGCAATCCTTTTTTTCTGAGAGTTGAATGTACTTCAAATACATTCTACTCATTTTTCCATATATGTGTGTATATACATCTACATTGTATGCGAGAGAGAGAGAGAGAGAAGGAGAGAGAGAGAGAGAGAGAGAGAGAGAGAGAGAGAGAGAGAGAGAGAGAGAGAGAGAGAGAGAGAGAGAGAGAGAGAGAGAGAGAGAGAGATGAAGCAAGTAATCAGCTACAACAGAAATACAATACCACCGAACAGGGAGAAATAAAAGTATTTAGGCACCAATATTCTTCTGTGGCTTTTTAAAAATAGTATTGCAATGTAAGATTAAAAATAGTTGCAAATATATTTTCGACTTTATAGTTAAAGCAAAAGTAAAACATTGTACAACTGTCAGTTTGCCAGCAAGAAAACTTTCTCTTGCATTGGTAATGAAAAGGAGTGAGAGGTGAAGAGTCTCCAGATGATTTAATGTAGTAATACACCCTATATCTGTTACATATGGGAAATAAATCATTTTCACTTACATTTGTAATATTTTGGCTGATAATCTTCCATTGTTTAGGAAGGCTGTGGTCTCTGGCACTTATCCTTAGGGCATATCTCTCCTGCCAGGTTGGTCCATTATGAGTAGAGGCCACCAATAAGTTCTGGAGGGGACGAACTAATGATGTCATCCTTTACTTCCAATATCTCAGGGGCTGCCACAAAGAAGAGGGAGTCAAGCTATTCTCCAAAGCACCTGAAGGCAGGACAAGAAGCAACGGATTGAAACTTGAAAATTGAAAAGGAGAGAAGCAACCTAGAACTAAGGAGAAAATTTTCTGACAGTTAGAACAATTAATCAGTGGAACAACCTGCCTCCAGAAGCTGTGAATGCTCCAACACTAGAAGTTTTTAAGAAGAGACTGGACAGCCATTTGTCTGAAATAGTATAGGGTTTCCTGCCTGAGCAGGGGTTGGACTAGATGACCTCCAAGGTACCTTCCAACTTTGTTGTTGTTGTTGTTATTTGCTCCCAGCCCTCTGGGAATTTGACATCTGTATTTTCTGTTTTCTGCTGAAAGGGGCATTTTCAGCACATGCTACTTAAACAATGGGTGTGTAGCTTCTCTAATATTGCCCAATGTTTATCTAGTGATAGATTTGCTGATGTTTCTGTGCTTTATGGGCACTTTGTCTCTAAAATGTATTCTGCCACTGTATACTTTAGGGATTGTAGACTGAAATCATCCCCCCTTCCTTTGTCATTTACCCATACACAGATATATACATCAGAGAATTTGACTACACATTTGGCTCTCGTACTTTAGAGCCACCGGCTATTCTCTGCAAATTAATATTTGTTCTATTAATTAACTTCCTCATTATGTAAACTCTGTAGGAAGTACTGTAATTATTTTGGACATGAAAAACATTCCCCATTATTGCTATAAAAGTAATAATTTAACCTATTTAAGATGCAAATCTCTATATATCTGGGAGCAAATCCTATTGAACTTGGTAAATTTTCTTCCGGGTAGACATTAAGAGGCATGCACTAATATATGCGTCTAAATAATAGAATCCAACTCAAAGATTGAAACCTTAAAATATGTACTACGTTGTAATGATCGGATGTCATTATTTTCTTTGAGTTAATTCATATATGTAATGAGGAATTTGAATTGCCCGGTTGTTACTGAATATAAATTCTGGAGGATATTTTTGTTGGTGCACTCCACAAATTTCAATGTAGACATATACTGTACCAGGGAGTCACCAATAATTTAGAGTAAATTTTCAAGAGAGAAAGGACATTTAGTGGACCAAAGAAGGAGTCATTTTTCTTCTACTCTCCTTCTGGAGTTGGGGCAACATCAGGCCCCAGAATGCAGACATCTTCTGAACTCCTTTTTATGTAGCCTGCAAGGACATCCTTAAATGATTTTTGAAAATTAATGACAAAATTTTGACAGAAGAAACATTCAAAACTGTAGTAGAAGCCCTAAAATAACATTCACCAGTGGGAGTTCCCTAGTGGATGTGCTTATTGGGGACTTCTGGGAGTTGAAGTCCACATATCTTAAGGTTCCAGACTATAAGTGCCTCCAGACTCAAGGTTGGCTAAGTTTAAAGGCAGCTTTGACAAAAGGGCAGGTGTGGAGGTTGGAGAAAAAGATGAAGGGGGATGGCAGATATCACAAGAAAAACCAAAGGCACAGGTATAGTATAGGGGGTACCTTGCTCAATAGCAGTAACTGTGAGAGGGACCTCGAAGTCCTAGTGGACAATCACCTAAATATAAGCCAGCAGTGTGCTGCAGCTGCCAAAAAGGCCAACACAGTGCTAGGCTGCATTAACAGAGGGATAGAATCAAGATCACGTGAAGTATTAATACCACTTTACAATGCCTTGGTAAGGCCACACTTGGAATACTGCATCCAGTTTTGGTCACCGTGATGCAAAAAAGATGCTGAGACTCTAGAAAGAGTACAGAGAAGAGCAACAAAGATGATTAGGGGACATGGAGAATGCTAAAGCATATAAGGAACGGCTGCTGGAATTGGGTATGTCTAGTTTAGTAAGAGAAGGACGAGGGGGGACATGATAGCAGTGTTCCAATATCTCAGGGGCTGCCACAAAGAAGAGGGAGTCAAGCTATTTTCCAAGGCACCTGAAGGCAGGACAAGAAGCAACGGGTGGAAACTAAGCAAGGAGAGAAGCAACCTAGAACTAAGGAGAAACTTCCTGAGAATTAGAACAATTAACAGTGGAACAACCTGCCTCCAGAAGCAGTGAATGCTCCAACACTGGAAATTTTCAAGAAGAGACTGGACAGCCATTTGTCTGAAATGGTATAGGGTTTCCTGCCTGAGCAGGGGGTTGGACTAGATGACCTCCAAGATCCCTTCCAACTTTACTATTATATTATTATGAGAACAAAGAAGTTAACAGAGGAAGTTTGAATTACACTTGCCCAGGATTTTATAATAAATCCCATTCTTCTGCTGTCCAGTGGGAACCCAGCTCATTTTTTCAGACACAGAATAGAGCAGGTTTCTTGTACTGGAAAACTTTATTAGAAGAAAAGAGTCCAGAAACTTCCAAAAGGGCAATTGCCTTTATGCCAACAGATGCCCATTGAGTCTATTTGTACAACAGGAGGATAACTAGCTTCAATTTGCTGCAGCCTAACCCATTTTCTTTCTTAGTTTGATTTTTTTTTAATGAAATTACTTTTGAGTTATTGGTTTGGACTGTTGAACTCCAAAGAATCTTTTTTTGTTTTCAACTTCTGACCTTGAATGCTTAAGAGTTTGGTAGGAATAAATTACATCAGATTTTCTACATCTTTGGAGAGTCCAGTGTTTGTTTTTTATTATTCACAAGTCAACTCCCCACCTCTCTATCTGCAAGGGAGTTTGCAACATGCAACCCAAGCTTTGTGGGTGCTTGAAAATATCATCCAGTTGAGTCACAAACATTCCCTTTTGGAAAGATTCTTTTCTGGATCATTGAAAAATTGACATAATTTTCTAGAATATGTCACCAAATTCTCAGCATTGCTTATCATACTTTCAATTGACTGTATCATAATCACATGATTTACAATTAGTATAATCAGCTATCCAGAAAACATTATCTTCTGCTGAATTTACAACACTTGATTGATGTCATTATGTAGCCAAATATGATTGTTTGTGGAATTTTATCAAATTACCTATTCTTTCTGAGATCCCTGAAAGGCTCAAATCACTCTAATTAAGGAAATTTAATTTAAATGTAATCAATTAAGATTGTTAATCCAAATAATGGCAATCAACAGGATCATTATGTAGGCAAAACTTGCGTAGCTTTTTATGAGGAAATATATGCTAGGAAAGATTGAGGGCAATAGAAGAAGGGGACGACAGAGAATGAGGTGGCTGGATGGGATCACTGAAGCAGTAGTCGTGAGCTTAAATGGACTCCAGAAGATGGTAGAAGATAGGAAGGCTTGGAGGAACATTGTCCATGGGGTGGCGATGGGTCGGACACGACTTTGAAACTAACAACAACAAAATATGCACATGCATTCTATTTTCTACTGACAAATTCAAACAAGACTATTGATATCAATGTTTATCAGATTTATATAGCCACTTGTATAACAAATGTGACTCTATGAGATATACATTGAAACAAACAATAAAACAAGTCTTCCAATAAAATATATCAGCATAAATATAAATACAATTATAGGAGAATGCAATACAGTCATTTTGCATTTTTACAGGATCCCCATACCTGTTGGACAAATCATGTTTTAAGACATTCCTGATGGTCAATAAATTGGGACTAATCTCACCCTTATTCCTGATGGCAGATGCAATGGCAGAAAAGGCTTATCAGGTGCCATCAGATGGAACTCCTTAGCAGATTGGACCTTCCTGCCAAATCTGAAAGGTCAGATAGATGTAACCAGGGAGAGGTGGTCCCTCATATAACTTGCTTTATGCCATTAAGGGTTTTTGAAGGTCAAAATCAGTACCTTTAACTGAACCTGAAAGCAAACTGACAACCAATGCATATAACTATGGGCAAACATAACTAATTGTACTGCCACATTTTTTACCAATTGAACCTTCTGGATGCTCTTCAAGGGCAACCCCAGGTAGAACTCATTACAGTAGTTTATTCAAGAAATGATCAAGATATAAATAACTGTTTGTAGACTCTCTCAATTTAGGAATGAGTGCAACCAGTATGTGAAGGCTCCCATAGTCTTCTTGGTAGGAGTCATGAGCCCAGATTGACTTCTAAATTATCACCAAGTCTATTTGGGGCAGTGCAATCCCATCCAGTACCAAAGATAGTAAAGTCCCAGATCTAGAAAACTCATTCAGTCTTGGCAGAAGCCTATTAAAGCCTGCTGTTCCCGTAGCTTCCACACTGATATAGAATATCAATATTATTGCTTAGTTTGCTGAGCCAAAAATGTATAATTGAGTATTATCAGTATACTAACAATACTTCACCTGTTGGTGACAGATGATCTCATCCAATGGGGTTATGTAAATGTTAAAAAAGAGTGAGAAAGTACTGAACCCTGTGGACTTATCGATCCTGATCAACACCAATTGGTATTGGCCCCATAGGAAGGAAGATAACCAACACAATATAGTGTCTCCCATTCCATGAAGCCAGTTCAGATGAATATCATTTTGATATTATTATGCACACCCAGAAGTCAAGTACAGCCAGAATTGATGCATTACCCTATCCCACTCCCACTAAAGATCATTCAAAAGTAGGATTAATTCTGTCCCATACCCAGGCCTGAACCCTGACTGAAAAGACTCCACATAATCTGTTTTTTCCAGGCTACACTGAAACTGCTACATTATCACTTTTTTCCAGAAACTAAAAAAGGTAGGTTAGATATTGTGGTGGAATGTAGTCCAGAATCACAGGAGGGAGGAGCTCTTTCTCAAGAAGCAAAAAAATGAAGAAGCTTAGAATCCTTCATTTGCAGAAAGAGAGCCAAGGCAGACTCTTCTCCCCAACAGGAGTTCACAAGGTATGTCTAGTGATTATGCAGATAAGTGCTTTAGTCTGTTATAATTTCTGTTTACAGTTGAGCAACAATAAACAATAAACTACTCTGAAGTAACTTCTTGTGTCATTCTTGGTTCCTTGGCTATCAGATACTGCACAAAAATTTGTCCAGTATGGTGGGATCTAGTATGGTTTCTTGAAAGGGTGACAAACAACATGTCCAAAAAAGAGGAACAACACAATATCTTAAAGACTTGCCTTTACTGCTGTCAGAACCCAACCATAACAGCCTTAGCTAGCATGAGGGGCATAGATCTAATAAATAAGTCACCAACACTGCCACAAAGGCCTCCAGCAATGATATCTAATGATGTCTCCACTGCTACCAACCTAAAAACCAGCCAGGTCTCTGCCTGCAGATGACAAAGCAGTGCAAACTCAATCTTGACAAGCTTCCTCTGAAGTAGGCCCAGCAAAGTTCTCAGGAATAAGGAAGTTCCTTTGCAACCAACAACCCTAGAGGAATCCAAGATACACAGTCCAACTGATCTGGCTTTGAGTTCAACTCAGTCCATTTCTTTGCCAAAGGAGATTGAAAAAGTCCTGGTAGGTACCAGTACCATCTATCAAACATTCACTTTTACCACTGTTATAGTCAATGGCAGAATGAGACAATTGTCTCCAGAACAAGTCTGCATTATATTTTGAAAGAAGAGAGGAGAAAGACAATAACTCCCTACCTGCAAATAACCATGAGCTGAAAAGTCAGAAACATTAGGCAATTAAAAATAATGCTTAACCAACTAATCTAATGTTAAGCTCATTTAATCCTCCTGCTTTTGATTCTCAGCAGCATCTGTTCTGTTCCCATCAGTTAGACACATTCCATTTAAATCAATAGAATGAAGGATAGAGTGTAGGTGGTATATACTTCCACAGTGCATTAGCAGCTTACTCAAATGCTTGTGGATTCATATGATGCATCCCTTCGTGAATGCATAATCATTCTGGAAGGAGTTGAAAACAATCTGTGGTATTACTGATCAGGCTGATCTGAATAATGGTCTGCAAGCAAAATGGCTCTATCAGAAACAGAACAGAAGGATTTTTTAAAAAGTCATCCCTAGCATTGATTTAAAACAAACACACATGTATACACAAACACTAAGAAGCCCTTGCTTTATGTAAGAGAAAATGAAAGAACTGTTATTTGAGATGTACTTGTGTTGCCAGCAGCATTCATAAATGATTGTTTTAGCATTGACATTTAACTAATACTTCATTCTATGTGTATTGTACACAAACTAGGTTCTGTACATGCTGTTCAACATAACCTACTGAACTTCATAAGTCAGATATTGCTTAATGATGATCACTCTCATTTAAATTTCTTGTCGATGCCATGAAATATGTAACTATATTCTTTTGCAACTATCTTCTCTCACAATTTCAGTTCTGAAGTTCTGAAGAAGCTTCTTGGATGAGAAGCAAAACATCTTCAAGGAAAAACAAAGAAAGTCTAGTTGCCTTTTGAAAAAAACACCTTTGGGACAACCATGACCTGGATGGCTGAAAATCTCCATAGACATGTCTTTGATACCTTTAGAAAGGTAAATAGGGTCAAGGCCAACTGGATCTCAGGAGAGATGCTGTTCCAAGGGCAGCATTGGCAGTTGATGCTTATAAGTACCAATAATAATAGCTATTTTTATCAGTTATAGATCCTTACAAGCATCACGATTATACGAACTATCTATTACATAAAGGATATTACATAGAAACAGTAATTCCATAGTCTGATTCTCAGCTGTAATGAGAAACTCTTATTCTGTTGAAAAAATGGGCACACAAAGTCAGGAAGGAAAGAGTCTTCATATTATATTTTGATTTACTAATTTATTTCACTGATTGTCTAGCTCATTTACCTGGAGTAAATCCCATTAAATTCTGATCTTCTATTTAGATATAGATAGGATTAAGTAATATTCTCAGATACCACTCTTACTGTAGATTCCTCACCATTTCCCAGCACCAAAAGAATAAGATGTTTGACTTCTTATCATTTCAGATAAAACAAGTTTATGATTCTGCAAGTGATTATTATTGCTCTCAATATTTCATATACTATCACACTCAGAATCTATAGATAAAACACACCCACTTCAATGTGAGCAGGTCTGGAAATGTCACTAGTCATTTTAAGCACACAGTTCTTGATAGCTCACGGACCAGTTCACTAGAAATATGTTACACTATTTTAAAAATAGCTTTAAAATGCAATGTCATTATTATTCCATTTTTTCTGTTTTCTAATTTTGCATTTTAAATAAATAAGATAACTGAAGATCCACAGGTGAACTTGACTCCTCTTGCCTACGTGGAGGTATTTAGGAACTTTTCATTGCACCACTATGAAAGTAGCTTGTCTGGTCTTTTTGTTTTCCCTGGGGTATATATTTTTTTCAACTCCTACTCTAGCCTCTGGCTTTGAAATTTTTGATGCTTAAGTTCTTAACCTGGACCAACACTTTTCAGCTTTTTTTCAGCTCAGTCAACATTAGTTATAGGTTGTCATGCATCCTAATATGAATCTGTGGTTTGACCTTTAAATATCACAAATTACCACAAGTCCACTGTCCTCAGCTCTCAGAACATGGAAGTTTCATGAATCTCTGCATATTCATGAAAATACCAAATACATTCTAAATATCATTCCATGTCAGTCGGTTCTGAATTAGACATTGATAACTTTCAAATATTACCCTTTATTTTGTTTACCATTTATCAGTGAAGAACAGTTAAGATCTAGCTGACAAGCGATGCAGTTCGTTATATTTTCAGATAATTAGCATGCAGAAGAATTCTCATTTTATATATTATCCAAGCAACAATGTCCCCAAGGGAGAAGAATAACAACCTTGCAAATATTCAGTGTGAAGCTGACAAAGTAACTGACAGAAATAATTTTAAGACTTTCAGGGGATATCTTTGGGCTACCACATGTCAATGCTAAATGCCTTTGAATGTAAAAGATACATCATGATGCTAATGCTTATATTGGATGTATGCATTAGGTTTGATATTCAAGATTGCTTTCAATACTAAAATTAATTGTTCAGATAACTTTAATTTAATTTCTACCTTGCGTAAGACCTGTAAATGTATTTTTATATTCAAATGTAATGTAGTTGAAAAACTAAAAAAAAAATCCAAATATTGTTGTTGTTTTGAGATGCCTAATATGATAGTAATGTATGAGGAACCCCAATAGCATTTGTTTTATAACATTAATCCTTTTTAATCTTATAAGAGGTTTTTGAAGAATATGGAAATAGAATAGATAAGACAATATCATTCTTGACGACATGAAAAGAAATCCTGCACAGAAGTTACCTTTGAGTATTAAGCATTTCCTAAATAAGATTATTATATGTTCTAATCATGCAAGCCATCAGCATTATTTACCCAAAATGCCTCTTTTAGTAACATCTTAGCATAGTATCTTTGAGAAGATATGGGGAATTAAATGTGTTAACCGACAATATTAAATTGTAAAAGGGAGAATCAGCAACTTTGAGATTTGCTATACATGCATTCTTTGTTTAAAAAAAACACAAAAACAGTATCCATTCACCCTTTCTCGTATCTAAGTTCCATTTTCTATTCTGTGTTCACTTTGTGCCATGATACATGTCAGGGGTTATGTGTGTCAGCAAGTACAATATATTGAGAAATCATCACTTTAAACCATCCATCTTAACATTTAAACAGAGTAGACTAAAGAATTTGAGGTAGCTGGGGTCTATGGCCTTTGTCTATCAATAATAAAAATGAGCATGATAAAATTAAAAATTGTGATTACTGTTACATTCTGCTTTCTTCAGGAGAATTCATCATAGCATGTAAGTGGTTCCAATGTTCAAGGCCTTATTTGCTGATAGTCAGGAAATATTTTCATATTTAAATCATTTTTCTGTAATGCAAGTGTTTCAGGATGAAATTAGAATACATTTGTATAAGCAGTTATTTATTTACAGATTGGCGCAATCAATAAAACATGTAGGAAGGATATTTGCTCTTTGTAAATACTGTTATATACTGTATTTTATATCTGGAAAAAACTAAAAGTAGTCATCAAAAATAAAGGATGCAATGTGCGTGAATATATTTCTACTTACATAACTTTTTCAAACTCTCCTTATTCTATAAATTTTGTAATGCACAAGATCCTCGACATCTTCAGAATATATTTCAGGTTTATACAGGGGCACATACAATTGTTATGCTTTGTAGATTTTATTTTATTATGCTTAATTTGGATTACACTAAGAAAGCTTCTATGAAAATTAACTATGAAGAAACATTGAGAATTTAGATAACTTTTCATGCTCAGATTATTCTGTTTTCATTACATAGTATCTAAGTGATACACTTATGATAGAGTTTATGTGAAGTGTGAGAAATCGGGAAATCCAGGCAACTCAAATGAATATAAAGGTTTATTGCAAGCTTAAGCTCTCTACAAGAATCTAAACTACTAAGGGTCAAAGCAAACTGGTGGTAAATAAGAGTCAATGGAATTCAAGGTGGGCTAGACTTCTACATGCATAGGGACTCGAGAATGATGATACATTTAGCCCCTCCCGCAGGCTCAGCCTGGATATCATCTACTGTTTAGTAATGGAAATAAATGGACATAATGCAATTAATCTACTGTATGTGAAGCACACCATATACTTAACTTTTATTATTACATTTCATTTAATGAGATACTGTGATAGTTCAAATAATGACATGTTCTAAGTAAATCCAATAGTAATTAGCCATCAATAATTAAGAAAAAAATCTATTCATTTTTTAAATTAGATTTGCAGTATATGTTGTTTTTCCTTGAACAGCTTGTTATGATTTCCTTATTATTCCATTCTATTTTATCACTACAACCAGAAAAAGACAAGATGGAGGGCATGACCCAATCTTTTTTACAGCAATGTGATATGGGAAGGATTTTGATCATACATCCATGCTATCTAGTATTACTTTTTTGACTTACTCCAAGACTTACTCCAAGATTTACTTTGACTTAATCCAATGGATTACACATAAAATTCAGTAAAATAAGTACATAAGGAGCCATGTTTTCTCTGCATTTTACTAAGGTTAGTATAATACAGTTTTGAAATAATGGTATAAATCAGACTGCTCCCAGAGATGCATTGATGTTCATCTGAGGAAATACTCCCTAAGCATTATTAGTATTCTAGTGGCAATACTATCTGGGACTAGATTCCCTTGCAATAAAAAAAAACTTACGTATAAGAAAATAAAGGGAAGGAATTGTGAAAATGTATTAGTTAACTCTTCTGTGTGTTTTTTCCCCCCCATTAAAAAGCACCCAGCACTTTAGCTCATTACTCTTGATCTTTTGTCAAATCTGTTACTATATACTCACTCTGGAAAATTTAAGTGATGTGCATGTGTGTGCATGCACCTTTTTTTGTATGATGTTAAAATGTATTGGTTTGAATTAGTGAAATGTTTTTGTTTGTACAACCCTAATATAACTTTTTAATTACTAATTTAAAAACTTCTCCTTCCCAAACTACTACTGCTTCACACTCACATCCAGGCACATACATATCCTTAATGCTTTAAAGATTAAGTTCATTCAAAATTTCCATTCAAACCAACCTGATTCATACCTCCTGGGGGAAATGAGTAGCACAATTATCCTTTGCATTTTGCACCTCGAACATTTGAGATGTTCTGATTTAAGAAACATTACCAAGTAAGTATAAAAGTTGATATTTTAAGCTATAGTAATGTTTAAAAAAACAGGAGGCATTTATCAATTGCAAAAATACATTCAAAAATACATATTTTATATTCACATTTTAATATGGATTCTTTAAAGCAAAAACATACATAGAACAGATTTGTTTAAAAATGTGACAATTAAATAAATCTGTCCATCTCTAATACAAATAGACACTAGCTTGATACTTCAAAGTATGTAATACTCCCAAAGCTATGAGGACTTTTCAATCAAAACACTGAAAGAAGTAGACATCTTTTATCAGGTAAATCGTATAGGGACATCCATTAAGTAGCACACATAATTTCAAAATATCTGATTACTCTGATAGCTCTCATGACTGTAAATATGCTTTTACTTAATACAAAGTCGATAGAAACAAGCCTTCCTATGGTGATAGCCCAGTGAAGTAGTCCAGACAAGAAGTACCGGCATATCCAGAACTCCTAACTCTATCACTATTGTAAAGTTACATTAACCGAATCCTGCAAGGTTGAAAGTATTTCTTCTCTTCTTTCCTTTTACTCTCCAGGAGGGTCCCATCTGAAGTGTTTCCCGTGCCCCTCGCTCCTACTCTGGGGTGAGATATCTTTTGCATGCCAGTTGTCCTGTCTGTGATTTTCCCTCCTGTCTCCCAAGGTCATTCCTACATACCATTTCATACGCTTATCAGAAAACACATTCACAATACTACTTGGTTTCTTGGAAAAATACTTTTAGACATCACATTGGCATACAGGTTCTGGAGCAATGTTGCTAAACGTGAAGGTAGTGAAACAGGATTGGACCACTGAGAAAGTGGATCTTGGCACAGAGCAGCTAACAAACAAAGCCTTGCCAGGAGGTACCATCAAAGAAATGATCAGAGATCCTGATAATACATTAAGCCCTGCAGTAATGGATAGTGGATGAGATGGGGTACATAAATCATTACTGTGATTACAATTTAGGCTACTCCAAAGATTTTGTGGTTGTTGCTAATATGGATTTTATTGCTGCATTTTATTTCACCATCAGAAACTGAAATGATCTGCAGTGAGTGATGCCAAAGAAACTACATGCCAAAAACACAGAAAAGTGATACCACACTCTTCACCCTAGATGAGATAAATCATGATAACTGTTACATCATTTGTTAAAGTGAGAAATGAGATGTTCCTGCCATATATTCCAGGTGACAAGAAGTATGCTAGCTACATTATTAACACAGCAGAGATGTTTCAGATTAAAAAGTAACTTTCAGTTCAGCCCAGGGTTGCAATTAATCTCTAGGTAATCAAATATCTATGACTGGAACATTAAATCCATCTAGGTGACAGCAATCATGAGCACTGTAGTTTTTCTGCCATCTGTGAAATGTTGAAATGGTGGATAATGATGGGAAAAAAGCATCAGCCACTGTTATTTTGGTGCTATTAGCTGCACAAAAAGAAGACATATATTGATCATGTGATTGAAGAGGAAAAAGCAGCCATTTCAAATATGGAATTAATATTTTAAAACATAAGTCTCTACAAAATCACCCCTTATTTCTTAAAACATGGGGAGGCAAGGGGAGCAGAAATAAAGAGCTAGGGCAATGATGGCTAATCTTTTAGAGGCCAAGTGCCCCCAAATCGCCCCACCCCCTGCCGCCCCCCGCTCCGCTCACACCCCGCCTGCCCATAGGGCCACCCACCACTTCCACTGCCTCCATAGCAGATCAACCAGGCGGCCCTGCAGCACCATGGTGGCCACGCCCTCTGCCCACGCCCCGCAGCACCATCTGCACACGAAAGGCATGAGGGTGGAGTCTTGTCCCTGCTACCCGGTTGCCATGTTCTTGGCTGTGCTATTCCACACAGGCCAAGCCTGGGGGCGACTCTTCTCCAGAGGGGTTGCTGGTGAGGAGGGGGCTGTGGGGGGAAGGTGGGGCTGTGTGCATGCCCACAGAGAGGGCTCTGAGTGCCACCTCTGGCACGCGTGCCATAGGTTCGCCACCACTGAACTAGGGTATAACTTTCAAGGTGATATCCATGATCAGGATTTTTAAGTTAACTGTTTCAGGAGGACAGCAATGGAAGAGTCCCAAATGTTTCTCCAAAGACTGCCCTAGCCAGTTTCCTCTCCTGAAGGACAGAGAAGTGTACATGTTTTTGTACGTGTGTGTGTATGTTTGTACATCTCACACTGCCTATGTTCTCCTCGCTAAACTAATTATGAATCCAATCGGCATATGAATCAGGAAGGGAAGAGACATAGCCTTGCCTATTATGGCTAGCAGCAATCTGTCTTTTTGAAGTTTAGCTGGAGAGAAACATCATTGTAAATGTGCTGGAAAGTTTGAGTGTGTGGTCCCCAATTCCTGACCCAAGAACAAAGAAGAGGGTGAAGTAGTTGAAGGGGGGGTTTCCTAGCAGAAGGGAAGCAAAATGTATTCCATCTAAAATCCAAAGCAGACGGGGAAGGAGAGGGACAGCTGGATGCAGATGGGTGCTTGGAGGCTTCAGAGAAGGGAAAGGGCTGGAG
Organism: Crotalus tigris; assembly: GCF_016545835.1. Lineage (NCBI taxonomy): Eukaryota > Metazoa > Chordata > Lepidosauria > Squamata > Viperidae > Crotalus > Crotalus tigris. Next base: position 176,659 of record NW_024100115.1, on the reverse strand, counting down.
AGACGATCCAGAGGGGTATCACACAACTTCTATGCAGAAGGATGGCGACAAGAGCCAAGAAAACAAGATGAAAGGCATGGAACCCTCTCCAAACTAGTTCAGCTGATTCCTTTCCTTTCTGTTTCTTAGTCAAAAATGGGGGGAGGAAAGAAGAAAGAAGTGGGGAGAATTGGAAATTTAGCAATGAATTAGGCAGTTTTCCAGGAGAGAGCCTGTGTGAAAGCTAGCACTGAGAAAGTTAGGAGCCACCATTGTAAACAGAAGTCGCTAATTGCTGTAAATAATTGTATATAATCAGTACTTACAATCACACTGTGATGTTGCAGTAGAAAATTCAAAGAAGTGTTTTTTTTCTAGGACATAAATAGCACTTTAATAGTACTTATAAACTCTTCTTACAGCCAGACCACATGCAAGTTAAATTTATATGAACAAGGGAGAGATTGTTTCCTCATGTACATTGACATATGCATGACCAAACCTTAATCCTACATTGAGAATCTGGGCCATTTAGAAATTGCTGAACAACATCTTCAAGTAATTTCAGTTAGCATGGCCAATGGCAGGGATACTGTGAGTTGTTTTTTGAAATTTTTTGGATGATCATAGGAGCAATACTGCTGCTATAATCTTCTGCAGAATAAGATTTAGCAAATCATGTGAAACATAGCTTTGAGTACCAAATACCTTATTGCTCTTTGATTCTTAGGAAAATGTCCAACGTTTGAAATGGCATTGGTTATCTAGAAAATTAAATTTGTCATCTATATCTGTGAAAAGAGAAATAATCCTTACCACTGGAATGTTTTTAAAAGGCAAACTTTTAATACAGTGTGAAATACATTTTCAGCTAAAGAAACCAAACATCATGTTAAAAAAAAATTCACTGGCTATCCTAGATTCAAATACTTTGGGGATACTTTCAACTAGATATTCAGCACAATGCTTGGATTTTAATTCTAAATTTAAAATAAAAGAACCTTATTCTCTATCAAAAAGCAGTCGTCCCTTACTTTTAAACACTGTTGTGGTATGACATTATTTAAATATTCCTTAGCTCAACCAGATTTGTAAATTAATTCCCCTGACCTTCTCTACAGGATATTATGTGGCTTATATTACACTCAGATATAACCTTTTGACCAAGAAATCTATGCATATGTATGGAATGTATTTTTACTAAATAGTAAAAAGGTGAAAAAAGAGAGTCAATGTCTTCAAACTTTTATTTCTTTAAAAAAATCTTTATAATAAAAAGTGTCTTGATTTTTTTTAATTTCAGTTAATGTAAACCATTTCTAAATTGCAAATATCATTCTGTCCACCAATTCTGCTCCAGATATCTCATCTTGATAGTCTCCAACTGAAATGGCTCATGTCTTGCCTTTGTTTCTAAATATTAGGTAATCATACTAGCAGCTCCAATAACCCTGTCTATTTGTTCCATATGGAGGAACAAGGTTGGGCTCAGCCCTTCCAACACTTAGTGTCCTTTGCGTATCTTGTACATCAATTTTACACTAGTCATTCTTGCATCTTGACACTTTATGTTTGAACTATTGCAATATGCTTTACATGGGGCTGTCCTTGAAGAGCCCTTAGAAATTTCAGTGGGTCCAAATTGCTCTGCTATAGGCTTATCTTGGTATACCCATCTGCCATCTCTATGTCATGAGCTGCACCTACTATCAGTTTTCAGGTGTAATTCAAGATGCTAGTTGTCATCTATAAAAAAAAATATTTCATGAATCAAGGCCTGGTTATTTATGGCACAGTGGGTTTTTTTTCAATGTTTCTGCCCATTCTTTAAGAATTGGCATTCCCCAGGACCTATAGAAAATGATGTCATTTTGTGAGACATTGGCAGCATGCTTTCTTCATCACCACTCAGGTGCAATAACATTTTTTGCAAAGTCCATCTGACCTTGCTGGCTTTCAGGATCATATTAAAGGATTGTTATAGAAAAAAAAGGGGACTGACCTATTGTCCAAAGCAGGAGAGGGCAGGACAAGTAATGGGTGGAAGCTTGTTAAGGAAAGATCCAAACTAGAAGTAAGGAGAAATTTTCTGACAACAATTAATCAATGAAATAGTTTGCCTTCAGGTGTTATGGGTGCTCCGTCACTGGAAGTTTTCAAAAATTCATTGGACAACCATTTGACAGAGATGGTATGAGGCTTCTGCCACGAGCAGGGGGTTAGATAGAACAGGGGTCCCCAACCTGTGGGCTGGAGCCCACAACAGGCCATGGCCTATTGGCCCCCGGGCTACGTGAGTGGCCAGTTGGTGTGCGCGTGTGCACAGCCCCATGTGAGCATTGCCACAAGTGTTGGCATTTACAGCCCCATGCCAAGCATCATCATGAGCACTTGTGGTCCCACTCACGTGAGCATCACCATAAGCATCACCGGCATTCATAGCTCCACTCATGCAAGCATTGCCGTGAGTGTTACAGACGTTCACAGCCCCAGTCGTGTGAGCATCTTCATGGGCGTTTGTGGCCCCGCTCACACAAGCATCATTGTGAGCATTGCGGGAGCTCAAGGCCCTACTCAAATGAGCAATGGGTGTTCGTGCAAGCATGTGTTCACCCACGCACAAAAACATCCCTTCTTTTCCCCCTCCCCATGCTCTGGGCCAGCAACCCCAAAACTGTGGGGAACTCTGATAGAAGACCTTTGAGGTCCCTTCTAGCCCTATGATTCTGTGTTCTATGACTTAATTTTGTCTGTCAGACCCTAGCCTAGGGCAGTTTATAAATCTGCTTGAATGATTACATACTTTTTTGTGTAGGGTAATATGATCACATTTCTGCTAACTAGTATGCAGCTACAACATCAGCCTGGCCAGTCACTGACATCAGTAAGTAGGCATTTATTTTGCTCTTTTGTCTCCCCAGCAAATCAATTTGTGCATGTTTTTACATATTTCAGGCAAGACTGTTAATTCTTTTTCCTACTCACTTAGGCTCTGACTAAAGCTAAGAGCATGCTTCTATCAGTCTGAAATCAGCCATAGAGTTCCTTGTCAGTGAAAAGTTGTTTTAGGTCATTCAGTAGAAGAGATTAGGTGGCTTCGGTAGTGGTCACAATCATACCCTGACAACAGATTTTACAATTACTTCATGCTGACTTATTTTAAGAAACACTAAAGATCAGGATGTTCCAACCTGCTTTTACTGTACCTAAATAGATATCCACTTTATTATTTATGCTTTTACTGCTGCTATTTTAAATAACATTGCTTTTGAGCTGATTTTATTTGACATATTATTGTTTTAAAATGTAACTTGGGAGATCTTTTGCTTTAAAAATATAGCATAAAATAGATAACAAGTAAGAAGGAAATAGACACACTCCTGAGCAAATAACTCCCTCTAGACAAGAAGATGCTCTTCCATAGACCACATGCTGTTCTTTCACAGTCCTGACAATCACTACATATTATAGATAAGTAACTGACACATGGCTATTCATAACTGAAACTACCAGTGCTAAAGTCATACATTAATTTTGGTTTCATAAATTACTATTCAGAAGCATTATTCACTTTATGAATTTATTTATTCCCAAATTATTATCACTTTATTTGTGCTATCTACTTTCTGTCATAGTTCATTTGACTAATCAAAGGTTGTTGGCAACCAATCGTGACACAAACGCTAAAAATGTTGAGAGATTTTAAGTGTGTATAGCTGAACAGACATTCATTGTGTTAAATAAATACACAAGGGCTCCTGATACAGTCTCAGTGCTGCTAATGAAAGATGGAAGACTTTTGAAGCTGCCTGGATCTTATCAGCTCTTTTTGACAAGATTTCATTGCTTCTTTTTTTTTTTAATAAAAAGTCTCTGGAGATGCAGTGCTCAAATTTTCAAACTCATTTTCCAAATTTAAGGGATACATTTTTAATGACAGCATTCATTGTGTTATAACAAAAACAATATGCTAATTTCCAGATTACTTTGCAGTGAGAAATATCAGCATTATTCAGGTCTCATTTGTTATTGCAGAGGAATTCATTTATCATTAAATAATCGATGAAGGGAAATATAAGAAAGAAAAGTTTTTCTTTTAAAAAAAATTGCAGTTACCCTAAATTTTGTCATAAGACATTCCAATAAATAATTAAAAGGTGGACTAAATGAGTAAAAATGGTAAAATGAGTAGCAGACTCAAATCCAGAAACCTGATGGCAGAGCCAGAGAAATATAGTTCAGCATAGAATAAAGTTGATTGGCCAGGAAGCAAAGGGAGTATGGTACTAGGTAAGCTAATAAGTGACAGGTGTTAAATATTGGTAGATTGAGCCAGCAGCTGGAGTAGAAAATGCCCCAAGAGATTCAGCAGATTACCCATGGGATGGTTGAATCTCAAATGATATCTTGTCCCAATGTGATTATGTTAGAAAAGACAGTATAGTACAGTTCTGTATTTGTGAGATAATCAAGTGCACAACAAATCAAGAATTCTTCAAGACCTTAAATAAAAGAACAAAAATGATTAACCTATGCAGAAAATGTCTTAGAATATATTATGTATAATATACAAGGAGATATATTGGTATATTTTTGCAACTATAGCTATTGCATGAGCAAGGACTTTGAAAATATTGCTATGGTCCAGTATTCCGTTAATTCAACTCCTGGTTGATATTAAATTAATTTGCTTAAATATATGCATTGTTGAAGAACAAGAAAACTCATGGGAGTTCACCAGTAAGTTATTTGATTAAGGCTATTTTCTCAGCCTCGGACTCAAAGGAGAGAATACATACAACTCCCTTTAAGATGGGATACCCTTTTTAAATTTTAGGTCCTAATCAATATGTTTCAACACTTGTTAAAGAAAGTCAGATAGAATAGGTAGTCTAATAACATTTTTGTGCAGAGGTCTAAAGAAAATATATGTTAGTGCATAATATGTTCAAAGAAATCAGCTATCAAGAAAATTTAGAATTGGCACAAAATAGAGAGAATTAAGGGAGAGGGAAGGCTAGAAGCATCTGTGCAAAGAAAATGGATAGTCAATAGAACTTTATATACTGAACCAATGCAGCATAATATTCACATGTTGGATGAAAGAGAGAATTCTAGTAACTTGTTATTAGAATATGATGACAGAACAAACAAGCATTGAATTTTTCCTTTCTGAATTAACACTTGAAATTCAAAGATACTAATCCTATTTATATGTGCTGCCTACATATAGGGCAATCACAGATTACTATCCCACTATCCCATTCCCAAAACCTGTTCCTAAGTGACAGCACATTATTTCAATAAACCCTATGCAGTAATGTAATTATAACTTCTTCTGCTATGCAGCCAAGGATATGAATGCATGATTTATGATATACAAGGTAAGTTGTTGGTATTATCCCAGGGGAAATATTAATTCTGTTGCAAAATGCAAATGTAACTAGAATACTTTCACAAGAATGCATATTTCCTCCTGAGAATTTCAAACAATATGAAATACCTTGATAAAGATATTCAAGATTCACACATGCAGCTGAATAAATTATGCCTTCTAGGCCAGTATGCAAATATCAGAAGACATCTCAATCCTCCTCATATACATATGTCTCATTTGCATTAGCGTTGGAAATATCTGAAAATAATGTCTACTAGAAGGAGAAAAGGGCACATTCAAGGTGAAATACAGGTTTTAAAATAATGTTTAAATATACTGTTACCCTGTTTTGATCTGCTACTTAAATGTATTCCACATTTTAATTGTAATAACATTATTTTACCTCTAGTTCTATGCACTCAGTGCTTTAACCAAGAATTGCTAATCATTATGAGTCACCAGTGGCCAGGAAGGTAATTCCCATCAAGGATGGGAATTTTTCATTTTATCCTTCATCCAGGGAGCATCTGAGGTAAATTCTTACATATCATGTCAGGGACCTGTCAGGGAAAAGGTGAAAAAGAACAACTTCCATTCCTTATTTTTGGAAACATTTCTCATTTCACACTAGATATTACTTTCATTTATAGCAATGTACCTCTCTCCAGTATGTCAATGTTTTCCCCTCTACACATTAAAAATGTATCCTATCTAGTCCTTCCATAAATTTCATATATACTGTATCTGGTTGAACTGATAGCAGGAAAAAGAGGATGACCAGAAACATTGTGGATGGATTCAGTTACAGAGGAGATGAGTACATCATTGGAAGATTTGAAGAACCAAATTTGGGACACATGGAGAACATCAATCTATGTAACTACTAAGAGGCAATAAGAACTTGATATCATATAATAAATCAGTTGGACTTAAGTTCCCATCTTGCCCTGGATTCAATAATATCTAGTAACTGACAAAAATATGATGTTATATAACTAAGGCAGCAAATCATGCGTTAACACAAGGAAGCAAGCAAGATGTTATGTATGTTATGTCATAAGGAGTAGTTAGAAGGGGATTCAATCTGTATACTGCTATCATTTCCTCTATCTTTTCTTCAGAAGGAAATGAGGGGAGATGCCAATCATGCAATAGTAATTGCAATCATGGTTAAGAAAAGAAAGTAGCAGCTACAGTTTCCCATCCCTTACCCACAACTTATATCGTGGACATCTTAGTTCCTGTTCTTTTCCTCTGGATAAGAGTTCTATTGCTTCTATTTATTCTGAAAGAAAAATTTCCCCTGACACAAATGGCAATTTGCAAATATTATCATGCTGCCAAAATTTACCAGTGTTCTATGTTTAAAAAATAATCTTCATTGAATTTGAATGAAAAATACATACATCTGATTTTTGTTTGGTTTTGTTGTTATTGTTGTTGTTTTCAAAGAAAATAAAAATATTGTTGAAATCATCTGGAGCAAAGTTGCTGTTCTTTCCTCAATTACAACATAGCTAGTAGTATAAGTGGTATAAGAGTGTTTTGCCTTTCAGGGAATGATCAACTCACTAACCAACCATGGTTTTCTTGTTTCCACCTATCAATTAACTCCCGTGAAAATCATTATCAGTAGGATTAGAATTATTACAATGAACAGGAAAAAAATATAGAATTATGGTTAAATTTCATAACAAACCATTTGAAGCCACATAATAAATCCAGGAAAATTGAAAAGCATATTGAAAAAAAGATAAATAAACAGAAAAACATTTTTTTTCTGGAGAAGAAAAATTGAGAGAACTATGAGAAGATTTTGGATTCGCAATTGGCAGGTAAATGGGAAAGAAATTTAAATGATTTTTTCAAGGACCATGTGTGTCAAAAAAAAAATGAAATCTTTTTCTGATGGTTACCAGAACTGTGATTTGGATTAGGCCTCATCCTTTCTTATTTTGCACAGTGTATAAAATAAATTCTCAATGGGGTGTCTGGTGTTTCAGTTGGCTTGGCCCTAAGCAAAATATGGAGACAAACATCAAAAATTGTAACTGTGTGTGGGAAATGCTATCACAAAATGATGATGACCATGATCAACATGCCTGTTCTGAAAATCGCTGCCACTGTGGATTTGACATCAGGGAGTACTTATTTTCCAGAATGGAAATTAATATTCAGGATGCTCCCAACCACCTCTGTGACATTTGGGTTAATAAATGGGTTCAACTTTGTTTTGTAGAGGAATAAGGTCCATGTTAATGTTTTTTACAAAATTAATATTTCAGACTTGCCAGATGGGCCAGGAATTCTGGTTGCATCAAGGGAGATATAAGGGAGAAAACTGATTTCTACACATATCACATGTCATATCCCTGCCTTAAGAGTTGGCTGTTTCCAGGAGCAAAAACCTTTCTTAGATATTTATTTTATTTTATTTTTTTTTTTTTTAATTAAAAGTTTTATAAATTTTACAAAAAAGAAAAAAGAATACAAAACAAGAGACAACATATACAAAAAAATAAAACTAAACAATACATATATATAAAAAAAAAAAACCCCACCCCTCCCAAAAAACCCCCCCCTCCCTTCCCCCCCCCTGAGCTTCCCAGAGCAGAATATAGGCTTAAGGAGTAAAAATAAAAATTAAATTAAGAACTTTATATTTATATATATAAAAAGATTATCTATAATATATATAAAAATAAAACTTATGAAAAAACTATATAATATTTTTGTATACCCAATCTAAATTGTATAAATTTTATCCATTTATCCCAAACAGCAAGAAACTTCTCTTGCGTTTGTTGCTTTAAGAAAGCCGAAATCTTTGCCATTTCCGCCAGATAAGCTACTTTAAGAAACCATTCCTGCAATGTAGGCAAAGATTCCTTCTTCCAATATTGTCCTACTAACAGCCTAGCGGCTGTAATCAAATTTAACATCAAAACAACCTCCTTTGTATCACAATCTGTAACAATACCTAACAAAAATAATTGCGGAGTAAATTTTACCCTCCTTCTAAAAATTCTCTGGATATTCCACCATATTTTGATCCAAAATGCTTTTATCTCTCTACATGACCACCAAATATGATAATAGGAAGCCTCCTTATAACCACATCTCCAACATTTGGGTTGCACGTCAGGGTACATATAAGACATTTTTTGTGGATCAAGGTGCCATCTATAAAACATTTTATAAAAATTCTCCCTTAAGTTCTGTGCTTGTGTAAATTTGACATTTCTCACCCAAATATTTTCCCAGGTGTCCAATGAGACTGGCTCACCAAAATTCTGCGCCCATCTTATCATACAATCTTTAATTAGTTCCGTTTCTGAATCCAATTCAACTAAAACCGCATAAATTCTCTTAATGTGGGTTTGTCTTGAATCCTTCACTTGCTTGATAAGATTTTCATCTTCTCTAAGAAAACCCACCTTACAATCCATCTTCCATCTGTCTAATAATTGCCTATATTGGAACCAAGAATAAATAAAGTTTTCTTGCGCTAACTCTTCCCGTGATTTTAATTGCCAGTTTTGTCCATCCCATTTAAGTAACTGTCTGTAAGACACCATATCCATTTTAACCCCTCTTTTTATTGCTTCTATCGCATGCCAAGGTATAGCCCATAATGGTACTTTGAAATCACTTTTATAATATTTTCTCCAAATCCTAAGTAAAGAAATTCTTAAGATATGAGATTTAAAAGCCCAATCCATTTTTTTATTGAATATTAAATAGGCATGCCACCCATAAAGTAAATCCCATCCCTCTAGATAAAGTATCTCAGAATTTGTCAAATTTACCCAATCACTGATTAGTGTTAAAACCACCGCATCATAATATAATTTCAAATTTGGTACCTTAAGTCCACCCCTCTCACGGAAGTCTTGCATAATTTTAAACTTAACCCTTGGCTTTTTCCCTGCCCAGATAAATTTATTAAGACCCTTCTGCCACTCATTTAAATTAATCTCATTTTTCAAAATTGGTAACATTTGAAACAGAAAAAGAAACTTGGGTAAAATATTCATTTTTATCACTGCAATTCTTCCCATGAGGGATAATTGCAACTTTTCCCAGTTCTTCAAGTCCTTCTGTACCCTGACCCACAACCTTTCATAATTATTTTTAAATAATTTTACATTAGAAACAGACAACATCACCCCCAAATATTTTACCTTATTAACAATCTCAAAACCCGTCAGGTTAGTCAAAATCTGCTTCTCCTGACTAGACATATTTTTAGGTAAAATTTTGGTCTTATTTACATTAATCTTAAAACCCGAGACCAAGCCATAATGATGAATCAACTGTAATAAGTTTACTACAGAATAATCAGGTTGCGACAAAGTAACAACCAAGTCATCCGCAAAAGCTCTTAACTTATATTCTTTTTTATTAACATATATTCCTTTAATTTCCTGAGACTCTCGAATTTTGATCAATAATATTTCCAATGTTAAAACAAACAACAATGGCGATAAAGGACACCCCTGTCTAGTACCTTTCTCTATTGTGAAAACCTCCGAAAGACCTCCATTAACAATAAGTTGTGCTGTTTGTTTTTGATATATTACCTTAAGGGCTTGTAATATGTTTTCACCAAAATTCATTTCTTCCATTACTCTTAGCATAAAATGCCAATTCAATTGGTCAAATGCTTTTTCAGCATCTAAAAATATGAGCCCTGCAGGAACTTGGTTGTTCTTATCTAAGTATTCTAATAGATTAATAATTTGTCTAACATTGTTTTTCATATACCTTCCTGTTATAAACCCTGATTGATCTTTATGCACAAGATGATGCACCACCCTCATAAGCCTATTTACCAAAATTTTTACAAATATCTTATAATCCACGTTTAAAAGAGATATAGGCCTATAATTTTTTGGTAAAGTAAGATCTTGATCCTCCTTTGGAATCAATGATATAAAGGCACTACGCCATGAAGGAGGAATCTCTAAACCCTGTAAGATACCATTAAAAAGATCATTTAATGGTTGTATCATCTCCTCCATTAAAGCTTTATAATAAACAGCTGTTAACCCATCCGTACCCGGTGCTTTCCCTAATTTCAATTGTTGAATTGCTGAGGCAATTTCCTCCTTAGTAATTAAGCCATTAATTTCATATTTCTGATCCTCAGTCAGTTTAGGAAAACTTGCCTCAGCTAAATATTTATTTATATCTAACAATTGTACATTAGTAGATTTATATAAGTTTTGATAATAATCCAAAAAAGATTTTTTAATTAATTCCTTCTGAGAAACTAGTTTACCCTTGTAATTTATTTTCTCTATTATTCTCTGTCTCTGTTTCTTTCTTAATTGATAAGCCAACCATCTCCCCGGCTTATTAGCATTACAAAATGTATTTTGTTTCATAAATAATAAGTTGGTTGCAGCTTGATCTGCTATCAACATATTAAATTGTGACCTTAATAACTTTACAGATTCTTTAGTACTTTCATCAGAAGGATTTAGAATCAAAGCCCTTTCTTTTAATTTAATTTCATCTTCAAGTTCTCTACGTTTCTGAATCTGATTTCGCTTATAAAAATTATTCATTTTTATCAAAACACCGCGCATAAATGCTTTACCTGCATCCCATACCATTGACATTGAAGTCCCCTTGTACATATTCAAAGCAAAATAGTCCTTTAAACACTCCTTTAATTTTTGAACATTCTTCTCTTGTCTAAACAAATTTTCATTAACTCTCCAGGATCTTCTTTCCTCTTTCTCTTGAATCAGCTCCATCCAAACTGGACTATGATCCGTCAGTGATCTAGGAAAAATCTTAACATTCTTTACTTTATTATACAAGTCCGTGGTAATCAAGAAAAAGTCAATTCTTGAAAAAGATTGGTGTCTATCAGAAAAAAAAGTAAAGTCTCTCTCCTCTTGGTTACGTTCCCGCCAATAATCCCTTAATTCCCAGTCTTCTTTCATATCAAAAAAGGCTTTAGGTAGCCTTGCTTGTTTAAGAAAAGGAGAGGAACCTTTCTTGTCCTTTTGTATATCTAAGACACCATTCCAATCACCCATTAATACCACTGATCTATAATCAAGCAATGTTATTTTTTGATGTAACTGCTTATAAAATTGTTCCTGTTGTTGATTTGGAGCGTAAAGTCCAACTATAAGTATTTTCTTACCATAAATACCAAGTTCAATCATCACATATCTCCCCTGGGGATCTGATTCTACCAGACAAGCTGGTAGGTTTTGTTTAACATATATAACAACTCCCCCTTTCTTCCCAGGAGCAGAAGATATAAAATGAGATCCCAAACGAGCATTAACTAAATATTTCTGATCTTTAAGTAAAATATGAGTTTCCTGTAAGCAAATAACATCATTAGTATGTTGCTTCAAATAATAAAAGATTTTTTTGCGTTTCTGAGGAGAATTCAATCCATTAACATTCCAGGTCAAAAACTTTGCCATCTCCCTTGGCACGCAGCCTGGAGAAGACACCATCAAACTCTGAAAGAGCTGCGTGTGTTGCATAACTCTTGGGTCTTGCTCCTCCCACCGGCGGTGATGCACTTCCAGGAGAACTCTCTTTAGGCTCTTTTTTACGTTGCTCCTTCTCTTTACGCTTATAGGCTGCACGGGTCATCCTCTGCTCTTTAACCTCCGTCTGGCGTTGCTTTACAGCTTCTATCATCCCAGCGGAAACCAAATCTAATGCCTCAGATTGCTGCTCAACTTCCTTGCCACTCAGAGATTTCCGACCAGATGAGGTTGAGCCTGCACCCAGGACCGAAGTATAAAAATCTCTAGCTTTGTCAACTGTGTTCAATCTGTAGCGTGTCCCAGCATGGCTCAAAACAATACCCATCGGAATTTCCCATCTAAATGGCATCGATCTAGCTTTAAGCTCATTGGTTAAAAAAGCAAAGTCTTTCCTGCTTCTTAAAATTTTGGATGGGATTTCCTTTAGAATGATGACATCTTGGGCAGCAATCTGAAATCTTTTATTGTAAAAAGCTTGTATAATCTCATTCCGCAGGGACTTCTTTGTAAAATAAATCACCACATCTCTAGGCAAGTTCTTCTGCTTAGCAATCCAGGAGTTGAGCCTATAAATTTTTTCCACTTCTCTCTGTAATTCTCCTTTATCCATATCCAAGGCCAGCGCCAGATCAGTAAGAACCACCTCCACGAGATCTTGATTCACATCTTCCTTGAGGCCTCTGATCCTCAGGGCATACTCCATTTGTCTGTACTGAAACATCAAAATATCTTCTTGTGAAGAGTCCACCTTCCTTTCCACATCTTGAATTTTGTCATCCAAAGAGTCAACTTTGTCTTCCACTTCCTCAAGCCTTGCATCGAGCTTAACCACCACAGTAGCCAAACCTGAAACAGCTTGTCGTAATTCATTATTGTATATCTTGTCGTAATTCATTATTGTTTTCTTGCAATTTAGTCTTTATCCCCGTTATCTCTTCTTTGAGATCAGATTTAATTTCTGATTTAATCTGTGAGACAAATTGATTCATTTCCTCTCTCATTTGAACTACAATCTCTCCCATTATGCCTCTTTATTTTTCAAATGAACAAATTTATACATATCCTGCATTAAGGCAAGATGTTGTACAGCACTTAGAATTAATGGGATATTATTGGGACTTCAGACTGATTTTCAAAAAATCATATTTTAAAAACCATTCCATCTTAAATAAAAGACGCACTCTTTGGCACACCAAAGAAGCATCATTTTCACTTTCCAAATACAAATACCTGGTCAATGTTAATAAGTAAACACTCTTGCTGTATTAGATGAAAACAGAAAGAGTCTGTAGCATTTTTTCTGACCAATAAATTTATTTAAAGGCATCAGCTTTCAAGAGCTGCATTTCACACCATCAGATTCAAAGAGGAATCAGACTGATGTAGGATTTAAATTGGGAGGTGGGAGGAAAAAGAGAGGGGAATATTACTAATTGCAGTTATTTATTTGCAAAGTGTTGGAGGCTACAAACAGGTGTTCTGAAATGGAAAGTAGCCTTGAGCATGTTACCATTTTACCACATGGAAAGTCACATTATTTCATATAAAACTTGTTATGTCCCGAGCCTTTGCAAACGGCTCGGGCGTTTGCAGGCAGTCCCGGGCAGGTGCAAAGCTGCCCGGGACCAGACAGGCTGTCGCCAGCGCCGTGCGCATGCGCGGGTGCTGGCGCGGGAAAAGTAACCCATTTACCCGGGAGTTGCCTATATAAGAGGCTGCGAGGCGTTTGGGCGAGGCTGAAGCCATCTTCCTGTAAGCTGAACGCTGAATAAAAGAAACTGAGAACTCCAGCTGCTTCTCGTGTCTGTTTTCCCGCCAAGGACGCAACACTGGCGACGAGGATGGGATGCCTTGCACTACCTGGAAAGGAAGAAGTGTAAGCTTACCCAAGGAGTCCTGAGCGGCGGAAGAGGAACGGCGTCGACTCGGCAGCTACCCGCCAATCCGGTGCGCATTTGGGGGTAGGCTGGCTGATAGACCCGTCTCCTGAAGATCCGAAGATGGCGAAAATCGGAAGGCTTTCGGAATTCGACGTCTCACATCCAGAGCGGTGGGAGTCCTACGTATCCAGAATGGAGAACTACTTCAAGGCAAACCAAGTGAGGGAAGATAGCTTGAAGGCCGCCACCCTGCTTTGCGTTTGCGGCCAAGACGCCTTCGAAATCGCAGAAAATCTTGTAGCACCTGTTCCAGTAGAGTCTGTAAGCTACGCAGACCTGAAGAAGCTGCTGAAAGAGCACTTCCACCCCAAGGTGTCCGTTATCTCATGGCGCCACACCTTCGAGCAGAGGGATCAACGGTCCGGTGAAACAGCCAAGGAATACATCGCCGCGCTACGGAAGGCCGCCAAGCCCTGCGAGTTCAAGGACCTCGAGGAACGACTGAGGGACCGATTCGTGTGCGGGCTAAGGCATCGAGAGCTACAACAGAGACTTTTTGCCAAGGAAGAATTATCCTTCCAAGACGCCTTAAGGGAAGTCACCGCAGAAGAAGCAGCAGGCGGCGCCATCAAAAACATGCGGCCGATCAGAAACAGTGCAGAGGGTGCGTCCGTGCACCAGGAAGACGTCCGACGAAACTCCGAGGAGGATCCGGACGAGGAAGTCGACCGTCTACACCCCGCGAAGGAAGAGAACCAGAAGGGAAGCTCTTCGGCTCTGCTCAAGTGCATCGGCTGTGGAGGTCGCCACAGGAGAACCGACTGCAAGTTCCGCTCCGCTACCTGCCGGGCATGCGGCAAACAAGGGCATATTGCAGCTGTGTGTCTGAGCCGACGAAAGGCACAACCCCAAGAAGAACGCCTGAAAGGTACCAGATTCCCCAGCCAGAATAGGGTAGGGTTTTGCGCTTCGCGAAGAAGCATCTGTAGAACAGGCACACACAAGCCCATGAAGAAAAAGCTGTCACTCAACGTGAAGCTACAAGGGGTTCCATTATCTATGGAACTAGACACAGGGTCTGCCCTGTCCATCATTTCATTGCATACATTTAGGAAGATTTGTTCCAGTAGTGGGTCTAAGGCCAAGTTAAGGCCTTCTGATATTGTATTAACAGATTTTCAGAACTCAAGAGTGTGTGTTAAGGGGGAGGCCACCCTTAACGTGCAATACAAGAGTTTTGAAGGTCCACTAGACTTATTAGTAGTAGGGGGTGAACGAACGAGTCTCATAGGACTCGATTGGTTTGAGGCCCTGGGGATACACGTCACAGGACTCAATAGCTTACAAACACTCGACCTACAGGAAGTCTGCAAAGAATTTGCAGATGTTTTCAGCCCCCAGCTGGGCACATTCAAAGGACCACCTGTGTCCTTAAAGCTAGACCCCACTGTCACTCCCATTAGGATTAAAGCAAGAAGGGTCCCTTTTGCTTTAAAAAGTAAGATTGACACTGAATTAGACAAACTAATCCAACAAGGAATCCTAGAACCTGTTGATTCCAGCCCATGGGAGACCCCCATTGTCACGCCTCTAAAGGCAAATGGGGACATTCGCATTTGTGCTGATTACAAATGCACACTCAATAAGGCATTGCAGCAACATGCCTATCCTGTTCCTGTGGTCAGTCACATCCTGGCCTCTCTCAAGGGGGGGCGTGTTTTTGCAAAGCTTGACCTAGCTCAAGCATATCAACAGCTGCCTGTTGATGATGATGCTGCCATAGCTCAGACCATTGTGACCCACAGGGGAGCCTTTAAAGTAAAAAGGCTACAGTTTGGAGTAAATGTCGCTCCTGGGATTTTCCAAAGCGTAATGGAAAACACACTACGAGGTATACCAGGGGTCTGCCCCTACTTTGACGATGTCTTGATTGCAGGAGACTCCACACACATTCTAGCTGAAAGACTTAGGGCTGTCCTGTTAAGATTCAGGGAATCAGGCCTCAAGCTCAGAAAAGACAAATGCAAGATCGGGGTGCCTTCTACTGAATTTCTGGGATTCAAAATTGATGCTGCTGGGATTCATCCTGCTGAATCCAAACTAACTGCTATTTTACAAGCACCCAGGCCAAAGTCTAAGGCCGAACTTCAGGCCTTCCTAGGCCTCCTGAATTTCTACAATTCTTTTCTTCCACATAAAGCTAGTGTAGCTGAGCCTCTTCACAGGCTACTAGACAAACAAGCTGTGTGGCTGTGGTCACAAGCACATGAGGCTTGCTTTAAAGAAGTCAAGGCCTTGCTCACTTCTAACAGTGTTCTTGCACATTTCAACGAGTCTCTTCCTGTGTGCATCGCTTGTGATGCATCCCCCTACGGGGTTGGAGCTGTCCTGAGTCACCTCAGGTCTGATGGAACTCAGGTTCCTATTGCATACTACTCCAGAACACTGTCTTCTGCCGAGCGCAACTACGCTCAGATAGACAGGGAGGCTCTGGCTGTTGTTGCTGGAATTAAAAAATTCCACGATTTTCTATATGGCAGGCATTTCACGGTCTTCACTGACCATAAGCCTCTGCTGGGACTGTTTACCACACGTAAGCAGACTCCCCACATCATTTCCCCTAGAATGCTTAGGTGGTCTATTTTCTTGTCTGCATATGATTTTTCATTACTCCACAAGCCTGGGAAAGAAATGGGCCATGCTGATGGCCTCAGTAGTTGCCTCTGCCAGTAGTAGAAGCTGACCCCGCGCCAGCTGTCAACATTCTATCAATCCAAGCCTTGCCCGAGCTCCCTCTTAGTGCCAGGGATGTTACCGCTGAAACAGGTACAGATCACACACTTTCACGTGTCCGCTCCTGGGTCCTGTCCGGGTGGCCTGAGCACTGCCCTAGTCCTGAGTTTCAGAGTTTCTGGTCCAAAAGAAACGAACTGTCCCTTTCTCAGGGTTGTCTGCTTTGGGGAAACAGAGTTGTCATTCCCACCTCAATGAGGACTAGGGTCTTAGAATCCCTCCACGAGGGTCATCCTGGCATTGTCCGTATGAAGGCTCTTGCACGAAGCCACTTGTGGTGGCCTGCTTTAGATAAAGATATTGAGGCTAAGGTGCACGCATGCCACCTCTGCCAACGATCTCGCCCAGAGATGCCCCAAGCTCCTGTGCATAGATGGGAGGAAACACAGTCCCCATGGTCTAGGGTGCACATTGACTACGCTGGGCCCTTTCAGGGCCAGTTCTTCTTGGTCCTTGTTGACAGCCATTCAAAATGGCTTGAGGTTGTGCCTGTCTCATCCACCACCACTGCAAAGACTATTCAGGTACTGAGGGGGATTTTTGCTGCACACGGGCTGCCAGATGTCATCGTGTCCGACAACGGCCCTCAATTCACCTCCTCCGAATTCCAAGCTTTCTTACAGGCAAACCTGATTCGTCATGCCACGTCTGCGCCTTTTCACCCGTCCACCAACGGTATGGCGGAACGCATGGTGCGCATCGCAAAGGACGCCTTGAAGAGACTCACCTACGGGGACTGGCATCACAGGTTGGCTGACTTTCTCCTTTCTTATCGCACCACACCGTCCACTTCTACAGGGAGAAGTCCAGCTGAACTTCGTTGGGGGCGCCAACTTACTACTAGACTTGACCGGTTGCATCCGGACAGACTGCCTTCATCTACCTCACATCCTAGGGCACCTAGACGACTACTTGTGGGTGCCCCGGTTTGGGCTCGCAATTACGGGCCTGGTCATACATGGGTCCCCGCTTCTGTGTCCAGGATCACAGGTCCTCTCTCCTACGAGGTTGCCCTGGACAACGGTCGTGTCCTACGTCGGCACATCGACCAACTTCGCTCTAGGCGAGACTTTTCTGCTGAGACTCCTGGGTCTTTTCCAGGGGGGGAGGGGGACCCTTTGGAGCAAAGGGAAGGGCAAGAGCTACTGCCCATCTCCACTGAGGGAGCCACAAACGGCCCGTCCCCAGATTCCGCAATTGCTCCGAAAAGGAAGTCATGGAGCTTACCCACACAACAGGCACTCACGCCTACTCCAGCCAGGGAGTCACCCCGGGGGCATACTCACGTTCCACACACGTCACACAGCACTCCAGTCACGGAGGATACCCGGGGGCATCCCAACAAATCATTCCCCGCAAGAGAGCTGGCACACAATCCCCAAAGTTGGCCTGACCTTACCCCAAATCCTACAGGGGGTCAAACATACACAGAGCTAGTCGAGGAACCAAGTCCCGACTACAACAACCCTAGCACAAATCAGGGAACACCTGAGTTTTGGGAAAGTACAGAAACCCACACGAGCCCGAACACAGAATGGGGTTCAGGGAATGGACAGCCTCCTGACAGGTCTTGGACTGACCTAGGAGGTTCTACAGAGACGCCCAGCAGCGGCTATCACTTCAAGGGGCCTGAGGGTCTACAGCTAGGTAGGTCAACCAGGTCACAAAGTAACAGAAGCCCTGGCCTGACGAGCCCGGTGGGCAAGCAAGCAGGCCAGGCATCGGGGCACAGTCCTTGGAAGACACCAGGGCACAATAGAGAGAACAGGCTCACGCCTCCCTCCAGTCAGGGGACTTATGCCAGTAACCCACAGCTAAGAAGGTCACAGAGAGCAAAGAAATCTCCTAAGTACCTAGAAGACTACATAACATTGCTGGCAAGGCAAAGGCCAGTAAACAGTGGGAGCACTGGGGAGCAAAATGTCATATAAAATAAATGTTGTATGTTGGTAGTAGTTTTAGCCCGGGGGAAAGGGGTGTTATGTCCCGAGCCTTGCAAACGGCTCGGGCGTTTGCAGGCAGTCCCGGGCAGGTGCAAAGCTGCCCGGGACCAGACAGGCTGTCGCCAGCGCCGTGCGCATGCGCGGGTGCTGGCGCGGGAAAAGTAACCCATTTACCCGGGAGTTGCCTATATAAGAGGCTGCGAGGCGTTTGGGCGAGGCTGAAGCCATCTTCCTGTAAGCTGAACGCTGAATAAAAGAAACTGAGAACTCCAGCTGCTTCTCGTGTCTGTTTTCCCGCCAAGGACGCAACAAAACTGAGGCTAATCTTATGAGGTACTGTATGTGTAACTGAAATCTGTACTGGTTCATTCTCTTCATTTGTACTTATTTCAAAGCTAATGTTGCTAGATGTCCAACATTTTGTAGCCCAACACAACTTTAAAAGTTGGCCCCAAAGTACTCAACCTGAAAACAGCACAATTTTCTCTCAGTTGATCTCCAAACTCCTACCCTTGAACTTCTAACACTGGTTTGGCCTGAATGCTGGAGCACAGGTACCACATTAATCTACACATACATGCACCCAGGTAGCAGCAAAGATTGCCTCTGTGTGTGTGTGTGTGTGTGTGTGTGTGTGTGTGAAATGGTATAGGATTTCCTGCTTAAACAGGAGATTGGGTTAAAAGATCTCCAAGGTCCCTTCCAACTCTGTTGTTCTGTGTCAGAATGCAAACCATGAGCTGAAAAGGAAGGGTTGAAGAGTATGAGAGAGGCCACTGGGTCTTCCCCAACCAGCAGTGCCGGGTCTCTCCTTGCCAACACATGCCTGCTTTTCTGCAGGAACCTCCAAGAAAGGAGAGGTGAAAAGTGAGAGTCTTTGGCATCAGGATGCCAAGAGTTCAGGAGAGATTGAGAGTCAAAATATTAAGAGGTTGGAGGTTTTTCAAAGGATCCTTGGGTCACCAGGAAGAAAATGGGAGAGAAAGTAGAGAAGTTGGATTTGGCCAATGTGGGGCTGGTGGTTCAGCAAGTAGGGAGGAGGCCAGCTGACCCAATTCAGTGTGCAGGCCATCATATGTGTCCTTGTATTGTATTTTTCCATTATCATTCACGATTATTTTGATATATAGCCCCCCAAAATGCAGCCCACAAATGCTAAATATTTCCTGCAACCTAACTTCAAAACTAGCCCATTGATTGGGAAAGGCACCCAACTGGCAATACTATAATCAAATATATAATCAGTATAATATATATAATGTAGCCCATGCTCATTCTTACTTTTCTCAGTTTCAGGGTCTCTCGCAAAAATTACAGTAACTACTGGTAGGACCTAACACAAGAATTTTCAACTACATTTCAAAGTTACCATGACCGTGTTTTTCACTTTAAGTAATTCCAAGCAAATGGATACTGTCTGCATATGCAAAAATGCTGCTGTGGAAAATGGGTGCACTATTACCTAACCCTAGATGATTTGAAAAAAGGAATTTAAAATACGAACCTGACTGAATGGATGTAATTCACTCAGACATAAAGAGAAATGCCAAACAATTATTATTTTCATCTCTTGAAATTTGATGTTCGTGTCGATGTTAATATGCGTAAAGTTGCCATGAGATAAAGGGAAAAGGAATCTCCAATGCTTTTCAGAAGGGATTTGATTTTTAATATAATTGAAAAAAAATCAATCACATTTCAGGGCATTCTGAAATAGTTAATCAAAACTGAAATGATGGTATGAAATAAGACAAACTTCTCACTTTGTTTTGTTTTTAGTTTTCAAGCAAACAAGGTCCATTTATCCAACAATCCTTTGTTCTTACACAACCCAGTATATCCCAACTGTAGCAAAATTACAACATTACTGAAAAAAATGACTTATGACCGTTTTTCACACAACCATTGCAGCATCCCCATGGTCACATGATCAAAAGTCAGATGCTTGGCAATTGACACAACTGATGTAAGCATATTTATGACAGTTTGCAGTGTCCAAGGGGTCATGCCATCCCCTTTTATGACCTTCTGATAAGCAAAGTCAATGGGGAAGCCAGATTCACTTAACAACAATTTGACTAATTTAGAAATTGCAGTAATTCACTTAACAACAGTGGCAAGAAAGGTTGTAGAATGGGGCAAACTCACTCAACAAATGTTTCACTTGGCAACAGAAATGTTGGGGCTCAATTGTGATGATAAGTTAAGGACTACGTGTATATGTATTTCAACTCCCAGAGTTTTTATTTATGGTCATTCAGGGAGCTGAAGTCTGTACACTTTGAAGTTGCTAGGTTTTGAACACATACGCACATAATGTTTCAATGTTAAAAACATGGATAATAAGCATATTAGTATAGTAAACTGGGTAGCTAAAATTATCAATTGAGGAAAGTAGATATATATCATGGATGCATTTTGGCATATATCAGGACAAAATAGCATTCTCACGCCTGATACAGTCTAAATTTTGTGGTTCCAGCACATCTAGAAGAGGTAAAAGTTGAAAAATTGAGAAAAACTACTGTTTCTTGCAAGATTAAGAGCAAACATTTACAAAGATGTAAATGGGGGTATAGTCCTCATGAGTAATGATAACATATTTAAAATTGTTTATCATCCCAGTTTGTTTCAGATTGATTCCTGATATCTCAGGAATAATTAAGTATGACCATGTCTACTCTGCACTGCTAGGGTCAAGCACACAACAAACTCAGGACCCTAAAATAAATAGTTGTGAAATGAATTTGTAGAAACAAACCTGTTGAGAGAAGAGTTTTCTTTATAGAAAACTTTAAAAAGCCATTTCATAGATAATGATTAAGAATAAAAGCCATGAGCTTTTATAGCAAAATGTTCCATTTAACAAAGGGAATGCTTATTCTATTACTTAGTGATCAATGTATTATTTTTAGCATGAGAAACATTAATCTCCTTTGAGAATTTTCTTACATGAGTACATTTATAGCTACTGGCTATTAAACTGTTTACTTGGGCTAAAAGTCCTTTGGGTGAAGACAAGAAACTCTTCCCTGACTTAAAGCTAAGGCAGAGAATAGATTTAATTGGATCCACTGTGGTTCCTTGCCTTCCCAACAACATAGATTCAAAGCTGAAAACAATTTTGTTGCTGTTCTGAACTAAAAATCATTGGTGTCTCTCTAAGAAAAGAGCAAAGAACTTCTTTTTATTCATCTTGCACTGCATTATATTACTAGCTTTAATTGCAATTATCTATTAATCAATCCAAATGAACTAAAACTGGAAGATTCAATGATTACTTTTGTAAGTTTTCTCTAATAGCTAGTAATCATGCTAACAAAGGAGAGACAAAGCTGCTGAAATATAGTTTGATGTATCAGGGTAACTACTTGAAGCTCAGGGATAATAAAAGTGCAATAAAAAAAAACCTAGCCAGGGATTAAGGTATTTTAAGAATAATAAATGTATGTAAAGTATGATGTCATCAGACACACAAAGTATGGTTATCTGCAATGCAATTGGGCCAATTGCAGCTGATGGGAAATTGCATACAATTGCGATGTACTGTATGCAATTTGCAATTTGCCATCAACTGCAAACAAATTTCCCTTGTGTCATGACATGTGTGACATCATCATGGCTTTGAGTGAATACCTCTGACAAGATTCTGGTACTCTGAAAAGTATATGTTGTAGCTATGTCACTGAATAATGTAGTTTTCATCATAGGGAGCTGATCCAGCCTTCTGGTCATTTGTTTTTTTGGACCTTTTTCCATCATTATAACACCCTTTTAAAAGTACCGGGGATCAAAACTGAACACATTATTCCAAGTGTGGTTCAAACATAGATTAGTATAAGAGCATCATTATATCAGCAGTTTTTTTTTTCAATTTCCTTCTTTATGATACCAAATATGGACACTAAGCTCTTACCAACATGATACTGCTAATATAGCTATTCACCCAGTTTGAAGAGGTTATTTTGAAGCTCTTCATAATTCTTTTTGATTTTACTACACCAGAGATAACTGCTTCCCTCCAGATCTTTTATGTACAAGTAAAAATGTAACAGTCCAGATGTCAAACCTGAGTCACAGTCCTATCTATATAATATCTATGGATTTCCCCCTATCTATAAGCCTGATGACTACTTTCCAAAAAGACTAGAAATTAATAAGAGTTATTGCTCAGCAAACAATATTCATTTCTCCTCATATGAAAAACCTCCTATATATATATATATATATATATATATATATATATATATATATATATATATATATATATATATATATATCGTCCTTTTTATTCTAATAAATGAGCTTTGATATGATTCTTTTTATAAAAAAGGGTATCAGCTTGAAGTCTTCATTGTGAGCACACCCCTATTTCATTCTTTTTTATGCTGGGGTTCATTATCCTTCTCTTTCTGTCACTCAATAACAGGTAGAAACACATATACAAAAATGCCACCAAACCAATTCAGAAATAATTTTTTATGATGAAATATAAATCATGACCATATAAAGGGAGATGCTTTACTGGCATCATTAGCCAACATTAGCACAAAGATCAGATTTGTGAATATAAAGGCCCTATATGATTTCACTGTTTAAACCAGCTTCTTGTCTTTGAATGGCATGAGACAAATATGATAGCAGTACTATATCACAGGAACAATTATTAGAACTTAACACATGGTTTCCCCAATATTGTAGAAACGTGAGATATTACCTTAATACTGAATCAGATTTTTGACCTGTCTATCCCAGTACTGTAGACACTGAATGGCAAAGCATTTGGGACTGCAATTTTTCCTGTCATAGTTGGAAACTAGATGCCTTTTATATGCAAAGCATGTTCTCTATCAAATAGCTATAAAAAAATTCTTTCAAATATTGTTTTAGCATATTGGGTGCTATAGATGTTGTTGGGTGCTATAGATGCTGTTGAGCAGAGGTCTTCAAACTTGACCCTTTTATGACTTGTGGACTTCAACTCTCAGAATTCCTCAGCCAGGTATGCTGGCTGAGGAATTCTGGGAATTGAAGTCCACAAGTCATAAAAGAGCCAAGTTTGAAGACACCTGCAGTTGAGGAACATAGAAATCTGCCTCCTGCCAGTTGCAATTACTTTCTCACTAGCATTTAGCGGTCAATATTAACTGCCCATGCTTGCAAGGTCAGTACATTACAATTTTTAGCATCACTTCCCACCTCAAAAGATTGAATATTACAGCTTTTGTATACTAGATACATGCTTCAGCAGGAATCACCAACCTTTTGTCCATGGCCCGGGACCAAGCCGCAGCATGGTGGGAACCAGGCTGCAGAAGTAGTGTGTGAGTCTGCAAACCTCCATTTGCACAAGTGGTGGGCATGTGGGTGAAACCATCCCTCTACTCCCCCTGCCACCACCACCGCTGCTGGTCCACAGAGCCAGAAAGGTTGGTGACCACTGCGCCATAATACCAAGCCACTGTTTTTTTCTATATGGACCTTTTGAATTTTTGAAAGGGAAAGTCCAGACACAAATTTTGTTCCAGTTGTATTGTCTGCAGAATGGAGTAAGATATCAAAATGGACAAAACAGAAGATGCAGAATTATGGTGCCATTTTGTCTGTTTTGAGCCACACTGCACAACACTTCCTATGCCATGTGAATTGGAAAATTTTATTTTAGGAACTTGGAGATGTCACTATGAAATTGCTAGGAAACAGTGACTATTTTATTTTCAAAGATTATTTTTAAAGCAAAGGGGAATACCAAAAGTCTCCATGGACATCAATATTTTACTTCCAATGTAATTGTTTTATAGTGAATATGAAAGCTTCAAGATAAATTCAGGGCTTTTTCCCCCCTCCAAATGCTCTATGAACTGCTGAATGTGGCAGATTATTAGGTAAGAAATCATTGTTTGTATGTGTCATATTAAAAACAAATATTTTCTGTTTATTAACTTTAGATCAACCTTTATTCAACAACTTACCCATTGTTGGTTCAGAGAAAATGTGAAATTAACACCAGTATGAAAGCTAAAATTAGTCTTCATACAGGTTGTTTTTTCCCCACACACATTTGTGTAAATTAACAGAGGAACTGGGCATCCCAACAGAAGCTGTCATAATAAAATGAATTAGATCTGACACCAGGAAAGTTCATAGAAACATAAACAGAATGAGAGGATGTTTTGCAAACTAAAAAGAAGTTATGTAAGTTCATGTTGGCATCTACAAAAAGTGAAATTCATGGCATCCAAAGATGCATTTTTTTAAAAAAAAATCATATATGACATGGAATTTCTAATACTATTTAATAGTAATAATATCTAGTCATAAATTGCTGGATACTGCTAAGTATAGACTTTAGAATGTAGATCTGTATAAGCTTATTAGGGTAGAAGCAGGACTGTGTGTCTGTGTGTGTGTGTGTGTGTGTGTGTGTGTGTGTGTGTGTGTGCCCCAAAAAGAAAACATTGCATCTGCTTTCATGTATATGAACAATATGATGTAAATAGCAGAACTACTTCTGTACATATTGCAACTTAGAACCCATCACATTCAACACATACATAAACTGCATGCCTGTGATTTTCCAAACCATCTACAGACATTGTTGATGCAGGTCATTTTCAAGATGTTAGCAAGAGATGTTAAATATATGGGGAGAAAGCAAGCTTTTTTTTTTCCATTCAATCGTGTGCATGCACCATGCCATAAAGCACACACATCGTGCCACAGAATGGTATACATGACTATGAATTCCAAAAAACAGTTTAAGACATATCCATAAATTACTTACTGCAAGTTCTTTCCCAGCTCTCGATGCAAATAAATACAATAACGTCTTACTCTGATGTAGGGGCAGAGAAAAATGGTAGGTATACAATTATGTTATGTTATCTTCTCATGGATTCAGCTAGGAGTTTAGATAGTTCTACATTTATCAGCTCTATTTCCAGATATTACAGGGTCATGAAGACTCATGTTCACACCATTAAGACTAGAGAAGATGCCTTGAATGCAAAGAAATTCCTTTAAATCCAAACCCACCAATCTAATTTATATACAACTCTAAGCTGTTCCAACAGGAAGGTCAACAGGACAGCAAGAGCAGAAGCAACAAAAGCCAACACCTTGGCTCATGACCGACAGTCACTGTCACTGTGGCCATGAGAATTTCCCCTTTGTCTGTCTATGGAGATTCTCAGCCATCCAGGTCATGGTTATCTCAGAGATTTTTTTTTTTTTTGTCTCTTATGTTTTTTCCTTGTGGAAGCAGATGTTTTGCTTCTCATCCAAGAAGCTTCATCAGTTCTGACTGGATGAACTGATGAAGCTTCTTGGATGAGAAGCGACTCGTCTTCTTCCTCAAGGAAAAAAATATAATCCAATTACCTTAAAAAAAAACCCAACCTTTGAATTCCCCTTTGTCTCTTCCTTCCCTCATAATAGCAATAGCTATTAGGCCTCCATTAAAAAAAAAGTAGACAATGCCCCAAATGTATTATTGCTGCAATGTCACCAGTCTATCAAACAACTACATACTTCCCCTATGTGTAGTTGAAAGCATGAGCACGTTGTGAGAAAAAAGTCAGAGTCTTCAGTATAAGAATCATTATTTGACCTAAATACATGCATGCATAATGAAATACAGACCCATTGAAGTGTCAGATAGTTCTACACAGACAATATTAAAAACATCACAGACAGCCCCCATGTGAAATTTGCTTATTATGAGAGAAAAATAAATTAGTAATGAAGGCTAGCTGGTAGTCACAAACTCTTACATCCTGGGCCTGAACAGGGAAAAGAATGTATAATAGAATGCAGATTTGTTTTTAAGGCAGCTCACTTAGAACTATAATTTTCCACTCCATTTCAGACACTGACTTCCTCACACTGGGACTGGATCCTTAGAAATGTCCAATGTCCTTTACTAGAAAGCAACAATGACCAGATCACATAGCAAATCAAGCTGTAACATGATTTGTTTAGTTGTGGCTTAAGTGCTATGCAAACCTAGCTGCTATGATTTGCAAACCATGATTTGTGGCTTGTGTAATCTAATTCAGGGGTCCCCAATCCCTGGGCTGTGGCCACTATCTAGCCACAGCCCATTCAGAACCAGGCCATGGAAGTGGCAGGTGAGCACATACATGCATCTCCACTTGCATGGACAGTGGGCAGGCGAGCGCAAGCAGCTCCATTTGTGCAAGCGGTGGGTGCGCATGCCCGCCACTCACACAATTGGAGCTGCACATGCATATGCATTTACCCACAATTTATATGGAACCATCCGTCTGTTCCCCCCCCCTCCACCAGTCTGCAAAGCTAGAAAGGTTGGAGACCACTGGTCTCATTAATTATAAATCAAAACATCATGGTTAAACAAATTGTGGTATAGTGTGGTGATTGATCCAAATCTCTCTCAGTTGCATCTTTATGCCACAAGAACTAGGGAATCAGTACATCTCATAAAGCCTGCCCTAACAATGGTTGTGAGAAACAACATAGTGGAAAGGATGTTGCAGCAATTCATCCATTGTTTGTTACTGTGTAAGGTTGTTTTTTTTTTACTGTTATATGGTATTTTCTTTATTTTGCAATATTCAGCATTTGCATTCAGAATCAAAATAAATTGTAACTAGAAAAAATAGTTTAAGTAGATAATGATTTGTTTGTTTACTTTATTATTTATATACATATATTTTTTTCTGAACGTATACTAATAATTGGTTGATCAGGATGATGATCAAGAATTGCCATTGGGATAAATGAACTGGAGAGAAAACATAACATACAGACGACTGCAATCCCATTAATCAGAATAACATAATTGTAAAAGTTACTGAATGCTCACTACAGTAGGAAAAAACATTAACAGCAAATGCAGTTGCCTAATAAGAGGGCTAAAATAAAAAACAGACATAAACTGCAATGAAATCCTGTAATTAGATTTCAGCTTAGACCAAAAAGGTGATAAATTTTAATATTGATCAAGCTATTATTCAAAACAAGAGCATCAGAGCATCTCAATAGTTATTGCTTCTTGGCATTTGGCTAAGATTAAGCATAATAGTTGTTCTGTTTCAGACATAAATATATTCATTATTAATTCCACTGATTCAAATCAAATAGAAATAAAGATAATTATTATTTCAATTGTATTGTACTATGGATGATCCATAACCTTTGAGACTTTACGAATTTCACTTTATATAATTTTTTTCTGCCAGAAACTTAAATTCTATTTCATTCTTTTTTATAGTAATGTTACTAAATATTACCAATAGAAAAGATAGAAATGAATACAAACTGAAAAAAAATCTGAAAGAATAAAAAGTTCAAGAAAAGAAAAAATCATATATTAAAGAAAAAAAAGAAATGAAATATATAAATGATTTCCTTTCATCACAAGTATGAACAATTCTAGAAGCTTACCATCTCTCTTCTCTTAAAACACAATAAGTGATCTCATCTTCCCATATTCCATCCCTTATATATAAGCCAGGGGTGTCAAACTGCCGGCCCACGGGCTGGATGTCTCATGCTGAAACCGTGCCCACCCGAGCTCTGGCAATGGGAAAAAAGTCATGATATGTCATGACATGTCACGTGACATGGCAAATTTGACACCCCTGATATAAGCAAATCCTTAAAGCCATGTTGTTCAATCCTAGTCAGCAAAAGTCCATTAAATGTTACCAGAGATAACTTATCTGTTTTAGTCTTGATCAAATAAACTAACTTTCCTTCCTTTTACTTTTAACAGTCTTGATCTTTAATTTCTTCAACTAATATGCTGGAACTTTATTTCTTTTCGCATTTTTTTTATCCGTTCTCACAAAATTCTTTAAAGCATTAACAAGCTCTTTCTGTAAATCTATGTAGGAAAATTATCCACGTCTATCTCTTGATTTGTCATTTGCATATTACTTTTAATTATTAATTACATTCATAAGACATCAGTTAGCTTTTTTGTATGCTCAGAATAACATCTTTTTCCATGTCATTCTTGTAGCCTGTTATTTTTAAATCCACTTTCATGTCAGGCTCAGTTTTGTTCCTTTTCCATAACATCTTTTAAAACACAGTTGTTGTTTTTTAAAAAAGACACTCTTAAAATTAACTTATGAGTTCTTTTTTCACAAATATCCTTTTTACACTTAAGTATTTTGGCTATTCTGCATTAGTAAGTCACATTTAAGTATTCCTCTCATTTAATTGTAATTTTTAGTTCCTTCTGATTCCCTGTAGAGTACAAACTTTAAAATTCCATACTATGGTGTTTTTAAAGAACACAAAACAACAACATTTTCATACACAAGAAATTCTTATAATTAATTTCAAAATCTTATTTCAAATCCATCTGGACTCTTAGTCCATTTGTAACTTTACAAAATCAACATTCCAATCATCCTTAAAATCTTAAAAGAAAAAATAAAGCCGTTAAACTTTTATTTAAAGCTTGTTTTGCTCATTATTGAAGGAAACTTACATGGTGCTATAAAATGTGTGGACGCAAAGGCACCTCGTTACTGAAAGGCAATTAACTAGCAATTTCCAAAAGTGGTTAGAAAAGGATGAGAACATAGTTTCCATAAAGGTTCCAACTGTCATTTGTGTGCTGCAGCTGCCAAAAAAAGCCAACACAGTCCTAGGCTGCATTAATAGAGGGATAGAATCAAGATAATGTGAAGTGTTAATACCAATCTGTAATGCCTTGGTAAAACCACACTTGAAATATTGCATCCAGTTTTGGTTGCCACAAAAAACTTGTTAAGACATTAGAAAGAGGGCAGAGAAGAGCAACGAGGATGATTAGGGGACTGGAGGCTAAAACACACGAAGAACAGTTGCAGGAAAGGGGAATGTCTAGTTTAATGAAAAGAAGGATTAGGGGTGACATGATAGCAGTGTTCCAATAACTAAAGGGCTGCCACAAAGAAGATGGGTCAACCTATTCCCCAAAGCACCTGAAGGTCGGACAAGAAGTTTCAGATGGAAACTAATCAAGGAGAGGAGCAAATTAGAATTAAGGATAAATTTCCTGACAGAACAATTAATCAGTGGAATGATTTGCCTTCAGAAGTTGTGGGTGCTCCAATACTGGAGGTTTTTAAGAAGAGATTGGACAACAATTTGTCTGAAATAGTATAGGGTTTCCTGCTTGAGCAGGGGGATGGACTAGAAGACCTTCACAGTCCCTTCCAACTCTGTTATTCTGAGCTAAGGTGGATTTCCCTCATCTCCCAGAGTTCTAAACATGTCAGAGACTGCTGTCTTGTGGTCTCCTCATGACAAGCAGCTGCCTAGAGAATTTGTAGTCAATCTCAAACCTTCTCCCTGTCCGTAGAGGAATTACAAAAAGCTGTTCCTATCATGCCTTCATTTTGCCATTTCTTCCCAGGAACAATTCTATCCTATTCTTTAGGAGTCTGTAAATTTTCTTTTTAAAGCTGCATGAACATTTGTTCATGTCTGTATATACATTTTCCCTAGTATGTGACTTTTAGAGGTATGCTGTTTCCTCTAGTGTAAATAATATCTAAGTACAATTCAAGTATAATTCAATAGCTGAAAATTGACCCCGGGATGTGGTGTAAAATCTGAATGGCAGCTGCATTCCAGTTCATACATTATTTTTGTAGCCAAAAAAGTGGAAAGTAATTCATCTTAAAATGTGAATCAAGCCAATTTCTCAAATTATCAGTAATAGGGGTCATTTGCATCCGTGTTACCTGCCAGGCAGCCTGCATTCTAAGCAGCAGTAGCATCTGCTAACCAGTAGATTCAAGATCTTGCTGTGTTGATTATTTAATGAGCAGGTGTGTGTTGCATACTTGATGTGCTGAAAATGGCCCTACTGACGATTTCTGAGCTGCCAGGGCCTGCTCTTAAGAAGCTCAAAATACAGAAATGAAAAGTATTTTGTAATTTTAGTGAGTGTAGATATTGAAAGTAATAGAGGGTTTCTGACTGTCTCTGATACAAGCATATTTACATTCCTGAGCCATATGTTCAAGATAATGGGACTTGCATTGTATTGTTTATAAACATCTCTTAATATTTACAAAAGGTTCTTCAAGATTTACATACTAATTATGTTAAAAAAATAACATGATATGTTTTATAGCGTATGGCTGAATATCCTCTTCAGTGCAACAATTAACTTTGCATGGTTGATACTGTGGGGTCTTTCATGGTCTCTGAGCTTGGTAGTTTTCTTGCAAACATTTCATCATCATACTAGGTAACATCATTAATGCTAGGGTAGATACTGCTTATACTACATATAATCCTGAAAGCTGGGGTAGCTGTTTTAATGAACTGCTGACATCTTGTGCACACTCAGATAGAGCTTTTCAGCTTTTCAGAAATGCCTCCAAAGCATTGCAAGCCATAAATTAAAGTTATGTTGTAATAGACCAAGGACCTTATCTTACAAAGCATTCCGTTCTCACAATAGTCAATTGGATACCTATGAGTATTTCACAAGTAAAATACAATAAATGTCTATGGAGATTCTCAGTCATCCAGGTGTACCAAAGGTGCTTTTTCAGGATGCAACTGGACATTCTTTTTTTTCTTTGAAGATGTTTCACTTCTCATCCAAGAAGCTTCTTCAGCTCTGACTGAATGGTGAGGAATGGATGGATTTATATTCCTTGCAGACAACTGGTCATTTGCATTTTTGTACAGCACGGGTGTCAAACTTGATCATGTCACATGATGTATCACAACGATTTTTGCCTTTGCAGAGCCAGGATGGGTGGGGCCTGCATGTGATGCATCCAGCCTGTGGGCCACCAGTTTGACACCCCTGTTTTAGAGAGTTGTTGGGGCCATTTGGAGGTTTTCTGTGTCCTCAGGGTCACCTGAGAGACAAGAAAGTCCAGTTGCCTCCTGAAAAAGCACCTTTGGAATAAAATATGGTAACTTCAGAAGCATTTAACAGGCTTTTGTTTCTTTTCTGCTTGCCTGAAGACATACTCCCAAGATGGATTGGAAATCCATATCATTTCATTCAGAAAATCTCCCCCCTTGTGATTATATGCTACCCGAGATTTTTACTGGAAGTCACACCTTCAGGGACAAATACTATTCAGAGGTGATTTGCAGAACCATTTAGTTCTGCAAAACACCGACTAGCTCCAGTAACTCAGTAAGCATTTCCTTTTAGGTGAAAAAGCTAATATTATGCATGTCATTTTTAAAAAAAAAAGTGTGATTAACCCAATGTGTGCTATACTTTGCCACAGAATTTAAAGAAATCTATAAATAACACAATTTACACATGTGCTTGTTACAGCCAGGTCTCCTGGCATATTCCAGCAGCTGTTTTTAATATCTTAACTGAGATAAAGCTTGAATATCAACATAAGTGATACTGCCAACATACGAGCAGTAAGCAATTGGGTGGATATATTCCATGCATGCAGAAATACACTAAGACTATATGTGGCATATGCAAACTGAAATGCTTTGTTGTGGTTGTGAGGCTACACAAGTGTAAACATTTTCTATTAACATGCATATCATAGCCAAGTGCAAATATTCCAATTATTCAATAAATCTATAGTAATTATTGTTCTGTGTGGAGAGAATTGAATCACCAATTAATATTGTTGCTGCTATTTAGTTATTCATTTGTTTCTGACTTTCCATGTTCTGACAATTTTCCCAGGATGTCTAATATAATAGAAGCTCAAATGCACTCCCATCTGTTTAAATTATATTGCTTATGCCCAAGATGTTTGCACAACCATGTGCTTTTGTTCCCAGGTCTTCAGTAGAATACTTTTTCCAAGTCCTTCAATGGATCTCTCTGCCCTCATCAATTAAGTTTTTGGATACCTGTATTCTTGCAAAAAAATGTAGATCTCGCCTTGGGAAGGAGGAAGCTAGCAGTGAAGAGTTAAGAGAGATGAAGTGTAGAAGTTAAGAGAGATGAAGTCCTGAAAAAGTGAAAAACCTGAGAAACTCAAAATAAACCCATTTTGATTTTGTTTGATATAAGATGGGACAGAGAGCAATATATATATATTTTAAACCATTATTGGCTGCTGGAGTAAGAACTCATCCATGAAACAACATTCACAAAGTTAGTCCTATATTTCCAACCAACTAACCTACTCAACTACTTGCATACCTTTTAAACAATTTAAGTAAAAAGGGCTGCCTTATCACTGGCATTACCTATTTATCTAACACATTTATATCATAAACCATATGATTATAATAAATCATAATATATTAGAAGCTCCTAGGAGCAGTGGTGGGATTCAAATATGTGAACAACCGGTTCTCTGTGTGGATGCTGGACCTGCTGAACTGGTGTGAATCCCACCACTGCCTAGGAGTCTACTTATGGCAGCACATCAGCACATGTTGGCTGATTTCAAAAGCTAAACAAGATCAAAGAGATGATCACTGGGAAATCCAAAGACTATTGGCAAGACTAAGTAGTCAAATATATTCAAGAAGAGAATGGACAATCCTTGTCAATAGTCAATAAAAAATCATATGGATATGTCCATGTAGTCATCGGCAGTCACACTCAAATCAGGATTCTTAACAAATAATAACAATAACAACAATAACAATAACCCAAACTGATTTTTAACAGGTAGCTTCTCCACATTAAATTACAGATTAAAATGGGAAAAAACTTCATATAAAACACGCTAATTCGTACTTTCTATTCATTTCTCACCAAACAATTTTAAAAGCATTAGAGCAGTTCAAGTAACGATACCTTGCCATACATAGACAGGTGTCAAAAAGGCATAATTTTGGAGAATTTCTAAGTTGTCAGGTTCTTAAACTAATTAGAAGTAACTACCTTCCTTGTATCATGGGAGATATTCTGCATGCATTGTTGTGACAATAAATTTGCAATTACAAATTTGTTTCTAATTCACAATTCGTTTTAATAAGTTGCTGGAGGAAAAAAAAGACTGAGAACAATGCAAAAAGAGAAACAATATGGAGAGAAAAGTGGGGAGAGTCAGTGGGGAATGAACCCATCATTTTTCCAGTGTTAACGGGAAAAGATAAAGAAGTAATTATACTTAGGATTCGGTACATTTTAATTAAAGTGAAAGCTCAGCATATGGCATACTGATCCCTGAACCAGATTTGAGCTAATTTATCCCAAGAATTCCAGTAAAACTGCCAGCTAAAACCCAAGTCTTCTGGTGTAATTGAAGTATGGATCATGTTATTAAAATGCTAACTGAAAATCTGACTCTCAGATTATAGAGATAGGGATAATGGAAAGAGCACAGAGAAAAATCTGATTGAAAAAGACAGAATCTGGGAGGAAAAATAAAAAGCAAGCAGTGTAATGACTCTAGAATGAAACAGCTGTCCATTTCGTTTTATTTTATTTTCTGACAGTGCCCAGTAATAAAATAGCTTACTGATCGTTTTTTCCTAGAGCTCACTTTTAGTCAAAAAAGAATGCTATGGCATCATTTCTACTTAATGGTCAATAATTACCTATCACTTGATACTGACACAAAATTGAACACTGGAAATGTTCATGTTTAAGCACCTCTGGCTGCTATAGTCAATGAACAGAAATGACATCTGTCATTCTAATCAATGGTCAACGAGAATGCCCTGCAGACAGATTTAATTCTTAGTGCAGCAATTCTCTCTATGCTCCAGATTTCTTTCTTATAGCAACCTGAAATTGGAATGTTACACTGATCAGCTAGGTAAATTGCTGTGTAGGACTTGCCATCAATTTATGGCCCAGGAATATGTCTTTTATCAAATGAATATCATGCTGAACTTTAAAAAACCCTTAATAAATGAGGTGGGAATTGTTCAGCTGAGCTGAACCAAGTTTATTCAATTATAAATATGTGTCATCATTCCAATAAGGATACATTGTATGGCAGTGAAATGCAGAATAAAAGATAGGTTACATAAATTCAGGATCTGGATAGGTCTCTTTTGGGATATATATTGTCCACTTTTGGACATACATTGATCTGAACATGATTGTAGATATTCTTTCCAACATATAAGAATATCCCATATAACCAGACATTTTACCAGTTCCAAGTAATGCCAACTCTACATAAGTTTGTAAAATCCATTCAGGATCAAAATATAGTGAGTCCATTCATTTTCTTCTTTCTACAGTTGTTGGAAAGGATAGAAGGATAGGCCTGCTCAAGATTAGGTAATTGCTCTTAACTATGAATTGAGACTCCATGTTAATTAGAAAAACTGACCACAAAAGTTTTCCAATATGATAGAAGCTACATCTGCACATGGTCTTTTATTATTTATTTGTCAGATTGCTTCTAAATCAAAAATATATCTTTAATCATGTTATCCCATCATCTCCATATATTTACACTGTGAAGTGACTTAATTTGACAAGTGAGAATGAAAGTTTCTAGAGTAGTGAGACTGGGTTCCTGAGTCCCATTGACTATAAATTGCATCATGTCTAGGCTTTTGGAAACCATGGGTATGAATAAATCTTTTTGAGAATGTTAGTTCAAGGGTGTTAGGTGCAAACAACTAGAATCACTCATGAATGTCTCAAGCAGAAACTTTATTGTCAGTTACCTATGTTACAAGAAACTCATTAGACTGACTACATCTCCTTGGGAATGATCAGATAAGGCTTCAAGGATTATGGGGAAAGTCAGGCCTGTGCCACTTTCTACACTGCAAGGTATGAAGCTTGAAGAAGCCTCATGCTGCTTCAGCCATTTCTGTTTCTTGGTTTGCCTACAGACCCAGGGGGGAGGGGGGGAAGAATGGAATGTGTATTGCACATGCTGAGCTGCTAAGCCTGAGAACCAAGATCATTCAAGATTTTGTTTACTGAGAATCAAAGACTTTCTCTCATAATAATTGTCTGAAGCTTAATTGGGTAACGTGACCTGCACTGTCAGGGGAAGGGAGTTTATATACTTTTAATATACTGATTTGGCACCAAATAAGTTAGAACTAGCTTTCCTTTCATCCATGCCAAAGTGATGTACTCAATAAAGTTTTGCATTAGAGATTGCAAGTTATGTGTTCATTCAGAATTGGGTGTTTCCTGAAAGTTGAAAGGAAGCAGGCACTGGGACTAGGATATGTACCCAAGAGCTGGTAATTATGCCTACTACAAAGTACAACATATTTCTGAAGATATTAATATGCAGGGGATTCAGATAGGGATAGGGTAGAGTAAAAAAAAAAGAAGAGGTAATATCTTTCTTTCAACCTCCATCACAAGAGGCATACAGTTTTACTTTCCAGTATAACTATAACAGGGATGGCAACCCATATGGTGATTTGCAACCTCGCTGTTCAACCTGACTTAAACATTTGTTTAAATAATTAAGTGAGAACGTTATTTTCCTGCAAAGGCAAAGTCTCTAATCTCATTGTAAGTAACTAGAATGCCTCTGGATCTTAAATGCACCATAGGCATTATTATAGAAAATAAAAGTTAGGATAGTCATAACACAATGATTTATCTGAAAGTATGGTCAAGCGCTGGAAAATGACATAAAATGGAATGGGAGAGACCATTCTGCCAAACCTATCAGTTTGCATTTGAATAACTAGAACTATCACAACAATCCATCTGTGCAGGGGGCATCCTCTCCCCATGACAGACATTTTGTGAGAATTCACATGTAATGCTAAAGATCCCATCTAGTTTAGGGCATAGACTTTCCTATCTCAGCTTCAGGTTACAAAAAAAAATAGTAACTGAAAGAAACTACTTCAAAATTATGATCCCCAGGCTTGTTTCAATTCTACAAATAATGTAGAATGTTTCTAGCCACAGTAAGCTAGAAATCCCAGAGCCAACTTTTAACTCCAAAGTAAATTCCTTCAAAGTTCCTGTGAAGCTTATATGTTTGATGCTGCTGTGTTGTTTTCCTTGCCTTTTCTTGGTATGAGTTTAATATTTAAATTAGTTCAACAAAATTAAAGCCAGGTACACCAGTAAAAAGTTATTTTAATTTCTTCTGTTAACTGGTTCTGCAGTTATTTTGTCAGTTTGTGTTTATGTTTAACTGTAATATAATCACTTTTTCTGCATTGTTATATGCATTAAATAATTCTGTTAGGAGAGCATAAATGAAATATTAATTTAGACAAATTTGAGAGGAGGGGAAAAACTGAAATGTCTGAGGCTGATTTGTTTGTTAGCAGAATGGGATGAAAATAGCAAAGATAATAGATTTTTAGAGGCAGGGACATCCATAATACAAGTAAAAAAGGGTGGGGCTTTGAGTATATCTTTGGTAAGAACAGCACAGAAGTTCTATTCTATTAATACAAGAGAAAGAAAAGTGAAAATTTCTGATTCATCGCTTTAAAGAAACTGAGAAAATGAATGAAATTCAAAGCAACTTTAGCCTTGCTGCCATCTCATCTGAAGCTTTGCTTAGCAATACACATTTGGAGAGACAAGAACTAATCCTGGCTACCAATTAATGAATCTGAGAATAGAGTATATTTTTCTAAAGGCTAACATTAGGTTAGGCCACTGAATCTAGCTTCATTCTTTCTGAAAGCAGTGGGCCAGGAATTGCAAGTCTGCTTTATTCTTAAAAATATATCTTCAACCTGTAAGTGGTTTGGGACCCATCAATCACTTATACATCAATTATCTATCTTCTATGTACTAACATTTTCCCACAAATTTTAAGAAAGCAGGAGATGCATGGTTTCCACTACTGCTGGTTAAGAATTCAGAGATACAGTGCAAGGTTGGACATTACCCTGCTACCTGTAGTAATTTAAATGGTTTCTGAGAAGGTACTACCATGCCTGATCTTTCTACAAGCTCAAGGAAAAGAGAACACCATCTCATCCCAGGTACTCAGATGCATTGCATCTTTGCACCAACTAATCTCACTAATTACAAGTAACAACCAGAGAATCATCTTATGTCTACTGGAAATGATCCCATACAATATTTATTTATTTATATCCTGCTTTTATTATTTTTAGAAATAATTCAAGGTGACAAGCATATCCAACATACCTTCCTCCTCCTATTTTCCCCACAACAACAACCCTGTGAGGTAGGTTGTGCTGAGAAAGAGTGACTGGCCCAAAGTCACCCAGCTGGTTTTGGTGGCTAAGGCGGGACTTGAACTCAAGGTTTTTCTAGCCTGGTGCCTTAACCACTAGACCAAACTACCTCTCAGATTTCTTGCAAATATCTTCCTTGAAGGTATGCTTCCTTTGCCACTCCCCCTCAGTGTTACTGCAAGGCTAAACAGAAGAGCATCAATGTTGTGTGTTGATGGAGATGGTTTGCCTTGAGGGAAATATATTATGACAACCCTTCTATTGACAATAACTCTCAGTGCAGTTCTGCATTGCCCTACTATTTAATATAATGCTCCCTCACCTTACTCAGTGCCACAAGTCTAGTAGCACTTGCTGCCCTGCCCTGCCCTGCCCTGCCCTGCCCTGGGACTAAGGGAAGTTCCATGTTACTGTCTTGGACTTCTCTGATGCTAGCATATTTGATGCAGATTGCATAGCATGACTATTAACTTTCCTTTGTCTATTATTCTTGTTTCAGTTGTTTCTATAGTTATTAATATTTGTTAACGATAATGATTTTAGATATTTATTGCTTTAGTTTTCTTATACACCACTCAGACTGAGTTTTTTGTGATATGGGCAGCATATAACATAGATTAGATAGATAGATAGATAGATAGATTAGATAGTTTTGATAGATCTGATTTAGGAGTTCCTGCACCAGTTGTCACAAGAAGGCAAAAGATGAATGAAATGAGAAATGTACAAAGTCCTTATCTTTTTTCCTCCCCAACTCACATTACCACCACTGCCATATTCAATTCAATTTAATTTAGTTTTATTAATCTATTAAATTTGTTTTCTTAGGCTAATCAATTAAACATTCAGAGATGAGTACTTGTTGTCATTTCAGTATGGAGTGTTATGATATGAAAATAGGATGCATTGTTCCCATCTAATCTATCCCAAACACATTCTCAGACCCACTCACCAAGATAGCGCCAGGCAACACTGAGCAACAGAGGAATACAAGTTTTCTTTTTTAAAAAAATTGGGGGAGGGGGAGTGAGAGAAAGATAAGAGTGAGTGAATTTAAAGAGGAAAGAACTGAAAGTGACTTGAATAAGGAATTGAGATTAGACAGACCCAAAGAGACACACAGAGGATTAGGTCGGAGAAAAACTGAATGCTAGTAACTTACAGATTTGGCGAACCATGGGATCCTAACAAAAAAGGCAAGGGCAAAAGCTATAAAATAAAAACTTCTTTCTCTCATGCCCCTAAATAGAATAACTTCTAGGTGGAGTGAAAAGGAAGCAATAGCAAAAAGACAGCATGAGCAGAAAACAGTAGAAAAAGAGCTCGAATAAAATATATTGGCTCAGGTCAATGTCAAAGAATCCATCAAATGAACTGAGCATTCTCCATGCAACCAATTAAAATTGCAGTGGTGCTTATTGTCTGTAAGCACCCTAGAAGTAGCTACTGGATTTCTGAAGTACTCCAGAAGGGCAGACAGGCTTTGGAGACAATTGTTGGATTTATTGCTTCAAAGTTCTTGGGCTTCCAAACAATATAGATTGGTATTTGCCCCCCCTGGCCTCTAGATGGAGCTAGCAAGCAACAATAACTACTGTATACATACATACATACATACATACATACATACATACATACATACACACACACACACACACACAAACACACACACACACACACACACACACACACACACACACACACACATTATATATGGGGCATGACAATACCTTTACCTTTTGTCAGCTCAAATCAGCCATTCAGAGCTTTGCACAGCCTCATAGTTTTACCTGTACATCCTCAGAATCATTCTGGGTTCTTTAACCTGAATAATCTATAGTACGTGCATGTTGTATACAATGAAAAATTGTGTCACATTTAAAAGGTAGAAGAACAATATTGTAAAAGATACAACACAAATAAAAACAAATCAGAGAAATGATGGCTGAGGACTTGGGAGGAGAGAATATTTTGCACACATGGGCTAATACACTTAGTCTAGGTATAGCCAAAAAAAAAAAAGGTTGCATGCATGTGCTGTATTCTGTGACTCAATGAAACAAAAATCTTTATTGTTCGACTGTCAATTATAGCTTGGAACATTTGGAAACAACCATAAATCTCTAATTGTTTCAGCAGTGCGCTACAGCTGTCATAACATCTTATTTAGGCAATTACATTTTCTCCCAGTGACCTTTTGCTGTTTATATTACATTCACATACATATACCAAGTCCTTATTTTTTCTCTTTTTAGATTTTCTGAAAAGAAAAAAAAGACCATGAGCTTAAAACTGCTCTTTCACATACAGCACAAAACCACTCAGCACTACAGAAAATAAGCATGCTGTGTGGCCAATTTATACATTCATTCCTTTGCAAACACCTCTTTATAGAGTGTTGGTAAGCTTACCCACTCATTGTGGAAACTCAGCACTCCTTAAGAAAGAACACATAAGTGGGAATCAGAGCAAAAGTGCTAATGAGAACATTTGACATTTTATAGCGGAATGATGGTTTGTTTGTGAGATATTGTTAAGATTCTTAAAGGAATAGGAATAAAAAATACCAAAGTTAAGGACGCCAGCCTGTTGAATTAATAGGTGAAAATAACATTAAATGTTGGCATTAGCAACAGAAAGAACTTAGAGGTAGAGTTATATGTGATTGGACAATTCTGAAAAATGATTGTAGAAAGAATTCGTTTTCCAGGAGTTATCAAGTGAGATTAAGAAGTAGGGATATTTTAAATGGTCTATATTTATTAAGTTCTTTGCAAAAATTACCTGACTCACTCTTTTCAGTTTGATAAACAAATCAAAACACAGGCATCCACCATATTACCTGTTATTTGTTTAAATGTGTGAACAACTGCTGTTTGAGA
Source organism: Crotalus tigris (assembly GCF_016545835.1). Taxonomy (NCBI): domain Eukaryota; kingdom Metazoa; phylum Chordata; class Lepidosauria; order Squamata; family Viperidae; genus Crotalus; species Crotalus tigris. The sequence goes on along the minus strand of NW_024100115.1, from coordinate 136,219 downwards.
ATCTAGCTGTTTCCACTGATTTCCAACCTATTGTCACATACTTTAATTAAAATGTATATTTCTATGTAAAATATTTGTAGCCCGGCTCTAGCCACAGTGGTTGGCATGGATTTATCCACACCCAGGATAGATTTTAGAAATGAATATTGACTTTGTTCCACATGGGAGCATTCATAAAAACCATAATTCTTCTCCATATGGTAAAATCAGAATTATTTTTTACATTATAGACTTTAACAATGGGAGTTACTTTCCAGGATGGCTATGATTAATAAGGCAATTGGAGAACTAGAGAACTAGCTATGGCCTTCAATGAGCTCAACTTAAAAATATGGAATCTAGGATCCTGATTCTAAAAAGATCTTCCTTGCTATAGGAATGATTCAACTTGATAAATTGGTTTTCCATCAACTCTCCATTTAAGTCTAATTCATCTCTTCCTTCCAGTTGAAGAGAACGTTTTCTCTTCCTGAAAACAATCACCTTAGATTGGGCTTATTAATATTCAGGAAGGGAAGTTCACACTAAGAACTACACCGGCACTGCAATCTTTCTGTCCTCCTAGGGACTATGATAACATGTCATCAGTGTACAATAAGAGGTTTACACATTTATATTTGACTTTGGGCATATGTAAATTGGCTTACTGAGATGTCATCTATGTACAAATGAAATAGGTACAAACAAGTACATAAAGCTTTGGTTAAATAGAGTAGTCTGAGCCTCCAAAGCCAAAGTTTCATACACTCTGTAACTCTATTAATTGAGTTAAAAACTATGGTAAGATCAATAAAAGTTGTGGAAAAATTGGCTCCTTTTTATTGCTTATTTGAATATTTACCTTACTGAATTACCTTTTAAAACAGCGTTTCTCAACGTTCGTGTGACGGCGACCCCGTCACACGAACGTGCTGCGCATGCATGGTGCAGCGCGCATGCGCGGCGGCACCCCCCATGCACGGCGGCGCCCCGCATGCGCGGCGCACATGCATGGCGGCACCCCCTGAGGGGGGAAAATGGCAGATCTCATTGTTTGGCGACCCCCGTAAAATGGTCGATCGACCCCAAATGGGGTCGCGACCCATAGGTTGAGAACCGCTGTTTTAAAAAGATAAAGTATCCTGCAAGTTTGGCCCAGCTTGTTCTGACTTCATGGATACATTCTTGACATTTTGTTTTGGGGGAAAATATAGGATTGCATATCCATTGTTACCCTATGCTGGCATTTCTCAATCTTAGCCATTTTTAAATGTGTAAACTTCAATTCCCAGAATGCTAGCTATGGAATTCTGGAAGTTGAAGTCTACAAACCTTAAAGTTGCTAAGGTTGAGAAACACCACTCTAGATTATTTTTTTACCTCCCAGTCTAGCCTACAACCAGGCTAGGATTCCCTCAAGGTCTCTTGAACAAGTATTAACCAGATCTGACCTTGCTTAGCTTCCAAACATAGAGAAAGTTTTAAAAAGGGTTGTTAAGACACTGAATTTCTTGTAAACATCCTAAGATTTGTTTTAGTGCTCTCATAGATCTTCTACTTTCTGGTTATTTAGTTGGTGGAAAGTCCGAGTTCCTCAATTTTTTTCAAGCACGTTCCTTCTGAAACAGAAAGGATAACAGGTTGTGTACTGAAGGAGGTAACATCTTCATTAGCACCTTACTCAGAAAAGCCTTAGGCAGTGCAATGACCTCATTTCACAGAAAAGCTTAACTGTCTTCTTTTCTCTGAACCATTTATTAAGGTAACATGATACTAGGGAATATGGCTTAACGCTTAAATGCTTAAGAAACACATGTCCATAGCACAGAATATTTACACATGAAATGCATTATGGAACAGAAGAAGCTAATAAGTCTCAAAAGTACTGAGGGGAGATTGGAAGTGAGGGAGGAAGAGAGGCCTTCGCTGGAAGCATTGTTTCTCCTAAAGAGAAGGATTTGATCTCAGAGAACAGCTCCCTGATCATAGAATCACTAAAAAATTCGGGACATGATTTTGAAAATTGAATGTTGCTCCTGTGGCGATAAAGGATACCTTCTCTCTCCCATCCCCTAAGACAGGGGTCTTCAAACTTGGGCCTTTTATGACTTGTGGACTTCAACTCCCAGAATTCCTCAGCCAGGCATGCTGGTCGAGGAATTCTGGGAGTTGAAGTCCACAAGTCATAAAAGGGCCAAGTTTGAAGACCCCTGCCCTAAGATATGCACTTTCACATCTGAAATTAGTAAAGAAATGTATTGAAAGAAAGCATAGTATAGAAGAAATTAGATTAGGACAGTTTGTTTTTACTTATAAAACTTCAAGACACTGGAGCAGTATTTAGGTCCATGCCAGGGAAGACCAGCGGCAAAAGACACACACACACACATACACACTAACACACACAAAGAAAACAAAACAGAGGCATCTGTCCTTATTTTTATCTTTGTCAAAACCGAAGAAATCTGGCTTTTGATAATTAAAACCCAGTTATCAAAGAACAGCAAGTTTTTAACATCAGGAAAATCTTTTTCTACTTTTTTCTAGTTGACTGCAGCTGTTCCAGCTTTATCCAAGCTCAGCAAGCTGGTTAATGCACATATGGGAGATCACTAGGGAAAAACAGGGCTGTAGGCTCAATCAGAAAGTTAAAACAACAAGAGCAACACAGAAAAAAAAAAAAAAAGCAAAGGCAAATCTGTTTTGCATTGTTGACCAGAAAACTATATGAGTATCTCCATAGTGTTATCGGGAACCGATTTGTAAAAAATTTCAATTTTGAACCTGTTTTGAATTAAGGCAAAGCTTCCTCTAAAATCTCACTGAAATGAATTAATCTTCTGCATAATAACACTGTAGTTATGATGAGGTAGTTTTGTTCTCAAGCACTACATTTGTAATATTTCTTTCTGACTCTTCATAGCTTGGTTATAATGAAGGAAAACTATGAGCACTTTTTGTAATCAATACTAAGTAACAATGAAAGTTCCCCGTTCAGTCTCTGTGGTAGTTTCTTCTCAAAGAAAGAACAAAAGTAGCATATTTTACATCTCTCATGCAAAATAAAAAACAAACTTAGCAGTGAAACCCACACAGAAAACAGCAATAAACAAAGAATATTTATTGATCCTATGTAATTAATTACAACAGAACAATCTAATCTTTGGTACTAATAAAAGATTAATGTTGCTTACTATATTTTTCTTTGCCCTCTTCTTTTATTTTCTGTCTTCTAATGTCATATATACAAGTAATGTTTTAAACATGTTTAATTGGAAAACATTTTTTTTAAAAAAATCTTCATGCCGCACAACAGAAATACCCACTAAAATGGCAGCAGCTAGACAACTATGTCTAATTGCATAACAATAAACCAGATTAGATTTAGTTAATACTTGAATGCCCAATCACAAGGAACTCTCTCAACTGTAGGTTAGAGAGGGAAATAATGAAAAGAATTCCAGAAAGCTGTAATGGCAAACCACCTGATTATTGAACACATTTTGAATTGACATAACTAGGAGAACAGTTTGATACAAAGAAGATATTATCTTAGCTTTTCCTGAGCAAGAGTTTTGGACAAGGTTTTATTTTCTGTTAAAATCTGCCCCAGAAGTAATCTGTTAGGGAGCATTCAGTAAACAAACTGAAACAAAGAGTTGATGTCCATGGTGGAATGAAAAGTTAGTGAGTAGACCAGTTCTTTGTATTTCCTCTCTGGATAAGGAGAGGCACTGAGATCACCCAGAAGTGTTCTACACAGTTATTCCTCATGAGGAGACTGCAAAACAGCAGTCTTTGGCAGATTTAGAACTTTGGGAGATGAGACAATAGCCATTTGAGAGAGAGGGCCAGCTTTCATGTCTAAGACAGGACAGAACAATATAGAAAAACAAAGAATTTTTGTCTATTTCACATTAGTTTTTATTTTTTAAATTGTAACTTTTAATAAAAATTACTATTAAAATATGTTTTATCCTGCACTCTAGTCTGGTTAGAAAAATAGCATGCCTTGAATCTATATGCTAACAATCTACACAATGGACATAAGCCCACTAGGTCCTTGTATAATGAAAACTTAGAATTCCATTTAAACACTCAGAATTCTCAGGGAAACACCAACCTTAGCTAACCTATAACATCAGCTTGTTTCTGATTACTTACTAGTTCACAAAAGATGAACTAAATATTTTTTACTTTTATCACAGTGTAAAGACAGCAAATCAGGAAATCATGATTTCTCCTTAAGGGGTTAGCACCTAGTCCACAATTCATACTATTATGACCCAGATATAGAGTTCAGAATTACTTTATGGTATATTTATCAAAATTATCTTCATTATAAGATAAAATTGATTAAATGAAATTTTTGAGAATTAGAATACCATTCGTTCTGTGACTGAATTATTTTCAGTGAAATCATGGTAAAAGAATGTCACAAATGGGAATATATTAATACTACTGTATCAGTAATCAAAGAATTAGTTGAGTACTTTTATTTTTGTATTCCTTAGTATATACTATTTACACTAATAAACCATAATTTCAGCCAAATTTGCAATGTCTGTTTCTGACCTGAACTACTTTGAAGAGCTGACAACAATGCACAAATTTTCTTTAGTATTTTAGTTTATGTATTTATTTATATCCTGCCTTTATTACTTTTTACAAATAACACAAGTAGGAGCTAACATATCCAACATACCTTCCTCCTATTTTCTCCCACAACAACCCTGTGAAGTGGGTTGGACTGAGAGAGTGTGATTGGCCCAAAGTCACCCAGATAGCTTTCATCGCTAAGGTAGGACTTGAACTCATAGGTCTCCCATTTCTAGCCTGGTGCCTTAACCACTGCACCAAACTGGTACTCTTATTTACAACATAACAAAATATGTCCTGTAAATCTTAACAAGCAATCTAAGTTCCACTTGCCTTTTTCACAGTTAATGAATTTTCCTTAGCTGCAGTATATTAATACTGATTTCACCTGTATCAATTTTTAAATATAGTTACCAAATAATGAAAACAGAGAAGTAATCAACTGCAGGAACTTAGAACTCAGAAATACATCTAACATGAGTGATGGGAGGATCAATCGACCGGGCCCCATAACGAGGTCTATGAGCCGTGTGCAGGTGCATTTGTGCTTATAAATGAGCTCCCCCACCCTCTGGCTTTTACACCCTGACGATGATGGCAACAATACAGCCATCGAAAGCTAGGTTATCTATTTATTAAACATTTAATTGTTTTACCTCCTGGTGCTCGTTTTTATCTTTTGTGTGTATATATATATATATATATATATATATATATATATATATATATATATATATATATATATATATATATCTATTCAGTGTTTTTAAATTGTAAAAAGGAAGATATTTCATATAGCCATGTAATAGGAAATTGAAAAATTCCAGTAATTAGAATAAATTTTATAATTAGGCATTCTTCCACTCTTGTATTGTATTAAGTTTAACTGCATGTTCATTATTAAGAAATAACTTGATATTTTTATCACAATCTCTGAAATGAGATTAAGTGGATCTTCATTTTATGGGAAAGAGCAACAATTAAATTAGATTATTTATAATTTGTCCATAGACTATGATTGATCTTGCTATAGTTTTTTCTTCTGGCTATTTGATCTTTGTTTCAAAATTAGCCAGACATATTTGGTTCTTAATGCAAATAAATTAATTTAAAATAACCCTGCTATTAGTAACGGATTTAGTTGATAAATGGTTGCCTTTCAAAATGTATCATATGCTAGCATTGTTTTCCTATTTTATGGAGAACTTTTGAATATGTAATTACTATAATTATGTTGACAGCATCTAGCTGCATGCAAATTGTCTTTAAGTGCCTTTCCATTCTAGTTCATATAGCATTGCTTACTTGTAAGATGTTCAGCCAGAATTCTTGAATTTTTATTCATATAACCCTGTTCACCGTTGGGAATATATTATACATTTTTTTTATAAAAAAGCACCGGCATTAGGGGTGACAACTCAATATCCAGATTTCCAATTTTTTCCCCTACAATATTATTTCTTCTGAAAAGAGTTTGACCACTACAGTCTTTGGCTCTGCTTGTCACATTTTACTGAGTTTTCATGTCCAGTTTATTAAGTAGTACAAATTGAAGTTTGAAAGAAAGGATGGGTGAGTCAGACTCTCAGGGTTAAATGGGCCCTTCAAATCCAGTTCAGCCATAATTGTTGAGAATGGGTGGGATGGTTCCAACTATTTGGAAGAGGGAGGGAAGGAGGGAATATACTCATTTTATCCCTTTAAAAGCCATCTAAAACTGCACACATAAAAAGGCTGATTGCCAGTTATGAGACTTTATTTATTTATTTATTTATTTATTTATTTATTTATTTATGATTTTAAAATAATGACTAAAAAAAATTAAACCCACAAAATAATTATGATAAATATACATGCATTATCAGAGAAAAGAAGAAAAAACATACATTTCTCCTAAAACTCTGTTGTATTTTTTTGCTTTTCAAAACACATCCTCCCTGGGGTTTTATTTTTTAATAGAGCAGCCCAACTGAGAATTGTCTCCTAACAACATATTCTTTCTGTGTGCAGTAGTTAAGGGGAAACTTCACATGCTTCCATAAATGTAGTTTTTCTCATAAATGGTTCTCCTTGGGAGAGGAATTGTTATCCATAAAAGTTAGATGTTCCATTTATAGAGGATATTTACCAGTTTTGCTGCCTGGAATGACCTTAAGATTTTTCTGTGTAAATATTGTCTCCTTCTCCCCTGCTTTTATTTCAAAGAATCTTTGTTCTTTCATACAGAGAAGTACATAAGTTCAAATACAGAAGCATTTGGCATTTTCAGAAAGAGAAAAATAATAACTGCTTGCCCTTTCTTCATCCTGATAGTCCTAAGTGAAATCTAGGATTTTCTTACATGAATGTCCTTATCTCTCCCACATCCTTTCTAAATTCTGCACCTTCATGAGTCATGGCTTAAATATATTTCTTGTCATTTTCTCCCAGGGGTGTAGCCTGATAAAGATGAAGAATGTGAAAATATGTAGATTTCTGTGATCTTGACTTGGCCCAATATAGCTAGACCTCCCAAACTGATTTTGGAATGCTCTCTTATCCATCTAACAATTCTTAGTTACAATAGGTAATTTAATAATAATTATATGATGCAAATGTTATATGTATCTGTTCAAAGCGCCCTAAGTGGGTGGTTATGTATTTGCAAAGATCCTGAAATATCATCCCATAGTAGAATAAAATAATAACTTTATTGTCACTTTGAATGTACACTTATCGGCATACATTAAAATGAAATTTCATTGCATTCAGCTCTCAAAGAGTCATCACCTCCGATATACACTACATAAATATGACAAAAATAAATAAATAAATACAGAATTATGCATATACCCACATATATTGCATGATACAGAGAAAGAACAGTCTAGTTCGGACTATGTATACATGTGCATGGCAAGGAAAACAAATCTTCCATGTTTATCAGATGGATGGCATAGGGAACAAAGCTATTACAGAATCGGGTAGTCCTGCTAGAAATACTTCGAAACCTCCTCTCAGAGGGGAGCAACAGAAACAGACCGTAAAGTGGATGTGGTCTCTAACAATGCTTTGAACTCTAAGCACATAGGGCTTATAAGCAGCATCCTGAATACCAGGGAACGAGCTTCCTATGATCTTCTCGGGTGTCTTGACCATTCTTTGTATGGATTTTCTATCTGAGGCACTGCTGCCACCAAACCAGACAGTGATGCAGTTTGTCAAAATGCTCTCAATTGTGCCTCTGTAAAAAGTGGCCAGGACAGAAGGAGAGAGATGTGCTCTCCTCATCCGACGCAGGAAATGCAGACGCTGGTTTGCGTGGTTCACTAAGGATGATGTGTGGAAAGACCAATTCAGATTGTTAGTTATCTGCACCCCCCCAGATACTTAATACTGATGACCACCTCCTTGGTACAGTTATTCTGCATCCCTGATATAGTCATTCTGGATATCCTCTTCTCAATAAATGCAGTTGTTCATAAGCACAGAAACATGCATAAAAGTAATGCAATATATAAAACAAGTATTATATATTATAGTCATCACTATATCAATACTTTTCAGTGATAGTCTTTCACATTTTAAGTCTGAATAATGAATTAACAAGTGCATTGAGTTTGTCTAATAATTCTTCAGTATATTTTCCTACACCGAACTGCTGTTGATAGTCTTTATTATCAAGTTTGGTATGAAACTATCAGACTAATTTGAAACTGCATAGTATCAGATGAAGAGTATGATAATTTATGGACAGCTGTGGAATATGCAGTATTGTTGGTTTAAGAATCTAATTTAAAAACTGATTAAAAAGTGTGCCAATGCTTTCCATGGATTTTCGTTAAATATACCTTATTTGTATATGGTGCAGAATATTTGTGTCTTTTGTATAACAATATGTATGGGATAATGTCCTTCTTTTCATGTCCTAAGATGTAACAGAATAACAGAGTTGGAAGGAACCTTGGAGGTCTTCTAGTCCAACTCCTTGCTCAATCAAGACATCCTATACCATTTCAGAAATATGACTGTCCAATCTTTTCTTTAAAACCGATAAGATTGGAGCACCCAGAACTTCTGGAGGCAAATTGTCCCACTGATTAATTGTTCTAAGGAGAAAATTATTCTAAGGAGGAAATTGCTCCTTAGTTCTAAATTGGTTCTCTCCTTGATTAGTTTCCATCCATTGCTTCCTGTCTTGCTTTCAGGTGCTTTGGAGAACAGGCTGACCTGCTCTTCTCTGTAGTGCCCTTTAGATATTGGAACACTACTATTACATCACCCCTGTCCTTCTTTTCATTAAACCAGACATACCCAATTCCTGCAACTGTTCTTCATATATTTTATTCTCCAGTCCCCTAATCATCCTTGTTGCTTTTCTTGCATTCTATAGTAGTAGTAGTAGTAGTAGTAGTAGTAGTAGTAGTAAAGTTGGAAGGTACCTTGGTGGTGATCTAATCCAACCCCCTGCTCAGGCAGAAAACCCTATACCATTTCAGACAAATGGCTGTCCGGTCTCTTCTTAAAAACTTCCAGTGTTGGAGCATTCACAGCTTCTGGGGGCAGGTTGTTCCACTGATTAATTGTTCTAACTGTTAATGAACTGTTCTTTCTGATTTCAAAGCAAAAATAAGCTTTTACCATCACTATTGATATAAATGTATACTTTAGTAAACAATTTTCATCTACAGAGGCTTACTGCAATGTCCTAATGATATTTATTAATTTCCCAATATCATTTTAATGATATTTACTAGAGCCAATACCAATGATTGAAAGAATAATAAAAATCTCCCAGATTTTATTGATTTCAGTATTACATTTTAAAACAGGCATTGATAGGAAGGAACCTGCTGATCTTCAGGCATCCTTTATCATGATATCTATTGCAAGCACTCCATAGGATAGTCACGTAAAGAAAAGAAATGATCTTTGTCCCAGGGGATTCATAGTGTTTGGGCCTTGTTCAAGAAAACTTTAGGAGTGTTATGCAGGCCTATTCTGCTAAATTCATGGAGAACAAAGCAGAAAACATTTTTTGAGAATTATGTGGAAATCGTATAAAGTACATAAGAAAAAATATGGAAGAGCAAAAGGAAATGATTGAAGAATGAGATTTATAGAGCAATAATGGAAGCCCTTCCTATTTATGAAGGAATGTTTTGTAATTTTATTCTATTTTGTTTTAATATCAGCATGTTATTGCATTCTTATTTTAATGCAGCTTTGCCTATGAATTCAATAGAATTACAATTTTAGTTATACGGTTAAAATTGGACACTAAAAAGCATGCTATGAATAAACTAGCAAGCCAATGCACTTATAGTACATCATTCTTTTCTCAATAAAATGATCAAAATAATCACATTTGATCAAAGTATAATGCGTGAGAAGAATGCTTGTGGAATATTATACACACTTCAGCAAAAATAAAATGTTTGAATATTTAGGACTCTCTGTTGAGAAAAAACAGCTGCACAGTTATGCAGCTTTCAAGGAATACAATCCCCTAATGTTACAGCAGTCAAACAGGTGGATGTGTAGAAAAAACAATATTAATTGGCTGTAAATGTATGTACTTCGAGAGAAATCAAGAGTATGTAACTATTAAGTATGCTCTATAAAGGCAGATTTCCATTTTAGAAACTGTTCCTTATTTTTTAAAGAGTGTCAGGAGGATCTCTATGAATCTAAGAAATATTCTTGTATTATCTATGAGATTTCCTGTCTCAGCTGTAAATGTTATCTTGTACTTGTCATCATCCCACTGTCAGTTTTAGAAATAGCTACAAAACTTGGGGTCTGGCTCCTTCTCCCAGTCAGTGTATTGATGCCAAAACAAAACAAAACAAATCTCTGTAATGTGTAATGAACTAATGCGCTTAAGAGCACAATTTATGGTTGCATTTTTATCTCAATATTGTAAGAAAAGAAATAATTAATAGTTAATTAACGAGTTTTTTTAAAAAAAACATTCTACATTAAAGGAAAAAATGACAAGCAACAACAGCTTTACAGCTCTGATTATGAAATGGAAGCTTCCTATAATTTCCTCAATACTAAGAATATTTAATTAAAAATAATAAAGGATATTATTTTTCGTGAAGGAATCTTTTGATCAAGACCTCCATCTAACATTAATGTAACAATAATAATAATAATGATAAAGTTGGAAAGGACCTTGGAGGTCATCTAGTCCAACCCCCTGCTCAGGCAGGAAAACCTATACCATTTTGGACAAATGGATGTCCAGTTTCTTCTTAAAAACTTCCAGTGTTGGAGCATTCACTGCTTCTGGAGGCAGGTTGTTCCAATGGTTAATTGTTCTAACTGTCAGGAAGTTTCTCCTTAGTTCTAGGTTGCTTCTCTCTTTGGTTAGTTTCCACCCGTTGCTTCTTGTCCTGCCTTCAGGTGCCTTGGAAAATAGCTTGACTCCCTCTTCTTTGTGGCAGCCCCTGAGATATTGGAACCCTGCTATCATGTCACCCCTCGTTCTTCTCTTCGTTAAACTAGACATACCCAATTCCAGCAACCATTCCTTACATGTTTTAGCCTCCAGTCCCCTAATCATCTTTGTTGCTCTTCTCTGTACTCTTTCTAGAGTCTCAACATCTTTTTTACATCGTGGTGACCAAAACTGGATGCAGTATTCTAAGTGTGGCCTTACCAAGGCATTATAAAGTGGTATTAATACTTCACATGATCTTGATTCTATCCCTCTGTTAATGCAGCCTAGCACTATGTTGGCTTTTTTGGCAGTTTTCAGCATACTGCTGGCTCATATTTAAATGATTGTCCACTAGGACTCCGAGCTATGCTTATAAGCAGGTTTCCTCACTAGCTAGCTTGTATCCTGACGATGATGGCAGGTGCTAGCCATCGAAAGCTAGGTGGATGTAAGTAAGAGCTATAAGAAAGAATCACTGAAGGCTGTAAGTGAAGTAAGGATTAGTCGGCTTGGACCTGTTACAAGGTCCATGCTAGAGTTTAGGTGTGGCTATGCTTATAAGCAGGTTTCCTCACTAGCTAGCTTGTATCCTGACGATGATGGCAGATGCTAGCCATCAAAAGCTTGATTTTATTTATTAAAACCTTGGTGTTTTATTTCCTGGTGATCGCTTCCTTTTGTATTGAAATGTATGTACCCAGGAATCGCTGTTCTTCAATTTTTAATGTAATTATATATATATATATATATATATATATATATATATATATATATATACACATATATATTTGTTCCTTTAAGTCAGCATTGAGTCATGGTAACTGCTTGGAGAAGTGCCTGCATTTTCTTAGCAAGCTTTCAGAAATGGGTTGCCTGTGCTCCTTCTTAAGTCTGTGAGAGAATAACAGCCACAGGGTCACCCAACGGGGTTCATGGTTAAGGCAGGACAATAACTCAGTCTCCTAACCTGATCATTATACTATACCAAACAGATTTATATCCTACTATAATAAACACTACTATAATAAATCAGTATTCTTGGAATCCCTGTTATGGCTCTCTCTTGACTTACCCAACCTCAAAGAGTAACAAACAATAATCCCTACAATCTTGGCTTCATAGTTTCATTTGTCTGGATCCCATGTGCTGCCTGAAATTTGTCTTAATTTCTGATTGGCTCACTACCTTTCTGTGATGTCTGAACATTTGGATTATGTTTGCCCCTGTTCTGTTCTGTCTTTGCAATCTCCTCCATGTGTGTATGCTTACTCTAAAATAGATCAGAGATCTTCTGCCATTGGAAGGCTGTCCCATCCCATCCCTAGAATGTCTTCTACGGAACACTAGTCTTCTAAGGAACACTTTTTATAGGAACACTTTCAAAGGCAGATTGACAAGCATGGGGTCTTTTGTGAATGTAGTTGAGGACTCCAAGAATTGAAGCTGGTGTACATCCTGCTCTTTCTTCAATTTTATTCTCACAGTAATAATTTTGTAAAGTAGGTAAAAGAACAGCTAGCTCAGAGTCACTCAGTGAGTTTCATAGCTTCAGGGTAGAGTTGAACCTCAAATGTTAGTTCAGCACTCCAGGTATAAAGGTAACACTACAATAAATTAATTTCTCCTTTACATGTATGTAACATGTATGTTGGTTTCATTAGAGTAGTGAATATCTTACCAACCTCTTAAGTATCTTACACTAATTTTATTCTATCTTTTGATGTGCAAATATGAACAATTTGAGCCATCTCTTGAAAAATCTCTTTAATAAAACCTTTTTTTAGATTTTGGTAATTGGCTATCCAATTTGTAGAGATACAGACTTAGTTATGCCTAAGTCCAAAAACGCTCTAGTCTCGGGCATTAAAAAAAATCCCTAAAATCTTAAAAAAAGAGATGTTTTTGTTTTTATTGATTGTGACTATTTGGATTTTTATATATTGCCATCTGGATTGGCAAAAATTTGAAATATTAGTTAAGGTGACAAATAACCCCATTTTACAACTTTTCTTGCCACAGTGAATCACTGCCGTTGATAAGTTAGCAACACAGTTGTTAAGTGAATCTGGCTTCCCCATTGTCTTTGCTAGTCAGAAGGTCACAAAAGGGGATCACATGACCCTGAGACACAGCAAAGGTCATATATATGAACCAGTTGCCAAGCTTCCAAATTTTGATCACATGACCATGGGGATGCTGCAAAGGTCGTAACTATGAAAGACAGTCATAAGTCACATTTTTCATTGCTGTTGTACAGGACTACCTGTATTTCTATGGTTTTTTTTTACTTCCCCCCCCCCTTTTTTCTTAGACTTCTAACTTTCTCTTCTTTTCTTTTTCTCACTTTATATTAATTTACATTAATTTTATCTTCTTTTTAAAGCATTCTTTAATAAACTTATACAAAAAAGAAAGAAAAAAATGTACTCCAGTGCCTACTCTGGTGTACATGCTGACCACATACTTTTTGAAAATGCCCATAATCTGTTTCAGAATAATAATTAGTCTTTTAAGTGCTTCAACATTTAAGTGTTGTCTTTTGCTGCAGTATTCTAATAGTCCTCAAAACTAATGCACATCATTTTCTGTTAGAACCAACAAAGTGCTAATGTTTGAGAGATTTTTTTAAACACACACACACACACACACACACACACACACACAGCTTCCCCAGGAGAATTCCAATAACTCACAGAAATCAGTCAGCAATATATTCTTAAGATGGCTTTGATCCCACTGAGTCCTCGCAGCAGTTGGCAGGTTTAAGGCCCCTGAAGAATTCCAGCTGAAGCATTGTGCCTGTGTTTGCTCTATTTTGTCTAGCAAGCCTTCTGATCAAAGTAATATTTTTCTCATCATTGTATACAACATAAGGTTTCTACAGAAAAAAAAATGGCAGGAGCCAAAGTTTCATTTTCTATATTTTCATACCTATCAGGTACAGACGTTAATTGGCTCTGATCTTCTTCTAGTGACATTCCATAATATCAGATATACATGTCTGTGCAACCAAACAAATGAATGAGATTTCTTGTGTAATTGTTCTAGATAAGACTACTATTTCCACTATTTCCCATAATCAAATATACAGCTACTAGAGAAGGCTTATCCAAATTACAGGTTAATCAGTACTTTTACATGTAATGTTTCAATAATATAATTCTTATCAACTATATAGTACCAATTCAAACGTTGACCAATTCAAATGTTACAGCTGGATCATCAGTGTCTTACTAAGATTGATTCAATGCTACATTCACTCTGACTGGTTCATCCAACATGCATAACCGGGGTATTGTACTGAGTTTCTGGATTTGCACAATACATTCAACCACAAACTAACCAAGCCTGAAGACTCACTGCACACTAAGTGCATGCCCCCACTTGGTCCTATCTATGGAATAAACATACCCAGAAGCATTTTTTATCTGCTATGTCCTTAAGTGTACCTGCTAGTTGGGAGGCATATGACAGTATGTACACAATAACTTCGTCATGTAAATTCTGCCACTAATATTACACAGGTATCCTGGTGCAAGTATGCAATTGTTAATTGGTATAATTGTATTATCACACACCTCTTTATCTTGATTTCACTGTGATTTGCTTCAGGCTCTACTGTATATCTGACATGGATTACTTGAATTATTTAACCTCTCATTCACATCATAACCCTGGGCTTTTCTCTTAAAAATGAATGCTAAATTTATTGATTTAATGCTAAACTTTCAATTATGTAAGTGCAATCTCAATGATTGGGTTAGATTTCAGACATAAAAATTGATCAGGGAAGAATAATAAAACAGACAAAACCTTTTTTTAAGACTAGAAGCTTTATGTGGACTTTTTGCTGAAAAAAAAGGATAGACAAAAGAGTTATGAATTTGGGGATTAAAATGGATCAGAGAGGGAGGGAAAGAATAAAATGATGATTACCCAATAAAAAGAAGAGCAGAATTTATAATTCCATGTTTTCTTTCTTTCACTTCTTTTCTTTTTTCTTATTTTCTATCTTTTTTTCTTTTTCTTTTAATATTTATACTTTTATTGTGTTGGAAAATTCTAATGGAAATATTTTTAAAAGGAATAACGAATGGATTAAACCTAGATGCAGACTGGGAAGAGTTTGCTAGATGAGTATATCATATTGCCAGCTCTGATTGTGAAAGGGCTCAAAGTGGAACAAAGATAAAGAACAGAAAATGAATAGAAAAATAAACAGAGGGATATTAAGGATGGGTTAAGGTATCTGCTGTTAAACACAGAGGAGCCAGTGAGGGAATTAGAAGTAAGGATCCCCAGACTAGAAAAGTTTGCTCCACCAGTAAAGAGGAAGGAATGAACTTAAGAATTAGGAAAGATATAAAAGCGCAGAGATGGGTACAATTGAGAGAGATAGGCTGGTGTCAAACTGCTCACCCAACAGATAAGGGAGGGAACATGAATTGTTAGCTTACAAGCAACATTCTTTGCAGAACAAATCTGAGTGTTTTTATACCTGTGCAATGCTATTTGATGTCTATACACTGCATCTTAATGACAGCAATCAGAACTAGAACAGTTCATAACCAAGAGCTTTATGGGATTTTTTTTTCATGGGAAAGAGGGGAAATTATCCATTAGCATCCAATTGTCTGGCTGAAGATTTGGGGACAGGTTTTGTTTGAAGTAAATTGCAAAATTGCTGAAGAAAATCCACACAGAAATTTGGCAGACCAGTTTCTCAAATCCAAGACAACCTGTGATCTAAAAGTGTGCAACATGAGTAAAAAGCAAAGCATCTCCGTTTTTATCAGGCTGAGTAATAATATAATATGCAATAATCTGCATATAATTATATTGTATAATTACAATATAATTACAATATAATCTGCATATTCACTTTCATGAGATAAGCAAATGGCTCTTAAAGGGAACTGGCCACAATCTACATGTTCCAGGCCAGGTACTGTATATCTAAGGCTGAATTTAAATTAAGGTTGGATATTACTACTACTATTGTTAGTTCAATAGGGCTCCCAGTTAGCTAGCTTGTAATAGCAGCTGTTCTTTATACCTCTATGGCTTATTATGAATAGCTGCATCAACAAATGACATGCTGTATACTTAGCATCCACCTGCTGTGTATATATTTAAATCACAAAAGATAATGTTATGTCAACACTACAGTTCTATTTTGGCAAAACAGAATTTAGGACTGGAAAGCTAATGCTAATGTTTAAAGCTCAAAAGGGCTTTACATGCCATTGCAGGTGGATTTTTCAGCAAACAGACATTCTGTAGTGAAGGTGATACTCTCCAGCAAGCTTTAATTTCCTCCAACTCATCGAACCTGGATTAGTTGACATAGTATTTATATTCCCAATACAATAATGTCAAATCAATCCCACAAGCACATCTAATAAAGTTAGAGTGAGATTTTATTCAGGGGCTAACCCAAGCATATACAATATATGGAATTTATTAGTAGTCACTCATACTTTCAACAGAAATACAAAGGTTCAGGATCTTGTGAAGCAATGACAAGTATAGTCAAAGGAATACATACAAATTCTGTTAATTTAGAAGAATATTATTTACAATTAATTAAACATCACGCACACGACACACATGGGCATGCATACACCCACATACCCAGCTGCTCTGCTCTAGTCTGGCCAAGGAATGTCCTGGGCAAGGAGAAAACAAGAGCACTTCAATTATGATAATTGTGTGGACAAATTAGGACAGAGGTCCTCAACCTTTTGGGCACCAGGGACCCGTTCTGTGGAGAAAGGTTTTTCCATGGAATGGAGAGTATGTGGTGTTGTGTGTTGCCTGCATCCCACGGATGGAGCTTTGCTTGTTCGTGGAGACGAGTTGCTGGCATGCCACAGCCCAGTACCGGTCCATAGACCAGGGGTTGGGAAACCCTGAATTAGGAGACTTTCAACAAAAACATATACAGTTATCTTTTTATCCTCTGCCAGAAATATTTCTCATACATTTCTTTCCATATTCTCCTAAGCCTTTTGCTGATCATTTCATGACCTGTTGCATAGTAGTTAACTGTTAGCTATTTTATCTTTGGTTGCTATCCTCCAGTCTAGCTTGATTTCGAGGAATCATTTCTTTGTGAGCCTCTGTCTCTTGTAGCTGATATCCAAACATGGTCTGGTGGCTTCCTTGTTCTTCTCCCTCCTCTAACATGTCTGCATGTTAACTCAGGTTCAAATTACATTTTATCTATTTCTCCCAATATATGTTTCTTATAATACAACAGAGGACACCCAGTAAAATAATCCTTTACAGCTTCATTTCAAACCCCAGCAAAGCAGTGAAAGTCACTACTGATTGTGGACACATCTTTTCCTTTCTACACATTTTTAACTGGGCTTTTCTACAATATAGTATCTATCAGCACAGCATCTTATTCTGTCCCAAAGTTACCATGATACGTTTAAAGGACATAGTTTAGGAACCTCATAGATTATGGGATAACAAACATTTTTTTTCCCAAATCTCACTCTATAATTAGCCATCAAGTAGAATGGAATGCTTCCTGGGTCAGCCCTTTAGATCAAATTCCCCAAACTAATCCCAAATAATCTTCATTTAATTTTTTGAGTATATCATGTTTTTTGGTCTATGTCCAAGTAAAATGGATTGATTGACATATATCATAATAGGTCCTTCCTTAATGGCCCAGTTTAGATATTTTGACTCAAAAGAGTAAGAAAGCAGATTAAGGACAAGCTCTGTTTCATGTTCTTGTATATGTAGGTTCAAGTTTCAAAATATCCACTATTGCTGCTTTGAAATAGAAAATTTGCAAGGAGTTCAAATGAACACAGTATTCATAGTTCAATTAGAGGATGCCATGGACTTTCCCATATAACAATGGGAACTCACTTATACTGGAACAGACCTAGCATGTAAGACATCCTATTCAGTCTTGGGTTAAGGTCTATGGAGATTCTCAGTCTCCCATAGATTGAGTTAAGGCCAACTAGAATTGTTCTTACTTAGAAAGACCATGGATCTTTCTTTATAAATAAGACCTTTTTTTTTTTTTTTAGAAAGTTGTCCTTTAGATTTATTTAAGCTCTTTTTTCTTGGTTTTGCTCTGGAATTTTCCTTTGTAAAACAAAGTTTTAAACATACAGATTTTTTTTTACATTTATGAACCTCTTTCAGGGTTTGGCTCTTCTTCAGGTTTGTTCTTTGTTTTTTTCCTCCAAAAAATATGGTCATTGTATTCATTCTATATAAAAACATGCCTTAAAACAGTATTTTGCCTAGAAGCATTTTAAAAAGAGGCAAATTCGAATCAAACCAAGGGAGAAGGAAAAAGAGATGGAGCTAGAAAGTGACTGAAGCTTTAATCTACAAACAGGACATTAGATAAACTTTTTTTTCCCCCTTATGCTGCTTTAAAGGATCACATCATTGAAGCTTCTTCAATTCAAAAGCATTTCCTGCTCATTGAAACTAGATGTCAGGGATAAAAATTCAATCCTAGTTATCTTTCTGACATGATAATTTTCTGTGTGATTGGCATCTCTTTTATAGAGAGAGGTTTTCTTCCAGCTGTCTGAAGTGATTTCCTTACAAACAACATCCGTTTCCTCAAAAACAACAGCATTAAACTTGTTCTGTAAGAAGTGGTGACTGGTTAAACAATCAGTATTCAGTTTGGAAAACTACAAAATATAGGATAACTTTCAGGGGACAGAGGCTGCATTGAATATAACTCTGCTAAGCTCAGGGCCAGCCAGTTCAACTTTTTCATCTGACATGTTTAAACAGAAAAATAAAACAAATCTTACATTACAAGACTCTTGTGGGTATTTTGTCAGGAAACTAAGCCTATTAAAAGTCACCAGCAAGTCAGGGCATTTTTCAAGCTTTCAAGTATTGTATTTTTACATTTTGCAAACAATAAACAATAATATATATTGCTCTGTAACAGCTACTGTTGTGTCCTATAAACAAAGTTCATTTAAAAAAAAAACTTGGCTGCTGAAATGAATATTAAATGACAACCTATGTAACTTATTTTTCCTCTGAAATTTCTGTTTTTCTGAACTGCTATAGAGTAACTAGCAAATCCCTGTATCTCTGCTAGGTGAAAGAAGCCCCCTCCTGATCTTCAAGCAAAGTGCCTGAGGGTTACGGACATCTGTGACACCCAGAGGTTTATAACTAGTTGTCAGCTAGTCAGATATTCATGCTAAAGCCATGCAATTGATCATTTCCAGGACATGTCCAGTTTCTAATCCTTTGCACCCCATTTTAACCATTTCTGTTATTATTAGTTTTCCCATTTAATTTTTTACTAAATTAAGGTGACCAACTGTCCTCCTTTAGGGAGGACAGTCCTCCTTTTGTGAGTTCTGTCCTCCCTCGAAAAGTGTCCTCCTACATGTCCTCCTTTTCGATATTTGAAGACTAATCTGCAGGCCTTTTTTCCCTCATAGAACGCTCAGAATGGCGTTCCGGCACCTTTTTTTGATCGTTTTTTTTTCAACTTTTTTTTCAACTTCAGCAGCAGTGCTGCTCCCCCTATTGGCTTTCAAAAGCCAATAGGAATTGCTGCCGAGAGCACCAAAACACCCGGCCGGCAAACTTTGCACATCTAAGTTGTCTGCAGTGGAGGCGAATTGGCAGGAATTTTGCACCCCTCCCTGCTACCCAACTACACCATCTCCTAGTTAGTTCCGAAGATATCTGGAGGAGATAGGAGCGGTGACACCATGATAACTTTCTCTTGATCTTTGGCCTGCTAGGGCAATAATGGCTGCGGGCACAAGAGGCAGGGGCGGAGGGGCTACTGCAGGTGGGGATTGGAGGGGCAGAGGTGGCCAGCAGCCCTCTGTGCTTTGGGAGCCACGGGGCCTGTTCTATGCGGGGCTGCACAGGGTGGGCGGTGGTGCTGGTGGGGCAGCTGCAGACGGGGTGTGTTGATGGCGGGCTGCCCCCCGGGGCCGGAGCCAGTGCAGCTGGTGCTTTGGGAGCCGTGGGGCCTGCTCTACATGGCGGGGCAGCAGTGCTGGTGGGGCGGCTGCAGGCGGGGACGCGGCATGTAAGCATAATTACAATATAAAATGTTATTGTTACAAATGTTTTTATTATGCATTTATCATATTATAGTGTGTTCTGTATTATTGTTGCAATGAATAAAATGTTTCTTTTATTTACGATATTTTTTCTTCAATTTATTTGTGTCCTCCTTTTCATTGTAAAAAAGTTGGTCACCTTAACTAAATTCATCATTTATCCAATCAGCAATTTTATTATAGTCTTCTTGAGTTGCCTATAGATCTTTCCAAAAGGGGGTTGTGTTTCCTTTTTATTTGATTTTTCATTGTCAGATTTTTCTATTGTCATTTATACTTTGGTAGAATTGCCTCTGGTCTGATGTAGCTGATTTTGCTTAAATTGGATTATTCGTGCCTCATAGCATTCAGTTTTCCCAACTATTGCTGTTATTTGTTGCTTTATCATTTCCAAAGCCTCTTCATTGTTTCTGATGCTAAGCCAATATTTTTTTTTTTTTAATTAGGCTTGTCTTGATACTTACATTCTTAAATTTTTGCTCTTCCATGTTCTTTAAATTACTCGCATTTTATCTTAATTTCTTTATCTTGGCCTCCAGTCTGATCTTCTACTTTGGGATTGAATGGTTTCCCTTAGGTTTTCTAAATTTTATACCCATTTCTTATGTAACCACCACTGCTGCGCTCTAGGCAAGCTTATTGGTCTGTTCTGTAACCACCACTGCTGCACTCTAGGCAAGCTTATTGATCTGTTCGATAAATATTATTTTAATCATTGTAAGTACTTTATTCGTGTCCTTCATGATAAGTGCAAGGTTTGGTGAGGAAATACTTTCAGTATTGGCATTCTTTGTTTATGTACTCGTAATTCTGCATACAGTATATTTTATTTCTTTTAATTTTTATTGTTGAGCAGTCAAATCATTGCTTTTTTTTCCCCAGTGCTGGCCGGTACTGGTTCTGTTGTTATTACTTCAGTGGAATAGCTTGTCTCCTGGAGCTGTGGGTGATACATTACTGGAGGTTTTCCAATAGACTGGACAACCATTTGACCAGGATGATATAAAGTCTTCTGTCTTAAGCAGCGGGTTAGACTAGAAGACCTCTGAAGTCCCTTCCAGCCCTATGATTCTGCAGTTCAGGAAGCTTTCCTCTATATTTCCATTTGTTGTCATCTACATTTCTTCTACTGTTCTACTATTGTTCGAGGGTCTTTCATTTGGACAAGTTTTCTGAGTCTTTTCCAGTTCTGTTTCCCTGAATATTTTATTTGTGGTAATGAATCTCCTTTGATCTGCTAATTGTGTTCACTGATATTTGAGTCTGGATAAATTCTTTCCACAGTTCAAACATTAAGTCATCTGACTTCGTTAGTTCTGATGTATAATTGTGCAATGTTGTACAATGTTCAAATACAGTATACAGTCTTGTCCATGGCTGTAGCTCTTAATCTCATAGAGCATCACAAGACCGACTCCCATGACAAGGGGTTATCCATGAAGCTGATGATGTACCTGCATTTAACTTTTAGATAGGATTGCTAGCTGTATGTGTAGCTTGGTGTGGTGGTGAAGGCATAAGACTAGAATCTGGGAGATTGTGAGTTCTACTCCTGCCTTAGGCACAAAGCCAGCTGAGTGACCTGAGTGATTAATGCTGTTAGGTAAGTTGTAGGATATTAATTAGTCTAAATTGGAATTGATGTCCAAAGCTAAAAATGTATTGATACATTATAACATAACTTTTTAACATATACTTAATATATTAATTAGATATTAGTATTCTATACTTTATATATGTATTTGAAAACTGCAATATAGAATAAGATGAATAAAGATTTCTAAGTTTGGGTTATTGATAAATGGAATATTTGAACTGTAAACTTTGGGATACCATAAATACTCTTAAAATGAATATAGTTCTGAGTACTTTGTATTTTGAATGAAATTCCCATGTAGCTATCTATTAGGAAAATATATTGAAAAACTTGATAAATTGTTTCATAAATGCATATGGTGTTCTTCAGAAGGTATTCTTGAAAACGATGGGTTGTCAGTTAAGGAGAGTGGTGTGGTTTTCCAAAGATTGAATTATATTCTTATGCACATCTTTTAATTGGCATCAGTTTTTGGACAGCTTTCCTCAGCATAAATTCTCCTTCCTAGGCCCATTGGAACATTCACATATGGTACTTTTGCTTAATTGGAGTATTTTAGGTTCAAATATGATCAGTGAAACATAGTTCCTGTAACTACTGCATCAATTTGAATAATGTGGCTTCTGCAAAATTGCATTTTTTTTCTTATATTAAATTGACTTTATGGAGAGATCCATACCTTACAGTAGATGAGAAATCTGCTATATAAGAGATTTGGAATGAATACCAGGATTTTTACTTTTGACCAATTATTGAACTACAGTGATGAATGTCTGTGTTGAAATACTAATATATTTTGTCTTTTGCCACCCACTAGCAGTATTTACAACTACAACAGCTTGATTTGAATCTGCAGCATTTTTAGCTTCAGTGACACTGAAATTGCCAAAGATTTTGAGACTAAAAATCTGGCAATCAGTCTTTACACATACATGCTAGCAAAAAGTCAACTTGACATGCAATTTGTAAAGATTAAATGGAATAAGAAATTGGAGATCCTTATTTTGTCAAAACAATGGAAGACTGTTTTAAACTATATAATATTTTAGACTATGGCTTATTCAACAAAATAAATGAATGTTTCCCCTTATTGGACCAAACTGTATTATATATAAATAATTAAATCATTGTGTTTTTGGAGCTGCTATAAAATAACTTCATTCATAGATATATTTTGGGATACCTCAAAATGTTGAGGTTTATTTTTTACAGATTGTAATACATTTGGATATTTGTATTCTTTTGAATTGCTTGAATTTCTACATGGAAATTAATAGCAGGGAAGCAGAAATGGATTCTTCACACTGTTCTTACTGTTAAGGGACTTGTTCACCAACATGGGGAAAAAAATTCGTGACTGAGGACCTGGCTATTACTTGCAGCTTATGAATGAGCTACTTAGTTGAAATGTTTACAAAATAATTGACAGAACTCTCCTGCATGAATTCCACTAAAGTTTTTTTTTCTTATATTCTAAAATAACTATCAATGTTATATATTTCTTTTTTATAGCATTGAAGTTGATTGTGAACATCATTCTGCCTTAGAAATATTTTGGACCTAATTTATTAGATACTACTTTCAACCATCACTTTCTTCTTCACTGGCTTGAATTTAACACCTAGCCTGCAGTAAGATGATCTAAAAACATAAATGATTCAATGTTCCCTTTCAATTGCTCTGCATGGTTCAGCTAATAAAATTCTAAAGCATAGAGAAGTGATAAGAACACACATGAAATATAAACCATTTACCAATCATAATGTTTAAAACAAATCCCAAAAGACTGAAATGCTTGGCTTTCAGTGAGATAATTGGACAGTTTCCACTATCCAATATATAGGGTGAATTTTAGTTAAATTGATTTCAGGTCTGGTATATGGACAGAAAGCTAAGTTCCCTTTCCTTATTTCTGATTACAGGACTTTGAAAACCTTGGGTATAGAAGCCTCTATAACTAACACTAAGTTGAAAAAACTGGGATGTATAAAGTAATAATTCTCCATAGTTATCTTTGATCTTAAATATTCTGTGGAAAGAAAAATGTCTGAAATCCATCTTCATATTCCTTGGCGACTGCCTCCTGATTTCTCATTTGTAGCAAAAAAGAACCAGTAAAAATATCTGAGTTAAAATTCCTTCAGGAATATTTCAGCATAGAACTTAAAAAGATATAGTGTTCCCTTGGTATTTGTCATTAATTGATTCTGGGAGACACAATGAGTACTTTAAAAGTGCCAAATAAACTATGTGATTTACCATGTGACCGTGTGTTTGGCTGGAAAAGACTTCCTGTCTGCCCCTTTTCCTATGTCAGCAACCTTCCCAACATGGCTGACTTCCTGTCCGCCCTCCACAGCTGTTATCCTCTTCCTTTTGCAGTGATCTTCTGGCATAGCCGACTTCTTGTCTATTCTCTGTGGCTGTCCCCTTTTTCCCATTGCAGTGCTTGAGTACCAAACAAACAATGAACACCAGGACATTTTCACATCAAAATACATCAAGTACCAAATTTGATGAGTTTTGAAGCGGTTGAGTACCAGGGTCCCACTGTATGTTTCAATTTAAAGAAAACACTCTGGCTGAGGAATTCTGGGAATTGAAGTCCACAAGTCATAAAAGGGCCAAGTTTGAAGACCCCTGCTGTAAGGAGTAAGAAAGCAAATGACAAATTAAAGAAAGCAGTTAGGAAGACTGCAAAAATATCAGGAGGCATATTCTTCATAGCAAGATGAATATCTTGTCAAAGGCACTGATAAATTAAAATCAACTGAATATCATGGGAAAATGTATATAATACTCATGGGAAGGAAAAATACTTAGGGGCTTTGATCTGGTTGGGTAGATAAAAAATACAGTTCAGATGGCACTGAATTATTTAGGGATACTTTGGTAGGAAGACAGCTGCCTCTGTGACGTGACATAGGTGGCAAACTTCCTTATAATTAACATGAGGAAGCCTATCAATTGATAAGTGTGTTTATGAACTCAACTCTAATTAGAATTAGTGATAGAAAATTATACTGCTTGGCATTCTTATGAGATTATACTGCCAGGATTTCATGGCAAAACCATATTACTAGTGGTACAATTTTTTGCTCTTTAAAAAAGACTCAAAATAGATTCAAAATACTTGTGTTTCTTTCACCTCAACAAGGTTTAACCTAACTCTTCATATCACTGCCTGATTGCCATGCTCTCTCTAGGCCTCAGAGGCCTAAAGTAGAAAAGCATGTGTTGGATGCCAATAATATTCTCCATCACACAATACAGTGGTCATAGTTACACACTGGAAAATTATCATGAACATTAGTCATACTCCTATTTGACAATTCCTTCATTCTTTGATGGTGGAGAGAATCAATGGATGAGGTTTCAGTAGAATTTAATGACTTTTGTCCTTACACATATTCTTACAGATTCAGTCATTATTAGCATCAATGATTTATTTACTTATTTAATTCATCTGGTCACCCAGAGAAATTAACTAATCAACTAAATGATGCTGGGCGGCTTAGAGTTCTAAAATGATAAAACAGTTAAAGCCAATAAAGCAATCTAAACAAATACTGTATATACAGCAGCTGAGATAATTGCCCAGTTGACAATAAAGCCAAGAGATAGGGCCCATAACATGGAGCCCCAGGCCTGGATAAACAGCCACGTTTTTAAAGCCTTCTGAAAGATCAACATGGTTAGGACCATTCTAATCTCTGAAGGGAGAAGATTCCACAAAGCAGGAGTTACAGCAGAGAAGGCCCATTTTTGGTCCCCACCAGCCAGCACTCTTTGGCCAATGAGATCCAGTGAGACTCTAGGAAAAAGACAATCCCTCAAATCCCCTGGATTACTACATATTGTAAATATGGTGCAAATGCTAGTTAATTAATCCATGAGGTGGGAATGTTATTTAAAAAAAAAAAATTCTGGAGCTCTTATTTTATGATCCAAGAATATTTGGTTATCACCCTAAATAAGCAGATACTGTACACAGTTCTGCTATTTTTTTTCTTCCATTCTAATCCAGAATAACTGAGTTTTATTTGTCACAATAATTAATGCATGATATGATGCTGGTTTGAGAAATTATAACATTCAGTATTACATTTTCAATATTTTTCTGTGGAATAATGGGAATTTATTTTTTAAAAAATGACATTTCAGTCCAATATATTGAATACATCAAAAAAGCACTAAAAATTGATAAAAGCCTTTATATTCTTTTATCTATAAGCTCTTACTTTCAAATGTGGCTTCATCATTTTGCAGCTGTAATTAAATATACATATCTGAAAACTAAAATACAGTTGAATTATAAAATATAATTATTTTTGCTTTCTCTGTGATAAAAAATAGATTTATTTTTTATTCTGTTTGAAAGGGAACACCCTGACTATATGTCTGTACAGTGCAGATACCCTTAGGAAGATACTGGTAGCAATATGTTGATTTGCAAAGTAATATCTAATTTAGAGATCCTAGCTTTAATAAAATTTTGTGCAGAAAGATGCTTCAGGTATAGCTGGGTTTTGTTTGTGTGTTTAACATACTAGCTGAAATCTTTCCAAACTGACCAACACTTTCCTTATTGTTAGCAAGATAGATGTTGCGCCCTGCGAGGCCTGCTCACCTGGACGGTCAGAGACAATGCCATTTTGCTGCTCCGCTGTCTGGCAAGGGCCTCATTACCCAGCTGCTGCTGGTCTGCCGCCATTGCTGTTGCCACTGGTCTCCCATCATTGCTGACATCATCAGGAAGCGTCTTACATCGCAACATCATCAGGAAGCACCTTGCCGGGCCGACATTCGTCCGAGAGCGCCGTGCTGCTCCTGCAATGGGGAGAGGCCTTTGGGCGTCCTTCTGATAGACCTAGACCAAGGGTCGGCAAGCTGAAACACTGAAAGAGCCACTTGGACCCGTTTTCATCACAAAAGAAAAAACTGAGAGCTGCATAATGTGCGCGCACATGTGCACACACGCACATGCGCACAGAAGAGGGGGCTTGATTAAAGAGTGGAGCCTAATGCGAGACTTGCACTGGTTCTGCCCCCATCCAGCTGCGTCCTGGCTTCTCCTCCCCTCAGAAAAGACTGCTCTCCCCCCACCCCACTCTCTCAATCTCTGGGACTTTCTTCTTTCCGCCTTTTGGTGTGAAGGTTCCCAGGGAGCGGAGGAGGAGGCTGATGGGGAGAAAGAGCTGCTGTGGCAAATCTTCCAAAGCGGCAGCAGACAGCCACTTGGGCTCGCCTATCTCAGCCTGCTGCGGGAGGCTGGAATTGAGGCTTCTGGCTCGCTTGGGGAGGGGTGCTTAGAAAAGAGAGGATGAGAAGCAGAAAGTGGGAGAAAGGACGTCTTCCACCTCTCTGGGGTTCTTTCACTGGGAAGACGAGGAAGCAGCAGTTCCGCTCCACAGGAGGTGGGAGCAGGCAGCCTCTCCTTCAAGCTTCTCCAAGTGACTCCAGGAGTGAAGCAAGGTCCGAGTCCCTGGAATGTCAACTTTGCAAAAGAGGGAGGCAGTGGGGGGATTAAAATAAAACATGGGGGGGAGGAGGTTGAGGAAACCCAGCAGATGCCTCTATCAGAGGACGAGCAAGAAAGGCAAGATTTGGGAGAGAAAGAAAGCTTCCAGGGCTTGCCCAGCAGGCAGTTGCTCCCTGCTCTCAGAAATAGCCATGGCAGGCAGGGACTGCGAGGAGCAACCAGGATTGGAGGAGCAGAAGTCAACACTGCCAAAGAAGAGGAAGAAAAGGAAAAGTGGGGGTCTTTAAATAGTCATACCCACTTTTCCCTCTTTTTTTTCCAGACATCCACGTGTGTATGGGTGTCAGGTTTGGAAGCCTCCGTTTAAGTCTGTGTGTGTGCACAGACATAGGCTGACTCCTCATCTCCTGCCCTTGCTGCATCTCCTGTGGAGACACATTTGCATCTCTGTGTCTCTGCCACTCAAAGCCATCCCGCAGCTCTATCCTTGGAGCTGTTTCAATCAGCCAAGCATCTCCATGGAAGTCAATGGACAGCATGACTGAGATAGGCAGCAGCCACAACTCTGGTACGGGGAAACAAGAGTGGAGCGGTGCTGCCTATCTCAGTCACATGGAAGAACAGGCATGTAAACAGCACCAGATGGCGCCGCCGCCGCCAGCAGAGATGACCAAACTCATGGAGATGCGTGGCTGGCTCAGCTGCCCAGGGACGGCCCAGGGAGCAATGCCCCTGCTGGCCGCCACCTCTACTGGGACTGCCACCCAGGGGGCTGCAGGAGGAAGAAGGGGAGAAGGAGGGTGAGGAAGCTGCTGCCAGGACTCCACGCTGCCCGGCCTTGTCCTCCGCCCATCCGATGTAGCCACAGTGGAGGCTGGGGCCACGCACGCCACTGGCCCTGGCCATGGCTGCTCTGCTTGACCAGCCCCTCCACTGGCCAAGCTGCTCCTCCTCAGGCATCCCTCTTGCCCCAGCACCCACCTGAGCCACCCGGGGGCCAGCAGGAGGAAGAAGAAGGAGGAGGGTGAGAAAACTGCTGCCACTGCCCAACCAAGACTCCGCGCTGCCTGGCCTCATCTTCTGCCCACCCAATGTACCCACAGCGGGGGCTGGTGCCACGCGGGCCACTGGCCCTGGCCACAATGCTGTGGCTGCTCTGCCTGACCAGCCCTGCCAGCCCCTCCACCAGCCCAGCTGGCCCCCCGGGTGTCCTTCTTGCCCCAGCGCTTGCCCGAACACCCTTGGGGCAGCAGGAGGAAGAAGGGGAGGAGGAGGAGGAGGGTAAGGAAGCCGCTGGTGGCGCCGAGCCCCAGGAGGAGACTCTCCTCTCCTACCATTGCTGCATCTCCCTCTTCTTTCCCAGCAGCCATGATTCCAGCGCACCTGCCTGGCCAGCGGGGCCAACGGTCACACTGATTGGGGATCGCAGGGGCTGCTCTCCCTTGGGCCACAGCTTGCGGGAGGGCTGGCCCACTCAGTGGAGCCTCCAGCGGGCCGCTCCCAGCAGGGATCCCGGGGCTTCCCCACACGGCTTCATGGCCATGTGCGCCTTGGATGGGGCCAGCCCGGGAAAGGGACTTCCTGGCTGCGCTTCTCCCAGGGGGTGTTGCACCCGGGCACAGGGCCAATCAGGAGCCCTGCGAGGGGGAAGTCCACATGAGACAGAGAGAGAGAGAGAAGGGAAGTGCAAGTGCCTCTCTGTCTCTCTCTCTCTGCAAATGGCAGAGGAGGCTCTGGAGCTGCAGGTGATGGCTCAAACAGCCGCATGCGGCTCTGGAGCCACGGGTTGCTGACCTGTGACCTAGACATTTCCTAGACTGATTGGTGACCGGGCTGCAGCATGGGATTGTTAGTGATCCATGGGGGAGGAGCTAGCAACTGAGCAGCTGGTTCTTTTCCATTCCACCTGGATGGTGGCTTACTGAGTAGGGTGGGGCCAGGTGAGGGTGGGGCCGTCTAAGGGTGGGTACGCCTTACAGTATGTAAGGCACTGGGAGCAAGCCACTCCCAGTGCTAACTTTATTTCCATTTAGCAATAAAACTGTTGGTGGTCTAAGTGTTCCTGTTTTCTGGCTTGTCTTGGGAGCTCAAAAAGGACGTCTTAACAATATGCTGTATATGACAGAGATGGGATTAAGGCTGCAACCATAATGCCTTATTTATCATAATTAATTGACCAATTCATCAAAGTCAGGATGGGAAGCAAACATCAGGCAATTACCATGCTTATGGAAGACAGTAGCTTAAAATGCAAGAGGGACAAATAATAAAAAAAAAACATGAATTAAGAAATGCAATCAGAAAAAAATAGCCATGTATGCATGCTATGCAAGCTAAGAAAAAGAGAAAGCATGTAAAAGATCCAATGAAGGTAGTCTGAACTTGGGGAATAGTAAGGAAAGAATACAGTCAGAGAAATAAAAGTGACATTTTAATTGTGAAAGAAACAGCTAGATGGCAGAAAGTTTGAATTGGCATCTTTTAGGTTCTTGTATATGTATGAAGATTTTTGCATATTACGCTCTAAGGAATGGTTCTTGTGGTTTTCACTCTGAGTTTTTGGAATGAATGCAGTCCATGGCCCAAAGTTGTTCTATAGCTAACATGAATGAATGAATGAATGAATGAATGAATGAATGAATGAATGAATGAATGGGTGAGAACAAGGTGAAAGAGAGCAAAAAATGGATGGGATCATTTAGAAATTCAAAAGTGAATGAGAATGAGGACTGGCCAGTACCTACTTAGCAAAAGATCTTTGAGTCTGTTTATATGTTCCCAAAACAAAGGAATGAATATAACTCTAAAAACAAAATTTAATTATTTATGCTGACCAATTGAGATAATTATTGAAGAAGACAGGGACATGAGAGATGCTGAATGTGGGAGGAAAAGCACTTGCTGTGGAGCTGAAGGGAGACAAGTGACAAAAGCAACACTGTGTTGCTGTGACATAAGTTCATACCTTTCGTCCACACATCACGAAACCACAAGATATAGGCAAAAAACATAAAGTCTGAGCACAATGGTACAACGCTGGTTTCATCATTTTGATGAAACCATTTGCCCTTTATGGGATTAGATTTTTTTTTTAAGTGCTGGGAATGTATGTGACAAATTTGGATTACAGCATTATGAGGGTGACAATGACAAAATTTGAGAAGTGGCATGGCTTTAAGCAGGGCAGATTTATGTATTTCCTCATATGAATACAGAAAGCTTTACCTTGGTCAATGAAAATAAAGAGATGATGTAGAATGCAAGTTAACATGACCATTAGAATTCAATACGATCAGGTGATGCAATTACAGCCCAATTAAAATGACCCATGATTGTTTATGATTGTTCGTATGATGAAAATCAAAGCGTGATGTGTAATGTTCTGGGACTTTTATAAAGCAACATAATTGAAATTCAGTAATGGGCTTTGAACCAATCAAGAGCCGTTCCTGCAAAAGGTGTCAGGCTGTGAATAACCATCATTTTCACACAATGAAATTGAAGAGGATGCAAGACATGAAAATCAGGAAAGAGCAATCATAGACTGAATACCAGGGCCATGACAAAATGTAATTCCGCACTTGGGAACAATGAACTAGTCAAATCGACAGCATGATAAAATCCTTTGAGAAATGACAGTGCTACTGAAATCCTAATGAGACCGTCAGAAGGCACATGAATTGCTTCAATCAGAATGCCACCAAAAGAGGAAAATTAAAATAGGGCTTGAATAAAAGATTATTAGTTATATCAGAAGCATAAAAGAATACAATATGTACTTGGACAACCAAATGTAGATTTTTATCCAAGTTTGCTTAAACATAGATGACCATTGGTCAACTCCCATTTTTCCCTTGCTGATGTACAATCTGCAGGCCTGGCTAGCATAGGATCTGTTGGCAGGCTGACAGTAGACTGAAAAAGATCTTTTGACAAACTTTTTGCTCTTGCTGACCAAATGTTAGTTTTTAATTTTATTAGAATTGTATTCATTATGAATTTTTTAAAAAATTGTGAGTTTCTGCTCCTCTTAGGTGCCTGTTTGTATCCTTCCTCATTTTTGCAATACCTTATTGCATTCTTCCTCCACTTTTTTCCCTTCATTATTTTAATGAATCCTGTTCCCACTTCTACCATGCATGTAATAGCTTAATAATACCTCTGCGTATACTATCATTAAACTCTTTCCCTCCTCATCATAATATTTTTCTGTGCTCTTGTCGCCCCACCAAAAACTTATTTGGCCAAGCTGACCAAAGGACATTTTAGTTTGGGAGAAAGTGAGATAAATTAGCTTTCCTTCCCATACTCCTCCTTTACGTCCATATCTGTTTTTATGCAGAAGGAAGGTATGCAGGAAACCAATAAAATATATGTGAGGTAATAGAAGCAGCCATATCTTTAAGTGGTGAACTGGGGCAATGGTCACGTCTACTGCTCTCCCTACCAACCAGCTGGAATGGCTGCTTCATTGTACTTAACATATGGTTCTGTGGATCTGATTGTTGCCATACTGGCTAGGATTGTCCTGTAGCTATTGCTCTGCGTCAGGTTTCATCACCTAGTTGCAAAGCTATTTTGTTTTACATTACTATTGGGTAGTCCAGGAGCTATTCATCAAGGGATGAATAGCAGCACTACTGTCACTTGGAAATAGGTCCACAGAAAAAAGATATAATAAAGAGCACAGGAAGGAATTTATACTACACCGCATAAACAATTCTCACATAGCAAGCCTTGGGTGCCATTACTTCTTCAATGGGCAGAAGCATGAGATCAGCCTATCTGGTGAGTAGCGAAATAAATAGTAAGAAGGAAATTCTATTTAAAACCAATGCAGAGTTGTGTTAGAAACCAGAAAAGTACCTTGATCAGCTATAACTTAAAGCTCAGCTTTGGTTACTGCCGCCTATGGGATCCAACAATTGGCAGAATAAGATACAGAGTGAGGAGAAATGGTACAATGTGAGGACACAATAGTCAGTTCAACAATGCTCTCATATCCTGATCTAAATTCAAATAGTTAAACCACTCATATTGCAAGCTTCAGCTCTTTGCATTTTAACATCATGATGCCGTGCTGAAAATATCATCAGATTTAATATTTTTCTATCCCTCTGGTAAAAGAGAGGTTACAGAATGGTAATGAAGCCCCTGGTTTGATCAGAAAACCTCTTCCCTTCAGCTTGTCCTCAGATACATTACTCTCTGAAGTTCTAGTCCTGCATTAGGATGCAATTAGAATGATATAGGAGAAAAAGCCTCTATAATTTTGATGAGACACAAGAATACTACAGGCAATGAATGCTTTTGAAGAATTCTCCTTCCTTTACTCTCCGCCCTTGCTAACCTCACCTTTTGCTCAGATTTAATTCCATGTAGCCTCTTGAAAGCAAGAGCCCTGACATCCTGTTGAATGGCTGGCTGGATTGCAAATCTCATTCATGAACAGGGATGACACATTTTAAAACAATTATGAATAGAACTCCTCTGAATAATCCACACTGAGCAGTCACCATAAAAACAAACAAAATTAACTTTTTCACCAGTCACTATGAGGAAGCCAGTCTGAGTTCTCCCCCCCCCCCAGCCCTCCTCCCCCATCTGCCTGGGAAAATAAAAAGGGGAAACTGCAAAGCTGAGTAGCCAGTTCCAAATCACCCCTTCCCTTGTTTTTGCTTTTCCTAGAAAGAAACCGATTTTAAGATCTTATTTCCATTTGTAATTCAAGTAATTCCAGAGGAAGAGCAGCAGCAGCAATTCTGATCATTCCACTTCCCTCTCCTTGAGCTACCTGAAACCAAGTCTTTGTAGCCATGTGATTCCAGCCAGCCCAACCAGGAAGTGGAAAAAGGAGTATGGGTGTCCTCCATTGAACTAGACTTACCAATACAAGGCTGCAGCCTTGCCCACTTAGACCCTTCTCAAATCTAATGAGTAGCCCTACAGAGTTGAATTTCATAGCTTGGAAAGAACCAACAAGCTTTGCTGATCAGTTGGGCCCAAATCAGATAAGGGAATGGGACACCAATGACCATCTTCTTAACTGATCTGAGCCCCATCATGGTCTTTGGAGCCCAAAATATAATAAAATACAAAAATGATATAACCTCTGGTCTGTGAAATAGTGTCTGTCCCTGTAACATAGTTTGTAAATTTTGTTCCATTTCTGCAACATTGCTATATTTGATAACTGAGAATGGCACAGTTCTATATATTATATTAGAGCTGGACAACTAGTAGGCAGCAAAGGAATATAAAACCCTTACTCTTTCATGCCAGTTTGTGGTGGTCCAGATTTTTTGCAGACCAAATATGGTAAATCTATGGTTTATAGTATTCAGCAAAGTTGTTTCCAAATTCTGAATTAATTACTAGAATGCCTTTGCTGGCTGTCATTGTAAGACAGATATTGAAAAGTTCCTCTTTGCTGCCCTAGATGTAAGATTTCGGTTAGCACAATTTAAGGCCTGCATACACAAATTATCTCTACTCTAAGAGGTAATAATTGATCATTCTGACTACTTAAATGTTGATTGGTTTTTATCTCAGCTGCTATATATGTAACTTATAATGTTGTTATCAGGCTTTTAACTTGCTTTTATTTATTACTAGCCAAGTCATGTATTTGAAATGGGTGGCCATATGAATCAAAGGAAGGAAAAAAAGAAGGAAGGAAGGAAGGAAGGAAGGAAGGAAGGAAGGAAGGAAGGAAGGAAGGAAGGAAGGAAGGAAGGAAGGAAGGAAGGAAATTTAAGTAAAGGCAGAAACTTGGCTGAAGCTGGCTAAATAACTTAAAAAAATGAAGATTAGATGTTTGCAAGATGCTACATATCTCAGAAATTGTGTTGCTGGAAGATTTCAGTTCTGACCTGCTGGTTTAAAATATTGCTCCCTATAGATATTATATTTGTTCCAACTCAAAAAGCTTATGACATTATAGTAGTGACTGGAACAGTTTAGAGATTTCTTAAAGTGGCTAGACAAGACATAACAAAGTAAAGTATCTTCAGGGAATCCTATAATAAATGGAACAGTCCATTATCACTGCAAACACAGCAAGATTCATATAAAAGCATTCTGTGTGATGAAAAATGCACCACAAATAGAAAAACTAAAAAATACGTTATCAGTAATGCCTCCTAGGATCTGTGTATATATACTATTATGTTGAGATTATACAGCAGGGAACAGTATGAAAGCAAAATCTTTTAACTAAAGAGTATTTAAAAACTATACATCCCAGAGTGACCTAAAAGGATGACAGTATAGACCTCAAACAAAGTGATTGGATTTTATTGCAGAATAACCCAATGAAAGCATATCAGTGGGAAATGGCAAGGAAGGAGAAAGCAGCAATCATTGGAGAAATAAGATTCAGCGGGGAAATAACACTTAAAAAATACCGAGATAATAACTATGAGCAATCAGATCAGTAAGGGTTAGTGATAGACCAGCAAATACAATGCAGTGTTTAAAGAAGACAGGAAGTCAATACTAGTTCTAAACAAACCTTCTTCTTTGTCTTAAAATAGATAGTGAGTCCTGAAGAACAAGAGAAAGAAAGAAAAGTGGAAAGAGAAAGGATATGGAAAAGGAGTTGAGAAGTCAGCCTGTATATAAAGAAAGATAATAGATAAAGCAGGCTGAATGGGGAGAGACAGACCTTTCCATAGCACAATTCTGCTTTAGGGCTTAGTGATAGATACAACCTTCTGAAGTTCATGGAAGAAAAAGGGTTTTTATTAAGAGATGGTCACTGGTGTCTTTTAGGTGGATCAACTCAGCATTTGACCTACTGAAACTGTGACTGCCCTGGACTGCGAATTTAAGGTATGGAGAGAGGCTTAGATGCTTCTAGGGGAAATTCAAAGGGAACTCAAATTTATTGAACCTTTTAAGCACTTTTTAAGACTCAAAGAGAAAATTAGTCTATCCTCCATGTAGAAACATTACCAGTGAACATCCCCATCTTGCACCAAAAAAAAATGGAGAATGCAAAAAATCAATTCCAATTCTAATAGGAATTGGTATTCAACTTAATTGAGTAAATTGGAAAATGGAACGGGTAATATCATTACAGAAGTAATATCAGCAAAATATTAAATCATCTAAATCTGGTGGTATTTTTATGGATTCTTTCTTTGAATACTATTGAACTCTATACTGTATATTACATATATTATTCTAGAATTGCATGGTTGACCATACACTGTAGATCACACAGATGCCAAGGAGTAAATCGAATATGTATTCCATGATCAACAAAACCAGATGAATAAGACAATAGTCAAATTACTTCTTGATAATATACCATAGATAAAATGGGCATAATATTTCTCTAAGATCCCCATATTAGAAAAAAATGCAATTTCTCTTTTCAAGTAATTTCAAGGCTGTGTTAGTCTAAAGCATAATAGCACTTCTTCATATATGATCCTCTTTTATTTTTTAAAGTGTTTTCAGGAGTAACAGTGTGCAACAAAGTCCCTATATGAAAATGATTGGAAAATCAAAATTAATTTTATCTTCAGTTAGGTTTTGGGTCCACCAACTCCACAGTGCCCTTTATTTATCCATTGCTCTTAAAATTTCATAAATATAGACTTTCAATCAGAACTATCTACCAGATGAACTTAGGACTTTTCTACTTAAGACTAGAGAATAGGGGCCATAGTTTTTTTCCCAACTGTGTGATAAGACTATGGCTATACAATATGTATGTATCTTATTATTGTCCAAATGCAAGAAGTATGTGCTTACACATAGCACTTTATCTAGTGAATGTTTTCTACATAAAGCTGTATGATTGCTTTTGTGTTTCAGTTGATGCCTACATTTCAACAATAAGCACTATTTTCCTTGTATATTATTCTGGTATATCTGTTGTTCAGACTTAGTTTACTGATTCTCATAAGAAAACTGTTTTATTCAGGATATAAGGAAGAAATACAAATGTTGAGCTAGCAACAATTAGGATGGAGGGGGAGGAGGAGAGGGATAAGGGTAATTAGAATGGAGGTTTGGCAACAAAAATGCAGTAGATAGTAGACTGTTAATATTGCTTGTATAAAAAGAACTACTGTATGTGGGCTAGAAAACATTGGGCCGTGCTTGCATGCTGAAGAAAGGAGAGAAAGCTGTTGTGTATAATCTGAAAAAGCATGCTGAAGGCCAGAAGAGAAAGGAAAAGTGTGGGTCCACAATTACTAATCATGAAGAGGGTTTGGTGGGATATCAGAAGATAGCCCAACTAGGTAGACCAGACCTGATTAACTCCTCTGAAGGTAAAAATTAGTTTTATTGAGATTGAATATAATAAAAGAATCCTGTAAGTTTGATTGTGCTTTATCATCTCTTCTTCTTATAGTTCAGTAAATTAAAATGTCAGCCTGAGTCACTTCTTGATGTTATTTCGCTGTTTTGGGCTTGAAAAATGCTTCAGCCCTTTTGCCTAAATAACAATTCTGACATCTCATATCGAGAATAATCTTTCTTTTTTCAGAAGAAACTAAGATGAAAAGTTGCACTCACCATCATCAAAGAAAAAGGGGCTGATATCTTGATTGGGAGAGAGAGAAAATGCTACTCTTCAATGTAGGTCCTAATTTACGAAGGAGAAATAAAGTAGCATGCACATATAGTGGATATAGAAAGTCTATACACCCTGTTAAAATGCCACGAGTTCCAAATATATATAAATATAAAATCAGATCTAGACTTCAAAATTCTTTCCACCTTTAATATGTAAGTTGTACAATTCAATTGAAAAACAAACTGAAATCTTTAAGGGGAAAAATAACAATAAAAACTAGAATAATGTGGCTGCAAAGGTGTTCATGCCCTCTTATAAGTAGGGATGTGGCTGGGTTCAGAATTAACCAGTCAATTTCAAACTGAGGGTTTTTTAAAAAAAAAAAAATAGCAACCAGTAAACACCTGCCATCAGTTAAAGTGATTCTGATCAATCATGGAAGGTAGGTTGGGCTGAAAGAGCTAATGAGTGAGTAGCCTAACATTGCCCAATAATGGCTGAGATTAGAACCTGGAGTCCTTGCAGCTAGCACACCTTAATCATTGTACTATACCAGCTGTCAAATATGAATCACTGTACTTCAGTTTGTCCTTTCTTAATTTAGGGAAAAATCAATCTCTATCTCACTTTCTTTCCTTGACCAGAAATTCCTGGTGGTAGAAATTATGGCTTCTGGTACTGGGATTTGTGAAGTGTGGCAGGATATGCTAACCCCTAAAAAAGTCTGTGATTAATCCAGTACATTCCAATCCCATATCTGAAAGAGAGTAGGAGAAAAAAAAATACTACAGGTAGTCCTTAACTTGCAACAATGCATTTAGTGAGCTATTTGAAGTTACAACGGCACTGAAAAAAAGTGACTTATGACCATTTTTCATACTTATAACCACTGCCGCATCCCCATGGTCATATGATCAAAACTCACGTACTTGTTAATTGACTCATATTTATGACGGTTGCAGTGCCCTGGGGTCATGTGACCATCTTTTGTAACCTTCTGACAAGCAAAGTCAGTTAATTAACTTAACAACTGGTTCATTAACAACCGTGTCATTAATTTAACAACTGCAGTGATTCACTTAACAGCTGGACAAGAAATGTCAAAAATGGGGCAAAGCTCACTTAACAAATGTCTTACTTAGCAACAGAAATTTTAGGTTCAGTTGTGGTCATAAGTCAAGGACTATCTGTAAACAATGTACTGTAATGTAATCTATTTCGTGATTACTCTTTCTCTGTGTGTGTAATTTTATTTAATGGAAAAGAAAATATTGGAGAACAACATTGATGTTTAAGGGGCATAGGCAAACAAAGTTATAAAAACAAAATGAAACAAATAAAAATGCTTGGAATATGCAAATTAAAATCAAAATAAATCCACACTACTATGCATGTCAAAATAATTTCCTATTTTCTTCCTATTTGACCATATTTTGGTTTCATACATCTTATAAGCTTGTTTACTTGTGCTGAAATATATTTTTAGTTGCCAGATGTTTCACTGCATTTTAATTTTCCTGTTTATTATGCTTTGTACAACATTTGCATTGCATTATATGGAAGGTTTAGTTTCAGGGTGTTTTTTTGCTACATTTTCTCAATTTATAGATATGACTTTCTCAACTTCCCATTCTAAATATTATTGTAAGCTGCAGTTAGAAATCAGAGAGCACTGCACAAACTAGGTAAGAAACCATACAATTTCTCAAGAGACAATTCTAAATTGCAGGGAATAAGATTGTTCAACTTTCTCTTGCAACCCACAGCTAAAACAAATATTAAGTGGTATTTAGGTCAAGTGACATAATGTTGAAGAAAATTCTCCACAGCATTCAGAGTTATGTGAATACATGTTGGGGAAGAGGGTTGGGCCCCAAAATGTTTTACAATAAGCATTCTACAAAGAAGTAACCCACTTTGAAAAATCACTGCATGAAGTTTAAACAAAAATATTGGAATATTGCTTCCTGTCTCTGATGGGAATTTAACAAGAAAGATGTTGAGCTCATAAAGAATAGCAAAACTTAGAATAAGATACAGCAAAATTGTGGAAAAAAACAGTATGTAATGATATAAAGCCAGATTTGTAACTTTCCCTTTGAAAATCTACACTTTACAATTTGCTGGAAACAAGTGATTTTTTGGAGGAGGTTTTAAGAGGTGAAAAAGGTCCTTAAGCCTAAAACATCAGTTTAATTTCTTAAATCCCAGCCTCAGCTTTATTACAAATGCAATAAAGGGCCAATCTTTTTGCTCTACCAAGTCTGGAAGAATTATAGATACCCTGAAAGCGAAGCTGATACTCACCTCCTTCTCATCTCTTGTACCCACCTCCATTTCTCCTGCTGTGTAATGCCATAATTCCCAAACTTATTACTTCTAGTTATATGTAGATTTTAATAGTAATGCAATTTTCTCTTGACAAAATCACGAACATTGCTAATGTGTCTCAAATATAAGAAAAACTGCTGACATGCTGAAAAGCTAAAAAATGCAGGTGTTTCATTCCTCTCTCTTTGGTGAAGACTTCAATCATTCAAAATTTCATAAGACTTTCACTTCTGAAATAGAAAATCTGCTACAGATACTTTATGGCTCATCTTGGAAACATATGAAACATTAATCATTTCCTGCAAGAATTCCAAAATTATCCCCTTGTGACTACTTAACATAGCCAGTCCACCAACCTTTATGAAGCAAAGTTGACTTAGTTGTTATTTATTCCACTCTCTCTTCAGCTTTAAATTTTGTTATTGGGGTATGGAAAGACACTACATTTCCTAAGCATACATCTTATCTTTTTTCACTGAGCTGGCAAAAGTGGCCCAGAAGATGACATGTCCTGTGGTAACCCCCTTTCTTGTTTAACTTTATGTTCCCCTGAAGCCAGATTAGTCCGCACCCTGCTAGCCTAGAAAAATGATAAAAGCTATCCTTTTCCTCTTCCAGCATTTGGGATGGATGACCTTTAAGAACATATAGAACAGAGGTTCCCAAACTCTTCAGTTCATCAACTCTTTCATGAAGTCTCAGATTGTCCATCAAGCTCCAAATATTTATTCTATGAAAATAATTTAATAATTTAATAAATACTATGTTAATAGTAGTATTAAACAGGAGTAATGGTGGTGCAGTGATTAGAATGCAGTACTGCAGGCTAATTCTGCTCACTGCCAGGAGTTCGATCCCGACCGGCTCAAGGTTGACTCAGCCTTCCGTCCTTCGGAAATTGGTAAAATGAGGACCCAGATTGTTGGGGCTAATATGCTGCCTTTGAGAGGTCTGTGAAGCACTATAAAGTGGTATGTATGTCTAAGGGCTATTGATATTGCTTTCTTGGATAGCCTTATTGACTTGGGAAATAAATATGAGCCATGTTGAAGAATCCTGATATAGAAGAATGTTATGCTGTTATTGTTTTATGGTCTGGTGAAATAGAGAGCATATACTTCTTGGTAATAAATTAAAATAACAGAAAAATTATTGTATTTTCCTAGAAAGACGACCAGGAAGGGGTCATGTCAAATTGCATGATAGCCTATAATGGATTTATAATTCTGGTTGATAAGCAACTTAGCCATTCTGGGTTAATTCTTATTCAGACCTGGGCATTTTATGGCACAAGAGCCACATCTGGTCCATGGGCAGTCCCAGTCATGCCCTCAGCAATGTTGGTGGTGGGGCATTGGCAGCAGGACATTGGCAGCAGGGGACGTGGCATTGGTGCAGCACAGACAGGGGGGCATTGTTGGCAGAGGGGGACAGAGGTGCAGTTGCATTAATGGAGGCAGTGCAGCAGCAGAGGAGACACAGCAACAATAGCAGCCCTCCACAATAGTCTCTTTTTCTTATGTGATGCCTTGGAAAAATTAATTGCCCAGCCCTGCTCTTCTTAATACTGAGATGAGATACTACCAGGGAATTTCAGGATTATAGCCTAGACTAGGAAATAGAAAAATCAGTCTAGAAGGCATCTCTGAATCACTTCATTATTGTTACTGAAAAGTTCTCTGGCTGTGTTCATGACATTATAAAGGTAATCCTTGTTTAGCAACTATGATTGGGATTGGCAACTTGGTCATTAAGTGTTTTTATTTTAGTTTTCCTTGTTTTACAGACCTGCAAAGATCATAAATGTGATGACTGTTTTCAAATGGTTTAGTGACAAATCAGTCACTAAATGAGGAGTACTTGCACTTGACTCAAAAGTGTCTTTATCGTTAAACATGCTTAGGGTTATTCTGCACATTTCAATTTGCCAATTTAGCTATAGTCCTCTATATTACTACATTTTAAACGTAAGCATTTCTCCTGCCTTTTTGCTGAAATTATACCTCTGTTTTACTGTTTTTCCCTTTTTGTAATCTACTAAGCACAGCTGATTGGAGTTACCAAATTCTCATCTGTAGTAGTGTTTTTTTGGATATTGAAATTTTACAATCCTTCCCCAAAGGAACTCTAAGCCACATGAGACAATGAAATTCATATTCTTTCATGCCAAGATTTTGATAATTTAAGTATTATCAGTGTTGAGTCCTTGGCGAAAAGCAGACACGAGAAGCAGTTGTAGTTCTCAGGTTTCTTTTTATTCTGTGTTCAGCTTACAGGTGAAGGCTTCAGCAACGCCCCAAAGCTCCCAGCCTCTTATATAGGCAATTCCCGGGTCAATGTGTTACTTTTCCCGCGCCAGCACCCGCGCATGCGCACAGGCGCTGGCGACAGCCTGTCTGGTCCCGGGCAGCTTGCACCTGCCCGGGACTGCCTGCAAACGCCCCGAGCCCGTTTGCAAGGCTCGGGACATAACAATCAGCATATTGCAGAGTGGTCATTATGCCAAAAAAGGTTTTTCTGGTTAAAAACCTGATAGCATTGGCCTGGATAAAAAAGCAAATTCAACACTATGTACAATTGCTTCCTACAATTCCGTACATTAGCTGGATTTTAATTTTGTTTTACACGTACCACATTATATCATTTAATTTTTAAATTTGCCTCAAAGTACTTACTTCTGAATAAACATACAGAGATTTCCATAACAAATGTGTAAATTCATCCACATTAATTTTCATATCATATGCTCAAATAGACCTGAGTACTTGATCTGGACTGCCAGTACTACAAACAACTACTAGATGACAGCATTGAGCGAAAACTGCTGCTGTCTATTGATTATTCAGATTTTTGCAGCCAGATACGGTACCTCTAAATATGGTTAATAGTTAGGGCTCAAGAACACCATGCTGTTGCAATTTTCCATCTTTCTTACAATGTGGTATTTAGTGATAGGTGGTAGATTTTGACACTCTGGATGTTTTAATTTTTTAAAAAACTATTATCTTCAACAGCGCTTGAAATAGAATGCATTATAGAAAGTTAGCTCTATGCAGCAGTTATTTTAATATAGCTGCAGCTTTTGTTCAGTAGAATAAGTCATCTGCCATCAACAAATGATTTTCCCCTTTAATTTAGAGAGATCCAAATATCTTATATTAACTATGCAATTTTGAGGAGGAAAAGTTGAAAACCTTCTTGCTCTTTTGAAAAAAAAACCCTCCTATTTAATCCATTTACAGAAATATAAAGATGCAATGTTTTTGTGATTAATATTAATAGCTTTTCAGTTTCTTGGATTCATGAATAGATGGCAACATTGGAAAAGCATAGTTAGCAATGCATTTTAATGATAAAGCTTATGTTTTATTCAGGGTGTATAGAAACAGAAATGCCCTTTCTTTAAAAAATAGAAAACCACTGGATACATTTTAGCACTAATGGCTAATCAAGTTTTTCAACCACAGTAAGAGTTCTATATTTATTGTCATTAAAATGCACCACACATCTTTGATGAAAGCCACAGGTATCAAATCAGAAGTATAGATCATCATTATTGGAGGCTATAAAATGTAGGCCTAATTATCAACTTTGTAGGCAAAACATCAACAATCTTCAGAACTTAAATCAAGGTTTTCAAACAAAACAGTTAAACCAATTTGTCAAAATTTAAAGCTGCCTAGCAGTCTTCTGCTAGAGGGTAGATTCACTCTGCAGTCAACTGCTCAAGTTAGCTGTCATGATTTAGGCCACGCTGATTTATTTCCGTGATACTTCACGTTTCTCATTTAAAGGTTTAAAGATTGTTAAACTAACTTTAAAAATGAAGCTACTGATTTGGGCTGCAAAAATTTCAAATAACTGCTAAGGGGCTCAAAAGAAGGAGGAATTTTCTGTAACTTTTCCCTTTTATCTAGTGACCCTCTAGAGCAGGGGTAGGCAACATTGGCTCTTTTATGACTTGTGGACTTCAACTCCCAGCATGGCTGGCTGAGGAATTCTGAGAGTTGAAGTCCATAAAAGAGTCATAAAAAAAGTCATAAAAGAGCCAAGGTTGCCTACTCCACCTCTAGATATTTGTAACCTAGAAAGAATGATCCATTCTTAGCTCTCTGATATGTATGCATCCTTTTCTCTATTATTACAAAAAGGGTGCTAGAG
Organism: Crotalus tigris; assembly: GCF_016545835.1. Lineage (NCBI taxonomy): Eukaryota > Metazoa > Chordata > Lepidosauria > Squamata > Viperidae > Crotalus > Crotalus tigris. Next base: position 93,010 of record NW_024100115.1, on the reverse strand, counting down.
TTATTTCCAGATTCTGAATAGTTAATACAATTTACTTAGCTCCATTATTAGAAGCAAACCTCACCATCAGCATAGACACGAAGATGCAGTGGACCTTTTTTTTTTTTGTTCTGAAAAACATATGCCTTGTGTTCTAATTAGAGATCTGGTAATTACTTACATGCATGATCAGTACAGTACTTCCAAAAATGATAACTGAGTGCGTGCAGTGTTTTAATCAGAGAAATTAGCATTTGTATAATGACAAAATAGTAATTTGCTGTAATATGTTTAACACTGAAGGTCAAGATGAACTATTCATTCATTGTTTATCTGCCCTGATATACAACAAATAAAGATATTAGTGAAATATTGTTAAACTCAAGGTAGAATTCTTAAAGCCAGATCTACTTTATGTAACTTGAGTGCTTGTCATAGCTGAATATTTGTCATAATAAAGCATGGCAATTCATATTTGAGAACTACTCAAGCTCTTGTAAAATCAATAGGTGTATACTGAAAAAGTAGGATGTTAAGTTGAAATTAAGTTTGAATACTACAATTTTCTTTCTTGGTAATTTTTTTTTCATTTGTCACTCAGAATAAACAATATTTTGCTAAACAGCAATCACATTCCACTCACTTTGACATTTCTGAAAAACAGTATAGCTGTCAGATAAATCCTTATAGTTACACATTAACTGAGATATTAACTTTTAAAGGAATTCTTTATATAGCAGTTGGTGAGCATGAACTCTAATTCATATAATGCCAAGAAATTCAAAGAAATGTTTTGTTTCTTTTCCAGTTTTAAAAAAGATGCAATCAATACCCTATGCTTGCAAAATCTTACTCATGAAACAAACTACCAGTAAAATCTATTTAAAATATGGAATTTGAAAATTGAATTGGTGAAGACAATGTTGAAGAAACAATTTGCTGGCTTTGAATTTCATCATGGTGAGTAGAGTCTGGATCATCTTCCAAGCACGTCTCAAAGATTGTCAATAAAATGCTTTGCTTCTGAAAGAAATTGGAAGGGAAAAGAAATTAAGCCCCAGTATAAAGATTGAAAAACAGGTTAAGTGCTTTCTGAATCCTAGAAAGCATTTCTTGGACTCAATAACAAGTCATAAATTGTTGAGAGGTGGCCTTCAAAAGAATAGTGGTAGTAATCAGGGTCTGGCTCATTAGACAATTAATAATGCATGCTGTAATTTTCAACACCTAAAGGTTAAATTTTCCTAATTCATACTTAATCCTCTGATTAAAATCAATAGGGCGTACAAGGGCTGAAATATGACTGCACCAGGTGTCTGCAACTCAGGGTATTTCAGGAGATTAAATTTAGCAATTTTAAATTTAGCCATTCACTATCTCAAACCCCTGTTTAAAATTGCAGTGTAGACACTAGAAAACATGGCAGTCCTAAATGATGTTCTGGTATATTCACCTGTTACCTTCAAACTTGCCAATTGCTCCAGGCTGCAGCTGGAATACTTGGTCCAAGTTTGGTTGCCAATACAAATCAATACAAGAATATCGAGGAATTGGAAAGAATGCAGAGAAGAGGAACAAAAAATAAGAATAGGACAACACAAGAGGAATAAAGGGTACCATGTACCTCACAAATGGGAAAGAAACCTGGAAGAATTTCAGAGACATCAACATAACCCCTTCCTTCCCCTTTTCTTCTCTGTTTTCCCCTCAGTTTAAGACAGCAGATCACACCAATATGGGAAGAAGATATTTTCAGCACTTGGATATTGGTATACTGTATATGTTGAGAAGGGAGACTGCAGTATATGGGAGAGAGTTGGAGAAGAGGTGTCTCAGGGGACTTTATTTAAGTCCCATAAATAAATATTTATTTATTTATTTATGGGACTTATATACCGCTTTAAGTGCAAGCGCTCTCTAAGCGGTGTACACCAATAAGCAATGTATATATATATATTTACATTGCCCCCAACAATCTGGGTCCTCATTTTACCTACCCCAGAAGGATGGAAGGCTGAGTCAACCTTGAGCCGGTGAGATTTGAACAGTCAGCTAAAGTGGCCTGCAGTACTGCACTCTAACTGCTGTGCCACCTCGGCGCAGCAGTTAGAGTGCAGTAATACCCAAATGAGTTATTTTATACAGATCTAGGCAATTCAAGTCTGCTTATAAAGAAGGAAGGAGAAGAGGAGGAGAATAACCGTACATAAGAATCCTTAAAATCAGACATGTAGCACATATAGAAATGGGTAAATAGGTACAGGTGTGTTAATGAAGGCAAGAGACGAAAAGGACATCCAACAGCAAAAAGGATGGACAGTGACAGGGGCAATGAGTACAATGAGAAAATCAGTATATATGGTCACTAGGACTTGAAAATGACTTGATAGAGAGGGAGAGAGAGAAAGAGAGAAAGAGGGGGGAGAGGAAAGGGAGAGGGGGGGGAATAGGAAAGAAAGCATGAGGGGAAAGAGAGAGAAAGAGGGAGAGAGAGAGAGAGAGAGAGAGAGAGAGAGAGAGAGAGAGAGTTCATGCACAGCAACCTCTATTTCTTTTTAATTAAACTCTTCAATCAAGCTTCCCCCCCCCAGTGTTTTCTTTTCTCTGGGAAAGGGGTCCAAGTGGTTCTTTGAGTGTTTAAGATTGCAGACCCCTGCACTAGATATTATCCATCATGGTAGAAGAAAAAAGGGAAAGATCCAGCTCCTATGGCCAGATCCAGATCACTTTGCATTACTGAAGAGAAGGATGCTATGCAAAGGTGCACTTTCCTATAACAATTGCATTACCAAAACTGCCCTTGGTTTTCTACCATCCCGAGGCCCCTTCTTATTAATGCTTACTGGTTAAATTAAACAGAAAGCTGAAGAGTGGGGGTTAGAATTAAGGATTAGGGTTTTATGAAACTACATATTCATATTAGAACTTAACGGTCGAGATTATTTTAAAATAATAATCTGGGACAAATTTCAATTGATCTATTTACAGCAAGGTAAACTATGATTGCCTGTTTATCACTTCCAATCAGGCTACCAGACCTAGAAAAGATGCCTTGAGTTTAAAGGTGAGGGTGAGACTGGGAGGTTGAATTGGTTAACTATTTGTAATAAAATTCCTGCTAGGCAAAAGATTAAACATCTCCTCTTTGTCTAGAGAAGAAATCTCAGGAAAAAAAAATCCCACTTGTTTTGAAAAGTAAAATAGTCTTAACCGCTAACTGTAACTTAGTTTAATAATCTAGCACATATTTGACACTCAGATTAATATTAATTACACAGAAATAGAGGTGGGTGTATCAGAGGCAAAGATATATTTTCAAAGAGTCACCAATTGTACAAGGTGGGTCAAATCAATTATGTTTTGCCTGGTGCTTGAGGATCTCTGTAAAATAAAGACATAGTACATAGAAATGGCCTGTATTACAGAGGTCTTAGACCAAAGGTCTTGCACTTAAATGTAACCACACAACAAGCAGTGGACAATTGTTTTGCCAGCAGGTTTGCTTGTTTCTAGTGAGGGTGACAGATGATTATGACCTATTCAAAGGGAATAACATAGTTCTGCTTTGCACTGGAGGGAAAACATACAGATCATGTTTCTAGTTAGCAGCGCCGACAGCTTTTCTCTTGATGTTCCTTAACAAAATGTGCACCGCTGTAAGAAATACACATTGGCCCACATCATATTTAATATGTTTCACTGTTGAAGTGTTTCATCTCCCGGAATACATTACCAAGATTAATAAAATGAAGAGTTAATCAGTCCACATACCGTTACACATGTAAGGCATGCACTCTTATTACATTATTGTCATTTTAGTAAATTCCTCCTATCTGGTGATTTATATATACTTTATGAGCTATGTATACTTTCACACAGCTAGTGCTTTTCAAACAAGCTTCGCTATAGCCAGATTATGATTACGTTTGACCGTATGCGCAGGATTTAGAGATATCAGTTCTGTGTAACTTTGAAAATAACATTATAACAGATGATACCTAGTAAGCAAGCCCTTTTGCTTCATAGTATTTTCCTATTTATATTGTCTGATGCTGAACTCAAAATTATGGAGTAGTCTAAGTAATCCACTTATTCCTGCTTCTGCATCCATAGACCTGACACCGTTGCGTTGGAAGTTTAAGTGAAGGCTACCTCTTTATACACATCAGTTTGATTCCGAGATTCCTTGGCAATCACCATATATTTGAAGACTACAGAGAAAAATCAAATTGCAGCCTTCCTGTCCACCCTCCAATTGCAATTATTTCCCAATTCTCTTACCTTCCACATTTGACTCTAATGTTGGAAAAAATGTCTTGTTCTCACCAATATTTGACAAGATACTGTTTAAATAGAAGATGTATCGGAAGGCCCTGCAAACATTTGCAGCAGCAATCAACTGAACAAAACCTGAATTACATGCTTAGAGGTGATCTCCCTCCTCATCCCCCTGTTGACAGTGTGAACACAGTATTGTTTCCACAAGGACCAATTATTGATAAACAGAAGATCTGCTCACGCAAGACTATTTTTTAGCACAGAAACAGATTTTTAAAAAAAGAAACCAAATCTTGTGATTTTCATCTTTAAGTGGATGTTTAGATAAAGGTTAACTGTATGTTAAAGATACATTATTAAAGAGGCAGCAAACAATCTGATTGCATTACTTCATCTTAGGATGAAGTAAAGAACTTGGCATTGTCCAGGCAAAAGCTGTGAAGAAATATGAAAAACAACACCTGTCAGCAGCACCAAGAGTTACCTGGTTTTACACTGTAATAAAGCTGATGGAAGTCTGCATGGGTATTACCATGGCTATTGCTAAGGTATCAGTAAATAGACCAGGGGTGTCAAACTCGCAACATCATGTGGCGTGTTGCAACGTATTGCGGTTTTGCCATAACGCACCCGGCCCATGGGCCGGCAGTTTGACACCCCTGAAATAGACCAAGGGGAAAAGAGTTGGGGACATATGGAGATAGAAGGGTAGCCGAATATTAGTTGCTAGATGTCTGTCTTATATACAGGTAATCCTTCACTTACAACTACAATTGAGTCCAAGATTTCTGTTGTCAAGCGAGAGTGGTTAAGTGAGTTTTGCCCCAATTTATGACCTTTCACGTCACGGTTTTTAAGTGAATCACTGTAGTTGTTAAGTTAGTACCATGGGTGTTAGGTGAATCTGGCTTCTCCATTGACTTGTTTGTCAGAAGGTCACAAAAGGAGATCACTTGGCCCTGGGACACTGCAACTGTCATGAGTCAGTTGGCAAGCTTTTGAATTTTGATCACATAGTCAGAAGTGTGAAAAAGTCACTTTTTTCAGTGCTGTTGTAACTTCAGTCACTAAATGAACTGTTGTAAGTCGAGGAGTACCTGTACTACTTATGAGCCTTGCATTAAGCATCCCCTGGTTTCTCTGGGAAAGATACTAGTTTATATGACCCTTTAGTCTGATCCAAAAGGAATCTTATATCTTTTATTATAAAAATTAGTGCCAAAATACACATAAATGCAGCACCAACCTTTGTTATTATACAGTATACACATACCCCAACACACACAACCAATTTACACTTGATAATGTTTATTTGGGATTTAAGTTATTAGAGAACTTCCGATTCAAGTCATAATAGCTACTGAGTGAAGTACTTCACGTGATCGCTCACTTTGTTTCATACCAGAGGCTTTTCATTCTAATTATTATGTTAAAACATTGGAGTGAAAATGGAAATATATTTCAGTTTAGTAAAACTATCTGGAAGTTTAGCCATTCAAAAGAAAAAATGATAAACTATACTTAGTCTAAATATTATTGTTTGAGACAGTCAACATCTGATTAAGAATATCTAATGGGCACAGAAATGGTACCAACAAGAGAGAGCTATTAATTCCCTTTAAGCTGCACTGGGCAGTAGGCATCACGTTCAGAACTATTGACTATCCTTTGGCATTTTGAGCAACTATTATGCAGCAACTAGAAGTGTTCTCTGCTACGTAGGCCAAAGCTAGATTTGAACAGATATCTGAAACGCCTGAGGGGAAAAATATTTATAAAGCATTTCTACATTCATAAACTAGTTGAAGGTCCAATAAGCTTCAATAAAAATAAACCATTTTATATATCCAGCAGTAATAGTTAAAACATTTCCATTCACTATACACAGAATAAAACCATTTATTCTTTGGAAAGATAGTAACTCCTAATAAAAGTACTTGGTCTGAAAACACAAGAAATATAAAGTGTTTTTTTAAAGACCAATATTCATTTTTATCAAGGAAAGGGGTTCTTCTTCTAAAAAGTGTGTATGATTATTTTTCAAAACAACTGCAATAAGGGTAGTATAATTTCCTTCCAATTAATAAAATATTGTATGACAAAGAATTAGGCTTAGAGTTATGAGAGTTTGTTATAGAGAATGAAAGTAATTGAAATGGCAAACAAAAGATTCCTTAGCCTTAAGGTCATATTTTTAAAAAAAACAACATTAAATTTAATATTTGACAAGGTATGTAAGAAACTGTGCTGATTAAAGCCAAATATTCCACTATGACACATAAGCTTACAATTTTTATTTTCAGTCATTAAACTGAATGTTATACAGCCACAGTTTTAAAAACGATTGCTATAGCAATCACCATGGTTTCAATATTCCAAGTATAACCCTATGGCTTATCCCTTGAGATCTCAACCTGGGAAACATGGTCCATATTCATATCATGGGACAATACGAGGGATGATATATATATATATAATTAAACTTATGACAAAAGTATTCTTTCTTAAAAAAAATGCTGGCCATATAAAGATGTCAAGGGAATTTTCAATGTAAGTCAATAAAATATTAAGATTTCTTTTCAGCTGCAGAAACCAAAGATGTAGCAAGGGTTTTATTAGATAGCTTAAATATTATTTAGTTAAAAAAAAAGATTTGTCATTAACTATGCAGAAGCCATATTCAACAAACTATTATGCTAGTGCAGCAATTAACAAACAGAATCATTAGACTGTCATAAGGTTAAAATGTAGGGAAATTTCCTGTAAAGGAAAAAAGATTTAACACCTTTACTGCAACACATTGGACCAATATAATGTAAAGTAGTAACAAATGGATCCAGAGATCAAACAGCAAGCAAGTAAATGCTATTTCTATATTTACTAATCATGTTTTTTTAAAAAAAGCCAGGGAATTTGTAATACTTCTCTTTAGCTATCCCATTTTCTAAAGAGAAATTCTAATTATTTTCTTAAAAAATAAAAAAAATACTGTTTTGAATGTATAGCCATTAAAATATGCAATATCTCAAAGCATATTTCCCATGAAAGATTTCTACAGCTCAGTATTTATAGGTTTTATCACAGGCAAAATTAATCGAGGGAGGGAAGGAGGGAGAGATGGAGGGAGGAAGGAAAGAAGGAAGGAAGGATTACTTTGGCCATAATGGAAGAAAATATTTTTAATTCTATGTATCAGTATCCAAAAAAAAAAAAAAAAAAAAATAAGAGGGGTTTTTATAACCCAACTCAGAGTACATTCATTAAAATAACCCATCTCAAATTTTCTTTTTAAGCAGAACAGAGACAATAAGAGACCTCAAAACCCCAACTCCAGCCCCATTCTTCTTCACAGCCAAGCAACTTGAATGCATGCACATAAACACAAATGAATGAAAAAGTTCTTATCTCTGAAGATCACAGGTGTAATTGAATTCAATAAATAAGTCTCTATTTGGAAATTCTACAGGAAAAAAAAAACATTAACAGTTTAGTCTCTCTTTTTTTCCAATATAGTTTTCTGTTCTTGCTCTCTCTCTGGAAATTCTACAGGACTTTCACTGCTTTCCTCCTCTGGTTCCTCTTCCGTGCCTTCATCAGTTAGATCCCTGCTTGGGGTTTCCTTCTTAGAGGCCTCACTTTCATCTGATCCACCCGAGTCAGCAGTGCAAATCCCGTAACACATGATGCTGATGACACCCAGTGGCAGACCAAACAGAAAGCAACCAAGAAGTGGCGAACTCTTGAAAACGGACTGTAGGGAAATAATTGGCCATCAGTTATATTTTCATAACATACTGAATAACTCAGAGAAGATGATTCCCACCATTTCCCCACGCTTATACATTAACATATTTTAAGAAGAATCAAGGTATGAAGAATGTCATTTGAGTATCTCACAGAAACTTTAATGAAAGAAGTGGGAAGACTGTTGGGCAGTTATTTCTTTGCTAGTATCCTTACACCCTTTTTCTTCCTGCCTCATGACTTACCCTCAGAACTAGCAACATGACCAGAAATAATCCCCAGGAGCTCAAAGAATATGCACACAATGTTCTAAGAAAGGTTTCAGAGAAAGCCTGGGTGTTACTTCCCATTTTTTTCCTTGTTTATACTTGGCCTCATCTACCTTCGGAACTCTTTGTAAAAAGTATAAAGTTTCAAACAGATCCATTTAATTTTTGTTACAGGAATTTGCAGGAATGGCTTTTAAGGCACATGCATGCAAATGTTACTCTTTTGCACTTAAAATTCTGTCAGAATTTATTCCACAAGTGGAGGATGGCCTAAACTTAACATTATTTAATAGTTTAAACCCTATAGAAGAACACAATGTACATATGAAAAACTGTGTTGAGGTCTATACAAAATTGGTCCTATGTCAACTGGTGTTCATGGACATCAACTATCAACATGAATGTATTTATGCGCACTCAACTGAATCAGAAATAATTTGGTATAGTCATAAAAAATAAGCTCAAAGTATATGCATATGTACAAGATAAGAAAGAAATGAAAAGAAAACTATACAATCTGAAAGAAACTAATATCCTTCCTTGTCCAATATAATATGTAGCAGCAAAATTTCCAGCAGCACAACACCCAACTGAACACATTTTAAAAATAATAGAAATGTATATCACTCAGAGAAAGAAAACAAAATTGTAATAGTTAAATGTTATGTTCTTTGTGGGGAGAAACAGACAAAAAAAAAAAGACTGATTTGGAAAAAAGTGTCCACGCTCTATCTGTCAACTATTCATATGTATTATGACAGATTCAGATGCTATCCAATTACTACCAATGACACATTTTATATGTCAACAGGTTTATTTCAAAAACAAGGTGTATTGTAACCAAGACAAATCCAACAAACTTAATAATATGATTGAATAAAACCTTTCCGGATTCATTTCTGTACTTAGCAAGTGGTGCATCTACTTTAACTTGATGGCTATAAATATTTTCTAAGACTTTACTTACTCCCACTGTAGACTTGGCATCGTAAATTATTCTCTTGATTCGTTGAAGAATTCCATCTCCACCATATGCCTGAAATTTGAAAGATAAAAGATTAAAGCAGATCAGCATTATTTATTTCTATTTCAGTTTTCAATTACTTTATTTTACAATGTCATCTTACCAATACTTACTTACAAAAATATTATTTCACTGAAGAGAAATTACTTCATGTAGAGTTGGGGATTCTACTTATTCCTGCAGGGCAATACAGATGGACTCAATGAAGATTCTCACAAGGGTATGATTATACTTAACAGAATAACAGAGTTGGAAGGGACCTTGGAGGTCTTCTAGTCCAACCCCTTGCTCAAACAGGAGATGCTATGCCACTTCAGGCAAGTGATTGTCCAATTTCTTCTTAAAACCTCCAGTGATGGAGAACCCACAATTTCTGAAGGCAAACTGTTCCACTGATTAAATGTTTTAATTGTCAGAAAATTTCTAATTTCTAGATTGGTTCTCTCGATTAGCTTCTTGTCCTGCCTTGAGATGCTTTGGAGAATAGGTTGACCCCCTTTTCTTTGTGGCAGCCCCTTTGATATTAGTTGTAACGGTTTACTCAACAGAAAGCTGGTGTCTTGTCTTCACCAGAATTTGCTTCTATTATTGAAGTTCAAGCAAAGCTATGGGACTATAGGGGATCAAAAGTGAGAAAGGGCTGAATATTACTCCTTTAGGGCTAAGGGCACACTTCATGCCCACAATCCAGTAAAGAAAAGCATACATTAGTTCTGATACATGTAATCCTTGACTTATTATCACAATTAGAACTGGAAAATGCATTGTTAAGTGGTGCAGTTGTTAAAGAGAAGCATCACATGACGGCACCGAGTTTTATGACTTTTTTGGTCCCAGTTGTTAAATGAATTGCCACAGTCATTAAGTGAGACATCACGTGACTGCAATTCATTGCCTTCCCTGCTGGCTTTCTTAGTGACTTTGCTTACGGGAAGCCGGGTGGGAAAGTTACAAATGGTGATCATTTGACCCTGAGAGGCTTCAACCATCGTAAATGTGCAAAAATTGCCAAGCACCAGAAGCACAATCATGTGGCTCTAGGGACAGTCATTAGTGCAAGACTGGTCTTAAGTCACTTTTTTTAGTGCTGTCACAACTTCAAATAGTCACTAAATGAACAGTCGTAAATTGAGGACTCCCTGTAGTTTCCACAAGCTCAAGCCTATGGAACCTCATTAGAGGTTTTTAGAGTGCAGTACTGCAGGCCACTTTAGCTGACTGTGTTCAGCAGGTCAGCGGTTCAAATCTCATTGGCTCAAGGTTGACTCAGCCTTCTATCCTTCTGGGGTAGGTAAAATGAGGACCCAGATTGTTGGGGGCAATGTAAATATATATATACATTGCTTACTGGTGTACACCGCTTAGAGAGTGCTTGCACTTAAAGCGGTATATAAGTCTCATAAATAAATAAATAAATAAATAAATAAATATTTGAAATGGTATAGGGTCTCCTGCCAGAGCAGGGGTTGGACTAGAAGACCTCCAAGGTCCCTTCCAGCTCTATTCTGATTGATTGACCAAGCCACAGCGGATTTCATTCATTCCATGTATAAATAGCAAGTTCTCGATCATTTATAATATTTATGAAGTCAATAGTAATGATCAACAAGCCATTCATTTCAAGTGTTTGGACGGCCACATATAAACTACGGATTAGTCCTGTGGAATAATCCATCGTAAAATAAAGAAAAGAAAAGAATGTAGTTTTTTTCCCCTTCTACTCTTAAAAAGTGGTGCTGGTTGCTGATATGGTGGAACAGGAAGGCAAAAGGTATCTCTGCAGCAGGAGGAATCAAATGGAGAGACCAGCAATCATCTCTCCTCTTGTCCTGCCAGTTTCATAACCACGTTTAAAATATTTATATGCGCCGTTATTTTTTTCTTTTAAAGGTTATACATAAATGTACATTTGGAACCTAAACCTGAGAGAAGATAGTTGTCTGACATATGAGGAAAGTACCAAGATGATGACTGAAGCCAAATTGGAGTGGACCTGTGATAGTCACCACAGACACATTTCAAATAATGAGGTTAGCGACACTCCCAAGATTCTGCTTTGATTTTCAAATAAATATATGTAAAGATACTTCAAGCAAGACAATTCAAATGAAGTAGGATAATTAATGAACTGTTCTCATATTTTGGTAATTTGAACAACTGTTGAGATTTTAAATAAATGTGCAATACTTACTTCAGCTGTGCCTTCCACAATATCATTAATGAACTGGACCAGATCTTCAGTGCTCTCTATTTGTTTATGAGGTAGGAAATATTGTTGATTGGATGTATTTAGGACAGCAATAGTGGGGATTACCAAGTCACTGAAACAGTAAAACCAAACAATTCAGAAACTGAACTATAACTAGTTTCATTAATAAAGCCTTGATGAATGATCACACTCTTACCAAAATAACTAGGAAGAGAAGGGTTTTTCAATCAGATTACTTACAGCTAAATCTTTACGGAATAACACTAGGGACTGATAGGTTGGTTTAATTTATTTCTTATATAAATATAATAATTATGGCTAATTAATCATCCATTTCAAAGGCTCTAAAGTATCCACAGTTCTGTTTAGTGTTTCATTCTATTCAACATCTGCATTAACCTGTTGGGCCAAATGAATCAGGCATTAATTACGCTACAAACTGATGGTACTGCAGTTTTGCAGTTTTAATATTTACCCAATGAATGCCACTGATGAGAAATTAAAGGTATTATAACTGAATTCAGAGAACATTAATGCAGTAGTGAAAACAGTATAGAATACAAAAGACAAAAGCAGCAGTAAGAACTGATAAGGTTCAGTCACAAGCTGTCATTACAACCTATTACTAACTAATTCAGAGACAGGTCTATGTCTTTAATTGTCAATCACAAAAAAACCTCATGTAGCCTTCTGAAGGACATACATGATCTGATGTTGCCGCAGATAGGCACAGTACAAACTCCATAAATACATATAAATGCCAAATCTTTTTAGCTCCTGAAAATTAGTTATTTAATGCTGCCATCTAGTGGAAACACATTTAAATATTTTTTAATGTTTTTGTTATTTTTGTTTAAAGAGTTTAATCGAAAGAAACAAACAACTTTATTCTCTATCTGAAAAAAAATGGTTTTACTTACTCCATTAATAAACTATTAATATATTCATTTCCATCCATATAGCCAAACTGGAAGTTTCTATTAAAAGGCAATTCACAATAATATCCGTTAGACTGATTTGAAATGAATAATGATCTTAATAAACAAACAAAAACATGATAACAACCAATACATTTACTGAAAGGAAAATTCAAAGAGGAAAAGGAAGGAGATTCAATCTTTAGGATAGCAGGAACAGATAAAGAAAACTGATTATCAAACACTATTTACTCAAAACACCCTATGTAATCATTAATAACAAAAACTTGGCTAAGGAAAAAAGCAACTAAGGATTTGGAACGGAAAGAGCTGAAAATGTAGTATTTTATCCTTTCACCTATATGAAATTTTTGTTCTAAAATTTGCTTTACATGCACCCACAAGAATCTTGGAAGCACCAGGATTTGTTCCTGAGCTTCAGAAACCAACTAGGGCAAGTAAAGCTACGGGATACCTCTAAGGTCTTATTCATTTGTCTCATAATTAATTATGAAACTAGGATGAGGCAATCTTACAGAAGAATGTATAGATAATAGCAACATAGAACTCTGTTATACTTTGCACGTAGGTCTCTCTAAATTGCCAAACTATTCTTGAAAGAGCAGTGCAAACTTTTATATTGCACTAAGGATCTAACAGACAGATCCAAAAACTAAAACAAGTAAAAGAATCTTATTACTCATGATCTTACGAAGATAATGACGATTTATATGGCCATCCACACCAGATAAACAACTCTGGGTGTCTAACACAATAAAAGCATCAATACTATAAAGGATAACTAAAACACATAAAGGACAAATGGCCGTCAAGGATAAACCAATTAAAAACAGATACATTTCCTTCATTTCTCCTACACCTAAGATAAAACAGATTTTATGAGCTTCACAAGAGGCCAGCAGGATTAGAGTAATCTAATGGGTCCTGGTTTCCTGACAAATGGCAGGAACTCTTTAATTTAAGGAACTGAGCACACCCCTTTTTTCTAGATCTGATGGATTAGGTAAAACAATTGGAGAGAGACAGTCCTCAAATAACCTGGCCCCATGCTATGAAGGATTTCATAGCTGATAATCAACACCTTGAATTGCACCCAAAAAAACTACTGACAGCCAAATGCAACTCAAGACACAAATGGGACTAACAGTGTAAATGGGCATACTGATCTCCTGATTATTGCTAATTACCAGCCATATGAAAATACAGAAAAATTATATGAAATTAAACCCATTGGTAATACAAAGAGCTTTTTTCTACTGCTTTGATTACTAATTCTATAGTTCTTTATAGGATCTTAGCAGATAGCAGTACTTAGCCTCAAGAATTAATTTATCACAGCTCCTTACTACATATGTACAGGAAGCGAAGGGGAACTTTTGTTTCATGCCCTTAAACAAACTACCATGTCCCAGATCAGCACCCCTCTTTCTCTTCCACAGCTTTCTTTGCAGCATATTCCACTGGTTCACCATTTTCCCAACTTCTATTCCTTTCCTCTTCTTAATTGCTGTTGTATAAGTTCCCATCATATGCCCTTCTTCTCCTAAGCCACCAATAAACTCAAAACATAATAGAGCTACAGACCCACCTATCTCTGTTTTTATTAGGATCTTCTTTTAGTTAACACCACTAATGGCTCAACGTGGCATACCTCAATGATAGATGATAGATAAAGTAAGTATTGTATAACAAAGTGTTAAGATTGTTGAGCTGATTTGTAATTATATGCTGCTGCTGTTTTATGCTCTTCATTTGTTTAATAGACTATTGCATTTTTATGTCGTATATTATTAGTTGAGCTACATTGTAAACATTACATAAAAAAACAATACATTTTGTAGTACCATAGGTACATAATTTTAAATTGCAGAAAACTGCAAATGGTTTAAACTGCAATCCAATCCCTATTTACCTAAATGAAACCACTACACCTAATGGACATTTATTTTTTAACATTAGGATTCCCAAACAAAAATATATTACCTATTAAAAGATCACAGATTTCTGTAAAATCTACCAGAATTGGATATATATGCATGTAACAAAAGATAGAGCTAGATTATAAACATAAAAAATTTAACTTAATTACCTATGAAACTGGTCTCTGTAATTTTTAGCCACATCTTGAACAATAGATTTCAATCTGTAAGATAAAAAAAAATTATTGGCTTTCCGTATCTTTTTAGCTGGTCAAAATATACAAAGGAAATAAAGAATACAAGCATGAAGCCAGCTAATGAGGAATGAACTATATCTGGGCATGACATCTAAATTCCCCTGCAAATCTTTTTTTTAATCAAATCCATTTTATACTTTAATTTCAAATTATAAAGGAAAAAAACTCCACTGTTATGAAATATTAGGAAATATGTGTCAAAGATAAACTTGGTATATCATTTTTTGATTTGAACTGCCTATTCAAGAAAAGAATGCATAAATGGATTTTGAATCCAATTCTTAATAAACATCACGTCCCCAATGTTTCAGGATGCATTTACAAAGAGGTTTTAAGTGGCTGGGGTAATATTACAAATGGCAATATTACAACTAATAGTAATTTTATAAGAAATATGTGATTTATGCAAGAGTTAAATAGTGGTATTTGGTTTTGCAGCCAACAGTACACACTGGTATGCAAGTATGGCAAAATTCAAGAAGTCAGTTGCTATTGAGACAGAATCCTACAATACCTTTTGTTTGAATTTATTTAGTAGCTGTATGGTAATCTGTGTAATAAATCATTCCTTGTGAAACTTTTCAATTTGGAAAATAAATAATCCATTTGGCCAATTCTTCTATTGTTTGGTTCTTCAGCACAGAATATCACTAAATATACTTCTGGGACTCTGGTATAAAAAATAAAAGAACATGAGGTCTGCTTTTTTACGCTGTATTTTACTGGAGCACAAGCTGCTTTGACTATTCCAGCATAGAATTTCAGATAGAATTTTGAGCCAACAGTGACCCTGTTGCTCTGATTTATCTAAAATTCACTCAGAATTGGATTGAATCCAATCTTTCTGAATGCAGGAATTCGAATTAAAGTATCCCAGGAAATCCTGGTAGCCACTGAATGAAACCTCTTTGTGTATCGTCTACACTTGAATTCAAATTCTCTTGTGGTCAGAAAGTATTTTTTCTTAATATTCAATGAAAAGTTGCTTTCCTGCAAATGTAAAACTATTATTTTTTGATCTGCATGCTGCAATGATAGGAAACATTATTGGATCTTTCTTTTGGGTGGCATCTTTTCAAATATTTGAAGAGCGCTGTCGTTATCTTCTCTCCAGCTTCTAAACGCTAAATATTTTTTTCTTCCTTCCACCTCCCTTCTTAGGTTTTTAAGTCCTATCATTATCTTCTTAGACTTAGAATAACAATAAGATTTTGGAGGGGGAGAGGCACTGCTGTTTTTATCCTGGAAAAACCCAAAAGGCAAATGAGGGTTGGAAAGAGAGGCAAGGAGGCACAGGGTGGCAAAGTGAGAGTTATGTTTGGCTCACTTCCATTGGACCCTTTCTTTGAAAAGGGCAGAGGTTGGTAGGTGGGTGGGGAGAATTGCAGCCCCCCTGTGGTCTTAAGTTTGGGCAAGTTGCCAAGTGCCCGAAACTTGATCATGTGAAAATGGGGCCGCTGCAACAGCCATAAATAACATCAGGAATCGGCTGTAAATCCCTTCGTTTAGCACTGCCATAAGTTCAAACGGTTGGTGAACAAATAGTTTTAAGTCAAGAACTACCTATTTTGTTATTTATATTTTAAAGTATTCTTATTATGATAGTTAAATTATGAATATTATATACCAGGAACCCAGGTGGCACAGTGATTAGAATGCAGTAGGAATAGGCTATCTCTGCCCGCAGCCTAGAGTTCAATCCTGATGGGGCTCAAGATTGACCCATCCTTCCATCCTTCCAAAATCGGTAACATGCAGACCCAGATTGTTGGGGACAATGTGCTGATATTTATAAACCACCCAGAGAGTGTTATAAAACACTACGGAGCAGCATGTAAGTCTAACTGCTATTGCTACACAAAGTCAATTATTTTTTTTAGAGTTCAACTTCAGTTTTAAAATAATAATTCATATTTTAAGACAAAACCCCTGGACCTACCTTGCATGATCTGCAGAAGCATTTTTATCATCAATAACTGCAATAGCCACAAGTTTTCCTAAAATAAAGTGAGATGCATAATGCAAATTTGTTTTGATTTATATTCTATCATTATTTTTTACATCAGCAATCAAGGTAGTAATTTTTTTTTTAAAAAAGCAAAATGTAAAAATTTAAAATTACAGATTAAAATTAACAATAAAATAAATCCAAACTTTATTTATGACTGCATTGCGTAGTGGCATGGTTTCTGGTCCCAATTACCATTGGTAAGCCCACACAGAAAAATATTTCTTAGATTTAAGGGGAAAAAAACAGATCAGGAAACTACAGACCAATCAGTCTAACATCAATATCTGGGAAGATCCTGGAAAAGATAATCAAAAACAGATCTGCAAACAACTAGAAGCAAACAAAGTTATAACTAGTAGCCAGCACAGATTTGTTAAAAACAGATCATGCCAAACCAATCTTATTTCATTCTTTGACAAAGTGACTAAATTAGTAGACCAGCGAAACACTGTGAACATAGTATTTGACAAAGGCATTTGACAAAGTAGATCATAACCTGCTGCTTAGTACACTAGAAAAAGGTGGGATAGACAACATCACCACCAGATGGATCTGTAACTGGCTGACAAACTGTACTCAGCAAGTAGTACTCAATGGTATGACATCCACATGGAGAGAAGTAAGCAATGGGGTGCCACAAAGCTCGGTCTTAGGCCCAGTACTCTTTAATATCTTCATAAATGACTTAGACGAGGGAATAGAAGGGGAACTCATCAAATTTGCAGATGACACTAAACTGGCAGGAATAGCCAACACCCCAGAAGACAAGCTCAAGACCCAAAAATATTTTGACAAACTTGAACAGTGGGCCCTATCCAACAAAATGAGTTTTAATGTAGAGAAAAACAAAGTTTTACATTTAGGCAGGAAAAAATCAAAGGTATAAGTACAGATTAGGTGAGACCTGGTTCAAAAACAGCGTGAGAGGGACCTTGGAGTCCTAGTGGATGATCACTTGATTGAGCCAGCAGTGTGCAGCAGCAGCCAAAACAGCTAATACAATCCTGGGTTGTATAAACAGAGGCAAAGACTCAAGATCACGCAAAGTATTAGTACCGCTTTATAAAACCTTACTGGAACCACATCTGGAATACTGCAACCAATTTTGGTCACCATACTACAAAAATATGTTGACATTTTGGAAAAAGTTCAGAGAAGAGCAACTAAGATGATTCAAGACCTGGAGACTAAAACATATGAAGAACGGCTGCAGGACTTGGGTTTGGCCAGTCTAAAGAAAAGAAGAAACAGGGGTGACATGATATCAATATTCCAGTATTTGAGGGGCTGCCACAAAGAAGAGGGCATCAAACTATTCTCCAAAGCACCAGAGGACAGGACAAGAAATAATGGTTGGAAATTAACCAAAGAGAGAAGCAACCTGGAATTAAGGAGAAACTTCCTAACAGTGAGGACAATTAACCAGTGGAACAGCTTGCCTTCAGAAATCGTGGGCGCTCCATCACTGGAGGTTTTTAAGAAGAGACTAGAGAGTCACTTGTCTGAAATGTATAAGTTCTCCTGCTTGAGCAGGGGGCTGGACTAGAAGACCTCCAAGGTCTCTTCCAGCTCTATTCTATTCTATAATTCTAATCTTAATTCCCCAAATAAAGAACACCACACAATTTAATTATATAAACAGAAACAATGGGGAACTTCTTTTCCTTTTCTTTTCTTTTTCTCTAATCACCCACACTTTTACATCATTTTAAAAGTGTTTCCCCCCAAGTATACCCTGAAGAGGCGGACAACCAGATATTCTAGCAGCAATGAATCACAATCCAGTCACAGATCTTCACAGCAACACTGGTCTTTTCTCTCCATATCAACAGTCAAATTTAGAACTGCTCCCACAATATGGCAATCTCTATTTAAATGCCTACTGCTTCAAAATCCACATTCTTCAGAACACTCTACTCTGACTAAACCCAGATGCTTCTAATGGTCCACATAGGAAATAGTATAAGCAAGACAACACTAAGTCACATTGCCTAACGTGCAATTTTGAATATTACAGAATATTCAAAACAGCAGCATGGTGGTGCTTTCTTCCACACTCAGGATAATACATTCAAAAATCAGTGCTTTTTTCCATGGCCAGAAAAGTTGAAATCCCTGTTTCAAACTCAAAACTGTTCACACCCTATGGGAAAAGAATCTGAAGGCAATTGAAGTCATTCTGGATACTAAGAAAAATTGTAGGTATTTAGCATCACAATCCAAAATAAAATGCATACTTAAAACACATTTAGCTACATAGTTCTTTCAGGCACAGCATGCAGAAATTAATAAATAATTATTTTAAATTGACGTTGACATTATAAAGATCTATGTGGCAAGTTGGAAAGGATTCTCATCTTACCTGTGTCTCCAAGCTCATAGAGTGTAAATCCATCTATATTAAGGTACCCTTGAAATCTTTCCCTATTTATCCAGGCTGACAAATCACCATCTACATACTCTTTATGGGGAAAAAGGGAGAAAGTAAGAAAAATGAAAAGATGTACTTAATCAAAAGTTACCTCCTAAGTTCAACCGTATATATTAGAAGCACATAAAGGCCATATACAACAATTCAAAGCTTTGTGCTCCACCAGTGAAAATGAGATATGGACTGGCTTACTGGAAATTGCTGGTGCTATCAAAAATTTGCAAGATTTCAAACTGTCACTAATCATTTAGGAGTCAAGAATGTAAAGCAATATTGCAAATGTAGCCTGCAGGTCAACCCCCTCATTCCAACTGTCAGTCCTCATTCTTATGAGGAAGAGCAGCCCACCTCCCCCATGCCAGACTACACATTCCCATAAAGAAGAGACACACTTGATCACATACAGAGTAAAATATCCTACTTTTTCCTCCCTCCCAAGACTCTAATAAATGGCTGAAATATACTAAGAATCTGAACACCTTTTTTTTGTAGCGATCATTAAGCAAACTGGCGATCATTAAGCAAATGCCATGGTCATTAGTGAACTTTTTTAAAGGAAACAACTGGTCAATATGTACCAAACCAGGCACATTGTTCTACTGCAGCAATTCAAGATTTTGTTTTATTTCTCAGCATGGCATACGTTTCCTGGTGTCTATTCAAGTACTAACTTCACCTGACTTGCTTAGCACACACCAGCCTGCTGCAACCTACACACACATATATTAGCAATTCTCAGGTAATCCACAAATAATCTAACCTAACATTGCACTGCTTCTGAATTTTTTTAAATATGAAAGGACAGTGTGGTACCAAATAAACAAGCTCGTTTTTGAAAAAGAAAAAAAGATAATGTGGATACAAACATTAAGATCCATAAACATCTATCTATGATAAGAGCCGATGAACTTACCATCATACACAAAGTAAGTTCCATCTTTTAAGACTAGAACAGCTGGTATCTCAGGGAGTGTCATATGCTGAAAAAATTGGTAAAAAAAAGCAGAATAGTTTAATGACAAATTGTCTTTACACATTTAGAGTCTATGTTTTTCTATACATAACTATACTTATTGATTTTTTTCATTCCCCAGTTATTAATACTTTAGTAAAGAAAAGTGGCAATAGAAGTAGTCTCTCTGAAGTCTTTACTTTGTCAGCTAAATTTTTTAAAGAAACCCCGAGTTGACTTTATCTAGTGACAGTGTGTGAAAGAACCATTGTTATTTTGAGGAGTTAGAGACATGTTTTTATTTCTCCATCACATTATGAAAAGTCTAGAAGTTTAAAATTTCTTCTGAGTTAGCCTGCTTGTTTCTCTCTCTCGCTTGCTGAAAGTGAAGAGTGAGGAATCTTCACATAGTTTCAAAGCTTTGCCCTCTGTGAAAGTCTTGCTGCCTTTATTTAGTGGTGTGCTTATTATCTCCCAAAGAACCAACTGCCTGAGCACCTGATCATTTCCTTGATGCCTGGCAAAATACTTTATTTTTAATTCATAAATAGTTATAATAGATTTTAAAACATATATTAAACATACATTTCTGGCAGCGGTTTTTCTTCCCTTATTAATCTTTTTAAAGTATTCTTAGTTAAATTATGGATATTATATATATATAAAGTCACTACTTTTTTTAAAAAAAAAAACAAGCAATTTAATGATAAAAATTATGTTATTGTCTGTGTCCCTTCTTTTCCTTCTTCCTCTCATGGATCAAAGAAAAACTAGGCTGATTTTATAACAGAAGAAAAAAGGAATTTTTTTAAAAAAATATTTGCAATGTACCATGAAAGAAGACCCAGATGCGCCTTTTAAAAAGACAATTCAATTCATAAATATTTGCTTACATTGTTCCAGTACTAAATTAAGCAAAGAAACTAGTTTATGCATAACTATTTAAAAAGATGTTTAAATGCCAAGTTAGTGTATACATGTTTAATAAGTTGCTCTTAATAGACAGAAATTCTGCAGAAAAGTATGTTTGGATGTTTTATCGAATTTGGAAATTTGCATCTCAATTCTTTTTCTTATCTCGTTTTTTCATTTTCAAACTCTGAAGATAACAAAAACTACCAGGACCCCAGGCAGAATGATCTCTCGAGCAATGAAGAGCTACGATGATCCCTTGAGTCTGAATCAGGTTTCATAACTTCTCCTCATATAATAAAGCCTGGGGGTATACTAAAGTCACTATAAATACTTTTAACAGAAACAATTCAGCTGTGCTTTCAAACAAAACAATAACAGTTCTTTGCTGCTTATATTAATCATCTTCGTGACAGGATGCCCTTTGTAATTTGCCACATCAAAATATAAATAGAGAAAATGCTTTTAATGAAGATGTACCATGTCTTTATATAATCTGTAATATCAAGTATATGTGAAGGGGTTATAATTTAACTTGCACTAATAAAAGAATATTGTCCTGTTCTTACTAAAGTCATGATTAAAGGTAAAGTGCTTGCCTTCACATGAATTAGCAATGTAAAACATGGATTTTTTCCCCACAAGTTTGCAAGAAAAACATAAAAAGCAGAAAGCAGTCAGAGATACTTAAGTTAGATTGTAAAATATTTCTTTGGGGAGGTGGTAATAAAGATGAATTGTTTTCCAGGCTCAATTTAAGCTGTTCTTCACCTTTAAAATAATGAACTGCTGAAAGCCTGGCTCAGAAATGACTTGTCTCGTGAGCCTACACAGTTAGTAAGATCTGCAAGAAGGCCCTTTGAGGATATTTATTTTTCACAGAGAGCTATTTCTCTAATTCAGACAAAAGGTCATTTGCCTACATTACTTCCAAACCAAGGAAAGTTCTTCTTCAAGGATTAAGATTAGTCTGCCACTTTTTCAACTTCCTAAAAAAAAAATTGGCACTTTTGTTTAATTTGGTATTTTAAATTTTGAGTAGTTTTTTTTTCTCAGTGAAAGTTGTTTTTCTGTATTGTATTGTATTGTTCTGCGAAATGTCCATCTATTCAATAAAATAAGGCTACTATTTTAAAACTAAACAGATCGTGCGGGCAATGTTGGCTGGACTATTCACTTACATTCAGAAATAAACATAAAATTTTGGGTTGTCAGTTAGCAACAAGGATATAATTCCCAATACTTTCATAATAACCCTATGTGCAAAGACAAAGCTCATTTGCATTCCTCATCCTTTACTGTTCTAAGAAAAAGAGAGGCCTAAGTTTTAAATGCATAATTCAACTCTCTAATTGTAATATTTTCATTTACCTAACTTGGATTCACAGGTTGCGATTTGACTAAGCAAAATAAACCAACTACTGTGGCTGAGTGTTGCATAACCACCATCAATACCACAATTAGAACAAACCAATGTAAAAATAAATTAAAATTTAATATGTAAACTTAACAGCCAATGAAGCAAACTTTAGGTTCTATCATGAAAAACAGACAATCAATGGCTGAGTTAATAGTGGGAGGTTTAAATGCTTACTCTACCTGGCATTCATTAAAATTACTATCAATAGTAAGGGGTATATTATCAATGGATAAGAGGTATTTCTCAACACAAGTAAGTATTCAATCAAGTACATCATTATAGTTGTTATTATTTTACCTCGGGTAGTATCTCTTCTGAGGCAGAAAAAAAGTATGTATAAACAATTAGTTCGGAAGCAACTTCTATGTATTTTTCCTGTGAAAATACAAATGGGTAGTTTTAATACATTTCTTGTTTGTTCATAAGCTTTTTTTGGTAACAGAGCAAAATACTATTTTAGTTCAATTTCATGTTTCAACTAATGCAGGTCTTTTTCCACTCCAACTATAGAATTATTTACAAGCGATGACAGATAAATATATCTTTTATATATTTCCCCATTCTTTTGCTAAATCAAAAGACACATCCTTTCTGATATGTTAAGTAAAAACAATCTTATGTTAATTCTTTCATCTTGTATTATTGACATTTATTGTATCTCAGTATAGCAATAAGATAGCCCCACTTCCCCATTTCAATATTATCATAAATACTGCAAGAAACCACAGCATTTCCTTTTTTTTCTTGCATTTTCATAGTGTGAATTGCATATTACAAACTGCCCACCCATTTTAATTTTTCCAAGTCATTAACTCTATAGTGGCCTTTTTCTAGAAGTGAAAAGAAAAAAATGTGGAATTCTGAATGTGGGTGTTCAAGTATTACCCCAGTTTCATGATTTCTATCCAGTTAAATGGAACATAGTCCCTTTGACATTGCTGTTGTAAGTAGATTTCTACCAGTTTGCAAAGTTCTGCAATACAGAACTTTATTAGGAGATAGATATTAAAACCTATAAACTACATGTAAAATGAACAAAACAAATATTTGTGGTTATCAGTGTTTCAGACCTTTAATGGAGATTCCCCACCAATGTACAGAAAAAATATGCGATGTCTTTTTTGAACATGCTCAAACATATGTTGGCTAGGGAGATTTCGAATAATAGGCCTGCAGATTAAAGATAGAGAAAACAACAAAAGATCAACATCAATAGTAAAAGGCAGTGAACTGCTTTTTAAATGCTATTCCAGGGGTCTTCAAATTTGGCCCTTTTATGACTTGTGGATTTCAAATCCCAGAATTCCTCAGCCAGCAAGAGTTGAAGTCCACAAATCATAAAAGGGCCACGTTTGAAGACCCTTGTGCTATTCCTAGAGTTCTTTCATATTTCAGAGGATAAGGATTCCCAACAACCCCACTTTGAATAACATAATTATCCTAAAACTGATACGGTTTTAATTTTTTTAAACTGTATTATTTAAAGCTGGATGAAGACTCCCATGACAATTAAAATGCATGTATATATGAAGGGGGGGACAGAGAAACACAGTGTAAACTTCATATGCTTAAAGATGCTGTTAGTATTTACATTTAAAAGCAAAACATTTTCATTATCAAGGGACAATGCTCAGCAGTTATAGCACTTATAGTACACTTTGTGAAAACTATCAAACTATTCTATGGTTACAGAACCAAAAGACTAGCTTTGAAAATAAAATCTTACCAGAACTCATTGCAGTCCAGAATCTAGAAGTTATTAGCAAATATTTCATCATCCTATCCTATTTTACCACAGTAACTATCTTTTACAACTGCATCATTATTAAAGGCAACATAAAAACATTTGAAGATTTAGTAATGCAATTTCATCACACTATTGCCCATTAGAATGTTTTTTTAAAGAAAAAGGCAAAAGTTTTTAAAGTTTGCTTTCAACTATGTTAAAACAGTAATTGCTACCATCATTTTAAAAGTTCTATGAGTAAACACATCATTGTAATGGAAATGGAGTCAGATACATTAATACTGAATATAGCATATTTTAAAGCTTTAAACTAATATTCTGTTTGTCATACTCAATGGATTATTTATTTCTTTGAATCTTATTTTTAAAATCTTTCATATCCCAGAGGTTAATTAAACTATTCTAAATGGCAACAATAACCTTTCATTTTCATTTATAACCACAAACAGTCATCAGAATAACTAATGCATATAATAGTTGCTTTAAGTTCTCAAATCCTTGTTTAATCACAGTTATAATTATATAAAAAGGATTGGCTTGTACCATGGCAGTTTGTACTCTAGAACAGGGGTCCCCAACCCCCTGGGCCGCGGCCAGTTAGGAACCAGGCCACACAGCTGGAGGCACGCAGTGAGTCTGCAGAGATCTGGGCAGGGGCAGGAGATTGGCAGGGCAGAAGCCGGCTTGCTCAGTGCAAAGGTTCTCCAGCGGGTGCACTTGCAACTGGCTTGCAACATTTGAGCTCAGAGTCCTGCTTCTTATGCTCTCTCTTCTTCTGCCTCCTCCTCCTCCTGCTTCCTCTCTCTCCTGCTGCTTTTTCTTCCTCTTCTTCCTCACTTTCCTCCTCTCCCCTCCCAGCACCCCTTCGTGCAAGTCTCCAAGTCTGCAAGGCAAGTGCGTGCCAGCCCAGCATACGAGGGATTCCCCAAAACCTCATTGGAGGGGGATTCTCCCCCCCTCCAAGGTATGTGCTTGTGAGGGTGCTTTCTCAGGGTGCAAATAGGGGCAAGGAGAAGCTACCTTTCACTTTAAGCACTGCATCTTCAAGGGAATCTGTCATTTGCACACTGAGTTTTTTGCTTTTGTTTTGATGGTGCTGCAAGTGCCTCATGTTTTGGCAATTTCCTGCCTGCTTTTCGTGGTTTAATCTGCAATGAGGAAGGGGAGAGGGGAGAAGCTACATTTCCCCTTAAGCACTGTGTCTCCAAGGGAATACCTCTCTCATCTGCACCTTTTCCAAGGCTGCTGGGCTTGCGCAGTGCCCTCTCCCCCCCCCTTTGATTTGTTTTGCTGGAAGGCTGAGTTTAGGATTGTCTCCTTTCCTTCCCACTTTCTTAGAAGCAGAAAGTCACTGGTGTAATCTAATACAATGTAATAATAATAGAAATAAAGTGTGTTATTTATTTGTTTATCTAGAAAATTTAGAATAAATATAATGAATCATCCTGAAACCTCCCCCGCCCCCAACCCTGGGTCCATGGAAAAATTGTCTTCCATGAAACCAGTCTCTGATGCCAAAAAGGTTGGGGACCTCTGCTCCAGAACATTAAGAGCTATACAAGAAAATGAATGCAAAGGGCTATTAAATAAAACTAAGGAAATGTGGGATTGCAGTGGAGAAAATTACTGTTCCAAATGCCCAAGGAATCATACAAATGTGAAAAATTAAAAAGTTGCCTTTTAATTATCATACTGAGCCAGTTTGGTTGCATGATCTGACATACTCCCAATGTTTTTTAACCCCAGTATTTTCCAATGCAGCTCTTTATTTTACATGCTAGACAGGACTGAGCCCATAAATACTTACCCTGCAACTCTATTTGCAAACTCAATAATATCATCTTTGGTTCTTGGTCCTCTATAATTGTATGCCAAGTCACCCTTCAAGCTAAATAAATAGACATGAAACCAATGAATACATTTAATGCTAGATTTTTTTAGGCTTAATAATAACCAATAAAAGCACTGCATGTGGAATTCAATTATAAGGGATAACCTTAGTGTAGCAATACTATTTTAAAACATACTTTAGGAACAGTAAAGAGAAATGACTCTTCACAAAGTTTCAATTTCCTTTTAGCTAATGCAAAAAAAAAAAAAAAAACCCTGAAAAATTGGCTTAAGTTTTATTACAAATTTGCAAAGCTTTTTCTGAGAAACAAAGTGAGACATTATAAAGCACATATATTGTAATACAGGAAACACAATATTCAACTTACAGTTTAATTGTTGGATAGCCTCGAACTCCAAATTCAGAGGCAATGCCTACCAAAGGAAGCAAAATAAAACAGGCAAAAATGAAAAATTTGAGCATGTGATTTTTCTTTGACAAATTCATATATTCCAAACTATACTAGTATAGGAAGCAACTATAATACAGAACAGGAATTATAAACTTAAAAAGTATTCTTTTACTGAGTAACTGATTTAGACAATTAATATGCTGCACTAAGTTTTTAATTACCAATATTTTGGAGCGATAGCTAATTGAGCTTTTGTTAGTTTCCAAAATTATAAATTATATAACATGGGAATATATTGGCAGAAAACTTACTAGAATAAGAAGTTGCATCCATCTTGCCAATCTTTACTGGAGACCCAATACTTCCCATCTCTTTACCAACTTCATTCCACACTGGCTCCAATTTCTTGCAATGGCCGCACCAAGGTGCATAGAACTATGAACAAACCATAACCATTCAGAATTTAACCTACAAATAAAGAATGGCAGTTTCCTATTTGTTCCTTTAAAAATGCTTTTTGTTAGAAGGACACTACCAAAACTTTTTTTTTTTTTTTGGAAGTGCAGTAGCAAGATACTTGATCTTACTATGCAAGATAATACATAAGCAAAGTAAAGTTGTAAATGTAAACATAGACAATCTGTAGATCATCTCAGTATGGAAAGTATATAATAATTAACAATACCTTCTTTCTCCCTTTCTTCTCTTCCCTACTTCCCTCTTCTTCCTCTCCTCTCCTTCACCACTCTCCTCCCCTTTCCTCTTCCTCCAACCTTCCTACTTCCTTCTCCCCTCCTTTACTCTTTTCTCTCTCCTCTCCTTTCTTCATCCCTCTTCAGATACAATTCAGGGGTAATGTCTGAGCAACTCCTCTCTCCAAATTTCCCTATCTGTATTATATACAATAAAATACTTCTATTTATCTAACCTTCTCGGTATATACTTCTATAAACATTTATACAGCCTGCAGTTATTCAATACTGTGTCGCCTGGGTCTCCCTCCTTATCTGCTCCTTCTTCTTCCATCTAAATTGATGTTAACTATCTTTTAACTGTATTCTCTTTTCAGCCAATCATAAAAAGTTCCCCAAATTTCATAGTAGTCTGTTATCTTTAATTGTCATTGTTAGTCTATTCATTTCTGCACATTCCAATATTTTCCCAATCACCTCTCCCTCTGGGGGGGCTTTCAGTGCTTTCCAATTTTGTGCAAACACAATCCTGGCTGCCGTAATTACATGAATAATTAAATATGTTTTTTTCTTTATTGTATTTCTCTGGTAGAATACCCAACAGGAATATTTCTGGTCTTAGTTCTATACGTTGTTGTATCATCTTTTCTATCCATGTTCTAATTATATTCCAATAAGTTTTAGCTTCTAAAAAAGAAACACTGCACATTTAGTGCAAAAAAAATAATAATAATTAACAATAGCATACCAGATCTTCCAACAAGAACTTCTAAACCACTGCTTCACAGGCAACACTACAGTGCTAATCTATATCAGATTCTCTTGATTTATAAAATCAACTCTTAATCAGAATAAATGTACTGCATTTCTAAAATTAATAAAGCAACAGCCAATCACTTCCATATTTGCCAAAGAAAACTACATGACCATGACTATGAGCCATTAAGAATTGAGTTTCATTGAAATGAGTTTTTATTGTTAATTGAATGTTCTGCTTTTGAAAAGGATAGGCTACTCAGAGAAGAACTGTAAAAAAAAAAAATAAAGCAAATTATATTTAAAAGATTTAACAACTCTGTTACTCACATCAACAAGCCAAATGTCATCTTTACGTTTCTCTTTAAACCTATAAAAGATTCATAACCAGTAAACATTCTTACTAAATTTAGATATTTGTCTAAATATTTACATTAAGTCATAACAAAATGATGAGTGAGAAATCACCTTTTTAAACACAAAGATTTCACAGAATTTGGTATTGATTAGAACATCATTTTGTGTACTTTACAGCTATGAACATTTTCTGGAAAATTTGATGGGCAAAGCATCTCTCGGCAAATAATTAAAGCAGCTATGTCTTTTTTCAGGCTTGCATGGCTGCTTTCAAAGTTTTAGCAGGCCTCACAACCATTTTACTTTGCTTTTTTTCCATTCCTGTGCATTGAAAATGATCTCTTTCAAAGGACTTACACAAACTTACTGTGTAATATGGATTATAACCCTAATACATAACTACAATTCAGTAGGCACTATGCAACAATATAAATAACATGAAATGAAGAGACTGTTTACAAATCATATTATTCCTAAAGAGTTAGACATATCACAGAACTTGGTTTTCCCTCACTATTGTAAATGTAAAACACAAAAAGATAATCTTAAAAATAAAACGGGTAGCACTTCCCACATCTAGTTTTAGGAATAGGCTATCCACCAAGAGAACCAAACAATCTCAGTGCCACATCCTGGGTCAATAATAGAAATATAGAATAACATGGTCCAATGGGACCTTATAGAATATTTATTCAAATTCTCTATCCAATACAGGAATGATATTATTTTTGAGATCTTGTTTATGGAGCTGCTATTAAAATAAAATCTGTCAAGTCTCATGTGCTGGAATTTTTAGATTTCTGACTAAAACTGTGACTCCTGCAAAGTCTTAAGCTTCTGATTTAAAACTTTTGAAATTTGTTTATAGACCAAAAGGAAGGGTTTTTTTTTCTTTTGAAGCAAATAACTAATTTCACTAATTCCATTGTATTTGTTTCAAAAGAGCCACAATGACCATAACTTGTAACAAAACAGAAAAAAATGTGAATATTTATATATAACAAAGATTACTGGTATCATCATATATAAATTAAAGGTTTTAAGATTTTTTTGTAGTTAAGAATAGTTAGGTAATATGATCAACTTTAATTTACACACTATAGAAAAGTACATTTTTAAGCAAACCCTTAAGCAAAAAAAAAGGCCATTTTAAAACAAGCAATTACGTGGCCTCTCTTTTATATTTGTGATCTACAATGTATTAATATACAAGAAGAAAAGGATGCTTAATGGATATTTGTCATTCCATAAAGGCACAGTAAAACATAAATCTCTAAATTCGTAATTTGTGTAAATGCTACATACTTACGATTCATCTAAGTCTTCCACAAACAATGCATCTATGGCAAGTATAAATGTAGTAAATGCTGGAAGAAAAAGTTGGCAGAAGAAAAAAATAGAATATAATGTGTCTTATCTCATATACACTAAAGCCTACACATTCATTTTCTTCCCAAGCCATTTCTACTCCAAAATGCTACAGGAACAATTTTCCTCCAATTCCCTTAACTTCTCATAAGGTAGTCCTCGACTTACAACAGTGCATTTAGTGACCGTTCAATGTTACAACAGCACTGAAAAAAGTAACTATGACCATTTTTCACACTTACAACCTTTGTAGCAGCCTCATGATCATGAGATCAAAATTCAGATGCTTAGCAACTGGTTCATATTTATGACCACTGCTGTGTCCCAAGATCATGTGATCCCCTTTTGAGACCTTTCGGCAAGCAAAACCAATGGGGAAGCCAGATTCCCTTAACAACCGTGTTACTAAGTTATCAACTGCAGGGATTCACTTAACAACGGTGGCAAGAAAGATCATAAAATGGGGCAAACTCACTTAACCAACGCCTCACTTAACAACAGAAATTTTGGGCTCAATTGTGGTCGCCAGTCAAGGACCACCTGTACATTTCAAGACAGCCTTCTTTTAATTTAGGATTTGTAGGGAGAAAGTTGGCTCCATGCTTCTTAGAACAAGCAGCAAGATGCAAGCAGCTTTTTTCTTTCAGACCAGTGGCCAGAGCCTCAATCCCTCTCCATATCTCTCAACCCAAATGGCAGAGAGAGACAGATGCCTATCCCCCAAGAAAGGGATAGATAGTTCGCCTAAAATGTAATCCATTCGAGAGGGAGAGGGAGAGAGAAAAAAAGAAAGTTAAGTCCAGGGCTTGTTGCCAGTATTTACAACCACATACGCGGATCCCTTCGGACATCTATTATTTGAAGGGGGGGAGTCCTATACCCAAAAGGGGGCCAACACACACCCCCCCAGGGCCCTGTTCTGACTTCCACTTGAGGCTACGTACTTCCGCGGCAGATCTGTATTATTCAGAGTTGAACTCGTCTCTCCCCTCCACCCCCGCCTTCAATCCGCTTCCTGCAGCATCAATCGATGCTCGGGGCCATTTCCTCGTCCCTTTGCCTCCTTTCCAAGAGAGGTGACGGAAGGCAGCGGAAGGGCGGAGGGGGGGGCTTTCTTCCTCCCATTCCTCTTCGCAACTCCCCCCCTCGCATTTTCCGGCGTCTCCGCACACCTCCCCCCCCCCATACAAACCACCACCATCCCAGCCCTCTTCAGCAGCTTTAGACACTTCCTGCGCTCCGGCCAACTCTTCACCGCCCGGGACACTGCCCTCGCCTTCTCAAGCTCATCCGCGGCAATTGTACCTGTTGCCCAAAACAAGCCCAACCGCTCTTTCCTCACTGCCCCCATCCTGACAGGAGCCGGTAGACAGAGGGAACCATCAGCCGGAAGGGGAAACGGGATTTCTCCCACCCCGGTTTTGCCTTTCGGAGCATGCGCACAGTTGCCGCGGCGGCGGCGGCCACAGCGGCCTGCGCGATTGTTTAGTTTGTTTGAAAGTGGGCGGAGCAGTTGCTAGGCGATGCCCCGACAATAGCTCGGAGTTATGCCTTGTTGTTGCGGTGGGGGGGAGGTGTCTTCTGGTGTGTTGGTCTGTTTCTGGCTCTTCTGGCAGTTTAGTGCAGTATTAGAGGAATTATTTCAGGCACCACGGAAAAGAAATGCTCTTGTCGGCCATTATCATTTTCCTGAAAGCTGCAATGACAAAAAAATTAAAGAGTTCCCTCTTTTCTACCCTAGTTGCAAGTTCTGATCTGATGAACAGGGCCGATGACAAAACATCTGAATGTCAAAATTTCTGGCCGAGTGGAAATGCTGGGATTAAGCTAGTTGTTGCAACACCTTGGTTTGTGGAAAAAATACACGTTATCCCTTTCTTGAATAAAATGTTGGGAAAAATAAGGGACAAATTCCCTCTTCAAGCCGAAATACATAGCCAATATATTCTTATTATGCTGATTGCTTAATTAGGTGAGGATCAACAATATTTTATTTGGTTCTCCATAATAATTAGGTTAGAAGGATCAATGATGTAGATGACAGAATTCCAGTTTTGTTTTACAAATAAAATAAAGACTAGTTGAAACAGTTTCAAGTCCAGACTTTAAATTGTCTTCAAGTATGTCACTATTTCTGACATACTTATCTACCTTTTGTTTCCATTCTGGTGTGACACAGTTAGAAAAATGATCACCCAGTTATTATATTGCAAGATGATTTTTGTCATTTTTCACCCCCAACTATTTTAGTTCTAGATGCCAAAATAGTTTTCCGTGCACACCCAACATTATTTTTTAAGGTAAAGATGAATTTTCCCAACCACTTTTTGGGAGTTTTAATATAGTCTT
The DNA here is from genome assembly GCF_016545835.1 of Crotalus tigris. NCBI lineage: Eukaryota > Metazoa > Chordata > Lepidosauria > Squamata > Viperidae > Crotalus > Crotalus tigris. The sequence goes on along the minus strand of NW_024100115.1, from coordinate 61,155 downwards.
TGGAAAGATACAATCATGCATAAAATTTCAATTTAATAATTTGAAGTTGGATGGTGGAATTTTCTTAATATGGTAGCACAGTACTACCCATTTTTTATTTCAGAAATCATTAGACACAAATTTTCAAATTCCATTCACATTCCATAACTTTTTATTAGATACATGTCCCACCTTTCCTTAAAGCAGCGGTTCTCAACCTATGGGTCGCGACCCCATTTGGGGTCTATCGACCATTTTGCGGGGGTCGCAAAACAACGCGATCCGCCATTTCCCCCCCCAGGGGGCGGGGTCGCCATCACACGAAGATTGAGAATCGCTGCCTTAAAGAATATACACAGCCTTCTGTTTTTCCTCTCAAAATTGCATACTTTTTATATGTATATTTTCAATATTGCAATTTTTGTTTAATACTTATAAAAAAACTTGCTAGAACTCTTTAAATTTTCCTTGTGTTCTTTAAAGGTTCTTTACTGTTGTATTCATAATACCGTCCCACAATCTAACAAGAAATAGTTATAACATAATTACAAAATTGTTTGCTACTCAGTATTATACAAATGGCTATAAAATATTTTTTTGTCTAAAAAAACCCACATTATATATATGCCTAGAATAGAAAAGAGCTGGAAGGGACTTTGGAGGTTTTCTAATCCAGCCCCCTGCTCAAGCAGGAGAACCTATACCATTTCAGACAAGTGACTGTCTAGTGTCTCTTCTTAAAAACTTCCATTGATGGAGTACCCACGATTTCTGAAGGCAAATTGTTCCATTGGTTAATTGTCCTTACTGTTAATTCCAGGTTGCTTCTATCTTTGGTCAGTTTCCAACCATTGTTTCTTGTCCTACCCTCTGGTACTCTGGAGAATAATTTGACCCCGTCTTCTTTGTGGCAGCCCCTCAAATACTGGAATACTGCTATCAGGTCACCCCTATATCTTCTTGTCTTTAGACAAGCCAAACCCAAGTCCTGCAGCCGTTCTTCATATGTTTTAGTCTCTCTAGGCCTTTGATCATTTTAGTTGATCTCTGAACTTTTTCCAAAGTCTCAACATCTTTTTTGTAGTATGGTGGCCAAAACTGGTTACATATTCCAGGTGTGATCTTACTAAGATTTATAAAGCAGTACTAATACTTTGTGTGATCTTGATTCTATGCCTCTGCTTATACAACCCAGGATTGTATTAGCTTTTTTGGCTGCTGCTGCACATTGTTGGCTCATAGTCAAGTGATCATCCACTAGGACTCCAAGGTCCCTCTCACAGTTACTATTTTTGAACCAAGTTTCCCCTAGAATAAAACCATATTCATAGAACACCCCACCACCACATGAATGCTTCATTCCCCAGTTGAGGCTGTCAAAATATTGTTTCCTGTTGCAGGGGTCCCCAACCCCCAGTCTGTGGACTAGAACCAGGCTACGGCATGCCAGCAACCGGTCTGCACAAACAAGGAAACCCCCATCCACAGGATGCAGGCAGCACACAAAACCACACCCCCTCCAGTCCGCAGAAAAATCTCCCTCCGTGTAACTGGTCCCTGGTGCCCAAAAGGTTGGGGACCTCTGTCCTTTTGTACATATAGTAGCTCAACTTTGTATCAATACTCTTAAACATTTATGTTTCTCTGATTATATCTTTTTTTCCATTCTTTCCTAATCACACTAAGCAATCATACATTGCTTAAATTGTTGGTAATCAAGATACATACAATCTGAGATATTCTAAAGCAAATTACTGTTTTCAAATGTGTTGTATTTTATTCCTCTAGCTCTATCACCAGGACTTTTATTTCTCTGTTCTTTATGTTAGGCTGACATCTTGTGGTAATAACTGCATTATGGTTAAAAAGAAATCTTCATGTTCTCCTACTGTAATTGCTTCATACTTTGTCACTGATAATTGATTTTGTGGATTATCAATTGTCAATTATCAATCAACTGACCACAGACTATTCCTTTTTTTTTTGTGCTTCATCTCAACAAACTACACAGCAGAAGAGTTTGTGGAAATCAGACAAATAGACGCTACAGTGGTCTTTGAGTTATAACCATAATTGAGCCAGAATTTACACTTGTAAGCTATGCCGGTCATTAAGCATATCATCATGTGACTGACCCAATTTTTCAACACATTTTGTAACAGTTGTTAAGTGAATCGCCATGGTCATTAAGTGAATCATCATGGTCATTAAGTGAATCCACAGTCATTAAGCAAAACCATTGTCTGCAATGAGTGTTTTTGCCAGAAATCTGGAGCAAACACACAGATTTCTGGTAAAAAAAAAAAAGCATTGTAAATTGTGGTCATGTGACTCCAGGATGCTGCAGAAGGTCATAAATACAGGCTGGTTGCTGATGCTCAAAATGTGATCACTTGAACGGAGGGGTAGCAGCCACTAGAACTTTGAATCTGGGTCATAAGTACCTTTGTAACTCCATTGTAACTTCAAATGGTCACTAAGCAACCAGTCGTAAATTGTGAGCTACCTATAATTTGCACACAATTATATTTTAATGTTTGTGAAATCCCTTCTTCCTCTTCCCTTCTGCCCCAGTAGGTCATATTTTTACCTACTGATTACACCATTATGGTTTAAGGGAAAATAATTTTACAAATGTGTTTAATGATGAATTAAAGTGATTTATGGACCAATAGCAATTGTGGCATTTTAGCTAAATGGATTTGCTAATTTCTGTTTAATGGAATAGCTATCAACACACTGTGCTATCAAACTTAATCTGCAAGAGATGTGTTCTAAAAAACATAAATACTGTGTCTTGACAATGGTGATGGTGTTTTTTAATGTATTTTCAGGGATATACTTCAGATTATATACTAGTTTATTATGTTATAGTTTTCAGTAAGATTATAATGGCAAGCAAATTTGGCAGGCAGTTTTCCTCTTAAAGCAACATTAAACTAATGTTTTATTTATTCATTATGCAGTTATTCATTGAAATGACGAACACATTTTTACATATGTCTTCATTTTTATATATTTCTGTATATACAGTAGAAAACCTGTCATAGCCCATAGTAGCATACATCAGTAGACGTAAATAAGTTTTAGGTAAAGTGATTAGAACTGATGTGCTTCATGCCACCATTAGGTAATATCAGAGTCTGCATTTAATGGTCCTAAAGGGGAAGAAGGTATGTTTAGATAACAAATGTACACCACATACAATAAGCTCATACAGGTCTGGCTGCATTCAAATATAAAAAACCAGCTTAGGATTTAATTCTAGTGAAATCAGTTTATTTCAAAATATGTACATTCATTTCAGCCAATTTTAAATTAGTTGAATTAAGACAAAATGGATACATAGAGACAATATAACTAGAGTTCAGGTTAATTATGAATAACTGATTTATCTATGGTTCACCAAGGAGTAACCTTCATGTTCTTTCTCCAGGCTGTAGCCACAAAGATCCCTGTGGCAGTGGAAAGCACTTTCACTTTAAAAATGCATATCTGCATTTAAAAACAAACAAGCAGAAGAAACATAACAACCAATTAGGCCTGAAACAATTATTTGCAGAGACTAATGTTTTGTTTGGCTCAGTTTATAATTGTACACTCCCATATATTCTTAAGGAATGCAGCCAAGATGGGTATAGCAGAAATTTGCAGCAAAAATGCATCTCTGCTTTGTAATAATTCCTGCATCCATTCTATGTTTAGAATCCAAGGAGGGAACTACTGTTTAATTTCCCTCCTGAGGGCTCTTCTTCATGATCATGTTAATATGTGTTCCTCAAATTCTTGAGCTGGGCAGAAGGCTATGTTTCCTTAACTTGTACTTCCCAAACGTGTCTCTTTCAAACACTTGTCCTTACAGCTTTACTGCAGGATAATTTAAGAGCAAATATTAGTAGATTCTCCTGTTTTTGTTTTTCCTCCTGTCCAACATCAAGGATCTTACAAAACTAGCCACCATAATCTATACTACTTCACATTTAACACATACATTTGTGGAAATATTATGTATCAATGTAGCAGTGTAAATTGTTTATATTTATTAATGTTCTTCTGTTAAGAGATATTTTAGCCCTCAATAATGAATAGGTAGTGATTAAGATCCTAAATTGTTGATAAAACACATTTCCAAAATCAGTTAGTGTTAACCATGCTATAAGTCACTGTTGCCCATAACAGAAAATTTTGTTTACATGGAAATATGCTCAGTTTTACACACTCTGTGGAGAAAATAGCGTCAATATGAGATGTGAACGTGATTTGTGATGATTTTGTCTGGAAACTCAGGGAGTGAATCTGAAGCTTTAAGGCAACAGGCTTTTATCTTCCCAAACTCCTCTGGCTTTATAAAATTCAGCACTATTTCTCGCAGCTTTTAGCTATAAAACAAAATAATGTTTTCTTGGCTTAGAAACAAGGTTGTCACTGTCTCGTACCTTTAAACTAAAATATGTTTAGTACAGTCATGTTATCCAAAGTATTTGCAGAAATATCCTGCTGTTAACTAAACAGATATTAATCACATGGAAAAACATTTTAATAAAACACTTCACTGCATCTGCCAGAAATAGTAAAAGTAGAAATAAATAATACATTTCAAGACCTTCTCGTAGTGTTATATCTTTTCTAAAATGTGAGGGGTTTTTTTCTTGTATTAACCCTTTTATAGCACCAAAAATGGAAAATGTGTGGTGGTTTTTATTAACATCATGAACCTAATTAAAAGCAAATAAAATAAAAATAAAACCATACAGAAATCTAAGGCCTAAAATATTTTGCTTTAAAAGTAGTATCCAAAGTAACACATATCTTATATAGACTTTTTTGCTTCTCTGGATTATTTTTTTCAGATAAGACACAAAAGAAATTCCATATAAAGCCCATCTTAATAGTAAAGCATGGAAGTTACAATTTTAAGATTATTTTCTTTGGTAAAAGAAAGAGAGAAGAAAATAGATTCTTAAATTAAAATTTCAATCTGGGCAGCTGTTTACCCATTGCTAAATGCTGATCTGAACATTAGGTGGGTAGTCAGATTGAAGAAACTGTATTGGGCACCATGGCTGGAAAATGCTGATAGACAAAATTGTACTCTTTGACTGGCATGCTAAGTCAAAATGTGGTTACCCCTCCATTAATTTAAAAATAAATTATCTTGGTTTAGTAAACTTTTCCTTCACATAGGCACATTTAGGAAAAATGTTTTAAAGGTCCAGACAATACAGTAGTTATATTTGCATGACATACTTATCTATGCATAGCTGAATTATTGTACTTAACCTAATCTTCTGAGGTTATACAAGACACTGAACCATAAGAGCCCAGGTGGTGCAGCAGTTAGAGTGCAGTACTGCAGGCCACTTTAGCTGACTGTGTTCAGCAGGTCAGCGGTTCAAATCTCACCAGCTCAAGGTTGACTCAGCCTTCCATCCTTCCGGGGTAGGTAAAATGAGGACCCAGATTGTTTGGGGCAATGTAAATATATATATATATACATTGCTTACTGGTGTACACCGCTTAGAGAGTGCTTGCATTTAAAGTGGTATATAAGTCAAATAAATAAATAAATAAATAAATAATGTAAACAGATATACTGAATCTGCACAAAATGATAGGATCATAATAGTGGATTAGTTTGTAGTTCAGGAGATTATCCAAATATGACTAACTGTATGGTAGGCTAGGAGGATGAAAGATGTGGATCACCTAGTTATCTGCTGCAAGAAAATCACACAGACTAAAATAACTGCATGACAAAGGAGCAAAAACAGTTCATTGGAAGTTCTGCAAGAAACTACTTGCCTGCAAGCAGCAACTAGTAGGACCACAAAATGGAAAAAGTAATAGAAAATGAAGGCATCAAACTGCTCTAGGACTTTAGAATTCAAACAGACGAGCATAGGCTATATAACACCATAGATTTAACAATTGTCAATAAGAAAGAAAAAAGTCTGGATAGTCGATGTGGAGACAGCAGAGTAGAGAAGGGGAAGAACTGGAGAAGATTACAAAATACAAAATGTAAATAGAAGTAAAAGGACTGTGGCAAAAGAAAGCAAAAATGGTACCAATAGATGCAATCCAAAACAATTGGAGCCACACTTGAGCATGATTGGCATTCGCAGTTAAAAGGAAGAAACAGCTACAATCACACATTGCTCCTAGAAGCACGAAGCCGAAAACACCAGCCTGAAGATGACGAATGAGACTTCGTCGAAACGTTGCCAAGACACTTCCAATTTGACGCAGGAGAAAACCCGAATAACCAAAGACCAACATATATATATATATATATATATATATATATATATATATATATATATATATAGGTTACTAACAAATAATAAAGAGAGAACTGGTATAGCTATTTCGAGTTCCTTTAACTCTCTTCAGCCAGACTTAATCTTCTGAGATTCGAACCTGGGCTATCTGCATGTACAAGCAAAACATTTTGAAAAACAACTATCATACAACAATAGAAGTATAAGAACTACTAATAATTACCCAGGCAATTGATTATCCTACTATTTTACAATGAATTTCAAAAGCAGCTCAAAAACTTTGCCAGGTTTTGATTGCACCTAATATGAAAGCTGAATTTTGATAATATGTACACTGCAGCTGTTTCTATAGCAAAATGATCTCCCTCCAAACTGCACAGCTGTTGTTCCATATTGGTTCAACTTTTAAGACACTACATTGCTGCAATAAACACCTTCATCTTCAAGGAAAGCTACCTTTTTTGGAATTATATTGTTGGGAAAAAATGGCAGCATGGCTCCCAACGGTGTTTGGAAGATAACTTATTGCTTCCATGTGTTTCTGCCATTAGAAATTGCTTTGCTTTAAATTGCTTATAGTGCAGATTTTTTTCCCCCTGTGTACTGCCTTGCTTAAAGAGATGGCTTCCTTTGCAGTCTCAGTGGTTTTCAAATTGAAATATTGTGAACTGCTGAAGCAATTGCCAACTGGTGAGAATAATATTTTAAAAGGCTCTATATTCTTTGCCAGTTCCTGAATTGGAAGGTGAGCCAGGAGGCTCTGCCATCCTTCAGAGCTGATCTCCAAAAGTTGCTTTAGAAGTCTAGACAGTTGCTATGTTTGTGTTCCTCTGCACTCTGAAGAATCTTTTGGAGGCCAACTCTGGAAGACTGCACAGCCCTATTGTAGATTTGTTATTTACTTAAATATTTATAATAATGATAATGATAATGATAACAATAATAATAATAATAAAGTTGGAAGGGACCTTGAAGATCATCTAGTCCAACCCCCTGTTCAGGCAGGAAACCCTATACCATTTCAGACAAATGGCTATCCAATCTCTTCTTAAAAACTTCCAATGTTGAAGCATTCACAGCTTCTGGAGGCAGGTTGTTCCACTGATTAATTGATGAAGATATTGAAAAGCACTGGGCCCAGAACAGAGCCCTGGGGCTGCCCACTACACACTTCCTTCCATGTAGATGTAGTTCCATTGAGGACCACATGCTAAGTATGGCCGGTCAGCCAGCTATGAATCCATCTGGTGGTGATGGAAATTTTTTCTATCTTATCAAGTAGTAGGTTGTGGTCTACTTTATCAAATGCCTTACTGAAGTCCAAGTAAATTATATCCACAGCATTCCTCTAGTCCACTAATTTTGTCACCTCATCAAAGAATGCAATAAGATTTGTATGTTTTTGACAAACCCATGTTGGCTTTTGGTAATGACTTTGTTTGCCTCTAGGTGTTGGCTAATTCGTTGCTTGATTATCTTTTGTAGAATCTACCCAGGTATTGAGGTCAGGCTGATAGATCTGTAGTTTCCTGATCCATTTTTTCTCTTTTTTGAATATGAGAACTACATTAGCTCTTTTTCAGTCCTCTGGTAGTTCCCCAGTGCTCCAGGATTTTTGAAAGTTATAATTCAGAGGTTCTGAGATCAGAGCTGCCAGTTCAGTGGTGGAATTGAAATATGTGAACAACCGGTTCTTACTGTAGATGCTGCTTCCAGAAGTCCATTCTGGGCCTGGGAACAAAAAATTAGCTACCAGTTCTGCTGAACTGGTGCGAACCAACTGAATCCCACCACTGTGCCAGTTTCTTCAGAACCTTGGGGTATAATCCATCTGGTCCTGGTGATTTGAACTCATCTATCTAAGGGAATCACACAGCAAGCTGCAATCCACTAAAAATAAGATTAAAACAGTAAAACAATGTTGAGGCAAGGAGAATAACAGACTTTTTGTCACTATTCTCATTTAAATTTAGGTGGATTATCTTAAGAAAGGTGTGGAGCACTTGGCTTCAGTATTAGAAGAAACCTGGGACTAGTGGCCAAACTGTTTTCCAAGCATATGTACTCACTTTAAGAATGGAATGTTTCATTGGCTATTAGAATCAACAGCAACACTGAATTAAAATGTAGACATTTCATTTAAATGCTGCCTTCATTGAAAGGACTGTATCTAGAGAATGGCAAATCAGAGCAGGGAAGAAAATGTTTTCCAGGCAGCTGATACTTCAGTGAAAATTAATTCTTGTATACTAATATTTCCCCACCACCACTACCAAGCACATATGAACTGATGAGAAGGGATTGGACTTCCAGTTCCGGTACGTAGCAACGCCGGTAGCGTCTGGCGACTCATCTCCAGTCTGAACGGGTTTTCTGCGTCGGTAGACCCCTTAGGGTGTCAAAAGTCACCCTGGAGGGGCGACCACCGAGAAGGAGGCTTGCTGGTGACTGTGGGAGAGTGGCAGCTTCTCCCATGGCTCCAGCTATTTTCTTAGGGCCAATGGAGCAACGATCGTCCTGCAAGATGGCCAATCATCCTGCTGCACCAGCCGAAGTCACAATTACAGCTAAGTGTATTAGACCCACCGCGGAGGATCTGGGTGAGACCCTTTTTGCCCCTCTCTTTTCCCTATTTGGCTTTTTTTACTGCCTGTAAAAACTTGGTTGGAATTATTTCCCTGTTTGGAAAAAGCAGCTTCTATATATGTGGGAAGAAAGGCGCTGAGAACAAAGAATTTTTAAAGACTACACTTTATTTTCATTCCTTTTGGGATACAGAAAAAAATGTTTTTTTGAATTGTATTAGTAGTTAATATTGGAAGATTATTTCTTTCTCCACTTTTTCCTTTAAAAGATAGAAAAAAGGGGGGGAAATGGTATCTGGAAAAGATTTGTTATTTACTGAGGACATCTAGTGATGAAAAATTAATATTGCAACTGTGGATTAGTCTTTGGAGAGAAGGACCTGACCTTCAAACTATTCTTGGAAAAGATAAGCTGATGCAGTTGTGGGAACTGAGGGGGTGGACACTGTTTAACTACAGCTTTTATTAAAAAAAAAAGAAAGGATTTTCTTTAATCAATTCTAAAATGGAGAAATTTTACTCTCACTTAAATTGCAAGCTTATACTGGAAAAGATTTACGAGGTTACTGAAGAAATAGTGCCATAAGGCAGGGCTTTTCAACCTTTTCATCCATTGTACCACTTTTAGGAGATGGCAATATCCGAGTACCACCAGTCACCTAGCAAGATGTCAAAAACTTGATGACCAAAAAAAAAAAAAGGAAAAAAGTGGTAAAGTACAGGTAGTCCTCGACTTACAACAGTTTGCTTAATGACTGTTCGAAGTTACAATGGCACTGAAAAAAGTGCCTCCCAAGCCACAGCCAAGCAAGACACCTGCCTGCCCACCCAGTGGCATTCTTCCTCCTGTCCGAGGTTTTCATTGTTGTGAGCATTTCTGTTGAGGATTGGCAGGGGAGATGGGGTGGGGTGGGTGTTTGGTTTTTATTCCCCCTGTCTGCTGGGTGATTGCAGCAGGTTTTGGTCACTTCACATGATCCTGGGACACTGTGACCATCATAAATATGAATCAGTAGCCAAGCATCTGAATGTAAATCACAAGTCCCTAGAGATGCTGTAACATTCCAGCTGATTGGTGCTTCTTCTGGGCTCAGCACTGATCCTGGCACTGAGCACTGAGCCTGGCACTGATCCTGGTGCTTCTACTGAGCCCTGACAGCCCTGAAGAAGTGCCAATCAGCTAGAAAGCGGCACTGATCCTGGTGCTTCTGCTGAGCCCTGACAGCCCTGCCATCTCTCACTCAGGCTTGTGCAGTGCTGCCACTGGTTCAGCTCATTCCCCTCCCCCACTACCACTTTTCTAGGATGGTCATGTACCACCTGCCAGGTGCCAATGTACCACAGGTGGTACCCGTAGCACTGGTTGAAAAGCCCTGCCATAAGGAAAGGGATTACTACAGAACAAAGAGTCAGCTGTACCCCAAACTCTCAAATTGACTTTCAGATCACATCTGTTTATTCTACAAACCAAATCATACCAGAAGAGGAATTAAGGGAGATTAAGGAGGAATTTGCTACAACGAAAGAAATTACCACAGAACTAAGAACCAGAAATTTTTCTTTAAATCTTAAAAGTGACTTGCAGACTACATCTGACTATTCTACAAACCGAAATACATTAAAAGATGACTTCATTGAGAATACAGAGGAACTTATTTCACCTTATAAGCATCTTATCTATATTTTTGAGGATCAGAAAAAGCAAAGACTGAGATTTGAACCTTTACAGCAGAGAGGCTTCAAGAATAAGAGAAATAGAGGTCCAATCCAGAGGACAGGAGGTTTATTACTGCCTCAAATGGCATCATAAGCAACAAAGAGAGACCTATCGGCCGAAAGGGAAAAGTTGTTGTGGAAACCTGCTTGGCAGAAAAAGAAACCTAGAATAAGACTGAAAAGAGAAATTTAAAATTATATATACTGGAATTAAGGCATTTTAGAATTATGGATTGATTTAAGGATTAAGTTCTTGAGTTAGAAGTAAGAAAATGGGTGATTATTAGAATATATATATTAAATAAAGTAAGATTGTATGCTTTGGAATAATAGATTTATATGTATGAAAATTATTATATAATGGAATGAAGAAAACTGAAGAGGTGTTCTAGATCGGGATTGAATTAATAATTAATTGAATGTTATTTTAATAAGATTATGTATTTTGTTTGATAATATGGATGTTATTAGGTTTGATAATTAACTGGATGAAATCAGAACCTTGTCTAATGGACCTAAATGATTTAAGGTTGATATTATTGTGTCAGCTTAAAGAAATTGATTGATTGATGGATTAGATATGTATAGGATAGATTAATACTTTATTTTAACTGAGAGATATTAGTGGAAGAAGGAATAAACAAGATTTATGATGAAATTAAAGAATTAGGATATATTTGGAAGGGATACCTGAACTGATAATGTGCTTATTTAAAGTTACATTTGATTATGGTCTTGTAAATGCATAAAGTTCTAAAACAGGTTTAGGATTAATAGAAATTTAAGTTATAAATAGACTATTTTAAATATATAAGCTATTTGAGGGAAATAGAGAGGGCATATTTGATGTACTGATTGAGTTATTTACATATATTTTGTTTTTGGATTTTTGATTGCCCCAACACCACGGTGTGTCTCGAGCACTTTGTCTTAAGAATTAAATTAATTCTTTAATTCAAAGAATTAAATTTGTTTTTTTTTTAAAGTAAAGGACTGTGTCATGAAGGGAAACAATTCAATAAAAATGTAGGCATTGATTAAACATCACAAATGCAATGAAGGATGTAATTATACGTCTCATATCAAAATGTGCATTTTTCTACATTTGCATAGTATTACCCAAAAGCATAAGCTTAGTAAGATAAAGAATGCCTTCAAATTCAGCTCCTAGAAACCATATTGTTATATCCATGCAGTTTTCAGAATAATGCCGTAAAGGTTTACTAATGTCTTATTCTCAGTTCATCAGAAGAACAGAACATTCAGCTATCCTGTAAATGCTGATATAGGAAATAACAATTATATAACAAAATAATCCTTACAGCTGCAGTCTGCATTTTGTTTCTGTTTTATAATGTAAATAAAATATTCTCTCTCTAAAGGCATGAACTTTGCTAGAGAATGTAATCAACTGTTCTTGTAAAAGGATTTACGTTTAATGATAGTCATAGTTCATCAGTTGAATAAATTCCAATTTTGAATTCCTCTTAAACTAGTTATTGCCCTGAAGAATTGAACAGAAATCAGCTGGAACCATTTAAAAAATAATCACATATTATATGCTAAAAACCTTATTTAATTTAGCCACATTGTATTTTCATTGGGAATTGTTTTTATGTTTTAAGGTTATCTGTCAGTATGGGGACAAGATCAATTTACAAGGAATATTTGAAGGAATATTACATGAATGCATTATTGTCAATGAATCTCCTTTCTGAGCAGACTGTACAACTGTACAACTCACAACATTCAAAACAAATAGGCCAAGAAACCAATTTAATCCAATTTCAGTATTTCTACAGAGGGATCCACTTCCAGCTCTGTCTATTATTTAATTTTCTAAGCTGGTTTGGAAATAAAATTATGTAAACAAATATTTAGGTTTTCATATCACAGTAAGCCATAATGTAATATGCTTGCATTTGGCTTTTCTTCTTGTGCAAATTCAATCATTGTGTTTTATAAACCACAATAGTAGTCTTCGACTCACAATTGAACCCAAAATTTATGTAAATAAGCAGGATATGTGTTAAGTGAATTTTGCTCCATTTTACAACCTTTCTTTTCACATTTGTTAGGTGAATCACTGCAGTTGTTAAATTAGTAACACAATCATTAAGTGAATCTGGTTTTCCCATTGACTTTGCTTGTCAGAAAGTTGCAAAAGATAATTACATGATCCCAGGACACTGCAACCATCATAAATATGAGTCAGTTGTCAAGTGTCTGAATTTTGATCACATGACCATGGGAATGCTGCAACGGTTGTGTAAAAAATAGTTCATAAGTAATTTTTTTCAGTGTCATAACTTTGAATGGTCCCTAAACAGACTGTTGTAAGTTGAGGACTACCTGTATACAATAGCATGTTGTGTAAAGCAAACTAATTGTTTATTATTATGAGTGAATCTGATCAATTGGGGCAGCAAGAATTTTTGACAAATTAGTCAGTGTGACCATTAAGAGAATATTTTCATAAGCAAAAATGTAATGTTGAATAACAACCGAATATCATTCACCAAATACAGCATCCAAAATTTGGACTACAGATTTCTGAAAGGTGCTTAAGCATAACATTGTATAGTACAGAAACTCTCACTAAAGTAAGTAGGTTACTACAAGGTTGATAAACATTTGTAATATTATAACATTCTTGTGCAGTACCATTATAGCTTGTCTCTGTGCAGTTGTAATATCTTGCTATGTTTTTAAAAATGTCAGTCCTAGGTTTAGGAAGTAAGTTGTTGGCTCACTGTAAATTTGAAACTGGGGTCTTGATTTGTTAGCTCCAAATAAATAAAAAATTCTAAGTTAAGAAAAAAAAACCTGTTTTGTGCCAATAACGCTTGATTCCATTAATTATGATGAGCACACTGATGAGATTCACTTTGTATGTGAGAAGCCTCTTTCCATAAGGCAATAAACTGTTCCCCCAGCATTGCCATACAACTCTATTTTTTTTCTTTCAAATTTCCTAAAAGAAAATCTCACTTTATTATATCATTATAATGCATCTGGTAATTTGATGGCAATACAAATATACTGCCAAATGTTAAATACTACCTAACATTTGGCAGAGCACAGCATTGCCATAAAACGATAACAGAGAGTTGATGCTTAAAAAATGACTTTGCAAAGCAAAGATAACCCTATCCATAATTTTTATTGCACACATCGCCTTCTGCTAATACCGCTGATACCATTAGCCTATTATTTTAGATGATTCATTTCCAATGGGTTTTAGTATTTTATTGCAAAGCTTGAATATATATAATTTGCAGAGTAAATTAATATGACAACTGAAATAAGTACATGTTCAAACTGCAAGCTTAAAAAATCCAAATATTTTGGATCTTAGAACATAATTCAGATCTAAGCACATTTTTCTTACTGTTAAAATGTTTTCTAAGCAAAGCTCATTGCAAAGAATACTTACTAGAACTGTGGGATATTTTGTACTACTTTGATATATTTTAATTAAAGGCTTTTTAGTCAGTCATCCATACATAAAGCATAAACACAATGAATCTTTTTAAGCAACTTTGTATAACTTCTCATGTTTCAGACTCCACTATAGAGGTATTCACAAGGTATGAATAAGTGATGAAGTATGTCTTGTCACAATGCAAACCCATGACTTACAGAATTGCTTCAGAGATTGTAAATCTATAAGAGGTTGTTTAGTGATGCCACCATCATTGAGACTTGCTGTAGATGCCTATGTAAAACAATCTATTTTAGAACTGATCAAAACAGAATTCATTAGAAATGTCCTTTTTGCTCAGTGAGCCCTTTTTACAGTGACATTTATGTCTTGCCAACTTCAATTAAGACCATTTTGTTTTAGAGATAGTTAGGAAATCATTTTAGAGTTCTTAAGTATTGGATACTTCTAATTTTGGCATAATTTTATATGCTGTAGTGGTATTGGTGTTATTTATTGTTTTTATTTCTTTATCATTTATGTATGATGAATGAATTCTTAGATAGAGAGGGGAGAAGTCAAATGGTGGATGACGTCTTCTCCCCATTAGGTGCCTATTATTGTGAACTGCAGCTTAACATATGAACCACCATGACATAATAATGAAGTTGGAATTCACTGTTTGATTACAGCCATCATTTGGTCCAGGTTTGGCATCATGCAACATCTACCTTTTCTCAAAATTGAAGGGGCACTTTTATGAACATGAAGGAGTCTCTCAGTGTAGAGTTCTTTCATAAAAACATCCTCTTATCTGATAGTAAATTCTTCTCCCAAATTTCTACCTGCAAAATAATGTAAATAATAGGTTAACAAGAAGAAGGAATAACCAGGTAATGATTTATGAGCATTTCTTTGTCAGAAAATTTGCCAAATCCAACTTTTTATATATGGCAATCTATATATAAGTAAATTGGATTCAACGTATATAAGTAAACCGTGATAAAAAATAAAAATAAGAACATAATGCAAGGAACTATGTGCTGGTAGATGGAATTTTATTGGTTTATCCTCTGAGCAGATTTAAGAATGTAAATAACTGCTTTTGTAGTCGTGACTTATATTAAATAAATCGTCTCCAGATTTGTCTTTTTCTGTAGTCAATTTAGCTTTTATGTGTGTAGCCAATAGTATTACTTTCTTTTTCTAGGCTAGATGTATAGACTATTACAATCCATTCCAGACAATTGACTTACTGCAATATTTTTCAGAAGTTGTCTGCAGGTTGTTCTTAAGTATATAGCCTTTGCTAAAACACGGTGTTGGTCCTAAATTCAAAAGCTGATTCTCCAGGGTTTTTCAAACAGGTTCCTTTTCAGCTCTGGTTTTAAACAAACTTGCAGTCAACTCAACCACCAATAAGGATGCTCTAAAAGGTAGATTTTCCTCTCTTCTGAGGGATTCAACAACAACAACAAAGTCCCACCCATAATTATGAACTTTTTACAGCTTTACTTTCATCATTAGGAAATAGCTTACAGGCACAGATGAAATAGAAATTTCACTGCTGACCTCATGAAGTGAATCTCCTTTTTCCTCTCACAATAAATGGTACAGTTTCCTTAAAGGTGCAATACATTCTAAATTAATTGGGCTTTCTAAGCTAGATCACCAATCCTTTTCTTAAAGCTTTCAGCAGGAGAAAAATGGCACTATAGAAAAAAGCATTCTGATACTGACTTATCTGTTTATTCCTATTCACAGTTCATGGCTAAATGGCAGTGTCTGCAGCAAATCACAATGATGCCACATTGACAGTGTATGTATTTGGTGATGATAGAACACACCAGATTTATGTAGTAGCATCCTAATGTCTGACTCGGGCAAATACATCAAAGCATTTGTGTGACAATATTATACTCCTTACTTTATGTGCTTCACCTTTCTCTTCCCACTTCAACTGCCCATAAGTTTTCAAATCAGCATCAGTATCAATGTTGATCAGGAACCACTGCCAAATTTGTGATGGGGCATATTTTTATCACTGTATTCTATAATGTATGTTATAGACCAGACATGTCAAACTCACAATGTAACATGACATCGTGCAATGTATTGGAGCTTTTTCCCCATTGCCAGCAATGGGGTGGGTGCGGTTTCCTCATGACGCATCTGGCCTGCGGGCCAACAGTTTGATACCCCTGTTATAGAGAATAAAAGGAAAAAAATAGAATGCAACAATCATATAGGGTTAAAAAATAATAAACTAGTTAAAACTGAGTCATATTGTTCAGTCTTCCCACGGTATCAAAAGAGAGTCTATTCAAAATTAAGTAAAACATTTCATAAAATCTTTGTTTTTGATTTCAGGTATACAAGTATTTTTCTAGAAACATAATATTTTCTGAAACAACCCAAATTTGGTAGATGTAAATTAAAAGAAAAGAAAAAATAAATAAATTCCAAATTTTTGGAATATATTTCAACATCACATTAACATCTCTAAATCTCAACTGCCTTACTAATTACTTATTACATCCCTTATTAACAATATTAAATATCTTTAACCAATATGAAACAGCTAGAGGGCACAACCAAATCCTATTTGTTAACATATCTTCAAATTTATTGCCTCTCCAACCTAGAAAGATAAATAACCAACCCTTTTTAAACTTACTGAGGAACTCAAGAAACAAGCAACCCAGACAGAGAGATTTTATTAATTTAATCACATCTTAAGATCATAATTATATAATTTTAAAAAAAATTAAGTCCACTAATTACTGCATTTTTGTTTTAGATACTTTGATTCTTTATTACATATTTTATAATATAGAAAAATATTGAATCATATTTTACAGTTATATGTTATATGTTTTAATCTAAAGTTAATTTTCTTATCATCAAACTATATGACTCCCATATATCTAAGTAATTATTTGAATTTTCCACTCCTATACTATAAATTGGATCTATATGACTGGTTTCCTGCAAATGTATAACTGCATTTTTGTTTTAGAAAATTTATGCTTCTGACAAGTGTTTAGAAGATAAACAAGGCATAGAACTGACTTGGAAATTCTTAAGTCTGGATTCAAATAAAGATTCCATATGCTTCAAATTTCCTGGAAAATCAAAACTCATGCAGAGGTAATTCAATCCATTCTCAGCAAGATAAAAACAATACATATATCAATATTACATTCCCATCTTAATAAAATGCAGAAAATATTGAGGGGATAACGAAAGTAGATGAAAAATTCAAGTATTTATTCAATCAATATTTTCTGAAGAAGTACTTTGAGATGACTTTCTTAGTAGACCATTTTGGAATCAAAGTACAGAATATATTGCATAGGATGGAAAGCAGACTCTGTTTCAAATTTCCTGAGATATATTTTTCTTCTCCTCTTAAAAATCCATGTTAAGTCTGCAAGTGGAAGACTGACAATCATCTGGAAGTACTGGGCATGTATTCCTAAACTGCCTCCAGAATGTCCTACTTTTTAACTGCTATTGGCAATATTTTAAATCATATTGTTGACAGCATCTTACTACTGGTATTAGTGCTAATATTAAAAGTATTTTATTAATACTGGTACCAAATGGATAAGTGTAATTGCAGTAACGTTTCTGCTTTTGGTATGCATTTTTTTTAACAATGTACTTAAGTACAGCATTTGATCAGAATGTTAAAGGTTTCAATGATTAAATTGAATAAATCTAGATTTAACTTCAGAACAAGCACAGAATAATTATGTTATCCCCCCCCCCCGAATAATTGCCAGACACAAATGTTAACTTTTTGTATCTTGCTTGAAAAAAATCTAATTATCTTGTTTATAATAATTCTAAATATACAAGCATAAATATATACCCATTTCCATCATTCTACTTTTCAGTATATAGATGGAACTTCCATACTCTGTGAATAATTTCAATAGTATATTGCCATTGAAGTTTGTTAAATAAATAAATTTTATTCCAGTCTGTTTCAACTTCAGACACAGTCTGGAAGAAGACAGAGTTTGGCCCCACCAGGAAATTTGCCATTCGTCTCCCAACTACTTTTGAAAATGCTATTCCTTTCCTATTCCCATACAACTGCCATAGATTGTTCATTGTTTCCAAGATACTGTAATCAGTTTAACAACATTTTTGTAACTTTTTTTTAACACTGCATGGTTTATTTGTCCCTGGGAAAAGAGACAGAAAAAGAGAAATCAGAAACATCTAGCAATTTGCAACTAGATTTAATGATTGTCTGGACTAACAACAGCTTCAGAAAGGTTGCCCGAGGACTTGTCAAGTACTTACAGCTGTTGTAAAATGTCTCACTGTCCCCTTCCCTACAGTCACATGATCACATTTCAGACTTATTTATTTAGTTATTTATTTGCTGCCTATCTCACTATTGAAGCGACTCTGGGCATCTTGGCAACTGGTTTACATTAAAGACTGCTTGTGTTGTCCCATAGTCACTCAACATCATTTATGACATTTTTTGCTAGTTTCCAGCAGTTTTTGACAAAAAACACACCCCTTTAGGAGAATGGATTAGGACTTACAACTAATGTGATTTGCTTAATGATTGCCATAAAAACATTCATAAAATGGAGTCTGGTCATATAGGTTTAACCATCACAACTTATGACCAAAATTCCTGATTAAGATCACAGGTAAAGGACTACTGTATGAAGAACTGAGAAAGCCCAAATAGGAAACTTCAGTGCAGACATGATTCAAAAAGCAATTTGTGTTGTTTTCTTTTAAACCTTTTCCCAAGGTTTCAACATCTTTTTTGTAGTATGGTGACAAAAATGGGTTGCAGTATTCCAGGTGTGGTCTTAGTAGGGTTTTATAAAGTGATACTAATCAGTGGTGGGATTCAGCCAGTTTGCACCACTTCAGCAGAACCAGTAGCTAATTTTTTTGTTGCCCAAGCCCAGAATGGACTTCCAGAAGCGGCATCCACACAGAGAACCGGTTGTTCACATATCTGAATCTGACCACTGATACTAATACTTTGTGTGATCTTGATTCTATGCCTCTGTTTATACAACCCAGGATTGTATTAGCTTTTTTGCTGCTGCTGCACACTGCTGGCTCATAGTCAAGTGATCGTCTAGTAGGACTCCAAGGTCCCTCTCATAGTTACTGTTTTTGAGCCAGGTCTCACCTAATCTGTACTTGCACCTTTGATTTTTCCTGCCTAAATGTAAAACTTTGCTTTTCTCCACATTAAAATTCATTTTATTGGATAGGACCCATTGTTCAAGTTTGTCAAGATCTTTTTGGATCTTGTCTTCTGGGATGTTGGCTATTCCTGCCAGTTTAGTGTCATCTACAAATTTGATGAGTTCCCCTTCTATTCCCTCTTCTAAGTCAGGACTTTTCAACCTTTTCACCCATTGTACCACTTTTAGGAGATGGCAATATCCAGGTACCACCAGTTGCCTAGCAAGGTGTCAAAAACTTGATGACCCCCCCCAAAAAAGGAAAAAAGTGATAAAGTACAGGTAGTCCTCGACTTACAACAGTTCGCTTAATTACTGTTCGAAGTTACAATGGCACTGAAAACAGTTCCCCCCAAGCAACAGCTGAGCAAGACACCTGCCCAAATGGTGCGGGCTTCCCATTCACTTCACCACCAGCACCTCAATGAATGGAGCCCGCACTCATTCACTTCACCACCAGCAACTCAATAATGATAACTTTACTCCGTTATTGGGAAGGACTAATATCCAGGCAAACAACAGCCGACGACCTGAGACCCCCTGGGATGTCGCAATAGAAACGCGATCGTCACGGAAAGAAATACCCGCCGGTTCCAAGGATTCAATTTCCGATGCATCAGGCATTTTCCCCGCTCCCCCAGGAACCCTCGTGATGACCAGCCTGCATATCAGTTGATCGGAGATGCACTTGCCTCCGTGGAGTGAAACGAGAGCCTGGAGTGACAGTTTAACCACACCCCCCACAGACATACAAGGGGAGAGCTACTGTAAATCCTCTACCGAAGGAGTGATTACACGATCTTGGAAGGCAACACAATTAGCCGGGGTGAATGGTGGAGTATTTACTGCACCAGGACCCACATCGCACCCCACTTGGGGGGGGGGGAGTTGGAAGAGCCAACTCACTAAAGTATACAAGCAACCAACTCTGGGGATTTTAACTACCTCGATGATCAGTCAACAGAATTCACAGTCTAGCCCCCGCAGTGAGTCGGCAAAAAAGGGGAGAACAACTGTTACGGAGTGTAACGAGAGTGGAAAGGCTGGGAAAATGGTGCGTGGGGGAGAGCCATGCAGTGAGAGCACATGCAGAATATCCAGAGTGAGGCTCTGTAATGATAAACATCACAATGTTAAGGATAGATGCCAGGATAGTGTAGGGGGTGAGTGCTCTGAACTCATGGAAAATCCCAAGGAAGAGAGAAGGGGGAAACGACTTGGAGGTGGGGATACATCTCAAGTTGGAATAAGATTGAGGATCCTCCTAGATCACGGATATGGATGAGTGGAGAGTTGGAAGCTTGTTTTAACTTTGATGAGGGACGTGTGATACAAGTAGATGAGTCACTCAATTATGCAGCAATCACAACCAATGCTACGATTGGCCGACCTGGGCCCATTACGCGGTCCAGAAGCCAAGCGCAGGTGTTAACTCACATATAAATGTTTACTCCCATTGATTTATGTATGCTCTGATGAAGTTGGCAGGAGCCAACGAAAGCTAGGTTGCTAACCTTTTTAAAACTTTTAACGTTTTATACTTTAAACTTTTGTTTTATATTAAAACTTTTAACATTTTAACTTTTCCTGGTGATAAAATTTTATTCAATATCATCAGCTTATATATATATAAGCTGATGGGCCAAAAAACGTATCCCACCTTTAGTATTGGAAAAAGTGGTTTTCGAAAATCTGGATGAAAGAACTAGTAAATCATCAGAAGCAGATGAAGTTTCAAATCATGCAAATAGACAGGACCAAAATGGTTGCCATTTTGTCAAAAACGAAGGAGGAGGAGGAGGAAGAAGGTTGTAAATGATTTGTTGTGAGGAATACATGCTTTTCAAAAGAAATAAAATAAAAATAAAATAAAATAAAATAAAATATTTATATTAATATGAGATTTGGGTACGTCAGAAAAAACATTGCATTACTAAAAGATCTGTGTGGTAAAACAAGAGAAGATCATGAAAGTTGTAGTTGGATGGAGTTGATGAGACCCTGAAAAAGGGAAAGATGAGAGTCTAAAAAAGCAAAAAGCCGTGTATGAAGCAGTGTTTAAATGCTGTAGATGCAACAATGGTTTGGTGTAAACTCTATTTTGGTGTTTTTTCTTTTCTTTTTAATCTCATGCCTTTAATTTCTTTGCCTTGTTATTTCTAGCAATTTTTCTCTAATCTGCATACCTCTGCTTACACATATGCAAAGAATTGCATAATGGACATTGTACAGAAATAATGCATGTATGCTTCAACAGAGCCAAAGAGTGATATCATTAACCTCCAGCTCTAATATTCAAATAAAGTCCAGGATTTGTTTCATTTCTGAAAAATCTTACTGGTTTATTGACTGATGAACTGGTTTATTGAAAGATGAAAAAAAAGGCATGTAGCTGCCAGATTTTCACTCTTGACAAATACTTTCTGTGCTAATTCTTCAGTTTCCTAATTCCCAGGGATTCTTCTGCAGAATCTCAGCAGTTTCAAACTACTGCAAACAGTTTTTATCTTTACCATTTTTCAGCTTCAGGTCCCAATATAGGTTTTCCACACCGAATATATCTTAAAGATATATAAGTTCAAGTTCTAGGAATTCAGCTTCTATTAAATAAATGCTGGCATTTTGTTACACTTCCTATTGTACTGTTGATCCTGTCTATTGTGTCTTTAATAGTGAAAGGTATACCAGATCTCCTGTACCAAATTTTGGTTGCCTCAAAGATTGCATCCTTACTTGCATACATAAAATGCCAAGAGAATTTGTTGGTTTTTCCTTTTGCAACTGCTTGTTTATGATGAGTGTGTTCTATGATGTCAGCCATGCATGTGAACTTACATGTCCAACTGTGATCACTCAGATGTCTAATCAACTTTCATTTATCCTCCATTAAAATTCTGCTTCTTCTTAGATAAAAATATCGCAACAAGAGACCTCAATTCAAATCGCACATATCACAATAGCCACTTAATTACATATTCTGCTTTTCTACAGATAATTAGTGGAATTGGTAACTATGCTATACTCTATTTTTAATGTGGCTTACAGTTTTCCTACGGTTGATATTACCCCTGCTGTTCAAAGGGATTGTGTATACATACTGCTAAGGAAGATATATCTGATTTACCTGAGGTAAGTTAATGTCAACCTTCTATGACCTGGATATAACACTATCATGCACTATGATAAGACCATGCAAATTATTAAGGCTCAAATTATAGTAATTCAAATCAACCAAAAGCATATTTCATGCACTGTATCCAATGCTGACTCATCTCAGCATCCTCATTTTTCTCTCACACACAACTATACAAACTGGATTCTATTATTAATGAATGAAATTTCAGCTATGGCAAGAGAATAGAAAACAATATGTGTTCAGAGATTCTTCAGTAGGATCAGTAGGGGGTGCAAAAGGCCCGCCGTTTGAAGGCTCAAATCTTTGGTAGGCTGAACACTTAAAAGTAATTTTCTGCTTCACATCACAAATAGAAGGTAAACACACAACCCTGCAATCATGCATTGAAATTCTGCGTACAGTGTTCAGATAAGTGTTCACACCTGCTATAAACGTAAACATATATCTACACCTGCTTGATTATATAAAATAAAGAACATTTAGATTTGTTCATTTATAGTAGACCCTGAAATGATTTTATTTAACATTTCCAATCAAATCATAAAGAATATAGAATTATTTGAGCTTTGAAAGAGCTATTTTAGGACTATCAGATATGAGCCAGAAAAAATCCAGATGAACATTAGATGGCAGCAAAGAGTTAAGAGTGTTCTATTTGCCTTTTCTACTATCCAGTGATGGTCTGAATTTTTTTCAACCCAGAGTTGATAATCCTACATTAATGCATTTATAGAAAGAAAGCCATTGAAAAGATAAAATCAAGCATTAATTTCTCCTATCTGTTTAATTTTCAGCACAAGTTGATCTGGCTCAGCTCCTTGATTTTAAAAAGTTAATTGAATGACAATAGGATATGGTTTTTGTGAATCATTTTTTTTCTTGTGTAAAAATGAAAAGACTTGCAAATAAGCCTTTCAAGTTAATATATTGGACCAAAATAGAGTATTTTGGCACAGACAGACAGATACATTAAAGCAGAATTCAACACTTTTAGCAAAAAAAGTAGAATAGCATAAAATATTGTGCTCCCATAGCTAGGCTCTGATTTATCCCAGGAATAAGGTTGGAAATTACAGTGTTCTTTTTTTTTTTTAAAGTGCAAATTAAAGAAAGTGTTTAATACATTAATCTGGGTTCGTTTCCAATTCAAGTGTTTCCTGCTAGTGAAAAAACCACCATCAATTGGTTTTCAGATAACATTCAGTAATTTTAGACATCAAGTTATCTATATCTATCTATCCATCCATCTATCCATCTGCCTATAATATTTTATTCATTTCTTGATTATTCCTTGTTCCTGATTCTTTTTGAAGGGTGGCCTCAGAATCAAGAGCAGTATTGCTCTACATCCAATGAATGAATGCTATGTTGCCTTATTCTTCCCATGACCCTATCTATTTTGTGGATACTGCTGTTACTTTCATTCTCTTCTCTATTTTAGTTCTTGGTTAAAAAGCCTTGCTTGGCTATAAATCAGATTTCTGCTGATTCAATCTGTTACTTTTTTTTTTTTTTTTGCCTTGGGCATTATGCTGTCCAAAAAGAAAGGAGAACAGTACACTTATCAGTTGTTTAATAAGAGAAAGCAATTGCAATAGCAGATCAATCTCTATAAAACCTGTCAACAGACCATATTGCTGGAAGAAGACTGTTGAAAAATCTTAGTTAAATCTAATATGTGATTTAACTTCCATATTATTTAGAAAGAGGGAGCAACAAGCTTTAGTTATACTATCCATTTTCAAATATTTTAAGGTATTGTATTAAACAGAAGCATGACATAATCCTTTGAAATGTAAATCAAGCACCTGCTAATTCCCCCTTTGAAGTATATGTGGGAATGAATGAATTTGAGGGCAAGGAGGGCTCACAATAAAATAAGAATATCATTGACAGAAATTAAGAGCTGAAATCTCATTCAGATCATTTGATTCAGACTGCTCCAAAGCAGCTGCCCATAAGAGATTTAATATTAAAGTATAATAAATAATTCCTGTAATCCCTTTGCCTAAAACAAGTTTTGCTGTTTATATAGAGTTTTGAATTTGTTTAATCTATTACTACTCCCAACCTGTTGGTTCTGCCATAATCCAATCAGCTATTTTAAAAAGCATATTGCTGATTTTTAAAAAAGAAATCTGAGTTGGAATTAATGGCAGAAGGTTCTCTTTTGTTCTCTGATGAATTGTGGAATATTACCAATCAAATTGAACCAAATTAATATATGAATTATGGTATTGGATATTCCTTGAAAAAGTTGGTCTGTTGGTATAATAGAACAACTTAAATAACATTTCATTACAGAAGAAGTTAATTTTCAGAATGGTTCCAACTCTAAAACGTAATATTAAATTTTAACTTAATGTTGACAATGTGAAATAAAGAAAAAGAAAGGAGAAGAGGAATATCTTCTTATTATATTATATCCTATTGTGTTTATATGTGGCTGGAACATTGTAGAGTACAATTTTGCACTCCAATATTCATTGCAAAACAATTGAGGGATTTCTGGAAAATATTGGAGAGTCTATGTTAATCTCAAAGAAAATATATTTAATTATATATCAATCCATTCCTTCTTTAAGTAGTAGCAGCCTATCATCCTGGCTATATTTCTGTGCCTCAGAGCTCAGAATCTTACAGGCAGTTGTTTTCCCCATGACATTATAGAAGTGAAAAGTTGGCCTTAAAAGGAGCAGGATAGAAAGAAAATTGTATGATATAACAAATCAAATTCAGAATTTTCAGGTTGAGACAGAAACAACTAGGCTCAAATTATAATATTTTGAATATATTGTGCAAGGACCAAGTTGTTTGGAGAAAGCTCTGATGCTGGGGATGGTGGAAGGAAAGAGATAAAGAGGATAATTAGCAGCAAGGTGGATGGAAGTAATTGCAGGGTTGATGGGTACACCAGGTTGGGGACAGAGTTTTCTGGAGAATATTTAACTACGTGATTGCTAAGAATAGATATAGACTCAGTGGCATAGAATCAAATCAAATAAAGTATATTGGTAACCATTACATTTGGCAGCTATCTTAAAGTTGATATGGAATATGAACGCTAAGGCTTTTTTTAATAGTAAGGATATCTACTGTCACTAGTATGATTAATTTGTATAGATCCATTAAATAATACCTCACAGCTGTTTCTTTAAACTATATTCTGCAAATTATCAGTTTATAATCTGTGCTACAGACTTTAATTTAAAAAAGATTCAAGGTTAGACTGAAGTTTTCAAAAATAACTTCTACTTCTCCAAATTCAAAGGCAATAGAATAATATAGTTTGGGATTTCAGCTAATTTGCTATTTTTTCATTAATGTGTAGAGAATATACTTTTTTCACATATACATCTACATATTTCACAAATACAAAAATTGTTGCTGATTATATTATTTTTCAATTTCTTTTGCTTTACTGAATGAACTTATGAACTCTTCAATAGGCTCCACTTCAAACTCTGACCATTCTCCAATGCTCTCCCAATTAAAAATCAGCCAGTTCTAAGGTAGAATATTGAATATTTCTTCCCTATGAGATTATAATTGTGGAATATATTAAGAAGGAAATTTGATCTTTTTTAAAAAATTAAATTGGGACTCTATTAATGTATTAATTTTCGGGATACATTTAAGATATTTAAAGGAATCAGTCAAGAGATCCATTACTGCTTTTACCTCAGCAAAAAAATATTCTAATCTTAAGCCATTAGAAAGGATGATTAAAGATTCAGTCTTATTATATACTAGAAGCCCCACAAATGAATCATATCAAGCATTAATAGCAGCTTAAACTGAGACTTCTACACTGAGAAATGTATTAGCTAAAAATATTGGGCATTATTTAAGGAAAGTTATTGGCTTATTGCATGAATGAGAAAAGGCAACACATTTTATTTGGACTTCAGGCCAATGATGGACTATTAAAAATGTGACAGAATAACTAATCATTAATGTTGTAACTTTTATACTGATTTTTAAAACTACAAATACCTAAAACCAAACAGCAAATTAGTAATTTCTTGGGGAATATTGACAAGACAATTCCAGGAAGATAAAAATAAATTGGCACAACCCCAGAAATCACAGGGAGACTGCAATCTATAAAATCAGGGAAAGTTCATAGATTGGATCAATCTTCAGCTGAATGGTACAGCACTTTTATAGGTCTATTTTCACATAATATATATTGGTGGGGATCTATAATCAAACTTGTAATCTTTTATATTTCCTTTATCATATTATATTACATTACATTTATAATGTGAAAAAGACCCACCACACAAACCCGATTTCATAAGCTATAGACCAAATATCTTTGTTCAGTGTGGATGCTAACTATTAAGTGAAAACAATGCAAGAAACTTCAGAAAATATTTCCATCAATAATTTACTCATTCTCCATCTGGATTTATAAAAAAAACAGACAAGCGGTATTAATGGGTGATTGGAATGGTGTCTTAGATACACTAAGGGATAAGAAAGGTTCCTCTCCTTTTCTTAAACAAGCAAGGCTACCTAAAGCCTTTTTTGACATGAAAGAAGACTGGAATTAAGGGATTATTGGCGGGAACGTAATCAAGAGGAGAGAGACTTTACTTTTTTTTCTGATAGACACCAATCTTTTTCAAGAATTGACTTTTTCTTGATTACCACGGACTTGTATAATAAAGTAAAGAATGTAAAGATTTTTCCTAGATCACTGACGGATCATAGTCCAGTTTGGATGGAGTTGATTCAAGAGAAAGAGGAAAGAAGATCTTGGAGAGTTAATGAAAATTTGTTTAGACAAGAGAAGAATGTTCAAAAACTAAAGGAGTGTTTAAAGGACTATTTTGCTTTGAATATGTATAAGGGGACTTCAATGTCAATGGTATGGGATGCAGGTAAAGCATTTATGCGCGGTGTTTTGATAAAAATGAATAATTTTTATAAGCGAAATCAGATTCAGAAACGTAGAGAACTTGAAGATGAAATTAAATTAAAAGAAAGGGCTTTGATTTTAAATCCTTCTGATGAGAGTATTAAAGAATCTGTAAAGTTATTAAGGTCACAATTTAATATGTTGATAGCAGATCAAGCTGCAACCAACTTATTATTTATGAAACAAAATACATTTTGTAATGCCAATAAGCCTGGGAGATGGTTGGCTTATCAATTAAGAAAGAAACAGAGACAAAGAATAATAGAGAAAATAAACTATAAGGGTAAATTAGTTTCTCAGAAGGAATTGATTAAAAAATCTTTTTTGGATTATTATCAAAACCTATATAAATCTACTAATATACAAATGCTAGATATAAATAAATATTTAGCTGAGGCAAGTTTTCCTAAACTGACTGAGGATCAGAAATATGAAATTAATGGTTTAATTACTAAGGAGGAAATTACCTCAGCAATTCAACAATTGAAATTAGGGAAAGCACCGGGTACGGATGGGTTAACAGCTGTTTATTACAAAGTTCTAATAGAGGAGATGATCCAACCATTACATGATCTTTTTAATGGTATTTTACAGGGTTTAGAGATTCCTCCTTCATGGCGTAGTGCTTTTATATCATTGATTCCAAAGGAGGATCAAGATCTTACCCTACCAAAAAATTACAGGCCTATATCTCTTTTAAATGTGGATTATAAGATATTTGTAAAAATTTTGGTAAATAGGCTTATGAGGGTGGTGCATCATCTTGTGCATAAAGATCAATCAGGATTTATAACAGGAAGGTATATGAAAAATAATGTCAGACAAATTATTAATTTACTAGAATATTTAGACAAGAACAACCAAGTTTCTGCAGGGCTCATATTTTTAGATGCTGAAAAAGCATTTGATCAATTGAATTGGCATTTTATGTTAAGAGTAATGGAAGAAATGAATTTTGGTGAAAAGATATTACAAGCCCTTACGGTAATATATCAAAAACAAACGGCACAACTTATTGTTAATGGAGGTTTGTCGGAGGTTTTTACAATAGAGAAAGGTACTAGACAGGGGTGTCCTTTATCGCCATTGTTGTTTGTTTTAACATTGGAAATATTATTGATCAAAATTCGAGAGTCTCAGGAAATTAAAGGAATATATGTTAATAAAAAAGAATATAAGTTGAGAGCTTTTGCGGATGACTTGGTTGTTACTTTGTCGCAACCTGATTATTCTGTAGTAAATTTATTACAGTTGATTCATCATTATGGTTTGGTTTCGGGTTTTAAGATTAACGTAAATAAGACTAAAATTTTACCTAAAAATATGTCGAGTCAGGAGAAGCAGATTTTGGTCAACTTGACGGGTTTTGAGATTGTTAATAAGGTAAAATATTTGGGGGTGATGCTGTCTGTTTCTAATGCAAAATTATTTAAAAATAATTATGAAAGGTTGTGGGTCAGGGTACAGAAGGACTTGAAGAATTGGGAAAAGTTGCAATTATCCCTCATGGGAAGAATTGCAGTGATAAAAATGAATATTCTACCCAAGTTTCTTTTTTTGTTTCAAATGTTACCAATTTTGAAAAATGAGATTAATTTAAATGAGTGGCAGAAGGGTCTCAACAAATTTATTTGGGCAGGGAAAAAACCAAGGGTTAAGTTTAAAATTATGCAAGACTTCCGTGAGAGGGGTGGACTTAAGGTACCAAATTTGAAATTATATTATGATGCGGTGGTTTTAACATTAATTAGTGATTGGGTAAATTTGACAAATTCTGAGATACTTTACTTAGAGGGATGGGATTTACTTTATGGGTGGCATGCCTATTTAATATTTAATAAAAAAATAGATTGGGCTTTTTAATCTCATATTTTAAGAATTTCTTTACTTAGGATTTGGAGAAAATATTATAAAAGTGATTTTAAAGTACCATTATGGGCTATACCTTGGCATGCGATAGAAGGAATAAAAAGAGGGGTTAAAATGGATATGGTGTCTTATAGACAGTTACTTAAATGGGATGGACAAAACTGGCAATTAAAATCACGGGAAGAGTTAGCACAAGAAAATTTTACTTATTCTTGGTTCCAATATAGGCAATTATTAGATAGATGGAAGATGGATTGTAAGGTGGGTTTTCTTAGAGAAGATGAAAACCTTATTAAGCAACTGAAGGATCAAAGACAAACCCACATTAAGAGAATTTATGGGGTTTTAGTTGAATTGGACTCAGAAACGGAACTAATTAAAGATTGTATGATTAGATGGGCGCAGAATTTTGGTGAGCCAGTTTTATTGGACACCTGGGAAACTATTTGGGTGAGAAATGTCAAATTTACTCAAGCACAGAACTTAAGGGAGAATTTTTATAAAATGTTTTATAGATGGCACCTTGATCCACAAAAAATGTCTTATATGTATCCTGACGTGCAACCCAAATGTTGGAGATGTGGTTATAAGGAGGCTTCTTATTATCATATTTGGTGGTCATGCAGAGAGATAAAAGCATTTTGGATTAAAATATGGTGGAATATCCAGAGAATTTTTAGAAGGAGGGTAAAATTTACTCCGCAATTATTTTTGTTAGGTATTGTTACAGATTGTGATACAAAGGAGGTTGTATTGATGTTAAACTTGATCACAGCCGCTAGGCTGTTAGTAGGACAATACTGGAAGAAGGAATCTTTGCCTACATTGCAGGAATGGTTTCTTAAAGTAGCTTATCTGGCAGAAATGGCAAAGATTTCGGCTTTCTTAAAGCAACAAACGCAAGAGAAGTTTTTTGCTGTTTGGGATAAATGGATAAAATTTATACAATTTAGATTGGGTATACAAAAATATTATATAGTTTTTTCATAAGTTTTATTTTCATATATATTATAGATAATTTTTTTATATATATAAATATAAAGTTTTTAATTTAATTTTTATTTTTATTTTTTAAGCCTATATTCTGCTCTGGGAAGCTCAGGGGGGGGGGGAAGGGAGGGTTTTTTTTTTGTTTTTTTTTTTTTGGGAGGGCTGGGGGATGGGGTTTTTTTTTTTATTTAATATATGTATTGTTTAGTTTTATTTTTCTGTATATGTTGCCTTTTGTTTTGTATTATTTTTCCTTTTTTGTAAAATTTATAAAACTTTCAATAAAAAAAAAAAAAAAACAGACAAGCATCTAACAATGTTCACCTGGTGATTGATATTATGAAAGCTGAAGTACATAAATTGGAACCAACTGTTCTAATTCTGCTGGGTGCTAGAAAATCCTTTGATGTGGTTCAGATTGAATATATGTTTATGTTTATTTATTTGTATTCCTCCATTATTTTTACAAATAACCCAAGGCAGCTAATATTTACAGCACATTTTCTTCCACCTATTTTAAGTTTGTTCTAAGAAGATATGGATTTCCACTATATTTTGTCCATTTTGTAAGGATTTTTTAAAATAAATGAAAGTCTGCATTTGTTGGAGATGACTGGGCTGAGCCCGAGGGAGTGGTCAAACACTTACCAGTCACGAGTCTCTTCAAACCCCCAAGAGGTTATCAGCTCACCCTGAATTCTATTGACTCTTATTTACTGCCAATTTGCTTTGACTGTTAGTGGTTCAGATTCTTGTAGAGGGTATTAGCAAACAATAAACCTGCATTCATTTGAACTACCTTGCATCCTGGTTTCTTGCACCTGACAGCATTTCTTATTTACCAGAATTGTGAAATGAAGATCTGGAATAGCCAGTTCTGGAAATTCAATGAGTCAGGTGGTGAGAAACATGGAGCATATTTATTGTTTCAAAATGTAATTAATGCATCAACAATATTTTGTATTTATTGGACATTAGTTATTATGTTAGCATTTGAATTTGAAGAATTTGAAGATCACAATTTTTAATTGATCTGATCATTTTTTTAGTGTGATCTGTTTTTGCCCAGCTATAGCTGTGTTTTGTTTTCATATGTCAATACAACTTTTAGAAGAAACATTATGGATCTTAATGTGACATGAATCTATATTCTTAAAAATGGAATTTATCTTCTTTGGCTCCATCAAGCCTGAGGCACAGTAAAGAGGAAAATCTTACATAATGAAAGAAACTGAATTTAAAGAGTGGATCCAAAATAAGAGTTTGTAGTCTTTTTGAAATATTTTTCAGTATTCTAGAAATGAGCAGTGTAATATGTTTCTGTGTGGTTTACCTTTAATGAATAAGCTTCAAAACTGAATTAATCTTATATTATCTGTTTTATTATATGGATCATTTTTTTTTTGTAACTGGGTTTCTTTTTGCCACATTCACTTTATTTTAATCACTAAAATATATTTAGGATGTTTTTTTATTATGTAATTATTACTGTATACATTTTTCTTTATGATGTAGTTATTTGTATTAGACTATAGCTACTTATACTGTATGTACTCATTATCAGGAGTATAGAAACATAATATATCTCAGCTTCTGACTAATATCATGTTATTAGCATGTGGTTTCTTATGAAGCAAAGGAGAAGACCAAAAATGCAAGTTTTATTACTATTATTGCAATAATCAACCAGAGAACGGTGTTGCCTAGCAACCCTTTGCTCCTCAACTTTGGCTGGAATGCAAGTGAACAGAAAGAATATTTTGGGTCTCAAATGCTTCTCAAGTTTCTTAGGATCTGCATACTTGCTGTGTATTGTCTGGGACTCAAGTGTTGGAAATGCATATCTCTGTGCATCAATTTTGCTACTAGACTAAGTGGGATTTTCAAGAGGGGCAACGTCACCCTCTTTTAAAACCAGCATGATTTTTACTACTGTTTAGATACAATGTATTTGTTCCTAGTTTATGGTATATTCTCAGTGTAATAAATAAATTCTAACATGATTTACAAAAAAATTAAGTATTTTATAATCAAAGAATAGATATTAAATTCTGAGCAATTTTTTCCAAGATACTTTCAGCATATGCCTACTGAGTTCTATGCCAAATATTAACCTTGGATTTTTCAACAGCCCTTTTCAATCTAATGATTATTTTTAAACAAATTCTTATTTATTGAATTTATACTCTGCCTCTGTTTATTCCAATACTCGGAACAAAAAACAGTACACAGTAAGAAAAAATGGACTTCTTGAACATCACAAAGTTCAGGAATAAAGCAAATGAGTAATTATTTGTGTACCATACCATAGCTATAGATAAAATTTTATGTAGATATAGATATACAGATATAGAATACATAGATAGATATAGATGTAGATGTAGATGTAGAACAATTAATCAGTGGAACAGCTTGCCTCCAGAAGCAGTAAATGCTCCAACACTGGAAGTTTTTAAGAAGAGACTGGACAGCCATTTGTCTGAAATGGTGTAGGGTTTCCGGCCCGAGCAGGGGGTTGGACTAGATGACCTCCAAGGTCCCTTCCAACTTTACTATTATTATTATTATTATTATTATTATTATTATTATTATTATTATTATTATTATTATTATTATATAGATGATGTAGATGATGTAGATATAGATATATAGATGTAGATGTAGATATAAATAGATAGATATAGATATAGATATAGATGATATATAGATATAGATATAGATGTAGATATAGATACAGATACAGATATAGATATAGATATAGATATGTGTGGAAGTTAAAGTGCCATTGAGATGTCCGGTCAAGTTAATTTTCTATGTTTAATCTAACCCTTATCTTTCAGTATGGAAAATATATACTATACTATATATATAATATATAAATCCTATTCAGGCCACTAATTTTTTTTAAATGAATTAGTTATACATGTCAAATGCTTGTCATTTATTAATAAAAATATGGAAGAACATCCCTGCAAAAAGCTATAGACAGTAAAAAGCATCAGCATCTTTACAAACCTATTTGCCTTTTGGAATCTAGAGGTGTCTCTAGGTATCTTTAAAACAGGGTCATAAAAACTGATTTTCATACCACCATTATTTTTGTTCTGCAAATCCTCAGAAGCATTATGAAAACAATATGTCGGTTCATTTTTGCTGATTCTAAATTCTAAAAAGTAACAAATAAAAATCACTGATGTGCCCCAAGTTGCTGCAGAACCAAGAATTCTAAACTCATATCGTCCATTGTGCACAAGAGATAGAAAGGAAAACTTATAGAAACTTACAGAAAACTTACTGAAAATAGGGAAGTGATAAAACAGAGGCAGCTATCTTAAAATAGGATGCTCCTTACACTATTGGAAATTCAAGAATTAGTGCAAAAAGTTTCTTCTAATGACGAAATAAAGCCACAGTATCTCACCCCCACCTATACAAATCCTTAAATTTTAGGAGCCTCAGTTATATCACAACTAAATCAGAAATAAATCAATTTAGTACTATTGATATTGTGGGGATGCAGAGATTTAATTTATTTATAATAAATTATTTATTTATTACAATAATTCACCAAAAGTTTTTGGGATAATCTGGCTCCAATTGTTAAAAATCCTTATTTTGCTTTATTAATTTGTAGAACTCATTTAATTCATTAAATTAAATTCCGTTAAGGGAAACATCTACAAAATATATCTTTAGCCATTGCACTCAATGGGAAGAACAATCTTTAACAAGTTCCAGAATGCTAAAGTTTCAGAAGCAGTAAGACTTCAGGTTTTCTGTGTTTTACATTTTCACTAACTAGATCAGTGATTCTCAACCTTTCTAATGCCGTGACCCCATAATACAGTTCCCCATGTTGTGGTGACCCCCAAGTGGGTGTGGCCACCAATAAGAGGGAGTAGGACAGCTAGGGAAAAGGGAAAAAAATGGCAGACAGCATGGTTTGGTGACCCCCGTGAAATGGTCATTCGACCCCAAATGGGGTCCCGACCCACAGGTTGAGAACCACTGAACTAGATGTTTGTAAATTAATTATGAAAGTTACACTTTTCCCTCTAGGATATACTTCCTATAAACTTCCAAAGAACTTCCCTCTATTCAAGAACAAGTTAATAAGACTGACTTTATTTTCTTTATGTACAACTTATTCCTTCCTCTGGCCACAGTTCTTTGAGTTTCATTCCATTATTCTAATGTGTTTCTGTCAGCAGAAAGAAAGCAGGATAGTGCATTCACTTTCAAAGAACAGAAATTTCCTCAACCTTCTCGAAAGTAAAAACACTCTATTACAAACAGGATGGACACATTAACTGATTCTACTAATGATTCTTTTTTCCCATTTCTTGATGATATACTTCCTTTTTCTCATTTCTAATCTTTTCAGGACATCTGATAACTATCTGTTATCAGACTTTAGCTACAGAATCAATTTCTCTGGTCTATGGCTTTTTCTAGAATTGTAGGAAACACTTAGTTGTAACCTTGACCTTAATATTTAAATTAACTCACCAGTTGCTTATATATTGCTTATGAGTTGCTCATATGTTGCTAATGTATTGAAATTCTTATTAGTTTTTTTCTGATAGGACAGATTATGAAGCTTACAAAGTCTAAAGATTACAGAACATGATACTGCATTTCTGTTTTAAGTACATTTTTATCCCCAAACTACATTAATAGAGAAAACAGTTTCCTGAATTTTGACTCTATTACTTAATTTTTGCTAGAAAAAAAATTAAACCATGACAATCTTGGGTTTCCCCAAGAAGCTTATTTCATAAATGAATGTTGTTACTATATTAGATCCTTTCAATAAGGCTCACTATAAAATGTTGAAATTGAGGTCTAAGGCGAAAGACCTCAAAGATCTTCGTTATAGAGAAGTAAACTGTCCGCAGTTCATTGGGATGATCAACTCAGGATGGCGAATAGCATACTGCTGTATTGCTGCTAAAAAATAAGGTATAATGTATGTTCAGTAGTTATACTTAGCAAAAATGAAAAGAAAATCCTGAAATGTAATAGATCTATCTCTAATGTCATCTAGTGCCCCAATCTTGCCTCCAACATCCATATGTCATCTGGGACCTTCAGGAGAATGTCATAAGATGAAATCTCTAGTAATTGAATGTATAAATATGATACATAAAACTGATGGTCAAAGTTGCTTGATGGCAATTTAGATGTTCTCTCTCTTTCTTTCTCTTTCTCTTTCTCTTTCTCTTTCTCTCTCTCTCTCTCTCTCTCTCTCTCTCTCTCTCTCTCTCTCTCTCTCCACAAGCTCAAACATATGTGCTATTTTTCGGCATGAAATTTTAATTCTGTTATAAATTCTATATTCAATATTTGATTAATTCCATTATTATTTTGTATAAAAATGCCATACTATGTATATGAGAAATATAATTGTTATTCAGCAACCTCTGTACGGGAATACAAGCCTATTTTGCATTATCAGTTTTGTCTGTTATTTGGCGAAGGACAGCTGATAGTCAATAAATCAGAAATAATTTATTGTTTCTACAGTAGCAATTTTATGCATGAACTGTTTATAATAAAAGAAATATAACTAGAAAAGCCATCATCCAGGCTAAACTGTTATACAAATATCCATTTCCTTTTTGTTTTATAATAGTTTAATTAGATTTCTGGTGAGGACTTTAGTATGAAGATGCAATATGTATTTTTTAAAAAATCATACTTTGGGGGGGAAGATCATATATATATAGGATTTTCATGGAAATTAGACTGAATCTGCATAGATACAATATGGTGTTATAGTACTATAGGCTAGATTGGGGAAACAAATAACCATTTCTTTGTGATTGCCAGGGAAGCTACACTGAACTATCCATGAAGTTACCAGGACAGTCCAACTCAACTCCCTAGTCCCAAAAGAGTCTTTCTTTTTTATGACTAGGGATGGTAGAAAAATTTCTTCCAATTGTGTGTATGTAAATTCATCCAGTCACAGTTAGCCAAACTTATACACAAACCGGAAAATACTTGAATCACAAATTCTGCACTTTCACAATGTTCCCATGTGACTTACACTTTAAAGAATGCTCAGAAAGAAGATTTTGAGCCCAAATGTGGATAGAATGCATTATGCTAGAGAAAATGTATTTATAAATAGTGTGTGTGCCTGAACATTTATAAGAATGTGCACTGTGTATACGTGTATGTATACAAATGTTTATGTTTTAAATATCAATTTTCATATGGAGCAAAAGCACACTTCCAACTAAATTTAAAGAATTAAGCAGTAAAATGAGTAAATGATAAAATAACAAATTTGCTCTCCTTTATGTGTGTGTAATTAGGCTTAGGAAGCAATTGCACAGTTCTAAGCTGACTTAGATCAGTCTGAGAATTAATTCTTCAGTCAGTTTTTGAAAGATAATTCTGCTGAGCAAAACTAATGAAAGCTACAAAGCTAATTAAAATCAGGCATCAGGTTCTTATGTACTGCTTTTGATTTGCTACTCATGGAACTTAGAACTTTTCTTTTAAAATACTTCCAAATGATGCTTTCACACAATTTAGAGAGGGAAAAAAATGACCTCACTATATTTTTGCACATGATCTAGAAAAATGAGAAGCAAAAGAAAAAAAAATTCAACTCTATTTTGCCTTTTCCTCTATTATCCTTTCATTTGCTATTATCTTCATTCACAAAGTTCCATTTTCTTTCATCTGTCCAGATAAGGACATTTGGGCTCAGTCCTTGTTGTCTGCATGTGTAAATATAATTTGCTGGAGCTAATGTAATTAGGGACTCCTCCAAATGTAGCTTGAGTAGACATCTCTGTATTACCTTTAGTGGGATGGATGTTTTAACGTATGTGCTTCTGACACAATGTTTCTGATCCAGTAAGAAATCAAACTGAGACTAGCATCTCAGCTGGCTTGATGGAATCAGTTTTGGAAATGCCCTGGAATGCTTCCTAGAACAAAGGAACGAAGCAGACTTCTTAAGTGTAGAATTAAATTCTTGAGGGGAGAGGATAATTTATCTTGCCACCCAACCCCTGCTGTAAACCACACAGAGAAGCAATGATCAGATGAATAAAATATTCAGAGGTAATATGAGCAACGATACAACCAATCTTCACTGGATGTATCAACAGTGCTCCATTTGCAAAATGGAAGTATCTTTGATTCAATTTGGGGAGAGTTTAAGGTTACAGGTTAAGGAAGCAGTACATCGTACTTGAGGCAGAGCTTAGGCTTAGAGAATAGGTTTTGGCAGGGGCGGGGTTATTTCTTAACTGTAAATTCCTGTTATAGAGCTTTTGCTACAGTTTTCAACTGTTTCATTCCTTAGTGGAGATTGTGTTTTCAATTTTCAGCAGTTATGATTGGTGGCTGCATAAAGAGACTGATCAGCAGTGTGTGGTCCTGGAGTTATAGGTTGCCCATGGTTTTAATGTAAAAAAAAAAAAAAGCTTTAGCAGTACGGGGGTGCCTTGGTGGCTAGTGGTTAAGATGTTGGACTTAATGGCTGGAAAGCCAGCATTCCAGGTTCAAGACCCGAGTACCACATGACGGGTTGAGCTCCCTTCCTAGCCCCAGCTCCTGCCAACTTAGCAGTTCAAAAGAATGCAAATGTGAGTAGATGAATAGGTACCACTTTGGTGGGAAGGTAACAGCACTCCAGGATGTCATGGAGGGTAATTTCTTCAGACAGTGCTGGTTCAATGGCCTTGAAAGTGAGATGAGCATTGGTCAAACCGGGTTGCCGGCCTTATAGTTGGCAATGACTAGTAGAATAAAATCTGCAGGGGCTCCCTTTTTTTAAGCAGTATTGTGGATTTAACTGAGTTGAAAGTTCACGCTGGTCATTCACTAGTCAAGCTCTTACCTTTAGTTGTATGATTGTAAATTATGGTTTTTCCATTACCAGTTTGCCCATAAATGGACAATAATTGGATATTTTCCCATAAATGGACAGATAATTGGAATTTTGAAATAAGATTCTATTATTCTTAGTTGATGCTATGTTAGTTGACACTAGACACCCTCTTAGCTGTTACTAACAAATCTTACCAAGAAACTCACTGCCCTAAATTTTATGTTAGCACTCAAAACCCATTATAAAATGCTTCTAACATATTTAGATTTCATTTTCCAATACTGTATTTGTACATCAAATTGCTGGGAGGGGAATAGGTGAAATGATATAATGACAGAGATAACATGAGCAAAAGATAATTTATCCCTATCAGCTGCATTGCCAATGCTTTATTTTCAAAATGAAAGGTATTAATGCCCTAGAGTGCCAAATGCTAGCTCAGAAGCTTTGGGTTTATAATCAGAAATCCCCCTTTCTGCATTTACATTGGAATGGGAAGGAATTTTCAAATTCAGATGTTCTGGATTTCTATACAAACCAGTACAGATTTGTATGCCAATTACATCTTTATTTTTTCCCCAAATTCGGCTAGATTGTTCATATCTGTACATTTCAAATAAAACCATTAGGAAAATGCATATATTAGAGAACAGTGTATATATATATACACAGAAAATGGATATATTCAAAAATGCAGTAGTGTAAAGAATGCATATATTCAATGATATATATAATAAAAGTGGAACCAAATAAATCCTCATAAACCTGCATGTACCATTATGTTCATGTATTTAAAAAAATACACGAATTGTGGAAATAGAATGACCATTAAGGCATGGCAAATAGAAATTAAGCAAAACTATAAAATTATAGATTGACAGAAAGTGTTGTCATCCAATCCAATCTTATGCAGCAAGCCACTACATATTACCTCCAATAGATGAAACACCACTGTTCATTTAAATATCTTCAGACTGTTCCTTTATTGATTATCTCTTACTGATAGGATTTTTTTCATGATATTGAAATGAAATGAATTTTAAACCCATTGGTTGTTTTTTTTCCTTCTCCTCCAACCACCAATAAGGACAACTGTTATCTGGCTCCCAGTCTTTCTTATCCAATATATAAACACACCTGTTCCCATAAATTTTTCCTTCTAGACCAGAGGTCTCCAAACTTTTGGGCACCAGGGACCAGTTACGTGGAGAGAGGCTTTTCCGTGAACTGGAGGGGGCGTGGTTTTGTGTGCTGCCTGCATCCTGTGGATGGGGCTTTCCTTGCTTGTGCGGACCAGTTGCTGGTATGCCGTGGCCTGGTACTGGTCCACAGACCAGGGGTTGGAGACCCCTGTTCTAGACCTTCAAGACTTTAACTATAATTTGTCAATATTCTTTCTAAAATGTGATAGCCAGAAAGAGATACAATATTTTAATGCACCATAGCCAATACAGAACAAAGCAGAGGAGTGACTTTCCTTATACTTGATACCCTTGTATTTCTTCCAGACATGTAAATATACTTAGTTATTTGAGTAATGTGCTGTGTCCAAAGAGAAGCTTTAAATAAACATTATATTATTCAATTTTATCTTAATCATATATTTTGTTTGTCTTTGATCAAAAGAAAAATAGTCTCAGTGATGAAAATAGATAATTTTACTGAGTTGGTGTTTATATTTGATTTCACTGAGGGCAAGACAAGTTGACTATGAATATGGAGATTACATTGCATTTAAATTTGGACCCAGTGTACACTTTTCTTCTCCCTAGGGAGATATCTGTTACACAACACCTTCCATTATTCTAAAAGCTAGGTATGAGTGCTATTTTAACAAGGTCTTGGTTAACTCTTCTACTGAGGTTGAATAATACATTATTACTTTTTCACCTTCCCATCTTGAGTTCTGTAAGTGGTATGTATCATATTTCCTTTCAGCTCTACTGCCAAGGTTTTTAGACAGCTGCCTTGATTGCATGAAAAATGTGTGCCAAATCTAATATATACTGTACTTGAAACTTTAAAAAAATACTACCATGCTATGGGATTTTTTTTTTTCAAATTTATTATAACAGTCTGTCTGTTGAAAATGTGCCTTTTACTGTATTTTATTAGAGACATAAAATATGGAAATCAAAATGTTTTATGCAGTCCTTTGAAAATTTTACATACTCAACATTTAGACACTTATATGACAGACTGCAAGAAAATAAATCATTTGAATAAATATTCTTATGCATGTTAAAATATATTATAAAGTATGTTATATTTGCAATCAGTATAGTTCATACTTTAACTTTAAAGCCATGCCTGTTTTACAAACCTGTTACATATAGTATGGTAATGTAAAGCCACTGAGAGAAAACATAACCATGGTTTGCTTAAAACTTTCTATGGTGTTGCAAGTAGAACTCTAAGTGAATGTCCACTATCTAAGTATCACTTACCATTAGGAACATGTTTAGTCATACTTATTCAGCTAGTCCTCAACTTATGACCACAATTGAGCCCAACATTTATGTTGCTAAGTGAGACCTTTGTTAAGTGAGATTTGCCCCATTTTATGGCCTTTCTTTCCACAATTATTAAGTGAATCACGGCAATTGTTAAGTTAGTAACATGGTTGTTAAATGAATCTGGCTTTCCCATTGTCTTTGCTAGTCAGAAGGTCACAAAAGGGGAATCATATGACTGCAATTGTCATAAATATGAGTCAGTTGCCAAGTGTCTGAATTTGGATCACATAGCCGTGGGGATGCTGCAACAGTCATAAGTGTGAAAAATGGTCATAAGTCACTTTTTTCAATGTCATTGTAACTTCGAACAGTCTCTAAATGAACTGTTGTAAGTTGAAGACGACCTGTATAACAAAAAAATGAATAAACATACTTTTAGTCATTATAATGAGGCAAAAATGGATCAATTAACCCTTTAGAGATTATAAATTTGGTATAATTCCATGTGCCAATGAATGTATATTACGTATAAAACAGATTTGGTGAGTGAATGCTAATCCATATGTTTTTGCAATGTGCAAAGGCTCTGAAATGTTAGAGATAACAATAATTAGATACACTTGTTAAACTTTGAAATTCATTAAAATGATAATGTTTAGACATTTGGAAATCTTACATTATCATTTGTAAGAAAGTATACTAGATATATTTCTGTCTTTTTTTGTGTACACTTCGTTATGGTTGCATATTTTTCCATCACAAATCTTATTTGTTGTCTTTGAAAGAATGGCCTTTGTCTTTTAAATACAGATGGACTGCTGAATCTTATCCTGATGGGTTTGTTCTTCTATGTTGTACCATACGTTTATGAAGTTGTTGTTTTGTTTCCCCAATGTACAGATCTGCACATAGCTCACTGCATTGTACTGCATATACCAGGTTGCTCAGTTTGTATCTGGGTGTTTTATTCTTGGGGTGGATAAGCTTCTGCCTTAGTGTATTCTTGGGTTTGAATTGTGCAGGTATATTATGTTGGCTAAAGAGTCTCCTGAGCTTTTCTGATATTCCAACAACGCAGGGAATGGCTACATTGCTTGGTTTATTGTTTTCTTCATCTGCTGTGGAGGAGTTCCTGCTGGGTCTTTTTTGAGATTTGATGAAGGGCCACTTGGGTAGCTACAGGTTCTTAGGGCTTCCTTGATGTGTTTTAGTTAAATCAGTTATTTCCACTAGCTGATATGAACTTTTCTAAGTCTCTGTTTCATGAACTTTAGATCTGCTTTCATTTTATATTTTATTTTTATTTATTTACATTTTGATCTGGCTACTTCCAAATATCCCTCCAAATGTCTGTTCAAAATAGTTTAACTCTGAAACTCTTTGAAATTTAACATTAAGAATGCAGAGTGTCATATAGTTCATTTATATTCAAGTGAATATTAAAAAGAAGTCTAAAGTCATTGTAATCTTCAATTAATATTGTATGAAGTCGAAATGATAAATCCACGTTCAGCACTCATGATTTTATATTTCTTTGAAAAGAAATGCCACTGCATATATTTATACTTATTATTGAATATAGGCAAATCTACATATAAATTTGAAGTAGATATGGTCATTCTCCTACGGTCACCTTTTGCTGCATATTTCTTGTTTTCTATTTTAGCTTTTAGGTTATAATCCAGTTTTTCTTTGACAGTAGAGAAACCATTTAAATTGTAGGAGGTGTTTGGATAAAGATTTTGTAATGTAGGTTTATTATTTGTTAAGGCTGGAAACCTAAATAACATAATATAAACTTAAATAAATTAAATGGGTTTTATTGCTGAAAAGAGATATATGGTATGTACAAGAAGGATTATAATATAGATGTGAACTACATTTGTCCAGGGCAACAGATTGACTTGTATTTAGTTTAGTAGTCAAAAATTTGGATTCAAGTACATATATTGATAGACAGGATTTTAAAGATTATTGAAGCCAGGAGTTTTCCTTTTAGGATTGATCAATAAACATTTAAAATAAAGCCATGGAAGAATATATGAATTACTCTGGTGAGATAACTATATTCACAAAAATGGAAAGATTCAGCATTACCTATCATGAAGGACTGGTTGGTAAAACTGATAGAACTTGCTAAGATTGATAAACTGACTTCTTTGATCAGAGAAAGGACCAGTGGTAGGATTCAGCCAGTATGCACCACTTCAGCAGAACTGGTAGCTAACTTTTTGTTGTCCAGGCCCAGAACAGACTTCCAGAAGCAGCATCCACACAGAGAACCGGTTATTCACATATTTGAATCCTACCACTGGAAAGGACTATATCTACATTATCGATGATTGGAAACCCTTTATTGGGTTTTTACTTATAAATGAACAAAAATGAACTTATTATTTATGATTTTGATTATTATACAGGATAGATTATAGAAAGAAGAGTATTGTGTTATGTTACACATATAAAAGTATCCAGTAGTATTATGGTAACATTTCATTTGACCACATAAAAGCATCAGTTTACAAAAGGATGTACTTTTCTTCCTGATAGATCTTCATTTGTTTGTTTATTGTGATAGGTGAACACTGGTTTGTTTGTTTATTTTTTAAGAAAAAGGACAAGTTGCTTCCTGATATTTTGATTTTAAAAGATAAAGTTTTTTATTGGTTTTTTGGTATTTTTGAAATATTCTTCCAAATTTATGGCAGGCACAGCAGAAAAAAAATCACTTCATATTTGTATATGACAGCTGAAATCTCTTCCACAGATGACTCTGTCATTTTGCACCATCTGTTTCTTTACAATAATGGACTGCAATGTACAGGGGCCAACATTATTTCATGCTTCATTACATGAAATGCCTTCTAACTCTTTGATTATA
Organism: Crotalus tigris; assembly: GCF_016545835.1. Classification (NCBI taxonomy): domain Eukaryota; kingdom Metazoa; phylum Chordata; class Lepidosauria; order Squamata; family Viperidae; genus Crotalus; species Crotalus tigris. Next base: position 17,819 of record NW_024100115.1, on the reverse strand, counting down.
TATAAATTTGCCCTGAAAAAAATCCTAAAACGTAGCCTAAAATATACAAACTAATGATTTCTCATTAGATGAAATGCAATTTCTCATTCTTACTTCTTTCAAAGTGTTGGCATAGAAGTAAGCTTTGTCAGAGTTTCATCTGAGAGTTATTTAAATGAACCTAAAGGAAAACTACCAATAAATGTGACCTTTGATATAAATCATAATTCCCAGTAGTCATCATTTTTTTAGAATTGAAGATGCCCTCAAAGAAGGTGTTGCAGCTTCATTATAGCAATTGCAGACTCATATACTACTTCAAAGTGCTTTACAGCCCTCTCTATGTGGTTTACAGAGTCAGCATATTGCCCCCAACGATCTGAGTCTTCATTTTACTGACCTCAGAAGGATAGAAGGCTGAGTCAACCTTGAGCTTGAGACTTGACCTGCCAAACTGCTGGCAGCTGGCAGTCAGCAGAATTAGCCTGTAATACTGCATTCTAACCACTGTGGTGCCATCACTGCAGTCGTTTAAGGGGAATCAGACATTTTGAAAGGATGCATGATTAAGATCAAATATAAATTCTGATAATGGCTAGCTTAATGTATAGATAATTGTGAGCTGAGCAAACACATAAGCAGTGTCCACCTGGCAGTCATTCTGCATCTAAATTGTCTAGTCCTTCTAACCACATCATATTTACGGTCTGAATTTTAATGCCGAAGGTTGTTTGTTCCCACTTTCTATTGGGGAAATAAAAAATAACACTTTAATAAATGCCATCTCTTTTAAAAACGAACCAGGAAAATGCAGCAATAAAGTGCTGAAATTTATTCATATTACTATGCATGCAGTCCAGCTAGTTTATAGTGCAGGTGTAGATAATGGTTTGTAGCTTATTTTAATAGTGTGGCTTACTGGAGCATGTTGGTATAATGTTGCCTCAAGGTATTTGTCATAAATGTTAAAGAAAGTGCTGTACAAGAGAAGACTAATGTGCTCATAGAGCAGTGTCCTTTTTTCATTAAATAACACATGGTCATTAATTATTTGGTGGACCATTTATTAGCTCCCCTAAAAGAGTAGCCTTTTTAAAAACTACTGTCTCCAGCCAGCATCAAATAAATTATAGCTGAGACCATGCAAGGAAAGAAATAGAAGTGAGTGCTATTACAACCAATTCTTAATAAAACTTTACTGCAAATATCTCACTTCGCAAAACTTTATGCCAAATTATTACTCTGAGGCAGGAGGAGCACATATACATTGTCTTAGATTTTTAAAATTGAAGGATGCTGTTGGGATTGTTTAAGTGCAATTCTCATTGGGTGGGTCATAGTCTTCAAGGCAGAAGACAATTTTCTCAAGTGTAAATCATTACAGGCAGCCACAAAGAAGAGTGGGTCAAATTATTCTCCAAAGCACCAGAGGGAAGGACAAGAAACAATGGTTGGAAACTGATCAAAGAGAGAAGCAACCTGGAATTAAGGAGAAACTTCCTAACAATGAGGACAATTAACCAGTGGAACAGTTTGCCTTCAGAAATCATGGGTGCTCCATCACTGGAGGTTTTTAAGAAGAGACTGGACTTGTCTGAGATGGTATAGGTTTTCCTGCTTGAGCGGGGGGCAGGACTAGAAGACCTCCAAGGTCCCTTCCAGTTCTATTCTATTCTATTCTATTCTATTCTATTCTATTCTATTCTATTCTATTCTATTCTATTCTAACATCATTTTCAGGAATCAGGCCTAAGGTAACAACAAGAAGTAACTTCATAGCTATTTTGCCTTTCTAGGAGAAGCTATTAGAGGTTGTTCATCACCCATAATTAAAACAGACTGTGGGTTACCTTAAACTATGATCCCAGCCAGTAAATATTACCTTTGTTTGAATCATGGGAGTTTCTACAGTGTGCAGGGTATCCAGGGTTTGCAATTACACAACTGCACTACTGTGTAGTGTGCCAATCCCAGCCACATATATTTGTAAACATATGTTTCTTAAGTACATATCATTGTATTTCAGTAGTCTCTTGCATCAGTTTAATATTACCAGATTCATCCATTCTAATCCAAATCATCTTGTTTATCCCATCTTCACCAAACCTATTCTAATTTGCCAGCAAAATTTAGATCTTGAACTAAATTTTTCAGTAAGAGATATCAATGCTGCTTATGCTTTAATTTGCTGCACTTACAGCAGCCAAATGATATCACTCAGTAAACAGATAATTTATTACTAATATACAGTGGCTTTTGCTTTATGAGTTATTAAATAATTCTGCAAATGTGATGAAGTCATATCATATGAGGGCAGTCCTGGATGGAAAAAATTGGAATATTTAATCTACTTTCCTTACCACGATCACTACAAAATCATGCATACATGCATAATTAGCATCTGGAAAAGCTACTGCCATTGACATCTAGTTCTGTAGTAACCATGGAAACAGCTGGTCCTACAACATGCTCTGATATTTGGTGACTATTGCATTTATTCTCCTGCCCATACTCTTTTTTTTGCCTATATTGCACAAAATAATGTTAAAATTGCATATTCATGCTGATGATTAGGCTCAGTATATACACTGAAGTCTGTGCATTATTAGCCTGCTCCTCAAAATAACCATTACAGGATCAAACCAAAATGTTATTATGCAGCACAAAATGAAATGGCCTTACAGTTTATAGAAATAATTTACATTATTTGTGAGGGAAGACAAAAGGCAAAGGGAAATAGAAAATGAAAAGCAGATGGACAAACAATAGCTCTCCAATGCTACGAGATTGAGGTGTTTTGAAGGTTAATGTAGAATGCAGTCAACTGAAACATTTAAAATTCCAACTCTGTCTTTCATCATTCTGTTATTCCTTCTTTCAGCGACTATCTCTGGAAGGTGCTTGCTCTTTCTGAAATGTTACAGATGAAGAGATGTGTCTTATAAATAAAGTATCAGACATTATTACCAATGACCCAACTATATGGAAACCCAGAGGAGGCAAGGAGTGTTTCAGAGGATAGAAAGCTTACTAGTCCCTTAATACAGACTGGTAATACTCATTGAATACTTGATGCATCCTATTAAAAATAAACAAATCACATAAGCATTTTTCTTATAATTTTCTAAGAATAACAGCCCTTGATAACCCCCTGAACATATTTCCCGCTTCTAGGTAGTTTAGTTCATGCTGCAGAAAGTTTTTTCCACCTCCTCGAGTTCCCAGATAAGTTGTAAGGTATCCAGCTCCAAGCAAGCATGAGCACCTTGATAAGAAATTGTTTAGTCACAACAGCCCATAAGAAGATCTACTAAATGGCTCTGTCCCAATGGGATGCAAATTACCTTAAAATCTCCAGATAACCCTCTCCATTTTCACAGACAAGACAAAGAAAGAGGCAGACATGGTGTAATGTTTTTGATAAACTCATCTAGATGAACTTATTATTATTTATCCCTTGCTTCTAGGCCAGCATGCTAGCTATACTGTCTCTTAAATATGGCCAATGAATATAAGCAATGTACTGAGCCACAGGTGCCTTTCTGATTCATCCCCCTGTTGCCACTAAGGATCAATCCAGTTTGCTGGGAATGTTTTCTTCACTGTCATGTGTTTGAGAAATACCTTATGCCACCACAGTTTATATCAAGAATCTTCCCAAAATGAATAATCTTCCATTCGATAAAAAATATGTTCCCATCCTTCAGCTGGACGAACAGTTACTGTATTATATGAAAAACAGAAAAGCAATCAATTTAAGAATGACAAAAATGAGGATAATTAGCAATTTGAAAATGATGAACAAATGCTAAATATTTTCTTCCATTTTCCACACAAACATAAGAAGAACAGATCAATGATTAAAGATTCACTTTGCATAGATACAGTCTTAGACACGTTCAAACAAATATCTTGTCTGAAGCCCTGTGGCAGCCTTAACAGTAAACGATGCCTAGATTATTGAAAGATTTATTGTGGAACACAACCATTTTTTATATATTACATCGTTGCCATTTTCTGGATTATTTGACTGCTATTATATTCTAATTTATATGGAATTTTTTTAAAAAATTCTACAGCTGTGAGCAGTATCCAGAGAAAAATGCCAAGTGCACAACATCTCAACATAAACGTTTAACACATTTTGAGAAAGTGTTCATTCTTTACATACTTCAATAATTTTTCTTATTAAATTTAGCCATGTTGATCTCCTATCAAAGCAGATCCATTTTGCTTACTTTTCCTCGGGTTCAGTCAAAAGTATGGAAGGTGCTGTCAGGTGCTTAAATGAAACTTACTTGGGTTTCATCTCAGTATTTATCCAATCAACATTCAAAAGTGGCTGTCACTCAGTGATGGGATTCAGCTGGTTCGCGCCGCTTTGGCAGAATCGGTAGCTAATTTTTTGCTGCCCAGGCCCAGAATGGGCTTCCAGAAGTGGCATCCACATAGAGAACTGGTTGTTCACATATTTGAATCCCACCACTGCTGTAACTTTGAGAATGGCAAGAAAAAAAAATTGAATCCTTTCACAGTTCTACTAACAGCCAACTAAAATAAATAGGGAGAATGTGCTAGGGAATGAAGGAATATGTAGAAATCTGTAGTAGTTTTTAGCCATTAGTTGCTTCACATCCACAACCCATGCTGTGCATTCTTCTTACAATCCTTTTGATTATTCAGTCATTGTAAATTGTCTCCAAAATATAGAATCTTCAGTTTTCCATGTGCCATGATCAGTTTACTGCTATCAGTAAATGCTTCCTATTAGATAATGCTGTGTACATAGTATTAATTAAAAATATTAGTGCAATCACATTTGCTATATGACTTTTTTACCCCTTCAAAATCTCTTCTATATAAAAAAAGGATCCCATATCAAGCATTGCCCTACTGTGAACTTGGTCATCTTGCTTTGGTTACATTGCAACACATTAGTGCATTTTCTACTGAATGCCACTTGCTTTTTGGTTATAAAGAAATAATGAAATATACTTTGCCGGGGGGGCAGAGTTATAAAATTTATATTCATTGAACTGATCACTTGGTTTATTGCACACATAGGAATCCATCAGAAAGATGTATTTTATTTGTTGTTGTTTTCTTCAAAACTGTTATATATGGGGGCGGAATAAGAATACTTATCTACATTCACTCTTTCCAAGAGTTGTCATAAAAATATTGCAGTTTGAGCGCATGAATGTACACATGCCATTTATTACTTACCTTCACTGGGTGTTAGTAAACACTGAGAATGATGCCATAATAGTAGAACACTTTAGAAAGGACGCAACAATTTTATTTTTTCCTCCCATTATTACTTGTTTGCTGTTCAATGCAACATGCTGATAGTAACATTTTTGTATATATTAATAATGCTTTGGGTAGCTGGAATATCTTTCTTTGATATGATCCAGATGACCAAATTGGAACATCTATAAAGGGCATAACTGGAATGCCTCAGTTCTTCTGAGTATAAGCTTGGGAATGATTTTAGAGTATTCTAACAATACAGCGTGAATGGTTCAATATGGCTGATATACTGCATTGAAAACATTAGCTTTTAAGATATGTTTACCACAGGTTTCCTGTTAATGAAGCCAGTTACCAAATTTTTGCCTTAGGAATCCAGGAATCCAGTTTCAGGTTGTTTCTAAAGGAAGAGAAAAATAGGAAGTTTATCAATCATGCTTTAGAACAGGGATAGGCAATTAATTTCCCCAAGAAGCCACATGAAGAACTGGGACTGTTGTGGACCAATAGCTCCTGGCTGCGTTCCACTCACTCACCCTCAAGGGTTAGGGTTAGGGTTAAGGTTAGGGTCCTAGTCCCCCTCATGTGATGACTGCTACTGCCTCCATCATAGGCTACTCCAGGTGAAGAAAAGCACTTTCTCTGCCTTTGTCTGGTCAGACCTGATTTTGTGTCTTCTCCCACCTCCTGTGTCACACTTATTTACATTTAATTTCTAATTTCCAATTGACCTCATGCAGGCCAGACAGAAATAGCGAGAGGCCAGGATGTGACTCAGGGGCTGTAAATTGCTGGATCTGCTTTAGAATCTTTTCCGTTTTTTTCTATTTTTCTTTTTGTGTTTCTTTTTCACTTGCTTATTACTTTTCTTTATTCCTCCTTAAGTCAGAATTTGTATAGTTTTAAAAATATTTTTTAAAACTATTCTTGCATGGTACTAATTTGTTCTTGAATTTTCCTCAAATTGTTGGCCGGTAAAGACAGACAGCTACAGATATTGATGTCATGATTAACTATTTTGAATGTATATATAGTTATGATCTGGAAGAATGTTTTTTTTCCTAGAAACAATACTGAAACAAGAAACAATTTGCCAGAGAAATAAAATATAATTATAGACCTACTGACAAAATAAAAAATTAAGAAACTACTGCATGTCTCCCAGAAAATTTTTAAAAAATGCCTTTTCTATTTTACTGTGAAGAATGAAGGGGATGAAAAAGGGCTGGAACAACAAAAGCAGCATTGTCACAATCACATTGCAAGCCGTGCCACTTTTCTACATGGTGTCATGGATGCGCTGATTGTATTGACAGGATGCATTTTCTTCACTTGACTAGGCTGACAGAAACATGATAAAATATTTCAGAGAGTATATTTACCAGATATTTGATACTTTTGTCATCGACAGAGAGGTGACAAACCTCTTACAGAGAGTTAATAGTGAAGGATCCTGGAAATTGTAGTTTAGCAATAACTTATGCCCATGATTTCTTCATTCATGAAGATGTAACATATTCACAAATAAAGTGATACTTCAAGCTCACGTGAATAGCTTTTGTGTCAGTTTATAACTTCCAATTCTTCTTTTCAGTCTTTTGAATGGAATTTGTAAAGAGGAATAATTGAATAATTCAATTTTGCAAACATGCCAACAAAAATAAGGCTAGACATAATTTCATTAGGTACTTTTTAATTATTTATTTTTCAGCTATGAAATTTATTCACTTCTAAATTCAGGCTGGTTTACAACAGACTGAAATGTATAATAAGAATAACACAACACAGTGCACTAAAAGAAAATAAACAAGTGAAGATTATTATATGATTTGGTGTGCTTGGATCCATTATAGTCCTGATGAGCATTTGTACTTTAGTTTATCTGAATTGATTGACATATGCATGGTATATCTAACTTTAGCATGGAGCCATCCCTTTTATTTATTTTTTTAAGGCAATGGCCTATATGCATTTCAGTCACATTACTACTAAATTATATCACTGCTACAGGAGGTATGTTGGTTATTAGCATGTTTCTGAATGCTATTAATGGTCTACCTTTACAGACAGATATATTAATTATATTGTATTGTATTGTATTGTATTATTATATTATATTATTATATTATATTATATTACATTACATTATTAGATTAAAGATAGATAGATAGATAGATAGATAGATAGATAGATAGATAGATAGATAGATAGATAGATAGATAGATAGGTGTGTGGGTGGGTGGATGGGTGGAAGGACAGACAGACTCTGCCCTTTCAGCTTAGATGGCCAGAGAGCAATAAACATCTCTTCCCATGGAACTGTGTGCTCCTTGATGGAAAGACACCCCTCATTTTCATGGCCTTCATAAAACTGATAAAAACTTGGCTTTTCTAGAAGAGAATAGAAAACATCCAATTTGTGGAACTTTTGATAACTGGATGGGGGATTTGGGCATGACCACACCAATCAGTTTCTACTGATTGCCTAGGGTTTTCTTTCCCTTGAGCATGCAGTGGATTCAGGGCCTTCTTTTCTAAATTCTTAGAGTAAGCATTGGTGCCAATGCAAGTCTCCAGAGCAACTGAATATTCAAATGACTTATAGCCATTAAATGAATCGGGGCAATCAACTGCTTTATACAGCAGGTCTATATCATTGTATAAACTATATTGGGCTAAGTAGAGCAGTTCTTTAACTCAATATAGAACTGCCCATACTTCGTTATGTGTTTGTGCTTTTCTGTTTCTTGAGAAAAGCATGTCATTCATTAATCTTCTACATATCCAAATGTATCCAGTTGTAAAATTTTTAATTTAGTTGAGCCCTATAAGCCTTACCTTGCAATCCAAGAACTCGAATCAAATGGATACATCAAATAAACTGTCAGACCCATTTGCTAAGTTCATTTATTAGAAGTATTTCCTTTTTATTGTTTTTTGATAACTATTTTACAATGCAGACTATAACAATGAACTTGGCTCTGGTTTGAAGTAAAAATATTAATCTACCTGACTTTTTAAAATCTGGTTAATGAGATTGAAATAGAAATGCACAAACCAATAAAACTATTAACTTGTTTAAACATTAGTAAATTTATTGGTTTTCCTGCAGAAGCATCAGCATTTTCTAGCATGATAATGATTTTTTTTTCCCAAATGAATTGGTTTCTTAGCCACCATAACATTATTTTTATGGATCATGTTTACTCATATGGAAAAATATATTTATCAGCTTGCTGGGAAAAAAAATCTGATTTCTTTGAAGCCATTCTTTGGTTTTGTATTTAATATATCTGCAATAACAGAAGCTTTAAAAATTAGATTATGCGTGTCAGTGAATTTATTTACCTCAAGAACTGTAAGATTATGCGTGTCAGTGAATTTATTTACTCTCTCTCTCTCTCTCTCTCTCTCTCTCAGCATTCAAACAGGAATTATGAAAGAGACATCAACATCCATTTCTTTTCCCCAAAGAATAGACTTCTTTATAAACAATTTTGTTGGCATTCAAATATAAGCATGAAAAGCTAATTTTCTATTCCTAGAGCTTTGCCTCTTGATCAGAGACTCTGTGATTTTTTTCTAACTGAAAAACCCTGCTCCAACAGTTGAAATTCTTATTAGATCTATTAAAACCTTAAAATACAAAGTCATTCTGTAAATTCCACCACCACCATCACTACTATCATAAATATATTTATTCAAAGTTACATCCTATTTATGGGTGACCTTAATGTTCTTAATCTTACCTCAATGTATGAACTTATGGAGAGAAAGTGCTTTAAATGGTGTCCTCCTACTCATACTGTTCAGTGAGGTCTTAAGAGTGAGTCTCATTACTGACAAATAGAATTTATAGCCCATTAAATTTATTTATAATTGTAGTCCTGCTCAAGATTGCTATAGCCTTTAAATAATATACAAAACATATGGAGAATTCTCCAGAATATTCATTCCCACTTAAGTGTCTCAGTTGTAATTTAAAATAAATATTCATTTATTTTTTTTTAAAAAATGTCATTAAGTGTGACCTAAAGATTGTTTTAAGCCTCAAGTTTATAAATAATAAACTTCAAAATAGCAAAACTTTTATTCTATAACTGCTTACAGTGCACTAAAATCTGCCTATCTAAATTAAATGTAGCAACTCTCTTAAATAAAGGCTGTGCTGGGTTTGAAAAATTGTCTCCCCCAGGATCTGCCTCAAGATCCTTCCAAATTCATCGCAAGCTAGTTGAACAAGTTGGGGAGAGGTTTCTTTAAAAGGCAATTTCCATCATTCTGTTCTTTAAAAATCACCCTACAATTTTTGTAAACCTCCAGGTATAAACAAATAAGAACAACTTCAGTTACTCATATTAAAGAAGCAAAAATAAAGATATACAGACTATATCACACAAAAAATATATCACAGAAAAATAATTTTGAACTAGGACTTACAGCTTGCTGAGAAACAAGCTGGTCTTCTCTCACAGAGATATATACACACAACATACTGAGCAATCTCCTTAAAGGTACAATATATGTCAAAGGCACAATAAATATTTCACCAGTTCTCCTTTTCCCTTGCAAACTTCACAAAGATCTCATGTAGTAATTTTTTTTTTACTCTCTTGTACTTGGTTCATCCTCCTAAGTTTGTGTTCCTCCATCATGCCTTTCAGTCTGGCAAGCCTTGTATTCAACAGCACAGCTCACTTTTACATACATATATTACATACATGCACACTACATGCATACTTTCAAGCATACTCTTAATCCCAAGTTTTATTTTCTATTTTCTGTCTCTTGCATCAAAGGTCTTCTCTTTGGCCATGACCCTTAATTCTGATTTCTATACTGACTCCAAGGAGTCTAACAGCAGCCACTCTCCAGTGGAGGTTCTGCTTTCCTCCAGTTCTGAGGACCGTCACTTAGAAGTCTTTCCATTCACATTTCCTAGCATTCAAGCATTATCTTAGTGACTTCTTCTAGAAAATTGCTACCTTTCTCTCCTGAACTTCATTGAAAACAACTGGGTTCCAGAAATTAAAATTGAGTTCAAAATTCCCTCTGTAAACCACAGAAACTTAACTAGGATGACTAGTTGAAAATGTTTTCTGACACTATATACATTTAACATATGAACATAATATAAATTAAAAGGAAAGTTAATTATTTAATTGGGCATAGAAAGGGTAAGACTGTAGGTTTCTGGTGTATATCACAAAATTGACAGGGGTTGAATCTAACTACCTGAGTTAAAATCTACATCATTCCTTGAGTACTCTGAAGGCCAAAAGGTACAAAATAAATGATAAAAGGCAATGAATAACCACACCAGCTCACTAGGCTTTAGTGCAGTGGTTCTCAACCTTTTTAATGCCGCGACCCCCAATTGGTCGTAAGTCGAGGACTACACAACCGGTCATAAGTCAAGGATTACTCAACTGGTGCAGCACCGATTGCAGAATGGGACTTTTGGCAGGCTCAACAGGGCAGAGACAGCCTGGACAATTCCTATTGGCTTTTGAAAGCCAATAGAATTAGACTCTATTCAAGAGAGTCTATTCTATTGGCTTTCAAAACCCAATAGAATAAAAGGGAGTAGCACAGCTAAGGAAAAGGGGGAAAAAATGGTGGACTGCGTTGTTTGGCGACCCCTGTGAAATGGTCGTTCGACCCCAAATGGGGTCCCGACCCACAGGTTGAGAACCATTGCTTTAGTGTGAAAGTAACTTCTATGTACAGTAAATATATTCTTCCTTCTACTTTTAAAAAAAGCCTCATCTTTCAAGAAGTTCCCTGGGTGGCTTTAAAAGTTAAACATTATAATAAAACTTTTTATAACAAAATATTAAATCAATGGAGTGATTCTTACATAAAATTGGGGCAAACGTATATTGCCATGTAGTAATAATATGTGAGTTTATTTTCTATACTGATAAAAATAGAAAACCCTTACTTTATTTTTTTATACTGATACACTTTATTTACAGTGGAGCATTTATTGAATGCTCTTGCTCTGAAATTGTCTCTTTAGAATTCCAGTCTGTAATTGCTTTTATTAGGATCTCAAAAGTTTCTTGTCAATTTTTTTTTTGCTGTAAACCATATTATTTTTGATGTGGCATTGGGGATGTCAGGCAAAATAGATCCAAACATAGTTCACAGGCAATTCTTTGGTTGGAGTTTATTAATCCTGACACTTGCTGAAGGTTCCTTTTTCCTCAACATGGAATGGGAGGGTAATAAAACCGTCCCACAATGTACAACTTTCTCATATTGGAGAAAAGGTCTTTTTAGAAAAAAAGACCAAATATAAGATGCAGAGTGAGAAATGTCTGCACAAGCAACATTGCTTCCCGAATGGAATCCAAATACCCCTCTCCGAAACTAAAAGCAATATCGTTAAAATGTCATTGCACTGTTTCAACTCCTTCTTCACCAGTTTATTGCAAAAAATGCAAAACAAAAAAACCGAAATTCTTATTAACAAGGAAGCTCTTCAGCATATAGCAGGTGTCATCAAGATATTGAATGAAACAGAAATCATTTCAGCAATCTCTTCAGAGAGCTTACTTAGACACTAGACAAAAGCAGATTGTTTGAATTCTACAGGTAATCCGTGACTTATGACAAGTTGAGGATAACCATTTGAAGTTACAATGGCCTTGGAAAGGGTGCTTTACAATCCGTAAAGCACTTCCAGCCATCGTAAAACATTGCGTACAAAACACAAATACATACAAAGAATAACTTCCAATTTCTTCTTCCAAGGATATAAAGAATGCTTACTTTTCACTCTTAAGGACTATAATAAAATGTCTATTTTTCCCCCCAAAAGAAAAGGAGAAATAAAAAATATATATTTCCCCCCCTTTTAAATTTTAACAACCATCAAATCCCTATGTCAAAATTTGATGTTTTTTTCCCATATCCTGCAAAAAGTCCACAAAGAGCTTCCAATTATAGAAGGATTTGGGCATAACTTGGGCATAATAGCCAGTTTTGTCATCTTCATTAACATTCCTTTATTGTGATATCGTAGGAATTTTCAAATATTGCCCTTATAAAAGATGTAATAATAATAATAATAATAATAATAAAGTTAGAAGGGACCTTGGAGGTCATCAAGTCCAACCCCCTGCTCAGGCAGGTAACCCTATACCAAATGGCTGTCCAGTTTCTTCTTAAAAACTTCCAGTGTTGGAGCATTCACCGCTTCTGGAGGCAGGTTGTTCCATTGGCTAATTGTTCTAACTGTGCTGCTGTTAGCATCTGATATTCTTATGACCTGTAAAAAAGATATGAATTCACATCTTGTTTGGAATGAAATCAACAATTAAAGTATTTGATATGCAATGTTTAAAAGAAAAAGGGTAAAAATTAAACCAATGTAATTCTTCAGTTCCATTGCATTCAATCAAATATTCTTCCTGGTCTGTGTGAATAACAATTTAGCCTTAAGATAGAAATCTACTTAGAAAATAATTTTGTAGCAGACCAGTGAGATTCAACCTGCTCCCTAACATAGGACATTTGAGAATTGTTGCAGCTTTCAGCTACTCATAGACAAATCTTGCCCATGCTGCTAGGAAGCGTGAAAAAGGAATTTAATTGAATTGCAATTTCAGTACATTTGCAAAAGTGATTTAAAATAGTGGAACACAATACACACGCCAATTATATAAAGTAATTGTTTGTAACTTTAACAGGATTACTACTGCATAGATGGTCTAGCAATCATAATATTATTGATTGTAAATGAACTCCTAAGCTAAATTATTTTTAATCATAACTGTATGTCAGGAAAGGTTATTTCAATTTTCCTGTAATCTAAGAGGCTTCAATGTGCTGGTAAGAATTTGGCTATATTCAAACAGTGCGCACTCAGTGTAATAATAATACTTTCTATATTGGAATGAAATGTACATGTAATAATAGATATCATCCATCTGGGGCAACAATCAATAGTTAAATGAAGTAAAATCCTACAGATAGTTCTTGACCTATGACCACAATAGAGTTCAAAATTTCTGTTGGTAAGTGAAACATTTGTGAATTTTACCCCATTTTACGACTTTTCTTGCTATAGTTGTTAAGTGAATCACTGCAATTATTAAATTAATAACATGGTTGTTAAGTGAATCTGGCTTCCCCATTGACTTTGCTTGTCAGAAGATTGCAAAAGGGGATCACATGACCCTTGGACACTGCAGCCGTCATAAATATGAGTCGGTTGCCAAGCATCTGAATTTTGATTGTGTGACCATGGGGATGCTATAATGGTTGTAAGTTTGAAAAATGGTCCTAAGTCACTTTTTTCAGTGGCTTTGTAACTTTGAACAGTTGTAAGACAAGGACTAACTGTAATTATTCCATGTAGTTTTAAGTGTCACTGGGTAGTGAAAAAGAAGATCTTTAAAAGAAAAAAAATGAGGTCTTTAATACTGTACTTCTTTTACATTTGTCTTAAAAATGGTAATTAGAATAATGTTCATGTTTTTTTAATAGATTTGTGAGGCTGGAAATCAAATCACTTAGCAAGTCACTCTTTGAAATGGCCCAAATAATCAGGTCTCCTCTAGCTATTCTGTTACAGTGATGGTTACATACCTATGCTATTTCACCAGTCAAGTGAGTAGGTCCTTCACAACACCTATGTAGATATCATCTATATTATGTTTGCCAATTTTATTAGTTGTACTTTTAACATTGGGGGAGGAAGCAGGCCAGTGATTTATAGAACAGGGCAATGAAGGGGAAAAACTGGGTATGGAAGGTTAGCATTGTGACCCCCTCACTTTTAACTAACGAGGGGAAACAATGGGGGAATATTGTAAAATACTATCTCTCAGATAGTTATCTTTAATCCTGGCCATTCTTTCTGTGGAATTAAAGTGTATTTTTTATAGCCTGAGCAACTTTATTTTTATTATAGTGTACTTTGTGAAGCTTGTTTCATTTCCAGCCAAACCACAAAGTTGGCATCTTGGCTTCGTATGCCAAATAACAATTGAATGCCACCCTTGTGCATAATTTCAACATTCTTGGATGCCAGCATCATCTTCAGACAGTTGAGACCCAGGAGTTACAACAGCCAGTTCTAGCAAGCAGCAGCTCCACCATTGTGTTTTCCACTCACAAATTCCTCTGTAAGGTGGGGAAGTGAGTGGAGGCGGGGAACTTTAATGGCAGAAGTTGATAATCTGAGATCATTTCCTTTCTGAGGAAATAGATTGGATTACAGTGTCAAAGCATACATTACGCAAGTCAACTTGTTTCTATGCAAGAATGACTGTTCTTGTGAGTGCTCCCTATTAAACACAGCTGGAGTGTAACAAGGCTGAGCAGTATGAGACAATCAGCCCATTTCCAGTTATAGAAGCAGTCATTGCATTACTTTTGTTCAGCCACCGACATTATTTGTCTTCTGACAGTGTATTGCCTTTGTAAAAACAGCACAATTAACTCCAATTGTAACTCCGGAGGGAGCTCTAGCAATTGTAGCCCATGAGATTCTTCTTTGGAGCATTTTTCCTCTCTTTTCTTTGTGACAGGAATATATAGTTTCATATCAAATGTAGGCACATTCCACTATAATGCTAATTTCTTTTTTTTAGCAAGTGTTTTCTTTTTAAAATTGAAAGTTTTATAGTCACCTATAGGTGAACTTTTTCCACTGTTTCAGATTTTTGTTGGTTTGTTTGAAATTCTGAGGGTTTTTTTTTAAATTAATAAATATATAGTGTTGAAAAATTAATGGCATTTCCATTTTGGTTTATACTCAGCATGCTCCCTGTAAATCTCTGCATTCAGATAAGAGCAAGCAAATTGGCCACTCAGTTTGGCCAGCAAAATGCACAGCTTCATGTTTGTTTATGAAACTTCAGCAAATATCACTAACATTTAACTGGCAAAATCAGTGATATATGAACAAGCAAAAATTTACATTATTAATACATACCTATGTATCAAAAGCTACAAGAAAACATATTGTGAATAATTGCATTCACAAGAGAGTTTGTGGTTATTCTAACATAACTCTTTTATATACAAAATGGCAAGAGAATAGGGATGGAAAGTAGGAGAAAAGATTGTTTTTCCTCTATTCTGCACCTTTAAAGAAACAATTTAGTGGACAGGAATGATGATGATTGTTGAGTCCTTCGCGGAAAGGCAAGACACGAGAAGCAGTTGTAGTTCTCAGTTTTCTTTATTCTGTGTTCAGCTTACAAGTAGATGGCTTCAGCAGCTCCCAAAACCTCCCAGCTTCTTATATAGGCATTTCCCGGGTCAATGCGATACTTTTCCCGCGCCAGCACCCGCGCATGCGCACGGCGCTGGCGACAGCCTGTCTGGTCCTGGGCAGCTTTGCACCTGCCCGGGACTGCCTGCAAAAGCCCCGAGCCATTTGCAAGGCTCGGGACATAACAATGATGATGATGATAGAGAAAGAGAGGGAGAGAGAGAGAAGGAAGGGGGAAAGAGAGAACATATTTTTTTCTAAATCATCTGTTTTTTCAGACCAACTGTGTTTTTTTGCCATTGTTTCTGATGTTTGTGTGTGAGAGAGTTTGCAAGGCTCGGGACATAACACCCCTTTCCCCCGGGCTAAAACTACTACCAACATATAATCATTTATTTTATGCAGTGTTCTGCTTCCCAGTGCTCCTATCGTTACCTGGCTTTTGTTTAGCCAGCAATGTTATGTAATCTTCTAAGTATTTAGGAGATTTCCTTGCTCTCTGTGACCTTCTCAGCTCTGGGTTTCTGACAGGTGTTCCCTGACTGAGGAGTGACAAGAGCCTGTTCCCCTTATCATGCCTTGGTGCCTTCCAAGGACTTTGCCCCAATGCCTGGCCTGCTTGCTTGCCCACCGGGCTCGTCAGGCCAGGGCTCCTGTCACTTTGTGACCTGGTTGACCCGCCTAGCTGTAGCCCTCGGGCCCCTTGAAGTGATAGCCACTGCTGGGCGTTTCTGCAGACCCTCCTAAGTCCAACCAAGACCTGTCAGAGGGCTGTCCATCCCTTAAGTCCCGTTCTGTATCCGGGCTTGTGTGGGATTCTGTACCTTCCCAAAATTCAGTTACTTCCTGAGTTGGGCTAGAGGTGTTGTAGTCGGGACTTGGTTCCTCGACCACCTCCCTGTATGTTTGACCCCCTGTAGGATTTGGGGTAAGGTCAGGCCAACCTTGGGAATTGTGTGCCAGCTCTCTTGCGGGGAATGATTTGTTGGGATGCCCCCGGGTATCCTCCGTTGCTGGAGTGCTGTGTGAGGTGTGTGGAAAGTGAGTATGCCCCCGGGGTGACTCCCTGGCTGGAGTAGGCATGGATGCCTGGTAGTTGGGTGAGCTCCATGAATTCCTTTTCGGAGCACTTGCGGAAGCTTGAAATGGGCCGTCAGTGGCTCCATCAGTGGAGATGGGCAGCAACTCGTGCCCTTCCCTTTGCTCCAAAGGATCCCCCTCTCCCCCTGGTAAAGACCCAGGAGTCTCAGCTGGAAGATGCCGCCTAGGGCGGAGTTGGTCGATGTGCCTGCGCAGGACACGACCGTTGTCCAGGGCTACCTCATAGGAGAGAGGACCCGTGACCCTGGAAACAGAAGCGGGGACCCATGTATAACCAGGCCCGTAATTGCGAGTCCAGACGGGGCACCCTCAAGTAGTTGTCTAGGTGCCCTAGGATGTGAGGTAGATGAAGGCAATCTGTCCGGATGCAACCGGTCAAGTTTAGTAGTAAGTTGACGCCCCCAACGAAGTTCAGCTGGGCTTCTCCCTGTAGAAGTGGTGGTGTGGTGCGATAAGAAAGGGAAATGTCAGTCCGACCTGTGATGCATCCCCGTAGGTGAGTCTTTTCAAGGCGTCCTTGTGATGCGCACCATACATTCAGCATACCGTTGGTGGACGGGGGGAAGGGTGCAGACTGCATGACGAATCTTTAGCCTGTAGAAAGCTTGTGAATTCGGAGGAATTGATTGAGGGCCGTTGTCAGACACAATACATCTGGGAAGCCCGTGTGCAGCAAAATCCCCCTCAGTACCTGAATAGGTCCTTATGCCAGTGGTGGTGTAATGAGACAGGTACAACCTCAAGCCATTTTGATGGCTGTCAACCAGGACCAAGAAGAACTGGCCCTGAAAGGGCCCAGCGTAGTCAATGTGCACCCTAGACCATGGGGACTGTGTTTCCTCCCATCTATGCACGGGAGCTTGGGGCATCTCTGGGCGAGATCATTGGCACAGGTGGCATGCATGCACCTTAGCCTCAATATCTTTATCTAAGCCAGGCCACCACAAGTGGCTGCGCGCAAGAGCCTTCATACGAACAATGCCAGGATGACCCTCGTGGAGGGATTCTAAGACCCTAGTCCTCATTGAGGTGGGATTGACAACTCTGTTTCCCCAAAGCAACAACCCTGAGAAATGGACAGCTCGTTCCTTTTGGACCAGAAACTCTGAAACTCAGGACTAGGGCAGTGCTCAGGCCAACCAGACAAAACCCAGGAACGGACACGTGAAAGTGTGTGATCTGTACCTGTTTCAGCGGCAACATCCCGGGCACTAAGAGGGAGCTCGGGCAAGGCTTGGATTGATAGAATGTTGAC